>NC_077241.1:25972745-26722745 GCF_947179165.1 Solanum dulcamara
TCAACGTACTTGTAGATTTTTATCATGAGATGTCAATTTGAATGAGCCAGCTTGTTGGATAAAGTATAGTATAGCTATGTCAATCCCATGTCTTCGATCAAAATGTACCATATTCCTTGAATGCCCTGATTCAGTTTGAGTCTGTTTCTGAAATCATTAGTGCAAGAAAAAGAATGCATACTAAAGTCTAGGTTCATTTAGTTCTAGAATTTGATCTTTTCCATCAGTGGTATGCCATCTCTCTACCAACACGAGGTAGTGGTAAGATCTGCATACACTCTACCTTCACTAAAGCTCACTTGTGGAATTCCAGTAGGTATGTCGTTGTTGACTATTGTCTGCAACCATATTTTTGATAGTTTCTACCTTTGTAGTTGAAATAATAGCTAAGTAATTTGTCTTTGGCATCTATAAAGAATATTACTTTATCTAACACGTCATTAGGATTTTTATGCACATGATACAATATAATGCATTAATTGTCTTGGACTCTATGAATCAGTCAATCAGTCCAAAGTTGAGCTTGAAGATCAGAAGATTGTGGCGGTGGTACGTCTTTATGGAAATTATAGTCTACTCTATTTGATGTTATATTTAACTTTTTAGTACCTTAGACTTGCTCTTTTCGGCAAACTCAAAATCCAAAAGTTTCTAGAAAAACTTAATTGATGAAAAGAGTAACATGTTCATGTTTTTCATATTTGAATTTACATTGATTTAGCTTATCCATTAAGTGTTGACATTTTTCGCAAATGTGACTTTCATGCCAGCAAATCCTATCTGTGAGCTGTGGTGTTGGACTTGTTTATCTCACTATAAATATTAACTGTTGGATTTCATATCGTGTATATCTTTCTATATGTATTTTTGTTTTACTTTGAAGTAATAAAATTAGCTTTCCATTGAGGTATGTGAACTAATGATGTGGGAATAAGAGTTTTACTGATGCAATACTTCTCAATCTTAGAATTCATAAAAGTATAGTGAAATAACACTAACAACACTCCGGAAAACATAATCCATCTGATCACTAATTTGCATAGCTTTTACTAGAGAAAATTCCCAATTCTCTAAAACAATAACATGATTATACTTTACCTAAGAATCTAGGATTAGCTCAGATCATGTATCATGTTTATATATGGTGTCAATTCCTCTAAACTTCAATATTATAATATTTACATAGCCTTACTCTCTCCATGTAATGCTATTAATTCTTGCACTGGATACTTTTGCTTCATACCAACTATGCTATAATATTATCCTAAAATTTTTATATCTTATTTCTGTTTTCAGCTTTTTAAATTTGGAAATAAATTTGTTGCTCTTTCTTGCATGCATGATATGTAAGATATTATTACGTTTGAAACAAGTGATATGGGAATTTAGCAAAACGCTTCATAGTAAGATTTTTATTCTTACATGAACCATGAGATGCTTCTTGACCTGCAATTAATGAGAAATGCATTATTATCCCTGATTTTGTTTATTTTTTTTCTTTTTAGTTCTGTTTTGCATGATATTTCAATATCAATCAATTTGCAATTTTTTGGATATATCTAAAGCATTTTCTAATATGTGTGCATTGTTTGGATAGGCATTGGATGCATTCAGTGTTGCAATTATTTCTTCAATCTATTATATAATGTTCACTACTTTGATCAGCATCGTAAGCACAATAATGTACAAAATATGTCGCCAATTGAATCTATTCCTGGATATGGTCCTCTATCAATATTCATTAGGAATAAAGAAAAAAAAGAGAGTAAAGAATGTGTATCCAATATTAATTTTGTCATATTGCTTTGTAGGACTGCGTTGAACAAACTGATAGCACCAGAATATCTTAGATTTGTGGGTTTATCATAATACATTCAGGAATAAAGTACTCCATGTGACTACAGAATAAGAACCAGTGAAAGTATCAGGTATAAACTGATGTTAAAACAAGCCCACAACTATAGATATTGTATGCCTCACATCTTGATGTATGTATGTATATCATTGTTATTTAAAAGTCTAAAATCAACTGAAAAGTATGGCACTGAATCATCTTTCTGTCTGCAACTTAGAAGCATGCCTTGACTCAGGTGTAATTATCCTACTTTAGGTCAATTTGATTACCAGTTTTCAAAGAAACTTCTAAGAGCCTGCTTGGATTGTCTTATTTTAAGTGTTTTTAATTCAAATAGCTTTTAAGTATTTTTGGAGTGCTTGACTATGAGCCCGTTTGGATTGGCTTTAAGTTGGTCTTGACCAACTTAAAGCCCATTTTCAGCTTTTGGACGTGTTTGCCTAATGCTAACTTTAAGCCAAAAAGTTCTTAAAGTCAGTCAAAAATGAAAAGTTAGGATTTCTAACTTTTTTTTTCTAAGTGCTTAAAGTCATTTTCTTTGACCATGGAAATTACTTTTATATCCCTTATATTTTAACTAAATTCCCAAACTACCCTTTTTATTCTTTTAACCCTAAAATTCACATAATTTTCCTCATTTAAGCACTTTTATCCAAACACTCAACTGCTTATTTATAAAAATAACTTTCAGCACTTTAAAGTTCTAAAAGCACTTCATACATAAAAGTTACTTTTTTTAAGCCCATCCAAACGGGCTCTATATCTAAAAGGTACTAATAAGCACTTGATTTTAGGCTAAAATGATAAAAATAAGTCAAAAGTCATAAGTTTGGATTTCTAACTTATGACTTTGGCTTATAAGTTAAAAGCCAAAAGTCAATTCAAACAGGCTCTAAATTTGATTGCTTTGCTTTCTTTTTTCCAATTTCAATGGAGATTGTATGGAAACACAAATAGAATAATTGAAACTAGTACTCTACCAAATTTTACTAGACTTTTGGCAATAATATTCTTTTTCGTGATGGGGCCAGATTATGTATTTAATAATGCAGCATGTATGACACAATAAGATTAGCTACTTCGATTTTGCTCAATTAGGTGCACAGATCCAAATGCTATTCTAATTTCGATACTTGGTGCCATAAAAATACATACCAAAGAGCATGTATACCAATCATGTGACACATATGCTCTTCTAATCTTAGGTACTTGGTAGCATAGAAATAACTTACATAAGCTAGTGTTTGGCAAAAACTTTGAAGTATATGTTGGCATTAATTTTGCATTATAGAACTTTTAGTACAAGCTTAGGCTGGAGTAATTATTCGTGATGAATTCAAAAGATAATGATGATATTTTTAAGTCTTCTATGCGATTTCTTGTTGTCTCTGTTCATGTACTTGACTGCTTTAGTGTTTATTAAATGGATAAATTTGAAGTTAATATGAGGATGTACTTTATGCCTTCTTCAAGGATTGTTGTGCATATGTGCAGCCAAAGGCTTTTGCGGAGATGGAGACAAGCGAGTAACTTTACCTGGTAAAATGCAGTCAGCAATCATAACTTTGTTACTGTCTAACTTAATTGCAGGTTATTGTGTTTTTCAATATTTTAAAGTGCAACTCCATGTTTTGTAGTAGTGATTATTCAATTCATTTAGGTGAAAATTGTAATTATAGTAGATGATAGATTTTTTCTTGCCTAAGAAATAAGAACTGTATTTATTTATAGCTTATCCCCTTTTCGCTTTCAATTACATCAACATTGGAATAGTAGTGTAAAACTTGCGCTTATTCTTTATCTCCATATAAATTTCAATTGTTCTCTTTTCATGCAATTCAATACATTTTATTTATTTTCTGCATTTTAGGCTTTTCTAGTTTTAGTTTTATTATTAAGGTAGGAAGAGATGAACATTTGTGTAGAAAGTTTCATTCAATTAAGTTCTCTTTATCAAATACATTTATTTAGAAGATTTGTAGAAATTGAATTTGCTTTATTGCTAATTAATTTTGATTTTTTGAAAAAAAAGAAGAGAAAAAAGTAACATTTATTACTAACTAACATGAAGTTAATATTTTTATAGGTCAATAATTTGGAGTCTTTGAAGTCAGAAGAACCCTGTAATGACCTTGAGGGTGATTTTCAAAAATTTGTACAAAACACGCGTGAACAGTAACACGCGTGAACAGTAACTTTTTGGGCAGAAAATGCCCCTTTCTTTCCATTTTAATATTTTTCATCATTTGTTTGAGTTCTTGAACTCCTTAAGGTGATTTGAGAAGAGATTTTCGAGGCAAAGTGTTGGGTAAGTGATTTTTGACCTAAAATCTTCCTTTTTCATTAAGTTTTTGACGATTTTAACTCTTAAATTTTAGTTTCAAACCCCAAAAATCTTTGTTTCTTCCCTAATCCGAATTTAAGGAAAATTGTGATTTCCAACTCGTTTTGAGCTCTATTTTTATGGGTTTTTCAACCATGAGTTCCTTATTACCAATAGAATGGGATTGTTCAATAAATTTCCAGATTTGACCCTTTTCGAAAATAGTTAATTTTTGGACCATTTTACCCCCGGTTCCGAAACCTATCAATATGGGTGTCATTGGACTCCTTGTGACGTGTATGTTTCATTGTTGATAGTGGGTTGTCATTCTGAGCGCTAAATTCGAGAGTTGCTTGTCCGGTGGAGGTATTCGAGTGCGGTTTCGGCAATTGAGGTAGGTTTGGCTATCTTTCTTTGAGATTGAGATGGGGTAATTAGTCTTTCATATGTTATAGACTTTGGGATGGGGTTTTAGTATGAGTTGAGAATGTTATATATATTGTGATGTCCGTGTGGAGGCTTATTTATTAATGTGTTGCCATGACGGGGTTTATTTGTATTACATAGCCCGTGTGGGGGCCTTATTTGTTATCTTATTTGCTTTGAGAGCATGTGAATTATGATTTGCCTAAAAGAGAGGCTTGAATATATTATTTGACTTGTGATGCCGCCTGAGAGATTGAGTTGGGGGTTTTGAGCATATTTAAGTATTGAAATATTGTTGAGAAAGGGGTGACTATTTAAATGAAAGTGTGTTCTTCCCGTTACTATTTATTGAGGGTAAATATCATGTGTAGGTTAAGTTTTGAGAACTTTGAACCTTATACCACATGTGAGTTGATTATTACTTCCATGCATATGTGATTTGATGCATTCATCCTCATTCATCATATCATGAAACATGTGAAGTTGAGAAATATGGAAATTCTTTTTGAGAAAGAAAATAAAACACCTTTAAACCTTTGTATCTTGAGTCCCTGACCGAGGCAGTTTTCCGGCAGGGTAGTGGATGCATTGTGATCCTAACCTTTGTATCTTGAGTCCCTGACCGAGGCCGTTTTTTGGCAGGGTAGTGGATGCATTGTGATCCTAACCTTTGTATCTTGAGTCCTTGACCGAGGCAGTTTTCCGGCAGGGTAGTGGATGCATTGTGATCCCTTGACCACGAGGAGGTGACAAGGATAATGAGATATTGTGATTAAGGTATATGGTCTGCGAGACCCCCATGGGTCCTGCTTGGTAGCACAGCTCGGCAGGTGTATACGATAGGCTGTGCGATAGTCTTGATTCCACCGTACCACCACATCATTGCATCATCATATTGCATTGCATTGCATTGATATCTGTGTTGCTTGAATTATATGATTAATTGTGATTAAGAGCTGTTATTATGGGTTTACTTTACTCGCGTCAATATATATATAAACTGGCGGCACCGATGCCGAAGTGGGACTTTTCTGTATGCAGGTGGATGCGTTCCTTAGTTTATTTCATAGGTTTGATTAATTCCTTATACTCAGTCAGCTAAAACCTACTGAGTACATGTGAATTGTACTCACCCCTACTTCCGTGTCCCTTTTTGATGCAGATACTAGTCGGGGTACCCCACGTGGCAGTTAATATTCTAGCGGATTGTGTATTCTCAGATTAGTGGTGAGGTCCCAGAATTCTGATCGTCACTAGTCTATCTTTATTTTTCAGTCTTTTGTATCATTCAGAGACTTATGTTGTATCTTCAGATTCGAACCTTGTATTAGATGCTCTTTATACTTATGACACTAAATTTTGGGATAATTTCTTCATTGTTTTTTTTCTTTTTATTTAAATCGTGGCATCACTTTCCCCTTTGGGAGTCTTGTATGAGTTTTATTTTTAGGATTACACATCAGATTGGGTTTTGAGATGTGTGCCATCATGACCTCAGTTTTTGGATCGTGACAAACCCATACATGAAGAAATTGCACAACACATATCCACAGCAAACAAATGTTAAGGAGCAAGTTTAAAAACAAGAGAGACTTAGGAGTCACTGATGAATGTTTTAATTTGTATATGCCTTTTAATTTGTTGTTAAAAGTTACAAATAAAATATCATATAATTTTGATAGATATACTTTTGGATGTCTATGATACTATTATTATTAGTAAAGTAGTATACTTTTATATAATAGCAAATGGAAATGTACTCGTTGAAACTCTTTTATAACTGGCTTATCTAATATAAATATGACCATTAGCGATAGAAAATTTGATCGTTAAAAGTATTGATGTTGAAACTAGCATATAAATTTAAAAAAAGAATTTGGTCGTTAAAATACTTGTAGTTGTTGGATGTTAGTTAGTGCCAATGATTTTTAACGATCGGATTGATTATTTAGCATAGGAAAAATTTTGTTGCTATGAAAGGACATATAGAGACTAGATTTTATGTTGTCGTTGAAAGTTTTTTATAGCATCCGGATAGGAATCCATCGTTAAACTTTTAATGTCGGAGCTTTTAACGACGGACGACGATCAGATTTGGTCCCGTCGTTAATGAACTTTAGCGACCGGACTTGGACTTTTAACAATCAAATTTTCCCTCGCTAAATGTCACTTTTCTTGTAGTGTCTCTTGATTAGACACTTCACTTGCCCACCAGTTTGTGGATGATAGGGTGTGGCAACTTTGTGAGTGACACCATACTTGCTTTGTAGAGATGCAAGCATACGATTGCAGAAGTGAGACCCACCATCAATAATAATAGCACGCAGAGTGCCAAACCTTGTGAATATGTACCTCTTGAGGAATTGAACCACACTTCGCCCCTCATTGTTAGGTACGGACACCGCCTCTACCTATTTTGACACAAATCAACCGCAACCAAAATATATTTACTCCCGTAGGAACTCACAAAGGACCCATAAAATTGATCCCCCACACATCAAACAACTCAACCTCCAAGATTGGAGTGAGAGGCAACTCATGTCGTCTAGATACACCTCATTTGTCTTCTAGCATAGGTCACACTTTTTGATGAACACATTGGCGTCTTGATACAAGGAAGGCCAATAGTAGCTATTTTAAAGAACCTTAGCTGTAGTTCAAACCCCACTATGGTGACCACCGACTGGCGAAGAATGACAAGCATGAAGGATTGCTTCAACCTCTTCTTCCGGAACACATCTCTGGATCATATGATCTACACATTCTCTAAACAAATAAGGTTCAGCACAATAATATTTCTTTGCATTAAAAAGGAACCTTTTGCATTGGCGAAAATTCAAACCATCGGGGAGAATCCCGCATGGTACAAAGTTGGCGAAAATTATATACCATGGGAGTAAACTATGAGATATCCCCATCATTGATTCATCCAGAAAAGCTTCATCAATCTCCTTTTCTCCTAATAACATAATGTCGGATTCAAGTCTTGGTAAATGATTGGCCACCTGATTTTCGTAACCCTTATGATCCTTGACCTCAAAGTCAAATTCTTGAAACAATAGTACCCAACGGATAATTCGGGGTTTTGCATCTTTCATTTTCATCAAATAATAAATCGCATCATGACCGATATGAACTACTACCTTCGTACCCAATAAAAAGGCACAAAACTTTTCAAATGCATAAGCAATTGCCAACAACTATTGTTCAGTAACCGTGTAGTTCTTTTAGGCTAGGTTCAGCGTCTTACTATCATAGTAGATGCGGTGGAATAAGTTTCCCTTTCTATGGCCAAGAAGAGCCCTCAAAGCTACATCATTTGCATCACACATAAACTCAAAAGGAATGCTCCAATCCGAAGCAACAATGATCGAAGCCGATATGAGCTTCTCTTTAAGACACAAGAATGCATTGACACAAGCCTCATCAAACTCAAACACACTTTCTTTCTCAAGAAACTTGCACAATGGATACGTACCTTAGAGAAGTCTTTAATGAACCTTCGATAGAACTCAGCATGTCCCAAGAAACTTTGGACAACCTATACCAAAATAGGAGAAGGTAATCGAGAAATCACTTCAACTTTTGCTTGATCCACTTGAATACCCTCTCCCATTTTTTTTTGACCCAACATGATACCCTCTTTCATGATGACGTGACACTTTTCCCAATTAAGCATAAGGTTAGTTTCAACACATATTTGTAACAACTCGACTAAGATACTCAAGAAACTCATCAAATGTATCCCCCACAATAAAAAATTCATCCATAAATACCTCCATCGTGTCTTCCACCATGTAAGAAAAAATAGAGAGCATACATCTTTGAAAAGTTCCGGAAGCATTGCATAATTCAAAATGCATCTTCCTAAAAGAAAACTGCTATATGGGCATGTGAAAGTAGTCTTCTCTTGGTTCTCAGGAGTAATAGAAATATTATTGTATCTACAATAACCATCCAAAAAGAAATACCAACCCCAAACCGCTAGATGATCTAGCATTTGGTCCATGAAAGACATAGGGAAATGGTCTTTTTCTATGCAAGCATTTAGTTTTTGGTAATCCATGCATACCCTCCAATCGATAACCGATCTCATGATACAAGCTCATTCTTTTTATTTGGCACAACCGTCATGCCACTCTTTTTTGGAATGCATTGTACCGGGATCAACCATTTACTATAAAAAATGGGGTATACCATACCCACATTGAGCCACTTGATAATTTCCTTCTTCACTACCTCTTGCATAGGAGGATTTAACCTAATACTTGGTTTGCTATCAACATCCAGCTATATTTAATGTGTGCACACACTGGAATGCCCAAAATATCAACAATTGTCCACTTAATAGGCCTGATAAATTAACTCAACATGCTCACAAGAACCTGTACTTGCTCATCAACTAAATCAACAGCTATAATGACGGGCAATGTATCATTGGCCCCCAAGAAAACATATTTAAGGTGAGATGGGAGTGTCTTAAATTCATACTTGGGTGGCTCATCTGTAGACGATTTGGTAGACTTACAGGGTTCTTGGGGTAGGACCCAATGCCCAAAAGTGCAACCACCACTTCATTATAGTCGAAAATTTTCTTCCCAATCAAGGTTCAATAGGACAGCCACCAAGGACTCCCCAACACTAATGACTTCTTGCACACTTGCAACCTCTTCATCAACAACATCTATATTTGATATTACATAAACATCATTCGGTTGCTTCATCGATTTGCACACATTAAAAGTCACTTCCTCAGCATTGACCCAAAATTTTAATTCAATACTTTTCACATCGACTAATGCTCTTTCAGTAGCCAAGAAAGGCCTGCCAAGAATAATAGGCACCTCCGCATCAATCTCACAGTCAAGAATAAAGAAGTTCGCTGGAAATATGAATTTATCAACCCTCACCAAGATGTCATATATAATGAAGATAGGACATTTCATAGATCGATCGTCCATGAGCAGTTGCATAGTAGTTGGCTTGGACTCACACAAATCGAGCTGTTTGAAAATAGCATAGGCATCAAGTTTATACTTGCGCCTATATCAAAAAGTGCCTTGGCAAATTGGTACAACACTATAGTAAATGGAATGGTAAATTCCCTGGGATCATCTTTCTTCACCACGACATTACTCGACATAATTATGCTATAGGTGTGAGACACTTCAATAGTTTTGAAGTCTATACTATGTTTTTTTATCACTAACTCCTTCATAAACTTGGCATACCTGGGCATCTCCAATATAGCTTCAACCAACAGTATGTTAATGGAAAGAGTCTTGAAGATGGAGAGGAGCTTTTGGAATTTAATATCCTCATCTTTCTTTTTCAAACATTGAGGGAAATGAGGCTTCACTGGCGTCTAATATTATTCGGTAAATCATGCTTCATCTGCGGCAGTGTTATCTTCGTTGTTGTTTAATCAACATACTTAATGACCATTTTTGGAGGTAGAGACAGCACTGTGGTCTTTTGTCCTTCACCGAAGCAGCGGCCAAAAAACAAAGAAGGGAAAGGAGAGAGAAGAAGAGAAGAAGAAGAGGATTTTCGTAGTGTTCTACGGTGAGGAGCTGCAGCAGCAAAGAGAGAGCATGGGAGGAGAGAGATTAAAGAAGGGGACGCTCCACCTCTAGTTTGATACAGAGGCGATGAAGTAGTCTTGTTCTCGTCGATGGAGAAGGTCGGTGGTGGCTGTCTAGAATGGGAGGTGAGAGGAGCGACGGTTAGAAGTGGTTTGTTGGTGGGGGGACGACAGTCAGTGGAGTTTGTAGATGAAAAATGGAGGAACTGATAACTCCATCAGGGGAGTTAGACCTGAGAAAAGGAAGGCAAGTAGCAGAAGGAAAAAGAAGAATGAAGAAGAATATACAGAAGAAGAATTGTAGAGAGAAGGAGGAGCAGGGAGGTAGAGAGAAAAAAATATCTAGCAAATGAATAATGTTTTTTTATTATTACTTCATCAGTGTATATACATATACTTTTCCACTTCTACATATATAACCTTTATATATTTAACTACATTTCAACTAACTATAACAACCTACTAACAACCTACTAAATACTTTTAACAACTCTCAACAATATTCTAACCTTTCTTTAACCATGTTAGCTTGCCAAGTTAACAGGAACATAGGTATAGAGAAAGCGAGAGAGGCGGTGTGTTCGCCGGAGGAGATGGGAGAAGCGGCGAAGGTCGTCTCTCCAATGAGAGAGACAGTGGTGGATAAGGAAAGGCGAGTTGAGGGTTTTTGAGAGAAGAGGGAGGAGGTGGTCTTTTCTTCTCTTTTCAGAAGATGAGAATGTGAAGAGTGATTAGGGTTTAGGTGTATTAGGATTAAAAAAGAAAAGTGTTAAAAGAATTAATCTTAGCCATCAGATTAACGTAAATCAACAGCAAAGATCGATTCTTGGCAATTGGGGCGGATACAGATTGGTATTGTTGGTTTGGATTTAAATTTGGGCCACATTTGGTTCTATTGGACTTGAAATTAGAGAGAATTGTAAGCAATTTGGCTAAAGTTGACACGATTTAACTAATGTTTTGGCTAAAATTGAAATAAAATTGAATAGAGAAGGTTAAAATAATAAATAATTTAGGGGACAAATAAATGGATTGCTATTTAATTAATAAAAAATACTACACACATGAAAATAAATAAATAAGTAATAATTTTCATATAAAAGAAATATATTTCACAATATATTATATAATGTATACATAGTAAGTAAATATTTAAAAATCGAAACTTACATAAAATCATTATTAAAACTCATATAAATAAATAAATAAAATAAATAATAATAATAATAATAATAATAAATAATAGTAATAATAAAACTTAAAAATTTGAATGTACGAAAATCATTATTCAAAGCTTAAGAATTCATAAAATAATTAAATAATAATAATAATACTAATAAAATTTTAAAACTTATGAACACCAAGATATGTAATTAATAGGATAACATTCAAACATAAAATAAAAAATAGATAAGTTTTAAAAGTACTTACTCAATCAAATAGTAGTCCGAGAGTGGGTTTTAGGTCGGTCAAAATTCGGTGCCGACAGATGCATTGGCCACCTACTTGAGCTTGTTGACCATGAGCCATTTGGCCTTGAGGCCTACCACCACCGCCAACTCTACAATACCGAGCAAGATGACCTAGTTTACCATACTTGAAGCATGCATTTGATCCGGCTAAGCATTCTCCTTTGTGAGTCTTCCACAGTTCTTGTAAGCAGGGAAAGCTTGAGCACTGATATTCTCTCTTGGGACCATTGGGTTAACACCCTTGTCCTTGTTGAACCTTGGAGGAGGAGTATTGGTAGAACCTTGTCTCATAAGTAGTTTCCCACCTTGGACCTTTCCATTTCCACCATAACCGGATCTTTGAGGATTGAACCCTCCACCATCCACTCTAGCCTTCTTGAACCCTCTCAAACTCTCCCTCGACTTCTCTTCTTCAATTTGTTCTGCATATGTCATGAGTCAGGATATGTTGACCAACATGGCCATTTTTCATTCTTTGGACACCAAGCTAAAGACACTGAAAATGAACTTGCTCATCCTTGCCCTTGGGTCGGAGATCATGAAAGGTGCATACTTAGACAATTTAGTGAATTTGAGGGAATACTCCCTCACACTCATACTCCTTTTACGAAGGTTGATGAACTCTTGGATCTTAGCCTCCCTTATCTCCAAAGGGAAGAAGCAGTCTAGGAAGGAACCCTTGAGCTCTTCCCATTATATCGGCCCCATATCTTCTCCTCTCTCAACGACCTATTTATCATACCAAACTCTTGCCACACCTTTGAGTTTATAGGAAACTAGCTTAACCTTCTTATTTGGAGGCAAACCCATAATGGCCACAATTCGATAAACCTCATCAATGAAATCCATAGGATCCTTATCTACTTTTGACCATCAAACTCAGACTGATTCATACTTTTGAAGAAGTGATATATTTCCTAAATGTCCCATTGTCTCCTATTTATAGTTGTAGAATGCTTTACAATCATGACCAAGATCTTATTCGATGTGGTATGTAAGACATCGAGGACCATTTCAAAACCTTGAGCTCTAATACAAAGTTTGTCACAATCGAAGCCTAGGGCCTAGACATGACACATCAAAAGACATACCTCGAGGTACTCACCCAAGCCTCTCAGCGTTCACATGGCTCTTCATAGGTAATGAAATTCAAACAAGCGCAATTAAGAGGGGTAATGGGACTAAGAAAAAACCACACTTGATAAGAGTCAATAGCAACATTAAAAACCTTCTAAATGTCCAACAATACCTCTACATCTTTAGACTTGACGGGGGCTAAGACATGTCTCTAGCTCACCCTCATAATAAAGAAACAAGTACAAAAGGAAATCCAAAAGTTTATTTAATTCATAAGCTAGAAAGGAAAAAGGGTATTGTTCCCAAAACATGAGAACTTACCAAAGTAGTATTAGCCTTCAATGATCGAACTAGCCACAGGGAGGAGAGTGTGGAGCTACGCTAGTCCCTACATGGTTATATCATATAGGCAAATAGTATCCGTTAGTACTTTGAATGTATTAAGTATGTGAGCATGCAATATAATAAAAAACATCAAGGCATTCAAAAGCAAGTACATAAGTGAATACATGCATGAGAATGCATCGTATCTAATTTTAAAACATTCATTTTGTGGAAAGATAACCATAACTGAAATTTAAGACCATGCAGGCTATTAAATGGAATCCAACATAACCCTCTATATTGGCATGGGGAGACTACTTGCTAGGTAGAACTTCGTCATCTTTAATCATTTCTCTAACTTTAACTTTAAGGGCTATTCATGGATCCAGTAGCCTAAATAGCCTACAAGGGCTCCTATGTTGGTGCATAATTAATGCAACATGAGACTTTACTTAAGGATCCCTTAGGTCGAGTCCCCATCTACATGCTACATTCGGTGCTAGGTCAATCCCACAGAATAATATTTAAATATCATAATAACATAAGCATTTATATAACTTTAGATATCTAACCATCATTCTGTGGAATAGCTCATTAAAACCTTTCGTTTGATTCAAAAATGTGAGAATCGTCCTTATTACATTGAATCCGTTCTCTAGATAAGAAGCCCTTTCATTATCATTCAATCATTTCATAAGACTCCCTTAAACATAAACATTTGCTTTCATAAACATTCATTTGGAGTCAAAGCTTTCAATTCAACTTCATTTCAACATAAGGAAACTAGGAGGGTTCATTTCATTCAACCTTCAAAATACATTTAAAACAATGCTAACATGCATGAGAGTGATTGAAATGCATTAATTAAAACATCTTAAAATAATCCACCATATACACTTTAAAACTATTTTCATGCCTTCATATAAGGAACTTGACAAATTATTCATTTCATGAAATTGAGAGTTAATATACATCAATATAGGTAAATAAGCCTCAAGTAAACCATAATCTATGCATTTGGAATCATATCATGAAAGCCCATAAAATGCGTCACTTGAAATTGAACTATAAAGTTGAGAAAACATTTGACTCCATGGGTGAAAGAACCCACGAATGAGACCCACATACCTTGATAAACACAATACCTAATGAAAGCTTGAGAAGGAATGTAGACTTGAAGATGCCTTGAGGTGAAACCCTAACTTGGCTTGAAACTCTTGGGAGAACAATTGAGGAGAGAATTTATTCTTGAGTCTGTGTGAGAATGAGGGCTTGGGGAGAGTTTAGGGCTTTTATATAGGTCAATTCTATCTCCAAAATGACCACATTTAAATATTAAAATATAGGAAAATAACAATATGCCCCTTTCAAAAACCAACTGGACTGGCCTCACGAGGACCCTTCACAGTTTATGGTGCCCACCACGGCCCGTGGTGGAGTCCTGTGATGATTGACTTGGGAAAAGAATTTGGGAGATTGCAGGGAGTGTCTCTGAACTTTCTTCACAAAGAACTTCACAGTCCATGAAGGGAATCATGGCCCATGAAATGTGGTAGTGGTGCAGGTGCTACAAGAGGCCTGTAGAGTGACCACCACGAAAACACACCACGATCCATGAATAACTTTATGGCCCATGGTGGTTGCCCGTGGTCCTTGTCTTTGAATGTTTCCTAGGGGCTCTGGAGAGGGGTCACCATAGAGGGCTTCGCGGAACGTATTGCTCACCATGGTCTGTGGTCCCTCATCGTGGCCCCTTTCCCACATGTCTGAGCCTCTTAATCTCCTCCATGATCAGTGGTGCTTACCACAAGTCGTGATGGCCTTCCGTGGTCATCACTGGTGCTATTTTCTACATTTTTCTGAAATTTTCATTCTTTGTTTCTTGTTTTAGGACTTTCCAAATTTCTAGGGTTTTATAATAAAAAAATGAGAGGTTTGGCTCAAGATATTAAGATTTCTACTTGGAAGTGGAAAGCCTTGAATATGGACTTTATAACTGGTTTGACTCTTACTCGTAGGCAACATGACTCTATTTGGGTGATTGTTGATCGAATAACTATGTCAACTCATTTTCTTCTTGTTAAAACTTCATATGATAAGGATTATGTTAGATTATATATTCGAGAGTTGGTCAAACTTTATGATATTCCATTGTCTATCATCTCAAATTGAGGTACTCAGTTTATATATCTCAGTTTTGGAGATCTATCCAAAAGGTCTTGGTACTTAAGTAAAGCTTAGTACAACTTTTTACCCATAGATGGATGGTCACTCTGAGCACACCATTCAGATATTAGAGGATATATTTAGAGCATATGTTATTGACTTTAAAGGAAATTGGGATAATTATTTGGCATTGATTGAGTTTATCTATAATAACAATTATCACTCTAGTATTAAGATTGCTCCATTCGAGGCTTTGTATGGTAGGCGCTTTAGATATCCTATCAGTTGGTTTGAGGTAGGTGAAGTTTCTTTGATAGGACCTGAGTAGGTATTTGAGGTTATAGAGAAGGTTAGACTCATTAGAGAAAGATTGAGGACAGCCTAAAACCGACAAAAGTCCTATTTGGATGTGAGGAAAAGGGAACTTGAATTTGAGGTTAATGATTGAGTTTACTTGAAAATTTCACCCATGAAGGGTGTGATGCATTTTGGTAAGAAAAGAAAGCTAAGTCCCTGCTATGTTTGGCAATATAAGATTTTGAGATGTATTGGTAAGGTGGCTTACGAGCTGAATTTATATTCTAATTTAGCTTCTGTGCATCCAGAGTTCCATGTGTCTTTGTTGAGAAAGTTTTTTGGTTATCCTAGCTCCATTATTTTATTAGACAATATTGAAGTTAAAGCAAGCCCTTCATATGAAGAGGTTCTGGTTGAGATCTCGGACCGATAATTAGGAAGTTGAGAAATAAGGGAAAAACTTTAGTTAAAGTGTTATGAAGGAACCAAGAGATTGAGGGTGCTATATGGGAAACTAAAGTCGATATGATATCCCAATATCCTCATCTCTTTTCTTTCGTTCCTAGTTAAGGTATTTAGGTCCTTCATGATTCAATCAACCCAAATCATATATTTCAGTTGTTATCATGGTTTCATATGTATGCATGTTCATGAAATGAATTTTAAAATCATGTTTTATCTTGAGATTAAGGATTTCATATTTTATGCATTATCGAGATGTTTTGCATTCATGTTAGGATGTTATGTTCCTTTTCTATTTTATTCATGCTAGCTTGAGTCTCATTTGAGAATGAATGATCATAAAGGAGAGATATTGTAAGACCCTAAAAGTTTAAAAGACAAAAATCAAGGATCAAAAGATGAATTTCTTGAAAAAGCTCTGTCTTGGCACCAGGTGGTCTTCAAGGGACCCACTATATGCCATTAAAAGGGCCACGAGCTGTGAAAAGCCATTGTGGTCCATGCCCTGTGTATTTAGTTCAGAGGTGGTGACCACGGGCCGTAGTATGGACGACAATCTGTTATGGGCCTATCTTGCAGGCCTCTGATAGGTCCTGCACCATGCCTATGATTCATGGACCGTAGTGACCTCCACAGACCGTGAAGGTCTCTATGGAGGAAGTCCAGAGACTTTTCCTGCAAACCCCAAAGTTAAAGTCCAAGTCTACCCCCACAGAAGACCACCACGGACCATGGTTCCCTTCATAGGCCGTGGTGGGTCTCGTGGTGGGTAGCCTCCCAAAATCTCTTTTCAGAAAATCCTAAGTCCATCACCATGATGGGGACCACAGCCCATGAAAAGATAATATGGGCTATGTTGATGGTCCATTTTTGTTTGGGATTAAGTTTTAAGTTGGGTTTACTTTGGTGTTTCTCTAATATTATATTAATGAATATAGATAGTTTTTGGGACTATATTCCTACCTATTAACTACCCAAAAGTTTTCTAACCCTCTCATTCTCTCATTATTCAGCAAAATTCAAAACCTTCTTTCTCAAATTTTCTCTCTAAGGTTTTCTTCTTCCACAAGCAATTCAAGGGATTTCTCCAAGGTCAAGCTCCCATTCTTCTCAATTTAGGGCTCATCAAGGTCAAGGTATGTGGGACTTCATCCATGGGTACCTTTCACCTATAGAATCCCAAAGATTTCTTCTTAAATCCTCTTATGAGTTCTTCAACTAAAATCCCTAATTTCATGTTTTGTATTAGATTTTCTTAATTATGATATGTATCTATGCTATTAGCCTAATTATGCATAATTACCATCATGTTGCATGATTTCAAGTTGAATTCTATGAAAGCTTTATGAATGAGATTAAAGATGCTTTATGCAATAAAGTTTATGAGTAATGCTTAAGTGATGTTTCATGCAAGTTTAAGATCCTTGAAGGTGACTCAAGACTCTAATGGAAGAATGACTCGAGATCCTTAATGAAGAAGGTGATTTAAGACTCTAATTATATTTTATGAAAAGGATTCATAATGATGGAAGGCCTATACCCATATTATATGAATCACACGATAATGAGCTATTCCAATGAACATGTTTCTATAAATTATGATTATGAAATGCTTATGACTATGACAATTATATTTTATATTTATGTTATGATATGTATCCTATGGGATGATGTACTTAGCACCGAGTGGGCTTTGAGGTGGGGGCTCGACCTAAGCTCTAGTAGGAACCTCTAGTCTCTTAAACTACTTTTTCACTGTAGGTTTGCCAATATGGCTTAGCTAGTGGATCCACATATAGCAAATGATGATAATAATTGGATAGAGCCTACTTAACAAGTAGCCTCCACCCCTCTCGATGGGGATCATCGGATTCCACGTAATAGCTTGCATGGCCTTCATGTCGGCTACGGTTATCTCCAACATATGTAAGTACTTATGATGACAAGGATGTTTTGATGCATTGACCAATGAAATAAATGTTTAATGTTTTCATGACTTTACCCATGTTTTAATGATATTGGTCTTACATCCATCATTCATATTGTCCATGTCCTATGTTTATTGTTCATGCATCTTCTCACATACTTACTGTAGTCCATATACTAATGCATACTTTTTTCCAATATTATATCATAATGTAGGGTCCGGCGATCACGTTCAACCTCCTCCTGCTTGTGGCTATAGTTAGCACTATTGTACTGTTGGTGAGTCCTCATGTTCCGAGGACGAGACATTTCATTTCCTATGAGTTTATGAATTCTTTTACCTTTTCATATTGGGTGATCTAAGAGATTTTCTTATGCCCCCATCAATACTAGTAGAGGCATGTAATTAGAGGTTTATGGAGACTATGTTGTCTCTTATTTCCGCATTTTGGGACTTATGTTCTATTTGAGATTTTTGCTTTCGTATCTTTGATCCTTGCTTATTTGTTTCATTCACCTTATGTATACTCTCGAATGTTATTCAATGAGGCTTGGTTGGGGTCCTTCAGGATTCTAATCGCTGTGTTATGGCTAGGCCATAGGTTGGGTTATGACACTATATACTTATTCTTATTTTAAGTTGTTATGATCTTGTTTATCTTAGAAGTACAATTGATCTATCCTGATTGAGACTTGTGCCATGTGTGGTGAGATTTGCACATATTCCATGTTTTGCATCTTAGTTTAGAACTTGCCCTGCATGTTATTGAAGCGAAATAAAAAGTATTGCTTTATTTAGAAGATGATAATAGACTTTCTTTTATTTGTCTTGTAAATTTTAGCCTTTTCAAATATTATATCACTAGTAATCACTTTGAGCCTGTAGCCTTTCGTTTGGTAGCCTTATATTTATTTTGACCCATTTTTTGAATCCCTAATTTTTGCACCCTATTTTCTTGGGCACTGTAGCATAAATTGTGATAAAATTATTAAATTTCAAGAAAAGTGATGGTTGAGTAAAAGAAAAAGGGTGAACAATGATAGTTACTTGTGATGAGAATGCCCTCGTAGAAAGAGTGTGAGATGAAAAAAAATTGCTTGAAAAAAATGAAGCATTCTTGTTGTGATGAGAATTACTTGTGAAAATAATTTAAGGGAGGGTTATAAAAATAAAATGATAAAAATAATGGGTGATGACAAAAAAAAGAGTAAAAAGTGTCTAGGGAAGTTTAAGTCACTATTATATAGTTTCCAAACTATCCCCTAGCAAACATTACAACCTGTTAAAGTACTATTTGATTCTATTCAAACATATTTAATAAGTGGAGATGTGCATAATGAGAAAGCTTATTGTTCTTTATTCATATATATGATTTCTTTTGTGAGTGTGAGATATGTTCTTTGATGCTAAGTCCTTAAATTATATTCAATTCTTAAATTGAGTGTGTGGCCTATTTCTTCTTATGAGGGCACTTGTTTCATGATAGATAGGTGATTTCATTAGCTTTCTTCGATGGAGTATGTGAGCAAACCTAATTTAATGAGTTAGAGTTCGTCTTTGAGGCTAGGAGGATAGAAGTTTGTTTTTTGTTGAATATCTTGCATAATAATCGAAAAGTGTACTTGATATTGTCAATTGTTCATTGGCTTAATTATTGGTGATGTGAGGTCAAAATACATATTTTTAGTCATTATTTACCTCATATTGAGTATTTTTATTTGTCCTTTTTGAGCATAAATTTTATGGATTATGCTAAGTTGTATATTTTATTTGTAGGATTAATCAGACGAAAAAATAAAGAAATTTGGAGCCAAAACGAATTAAAAATTAAAGATTAAAGAAGAAAAATCAAGCAGATAGCTTAATAGATTAAATTGGATATTATATTCTTATTTATATATAAGTAGCAAAGCTTCAAGAAATTGGGAAAACGGCTTATTGTTGCTATGTGGCAACTTTAAAGAAGCAGCAACAGTTCAAGCGCGCGTAACCCAAATTCTTTTGAAGTTTGGGTTTCTCAATTAGTTTTTCTCACTTATTTTATTTTGGGGTTTTTTCTACACCTACAAATATTCCATAAAATTAGTTTTCAGGAGAACTAACTTCTAACTTTTCACCTAGTGTTCTTTTCTTCTTTTTCTTTTCTTAAGACATTAGTAGTTAAAGACTCTTGTTAGGGGGTTGCGGCTACGAATGTTTGTTGAGCATTAATTTTATGAATGAAGTTGGTTATCATTTTTATTACTCCTATATTCTTTCTTCTACTATTTTAATGTCTGATCACCATTAGAATAAATTTATTGTCTACTTGGAACTCGAGAGACGGAAGGAAGATAGAACACTAGAATATAAGGAACATGTTTGTTCTAGAATTGCCTAGGATAATTCGTGTATATGATGTTCGTGACACACACCTACACACCATGTTTGGTTACTAGACAGGATGATAGGATTAATGCATTTTTGTTGGTTCATGCTCATCCCCGCTCAACGATATAGTTAGGCTGCCAACAAATGTAGGCAATTAGAGATCAAGAGACCATGATTGTAAAATCAGCCCTGTAAATCAGTAATTTGTTAACCTTCTCAAATCCATGAGAGAGATGTGAAATATGAATTTTTAGTATGCTGCAGCCCTGAATTTGTCCCAATAATATTGTAAGTTTATTATTTAATTCTTGCAATTTTGTTATGGCCTAATTTCTCAGGTCGTGATGACGCCTACTATGAACCACCAATAGGCAAGCCGACCCACATCCCAAAACTGCGAGTAATGAGATGTCAAGGTAGAGGGCCAACAATTCAATCTAACAATAATAATGAAGTAATAGGAATATAAAAGAACGGGCGGAAGCAAAGCAAAATATATACAAATAAAAGATCCCTCTCAGAACCTGATAGTCACATGTAAAGAGCTACTACAAAATAGTACAAGTTCTAAAAGTGAACCACAGAAATAGAGGTGTCTCGAAAAGCAAAAGACAGGAAGAATATATATACAGAGGGAGAAGGGTAAATCCAAAAAGCAATATGCTCACCCTTACCTCCAATCACGACTGCTGCAGCCTCGAATCAACACCGGTAGCTAGTACTCGAACCTGCATTACGCAAACAGATGCATAATGTAGTATGAGTACTGAAACAATAGGTACCCAGTAGGCATCATAGGCCGATTGAGCAAGATAAGCAAAAGTAAACTGAAATATGAGAAGATAACCACAATCACAGACAAGACAAGAAGTAAACATAGGTATGTACACGAGCATACTCAACAAACAAGAGAAAGAATCTAGATAAATCCGTCGGGCTCCCATAAACCCAATGGGTATTCTCGTGCATAAGTATAAGATAACAACTTGATCAGACGCCTATAAGCCCGATAGGAGCAAGGATAGTAGAAGTAAAATGAATGGAGCCAATAGAGTTCAATAATACAACCAATTTCCCGAACTTGAATCGAACCATCCCAGAAGCCAGAAGCTTTAACCCAAAGTTAGGAGTAGATGAAGACTTGAACAAAAGATTCATCAGGGAATCTAGAATTGAACTACGTGTAAGCTGGACCATGGACTTCAACTAGGTAACTATAGCTAATGCGTCGACACGAGTAAGCTGGACCACGAACTTCAACCGGGTAACTATAGCAAGGGTCGAACAGAGGTAAGCTAGATCATAAAATTCAACCCAGTAATTGTAGCTAAGGATCCAAACACAAGTAAGATGGACTACGTACTTTAACCGGACAACTATAGCTAAGGGATCAAACAGAATTAGAATTAGCGACCCACTGAGCATCACGGGGAATACCCTCAAATCGAGTTCTATCAATACATCGCTCTGCCCGAACCATAAATGACCAGAATCATCGAGAAGACTCCTAGAATTAAGAAGCAAGCAATATAGGATCGATAGGAGAATAGGGCATTATAGAGGAAAGGTCACAAGCTGTGTTACTGTATAGCTAAAGCTCAGGCTATCAGACTTAAGTCTTTTATATCAGTTTATAGGGAGCTAATCGTTCGAAATGACGTCGGAGAAGTTCTAAGGTCCAACGGCACCAAAATTGCGCAAGTATAAGGAAACATTAGTCTAAGCCTAGACTAAGGCCAAACATGCTTTCCAAACATATAACCATAAGCACAGCATATGTCACTAAGCATGGATGATAAATAATAACAGGAGTCATGCTTAAGTAGTCCAATAATTTCCCAAAGTAATGCCTAGGACATAAATTCTAGGAATTTAGCATGCCCGACACCCCGACCCCTCCAACCTATATAATTCAATATAAAATGTCCTAAATATGCTTAATCTGACGAGGGGAAAAACCATAGCCTACCTGTAGTCCAACTGCAAGTTTCAGCTCACGAAACTAGAGCTTTTCCCTTTCAAGCAGTCTCCAAATAGTGCCACACTATCAACAATAGAATCACAACATTAATATGATCATTATGACACTAAAATTAACGAATTTAGAGATGGGCTAATTTTAGAGTCAATAATCGGGAATTGTGGGACTCGCTCTATAACTCATAGAATTGACTTCGAGAATAGGCTCCAACTACTATCCCTAGCTCATGTTCCAAAAGGGAACACAATTCACACCCCAAAACAAACTCAAACCATTTATGCATTCATGATCAACTATATAGCCCAAGAACACTAGAAACGCATGATAAAATGGAGAACTACCTCAAAGGAAGCCTCAAATCGTAATTCTGAACACACCACTAGGTTCCCCTAAAACATCTACACAATTTAGCCTATTAAATCGCCCAAGACATCCAAGAATTGAAGGAGAAAATGAAGTTTGAAGTTGGAGAGAAAATCTAGAAATTTTGGACTTAAGGGCCTCAAGTGTCGCAAAAGCTAACACTCGCTGGTCACTTAAGAGACCACCTCAAAGAGGCAGTTATTGCTTTAGCGATACCTGGTCTCTTAAGCGACCAACCGCTTTAGCGACAAGTCTGTCACTTAAGTAACACCTGCCCAAGAGGGCTGGTCACTTTAGCGAGCTCCTGTCCGCTTTAACGGTACTCAATTTAGCGACTAGGAGTTTCTTTAGAGACGGCACCATACCCAACTGGTGCAAAAATAAGCTTAGCATGCCAATTCCTTTGACGGGGTGCTCGGGATTCATTCGGAACCTCGTGCGAGCAAACGAGATATGCTATCCCACTAAATTCGACATTCTAGACTCAATAAAGTATTAAAAATTCCCATTCGAGTTCATTTTATTGAAAAGTGGGTCCCACACCCAAGTTCCATTTTGAGCCTATTTCTACAACGAGCCTTGGGATTAGGTCAAAAGCCTTAGAAAGCTAGCGAAGGGTCGTTCTAGACCAAACTCGACATTCTAGAGAAAACGCGCTATCAAAATTTTCATTCGAGTGCATTTTCCAAGAATGTTGACCAAAGTCAACCATAAGCCAAGTTTAAAAGGCAAAAGTGTCGATCGGCCTCAAACTCATAATGATTGCCTCAGTGCTCGTGCCGACCATGCTACTAGCCTAATTTGGGCATTTCAAAGCTGATAAAATCGTCAGAATTCTAGTCTGAGGTCGTTTTCCTAAAGTTATGACCAAAATCAACTTTTTAAGTTATAAAAGCTCCAAAAAGGGGAAACGAGCCTAAAATCCAAATGAACGACCAGGCGACCCAGCTGTTAGTGCCATCAATTCATAAATGAATTGAGGTCGCTACAGGAATGCTCTAAACGACGGAATGAATTCTTTAATTAAAAAATGACCTGGAGGGTCATTACAAATTTATTGTATATAAAGATTAATATTATTGTTTTTATTTTGTTTACATAAATAATTAGATTTAATATAAGTTAGCAAAATAATTAATTGACAAGTCCCTGTGGGTTCGATAATCTGATTCTAAAAAGTGCCACTGTATTACTTTTAAGACCGTGTGCACTTACGTGTGGTTTGGTAGCAACAAAATTTTAGCACCATTGCGAAGCATCGAACCCCAATAACCTGCTTGACAGGAGGGAATAGTTATTTATCTTATATTTAGTATTTTTATTTGTCCTTTTTAGCGTAAATTTTATGGATTGTGTTAAATTTGTGTATTTTATTTGTAGGATTAATCTGATGCAAAAATAAAGAAATTTGGAGCTAAAACAAATTAACGACGGAAGATTAAAGAAGAAAAATCAAATATATGATATATGGATCGGACCGAACGTTTCTCGACATTAATATATGATATGTGGATCAGACTGAACGTTCCTCGGCATTACTATATGATATGTAGATCGGGCCATCATTCCTCGGCATTATTATATGATGTGCGGATCGGGACGTACGTTTCTCAGCATGTACTTACTATATACATGGATCAGGTTGTACGTTCCACAATGGTAATAATATATATGTGCATATGATGACAAAATGATGTAGATGGTACACCGAGTCCCCAAAATGGGCTGAGCAAGTACGTGATGGTAATATGTATCACTTTCTTTTATACGATGCGAGTACAGTAAATGGTTAAATATTATACTTGCCCCTTGCATCCCTACGCCAACAGTAATTTCCTTATGATGTCTATGCTTTACATACTTAGTACATATTTCGTACTGACTCCCCCTTTCTCGAGGGGGCTGCATTCATGCCCGCAGGTACAGATACATACTTTGGGGATCTGTCAGCGTAGGAGTTCCACTCAGCAGTTCAGAATCACTCCATTATGCCAGAGCCTAGTTTTGGTATTAACCCTCAATGTATATATTTATTTGTTCACGAATACGGCGGGGACCCTGTCTTGCCTTATGTTACTGTTCTTACTCTATAGGTCTGTGGACATGTATGTGGGTTGTGTATGGGTTGTATATGCATGTATGTACAGTGGTTCCTATGATAAGCCTCGTCGGCTTATATGTTATCCTACCTGTTGATGTGGTATAACTTAAACAGGGGACAGATTTACTTACAGATAGCAGGGATATACGCGAGTGCCCAGTTCGGGCACCTGTCACGGCCTACAGGGTTGGGTCATGATATAAAGTAAATGCTCGAAAGGTTTTGGATGTCAGAAATGGATGGAGCGTGCTAGTGCAAAGATACAGATCAATCTCCCCCTTTTATAAACTAAAATTTTTCTTTGAGTCCAGAAAAGACAAGTACGTGCGTCATGAAACGACACTCTATCTTCCCCAAAAAGATGGTGAACTAAGCTACTTCATATCCTCAGTCATTATGTCAAGCTACAAAAATCACAATGATGTCAATAATTGCACTTGCATCATGCTCATTAATTGTGTCTGCATTAAGCCTATGAATAACAACTACATTAAGCCCGAGAATGCATTCAGCCCATGGATTGTATCTACATTGAGCCTGAGAAATGCATTAAGCTCGTGAATTGCATCTGTATTTAGCCCGAGAAATGCATTGAGGCTGTGGATTGCATCTGCATGGAGCCCGTGAATTATATTAACCCTGAGAAATGCATTGAGCCCATGAATTGCATCTGCATTGAGCCCATGGATTACATCTGTATTGAGCTCGAGAAATGTATTGAGCCTATGGATTGTATATGCATTGAGCTCGAGAAATGCATGAAGCCCGAGAATTGCATCAGTATTGAGATCAAAGATATCATTAAGTACGACAATGATATTATACCGAGACTCTATCGAAGAAGATAAAGAGGCTATACAAAGTCACTACTGCATCAAGCTACAATATCACAATGCTCGAAAAACAGATATGCTCTCTTTAATCATTATTTATTTCTAAGGTGTAATGGTTCAAAGGCATCATTTTCATGGTTTGCGGACATCATTTCATGGTATAAGGAACTATTTGTTGTTGAATCATGTTCCTAAGGTGTCATTGTCCAAAGAAATCATTTTCATGTCCTGTGGACACCATTTCATGGCCTAAGGATTTATTCTTACATATCATGGCCGTAGACATCATAGTCTAAGACATCCTCCTTTTCATCTTTAGACAAACTCATGGTCTAAATGGGAACTTGCATATGTCCAACAATACCTCTAACTATTAGATTTAACGGGGCTAAGACAAGTCCCTAGCTCACCCTTAATCATAATAGAAGAAATACTATAGTAAAATATCTCAACATATCATAAGCTAGAAATATAAAGGAGTATTGTTCTCGGAACATGGGAACTCACCAAAAGTAGTCTTCAAATGAAGTTTCAACTAGCCACGTGGAGGAGAACGAGGAGAAGTACCGATCCCTACATGGTGATATCATGTAGACAAAAGATTATGCGTTAATACTTTGAATGTACTAAGTATGTAAGGATGCATGAACATTGAGGAAACATTATAACATTTATGTAATATGGAACATAATGTAATACATGCATAGTAAATCATATGGATATCCTTTAAAATATTCATTTTGTGGGAAAATAATCATAACCGACATTTAAGACCATGCAAGCTATTACATGGAATCAAACATAACCCCCTACGTTGGCCGGGGAGACTACTTGCAAAGTAGAACTCCGTCAACTTCATTCATTTCTTTAACTTTAACTTTAAGAGCTATTTATGGATCCATTAGCCTAAGCCTACAAGGGCTCCTATGTTGGCACATAGTTAATGAGACAAGGGGTTGCTACTAGGATTTCCTTACCGAATCCCACCTCAATGCCTCATTCGGTGCTAAGTCAATCCCACAGAATAGTTTAATACTTCAAAATATTCATAGCATATAACTTGAGAATTCAAACATCATATTCGGTATAATAGCTCATTAAAACATTTGATAATTCAAATATGCAAGGATTGTCCTTATTGCATAAAGAATCTATCATTCATATCATTTCATCATTCTTTCATTTCATAAGACTCCCTTTTTTATCATAGATATTACTTTCATAAATATTTATATGAAGTCAAAGCTTTCAAGTCAAACTTTATTAAAAACATAGTAAAACTAGGTGGGTTCAAATCACTTCAACTTGCAAATATGTATGTAAATAAATATATATAAATACTTTGAAATCCATTAATTAAAAATCATGCATTAAACAACCCACCATGAATTTAAAGAATCTTTAAATAGATAAATAGAGGAATTACTTGTAAACCATCAATTCATACATATGAAATTATGTTGCATCAAAATAGAGCAATAATCATTAGTTTAACCATTATTCATACTATAAAGTAAAATTAAGAATTAACATAAAAAAATATTACTTGAAATCAAGAGATTTAGTTGAAAGATTTTTGTACTACATGGGTGGAAGAACCCATATAACTTAGAGTAAAACTTAAAGAAAATAAACATAATTTATCATATAATCAAAATAATTTAGGCATGAGAGTGGAAGGAATACTCTCATTGAAACCTTACACACCTGGAATCCGAAGCTTTAGTCAGAACCGAAAGACTTAATGAATACTCTTGAGTCCTAGCTTTTCTCCTCGCCGGAACGTTTTGTGTACTACCCGGAATATATGAATCACCGGATTAGTATTTCTTCACTACTAAGAGCTAAAACTATATTTGAGAATGAGGAAAGAAGTGTATAGAGAGAAGACTTGCTTGAGAAAGCTTGATGAATAAAATGAGAAAATAAGGTGGGTATTTATAGGTGGGTGTAACATCCCCTAAAAACGTTGTATACGATGTTTCAATTTTTGCCTAAATATGATACATTCTCTGTATTTTGGGCATAACTATTCATAGGAATATCCAAATTGAGTGATTCAAATTTCTGAGTAACCACAAGATCATTACCTACAACTTTTATGAAGACCATATTTTAATATTCGGAGGTTAAGTAGGTCAAATAAATTAATTTTTGTAAGGTAGGATGTTGTGACGGAAATGAGTATTTATAGAAGAAAAATCATATCTCACTATCGGTTTATCCAAATTGGTTGATTCTTGAACGATAGGAAACTAGACTTCTATATCTACAATTCTTATGGAGACACCAAATCCTAATAAGGAATTTATCTTATTCAAATGCAGCTCCCAAAAAACGTATTCTGTCAAAAATAACTCATTTCACCTACCATAGAAAGATGTAGATACATTTGACATCACTCATGACATAAATTGTCCTCCATGACATCAATATATTCCACTAAATTTTCAGATTTTTTTTAATAATTATTTTATTTATTGTTAGGTCCCTCTTTCCCACCTATAAATACCCACCTTATTTCCTTATTTTATTCATCAAGCTTTCTCAAGCAAATCTTCTCTCTATACACTTCTTTACACATTCTCAAATATAGTTTTAGTTCTTAGTAGTGAAGAAATACTATTCCGGTGATTCATATACTCCGGGTAGTATACAAAACGTTTCGACAAGGAGAGAAGCTAGGACTCAAGAGCGTTCATTAAGTCTTTCGGTACCAACTAAAGCTTCGGTTTCCAGGTATGTAAGGCTTTAATGAGAGTATTCCTTCCACTCTCATGTCTAAATTATTTTGATTATATGATAAATTATATTTATTTTCTTTAAGCTCTACTCTAAGTTATGTGTGTATTTATCCATGGGTTCTTCCACCCATGTAGTCCAAAAACTCTTTCAATTAAGTTTCTTGATTTCAAGTAATATTTTCTTATGGTAATTCTTATT
The DNA here is from genome assembly GCF_947179165.1 of Solanum dulcamara. Taxonomy (NCBI): domain Eukaryota; kingdom Viridiplantae; phylum Streptophyta; class Magnoliopsida; order Solanales; family Solanaceae; genus Solanum; species Solanum dulcamara. The sequence continues at coordinate 26,001,250 of NC_077241.1, forward strand.
TTTACTTAATAGTATGAATCATGGTTAAACTAATGATTATTGGTCTATTTTGATGCAACATAATTTTATATGTATGAATTGATGGTTTACAAGTAATTCTCTATTTATCTATTTAAAGGTTCTTGAAATTAATGGTGGGTTGTTTAAAGCATGATTTTTAATTAATGGATTTCAAAGTATTTATGTATATTTAATTACATACATATTTGCAAGTTGAAGTGATTTGAACCTACCTAGTTTTACTATGTTTTTAATAAAGTTTGACTTGAAAGCTTTGACTCCAAATAAATGTTTATGAAAGCAATATCTATGATCAAAAAGGGAGTCTTATGAAATGAAAGAATGATGAAATGATATGAATGATGAATTCTTTATGCAATAAGGACAATTCTTGCATATTTGAATTATCAAATGTTTTAATGACCTATTATACCGAATATGATGTTTGAATTCTCAAGTTATATGCTATGAATATTTTGAAGTATTAAACTATTCCGTGGGATTGACTTAGCATCGAATGAGGCATTGAGGTGGGATTCGGTAAGGGAATCCTAGTAGCAACCCCTTGTCTCATTAACTATGTGCCAACATAGGAGCCCTTGTAGGCTTAGGCTAATGGATCCATAAATAGCCCTTAAAGTTAAAGTTAAAGAAATGAATGAAGTTGACGGAGTTCTACCTGGCAAGTAGTCTCCCTGGCCAACGTAGGGGGTTATGTTGGATTCCATGTAATAGCTCACATGGTCTTAAATGTCGGTTATGGTTATTTTCCCACAAAATGAATGTTTTAAAAGATATCCATATGATTTATTATGCATGTATTACATTATGTTCCATATTACATAAATGTTATAATATTTCCTCAATGTTCATGCATCCTTACATACTTAGTACATTCAAAGTACTAACGCATACTCTTTTGCCTACATGATATCACCATGTAGGGATCGGTGCTCCTCCTCGTTCTCCTCCACATGGCTAGTTGATATTCCATTGAAGACCACTTTTGGTGAGTTCCCATATTCCGGGAACAATACTCCTTTATCTTTCTAGCTTATGATATGTTAAGATATTTTATTATGGCATTTCTTCTATTATGATTGAGGGTGAGCTAGGAACTTGTCTTAGCCCCATTAAATCTAATAGTTAGAGGTATTGTTGGACATATGTAAGTTGAAGATTTATTATTATGATTTCCGCTTGTCTATTTATCATCATTACCTATAAAAGGCTAAAAGAATGCTAAGAGGCTTGTTTGAGGTACTTTCGGGTTCCTCATTCGCCATGTCACGTCTAGGCCCTAGGCTTGGGTCGTGACAGTGGGAAAGATGGACCTAACAATAAATAAAATAATTACAAAGAAAAATCTGAAAATTTAATGGAATATATTGATGTCATGGATGATGTTAAATGGAGGAAAATTTATGTCATGAGTGATGTCAAATGTATCTAGATCTTTCCATGGTAGGTGAGAGGAGTTCTTTTAAACAGAATACTCTTTTTTGGAGCTGCGTTTGAATAAGATAAATTCCTTATTAGGATTTGGTGTCTTCATAAGAATTGTAGATATGGAAGTCTAGTTTCATATCATTCAAGAATCAACCAATTTGGACAAACCTATAGTGAGATATGAATTTTCTTCTATAATTACTCCTTTCCATCACAACATCCTACCTTACAAAAATAAATTTATTTGATCTACTTAACCTCTGAAACTTAAAATATGGTATCACAAAAGTTGTAGATAATGATCTTGTGGTTACTCAGAAATTTGAATCACCCAATTTGGATATTCCTATGAAAAGTTATGCCTAAAATATAGAGGTTGTATCATGTTTAGGCGAGAATTGAAACATCGTATACAACATTTTTAGGGGATGTTACATTATCTCGCCCTTGGGAACATTCGTCCACGAATGAGAAAAGACTTAGCTTGAGTAGAGTAGAGTGTAAACAAACAACCTATCATTAATGCAACAGTGTAATTTAAAACATCTTTTAAAACATATTTCATAATTTTGGAAGCATATGACAAGAAAAATTGAGATGTAAAGATTTCAAGTAATTGAACAAGGACAACTTAATACCTTTGGTTTGGGTAGAGGGGAAAAGATGAGGGTATCTCTTAATCATATCCGCTTTCGCTTCCCATGTTGCACTTTCTATTTGTTGATTCCTCCAAAGGACTTTAACAGATGCAACTTCTTTGTTCCTTAATCTCTTAACTTGCCGGTCCAAAATTTCCACAGGAACTTCTTCATAGGTCAAGTTTTCTTAAATATTCACTACTCCCATAGGTACAATGGAACTAGAATCACCCACACGTTTTTTCAACATAGACACGTGAAACACCGGATGAACCATGGCCATTTCCAATGGTAATTCCAACTCATATGCAACCTTACCAACACGTCTCACGATTCTATAAGGCCCTACATATCTAGGGCTCAATTTCTCTTTATTACCAAATCGAACCACACCTTTCATGGGTGAAACCTTTAGATACACCCAATCATCCACATTAAACTCAATATCCCTTCTTCTAGTGTTAGAATAGGACTTTTGATGACTTTGAGCCGTCTTCAACCTTTCTCTAATGATCTTCACCTTCTATAAAGTATAAAGTACCAAATCGGGGCCCAACAAGGTCATCTCGCCTACTTCGAACCAACCAACCAGTGATCTACATTGTCTCCCATACAAAGCCTCAAACGGCGCCATCTCAATACTTGAGTGGTAACTATTATTATAGGCAAACTCGATGAGAGGTAGATGATCATCCCAATTCCCTTTAAACTCCAACACACAAGCCCTTAACATATCCTCTAGTGTTTGAATCGTGCTTTCGGCTTGCCCATCCGTTTGAGGATGGAATGTTGTGCTCAACTTTACCTTAGTACCGAGGCCTTTTTGAAATGATCTCCAGAAGTGAGAAGTGAATTGGGTACCACGATCCGAAATAATGGATAACGGCACACCATGCAACCTCACCAACTCCCAAATATATAACTTGGCAGTCTTCGGCACTATAGGAAGTTTTAACCCGTAGGAAGTGAGCTGACTGTCACGACCCAACCCCGTAGGCCGCAACTGGGGTCCAACCTGGACCCTCTTATGCATATTTATCAACTACACTTAAGTTGAACCATGTGTGATGTGATACTATATACAAAAAACCCAATAGTTTAAAACTTAAAAACTTTTTCATGTACATGTAGCCTCTTTTATTTGTATCATATCATGAAAGGGCACGCGAGTCGACAAAGCTGCTATAACAAAAACATTCACAACATATCGAATAGGCGACATCGAAACTAACTCCCAAATAACCCACATATACATATGTCTACAGACCTCTAAGAATAGTAACAACAACATATGGCGGGACAAGGCCCCCGCCGTACCCCTGAATGTACAAATATATACATTAAGTGACCAGCATCAAAATTTAGGCTCCAGAACAGTGAAGCACTTCCGACACAGCTGAGAGGAACTCCTATACTGATGGATCTCTAGAATAAACATCTGTACCTGCGGGCATGAAACGCAGCCCCCCGAAGAAAGGGGGTCAGTACGATATATGTACTGAGTATGTAAAGCATAACACATCGTAACTGAGATCATAACTGAAATAGGGATGCAGGGGACAAGTATAATAACTAAATGAATTACTGTACCTGCACCTTAGGACACGTAAATCATACACATCATCATATACTGTGCCCGGCCCTCTAGTGAACTCGGTGTTATAATCACTTCTTCATAATCACATATCATCATATCATAATGCATTTCATTTCATCATATCATCGTATACGGTATCACACCATCGTATACGGTATCATCTTATCATGTATATCATCGTATCATACCCGGTTCACTGCGGGGCTCAGGGTCACAATGTATTGCTTTAATCTCATATGCATGCCTACATAAAGTATCCGGCCCTTTAGTGAGGGACTTGGTGAATGGAGTGGTGTACGTCTATAGCGTACCATCATAATATACATATGTACCCGGCCCTCTAAGGAGGGACTCGGTGTTCCTTCCTTATTTCAACACACATACAATCATATTACAGCCGGCCCGGGACTCGGTGAATAATCGTATCGTCATAACATATAACATATATCACACCTCACGTACGGCATTGTCTCCTCGTGCGTGGAACTATACACATCCGGCCCGGGACGCGGTGAATGAAGTAGTAACACTGTGCACGATAACATATCCCGGCCCATCATGGGACTCGAGGAAGGATGGGTTACAGTATGCACGAGTAGAGTAGTGAGAAACCATATGCAACCAAGTCATTATCTAAGACTCGATGAAACAGTCAAGTGAACCATCACCTGAAGACTGGGGAAGTAATTATCCGAGGTATCCCTTTAGATTTCATCAGGGCTTATATCAGTTGGGGCTTCAGGGATCACAAACATGTATCAAAATAATGCCACATAGTTCATGCAATCAGAAATATAGTCTATGAAATCAGAAACACAATTTATCTAGTCAAATACTCAACTCATGTAATCAACGGCATTTATCATTTCCGAGCCTCTAAAAAGAGGAGCTGGTACCTCTACTTTCTATTCATTATATAGTAGGCTCGAGAATAGTAGTTTGACTATTTTCAGACTCTTAATGTTCAGGAGTGACTACAAGTCACGAGTCACAATCAGAGCTCATAAATGGAATTACCTCTAAACCTATATCATATACCATTTCACTTAAAGTTAAGCCATTCCAAAGGAAAGAAGAAATAGGCTTTACATATATTAATTTTCATCACATAAAAGACTAAAAGGAAATGACTCAGCTATTATAGAAGTTCTAATATCAAGAAGTAAACAAGAGTCTCGACTCATACTCAGGGCTTTACGAATGGATTGAATCCCAAATATCATGTACATATCATTCATAGCCTATATCTAAGACATGCCAAAAGAAAAGAAGAATAGCTCTACATATCTATTCCAAAAACACGCCAAAGGAAAGCTTCACATACCTTGTATGGACTTCTCTTAATCACGTCCACATCGTTGTCCTCGAAACGTATTTAACATGGAAGTAATGTAAGTATTAACAACCTTGGACCTTTCAGCAACTTAGACTACCCACGAGTATTCATAACATTCATCCCTTCGCTCGCCTTCTCGGCTAGTTCCTTAACTAGTTAGGATGTTAACGAAAATCGGGCAGCACCTTCCCTATAATGTGCCCTATCCGAATTCCCAACCATGTCCTTAGCACCTGCAGCCAACCAACAATGCAAACATCAGCCCATACATATACATATTACGACAAAATTACACAATATAAACTCCAAACGGCTCGTCCGAAGTTACGATATCAAAAGAGGGTTTCTAGTTTCTATTTTGCGAAACCTTTAACCGTACGAAGCGTGGAATCATTTGGCTGAAAACAGAAGATACTAAACCTATTTTAGAACACATTTATACCCTGCAACACACACCACACAACCAGCAGCAGCCTCCAAACACACCACGCCTCACTTTGACTACAATTTAACTACGGCGACTTCAATTTAGATTGTTTCTTTCGCTGAGCATCCCCACGATTTTTTTCATACTTCCAGCAGTATAAGATTTACATAATACACTCCATAACAACCTTATAAAGTCATAATTTAAAGGAGAAACCTTACCTTACCCGAAATTGGCCAAAAACTAGCCAAAATCGCGCCTCAGAAGTTTCTTAACATGCTGAAACTTTAGCGGACTGTTTGTATCTTTTTGGTGCTGCTCCGAATCGTAACTTTACGTTAATAACACCTCCATAGCATGTATAAACTCTCACAAAAATGTGGGAGAAGAGAATCCAACCATACCTTAACAAACGGCTCTCCAAACGTGCTGAAAATTAACTTCGGAACCCCTCGACGCGGCTGAAACTAAGGGGCTGTTTGCGTGACTTCTTGCTGCCCCAAATCCGAAATTTTCATTATTAAACACCGCTATATCACCGTAGGATACCTTAAATAATTAATTCACGAAACAAAATCGGGCCTTACCTTTTGTTTTGCTCAAACCCGTGGCTGCCCTCACTTGTTCTTCACATTTTTCTCTTGTTGCTGCTTTGTTGCTGCTGGAAATTTGTGAATGAACTGAACGTTTTTGGATACATATCAAATTATATAGGTGGTCCCAAGGGGTGACACGTGTCAGCCCCTAAGTGGGACACGTGTCCAACCCCTATTGGGCCACCGTGTCCATGCAAGAAGGGTGGGGCTGCCACGTGGCAGTGGGGCCCACCTCCCCCAAGCAGCTGCATCACCTACTTGACCCTAAGTAGGTGCATCACCTGCTTGCTTGAGGTGCTGCCACGTGTCGCTCCTCCATTGGCTGCCACGCGTCATCCTTTTCCCTTCCTCGCGGGTTCGTAATCTCGTCTTACTTTAAGAGCTCATGTAATCCGCACTACGTAAGCTTGATATATCCTTAAGCAACTTAAGTGTATAAGACTCTTAACTTAGTGCCTTACGTAGGTAAATCGAGTCCTACGACTCATTTCTTAGCCTCCAACTCTTTCCGGATTCTTATGACTCTATCTCCAACCTCCCTTCTCGCGAGGTATCACAATCTTCTTTCCTTAAAGTTGTTTGATAGTGTCATAGCTTATCCGTCTCACATGATAGTGTCTAAGGAACTTAAGAAGACGTTCTGAGCTCAAGAGTGCAGGGTGTAACATCCTTCCCCCCTTTAGAACATTCGTCCCCGAATGTTGAATAAAACTTTCCTTAAGACTTTATACGGATCATAGGGAGATGCCTTTCTACTGTAATGGCATACATTTTCGTCTAAGTAATTAATATACGAGCTCCAAGACTGGGGCTATCCGTAGACATCGGGAATAGGTATGGACACTTGTGTTTCATGTCCTTTTCAACCTCCCAGTTTATGTCTTCACGATTCTTATTCCGCCATAGTACCTTGATGGAAGTTATGTCCTTAGTTCGCAACCTGTTTACTCTGTTGATCCCGGATGGAGATAGGTTGCCCCTCGTAGGATAACTCCCTGTTATGTGGACCTCCTCCACGGGAAATATTCTGGGAGCGTCGTTCCCATTCTTACGGGGCATTGATCTGTGAAAACAGAATGTATTGTTTCAAATCGGATGGTAGGTCCCACTCATAGGTAGCTTTATCTATTCTAAAAATGCTCTACGAAGTATCAATGTATCCCCTTCTTGCTGACTTTAGGCTGCTAATCGATATCTTGTTCCGGAATAAGCTTTACTTCATCAATAATTTAGTGGATCACATCTGGGCCTGTCCCTTAATCGAAGGGCAAAATGTCATACTAAGATTCATCTGGGTTCCTCAATCCCTTTCGAAATGATTTCCAGCAGTTAGCTGTAAATTGAACTTTTCTATCTGAGATAATATATGTGGGGACTCCGTGAAATCTTATTATTTCCCTACTATGTTATTTCGCAGAACCCTCAGCTGAATATGCCTTTCTAACTGGAGGGGAACAGGTTGATTCTATCAGCCCATCTACCATAGCCCGTATGAACTCCCAGTTCCTTAGAATGCGAGGTCAGCTCGTACTATAATACATATTAACTGCCTTCCACCTCTGAGTCGGGGTTTCCATTCCCTGAGATAGGCTATCAGACTGCTGATGCTTCTTTTAACTTAAGTTATTGTACAAATCCTCTTAATCCAACTTGTAATACCTTAGGTATGCTATCTTTCTCTTTTACTCAGATCTTTTCTCCAATTTTCTTACCATACATCATATTGTAATCCTTACATAAACGTGTGTACAGACATAGAGCATTCCAGAAAATTCCTTAGCGTTGCTATACTAGTGGCTTACCTCCTTTAGTCGAGGTCAAGGCTCCACTATGGCTCTTGTCCTTAATACCGATTATATCTGAATAGTTCTGCCTCGAACCATCTTACACTTTTCCTGAATAGATTCTAAATATGGCAATCACATTGTTATTACTGACTTTCTTTTATAGAGTAATCTTTTGACCTCGCTCTTAGTATGCCAATATTCATAAGCTGCACAACTATGCTTGTGCCATTTTCATGAGGTGCGTTGTATTTCAGTCATAATCTTTTCTGCTCTTGGCTTACTCTATTCTATATGTGTCGTTGTACTAACCCGCTTTTATAATCTCTTTTTGTCATACTTGTTTTGTTCTTTTTCTCACTTCCCAGGGGGTTACCCATCCCAATGCTACTCTTATTCGAGCACGCTTAACTTCAGAGTTTTGACGAAATCCGATGCATCAGTTTGGGTATGATCACGTCCATCCCTTATGGGGTCTCGTTTGACGTTTAAGCATCCCCATTTACATGTGATAGCATCAATTGATTTTCTTTTATGTTTGTACTTCTTTTGTCCACTTCCCCCCTTTTAGGGTGTACCTATGTCATTCTCCGTATATCTTCAGCTATTTACACGCGAATGATTCTATTCCAACATATTTAACGGGCTGCACCATATCTACACCTTCTGTTAAATCATCCCCACGTTAGGTTGCCTTTCTAGGAAACCCTAGCACAACCGTAGGGTGCTTTAATATTTGGAATATCTCGAATCGAGTCTCATCTAATGATTGATACTCGAGTAGTATCCGTAATGTAGCAGTGCATTCAAAGCCACATTCCATTCATCCAAACTAGTAATTAGAGAGGGCTCATAATTGGTGCACATTCCCCACTCGAGTGTACTTATACTTTAATGACTCATGTTTCGAGCTTCGTCACTATACTAACTTTATTCCAGTGGATACCACTAATCATTAGAGTGGAGTCACGTGTACACCATACTTCTTTACGCCTCCTGAGCTTGCATCTTTGTTGTGTGCTTTAAGGCTCATTTCTAATTCTGCTTAAAACCATATCAATTTCGTGGTAGTAGGGGCCTTATCTTATTACTTTTTCATCATACTATACCTCCAGTTCGTAACTGTCTATGTCTCTTTTTGTTCGATACTTATAATTAATTAATCGCATCTATCTTGAGTGCCTCTATTAGAACTTCTGTATTATTCCTTCAACTTATTTCCATTTTTGGTTGGGCGTAAGGAATTTCCATATTACCCTTTATTTCCTTGCACTAGCCATCCTTTTCGTCATCATATAACCTTTATTCGAAACTTTCCTTATGGAACTTGATAAATCTTCCTTATTTGTTCTATAGCTTGCTTTTCCGTTCCACACCTATCTTTACATTCCATTTACATGGACCACATCATACCTTCTAGTTAATTCCTTACTAAGTTTTGCTTATTCTAATAATGGTTTTTGTTATGTTCACCTGGTACCTTGTTCGCATTCAGACCCATAGTATAATACCGCTTGACTTTCTTCACGATTCTTACTATGGGTTACTTACCCTTCTTAGCTAGTCTTGTCCTTAATGTCTCACAAGCTATCTTATTAACACTTCATATCCGTCACAATTCTTTTCCCTTTGTACTCTTGTCTTACTCTTGTCTTAACCATACTGTTACTTCCTTCAACTATCACTTGTCATAGTTTATCCCTATGTATCAATTTAGGCAATGCCTTACTATCTCATTTTATCTCGATCTATCAGTCCTCTCTAAGTCATTTTCTTTGGCTTATAATTCCTTTCTAACTTATTCTACTATTCCAGTATCGTCCTCCTAGTTTCTATTACCATTAACTCAGCAATTAACCTATTTCTCGAGGTCAGCCATACTTGTTTAGTAAAATCTCATCATTGTTGCGAGGACAACCTTTCAAGACATACTATAGCCCTGTATCTCATTCTCCTCTTATTTCTAGGAAAATTTGGGCAGAGTTTCCTCTGTATTTCTTACTATCTCAACACCTGCACGCAGAAAATACCAACAATGCCTCACAGGGCACACATATATACATTCATATTGTATAACATCTCAGCCACACAGGGCACACATATATAGTCATATCATCTCATATCGCAGCCGCACAAGGCGCCCATAATTAACAGTATGGAAATGAACTTACCTGTTATGTCCACTCGAGCTGCACCTGTTATACTTTCCTATTTAGCTTTCCTTTCACTTTTCAATTATATCTGTCAATCGCATTTCAATGCCTTACCTGACATAGGGATTTCGTGCCTTTGCTTACCTGCGTGCTTCGTAACATCCAATATTATCAGTTATTTTCTTCTATCGGCGTTGTCTTCCTGCTAAAATTGCAGGTTAGTATGAGAAATTTCATTTCCTATAGCTCGGCTCTATCGCACGATCTTAGATATGAAAGAAAGTAACATCCTAAATATCCTGTAGCCTCCTGTCTATAGATGTGGTGCACAACACACCGATAAACAAGACTCTACTAGATACGGTCTGTAGACTTTCCAAGGATGAACTGCTCTGATACCACTTCTGTCACGACCCAACCCCGTAGGCCGCAACTGGGGTCCGACCTGGACCCTCTTATGCATATTTATCAACTACACTTAAGTTGAACCGTGTGTGATGTGATACTATATACAAAAAACCCAATAGTTTAAAACTTAAAAACTTTTTCATGTACATGTAGCCTCTTTTATTTGTATCATATCATGAAAGGGCACGCGAGTCGACAAAGCTGCTATAACAAAAACATTCACAACATATCGAATAGGCGACATCGAAACTAACTCCCAAATAACCCACATATACATATGTCTACAGACCTCTAAGAATAGTAACAACAACATATGGCGGGACAAGGCCCCCGCCGTACCCCTGAATGTACAAATATATACATTAAGTGACCAGCATCAAAATTTAGGCTCCAGAACAGTGAAGCACTTCCGACACAGCTGAGAGGAACTCCTATGCTGATGGATCTCTAGAATAAACATCTGTACCTGCGGGCATGAAACGCAGCCCCCCGAAGAAAGGGGGTCAGTACGATATATGTACTGAGTATGTAAAGCATAACACATCGTAACTGAGATCATAACTGAAATAGGGATGTAGGGGACAAGTATAATAACTAAATGAATTACTGTACCTGCACCTTAGGACACGTAAATCATACACATCATCATATACTGTGCCCGGCCCTCTAGTGAACTCGGTGTTATAATCACTTCTTCATAATCACATATCATCATATCATAATGCATTTCATTTCATCATATCATCGTATACGGTATCACACCATCGTATACGGTATCATCTTATCATGTATATCATCGTATCATACCCGGTTCACTGCGGGGCTCAGGGTCACAATGTATTGCTTTAATCTCATATGCATGCCTACATAAAGTATCCGGCCCTTTAGTGAGGGACTTGGTGAATGGAGTGGTGTACGTCTATAGCGTACCATCATAATATACATATGTACCCGGCCCTCTAAGGAGGGACTCGGTGTTCCTTCCTTATTTCAACACACATACAATCATATTACAGCCGGCCCGGGACTCGGTGAATAATTGTATCGTCATAACATATAACATATATCACACCTCACGTACGGCATCGTCTCCTCGTGTGTGGAACTATACATATCCGGCCCAGGACGCGGTGAAAGAAGTAGTAACACTGTGCACGATAACATATCCCGGCCCATCGTGGGACTCGAGGAAGGATGGGTTACAGTATGCACGAGTAGAGTAGTGAGAAACCATATGCAACCAAGTCATTATCTAAGACTCGATGAAACAGTCAAGTGAACCGTCACCTGAAGACTGGGGAAGTAATTATCCGAGGTATCCCTTTAGATTTCATCAGGGCTTATATCAGTTGGGGCTTCAGGGATCACAAACATGTATCAAAATAATGCCACATAATTCATGCAATCAGAAATATAGTCTATGAAATCAGAAACACAATTTATCTAGTCAAAGACTCAACTCATGTAATCAACGACATTTATCATTTCCGAGCCTCTAAAAAGAGGAGCTGGTACCTCTACTTTCTATTCATTATATAGTAGGCTCGAGAATAGTAGTTTGACTATTTTCAGACTCTTAATGTTCAGGAGTGACTACAAGTCACGAGTCACAATCAGAGCTCATAAATGGAATTACCTCTAAACCTATATCATATACCATTTCACTTAAAGTTAAGCCATTCCAAAGGAAAGAAGAAATAGGCTTTACATATATTAATTTTCATCACATAAAAGACTAAAAGGAAATGACTCAACTATTATAGAAGTTCTAATATCAAGAAGTAAACAAGAGTCTCGACTCATACTCAGGGCTTTACGAATGGATTGAATCCCAAATATCATGTACATATCATTCATAGCCTATATCTAAGACATGCCAAAAGAAAAGAAGAATAGCTCTACATATCTATTCCAAAAACACGCCAAAGGAAAGCTTCACATACCTGTATGGACTTCTCTTAATCACGTCCACATCGTTGTCCTCGAAACCTATTTAACATGGAAGTAATGTAAGTATTAACAACCTTGGACCTTTCAGCAACTTAGACTACCCACGAGTATTCATAACATTCATCCCTTCGCTCGCCTTCTCGGCTAGTTCCTTAACTAGTTAGGATGTTAACGAAAATCGGGCAGCACCTCCCCTATAATGTGCACTATCCAAATTCCCAACCATGTCCTTAGCACCTGAAGACAACCAACAATGCAAACAGCAGCCCATACATATACATATTACGACAAAATTACACAATATAAACTCCAAACGGCTCGTCCGAAGTTACGATATCAAAAGAGGGTTTCTAGTTTCTATTTTGCGAAACCTTTAACCGTACGAAGCGTGGAATCATGTGGCTGCAAACAGAAGATCCTAAACCTATTTTAGAACACATTTATACCCTGCAACACACACCACACAACCAGCAGCAGCCTCCAAACACACCACGCCTCACTTTGACTACAATTTAACTACGGCGACTTCAATTTAGATTGTTTCTTTCGCTGAGCATCCCCACGATTTTTTTCATACTTCCAGCAGTATAAAATTTACATAATACACTCCATAACAACCTTATAAAGTCATAATTTAAAGGAGAAACCTTACCTTACCCGAAATTGGCCAAAACTAGCCAAAATCGCGCCTCGGAAGTTTCTTAACATGCTGAAACTTTAGCGGACTGTTTGTATATTTTTGGTGCTGCTCCGAATCGTAACTTTACGTTAATAACACCTCCATAGCATGTATAAACTCTCACAAAAATGTGGGAGAAGAGAATCCAACCATACCTTAACAAACGGCTCTCCAAACGTGCTGAAAATTAACTTCGGAACCCCTCGACACGGCTGAAACTAAGGGGCTGTTTGCGTGACTTCTTGCTGCCCCAAATCCGAAATTTTCATTATTAAACACCGCTATATCACCGTAGGATACCTTAAATTATTAATTCACGAAACAAAATCGGGCCTTACCTTTTGTTTTGCTCAAACCCGTGGCTGCCCTCACTTGTTCTTCACATTTTTCTCTTGTTGCTGCTTTGTTGCTGCTGGAAATTTGTGAATGAACTGAACGTTTTTGGATACATATCAAATTATATAGGTGGTCCCAAGGGGTGACACGTGTCAGCCCCTAAGTGGGACACGTGTCCAACCCCTATTGGGCCACCGTGTCCATGCAAGAAGGGTGGGGCTGCCACGTGGCAGTGGGGCCCACCTCCCCCAAGCAGCTGTATCACCTACTTGACCCTAAGTAGGTGCATCACCTGCTTGCTTGAGGTGCTGCCACGTGTCGCTCCTCCATTGGCTGCCACGCGTCATCCTTTCCCTTCCTCGCGGGTTCGTAATCTCGTCTTACTTTAAGAGCTCATGTAATCCGCACTACGTAAGCTTGGTATATCCTTAAGCAACTTAAGTGTATAAGACTCTTAACTTAGTGCCTTACGTAGGTAAATCGAGTCCTACGACTCATTTCTTAGCCTCCAACTCTTTCCGGATTCTTATGACTCTATCTCCAACCTCCCTTCTCGCGAGGTATCACAATCTTCTTTCCTTAGAGTTGTTTGATAGTGTCATAGCTTATCCGTCTCACATGATAGTGTCTAAGGAACTTAAGAAGACGTTCTGAGCTCAAGAGTGCGGGGTGTAACACTGACTTAGTCATTCTATCAACAATTACCCAAATCGAGTCATGGCGCTTCCGGGTATGAGGCAAACTCACTACAAAATCCATATTCATATCTTCCCACTTCCAAGTTGGGATTTCAATGTCATGGGCTAGGCCACCCGGCCTTTGATGTTCGGCCTTCACTTGTTGGCAATTCGTACATTCGGATACAAACCTTGCTATGTCCTTCTTCATGCCACCCCACCAATACAACTCCTTTAAGTCTCGATACATTTTCGTTGAACCAGGATGAATGGAGTATGTAGAATTATGAGCCTCCATCATGATCAAACTCCTTAAGCCATCAACATTTGGAACACATATCCGACTTTAATAGTATAGTACCCCATCTCCTCCTTGGGAAAAGACCTCTATCTTCTTTTTCTTTACCAACTTCTTTAACTCGATAAACTTTCCCTATCATGGGGCATCACATTCTCCCTTTCTTAGAGTTATTTGATAACGTTAAGAATGATAGGGATCACATGGAAACTTTTCAGATGCTTAAGAACATGTTCCAAGGTACAAAAGGATGGGGTATAACATCTATAATGACCCAACCTTATAGGTCGCGATTGGATTCTGACTTAGACCCCCGTATACATATCTATCAGTTGTAGTCAAGTTGAGCTATGTATAATGTGATACTACACACAAAAACCCCAATGGGTCAATATCTTTTCATGTACATGTAGCCTCTTTCATTCGTACCTTATCATGAAAGGGCACGTAAGCTGACAAGGCTGCTATAACATAATAACATTTACAATGCGTCATGTAAGAACAACTGAAACAAACATATAAACAACCCACATACACATGTCTACAAAACTCTAAGAATAGTAATGGAAACATATATATACATAGGAGGACTGGTACCAAAAATATAGGCTCTGGCACAATGGAGAACTTCCCAAAACCGCTGATTGGAAATCCTAAGATGACGAATCCCCAGAATGCATACTTGTACCTGCGGGCATAAAACGCAGCCCCCTAAAAAAAGGGGGGTCAGTATGATATATGTACTAAGTATATAAAGAATAACATATCATAACTGAGACAACAACTGAAATAGGGCTGCACAAAATAAGTATAACAGTTAGCAAATCTCGATACCTGCATCTTACAAAATGAGGGCATGTATATCATCCTCACATACCGTACCCAGCCTGCTGTAGGACTTGGTGTTACAACTGTATCACTATATTTTCATATGAATGTCTACCTACTATATCCAGCCATTTAGTGAGGGACTCGGTAAAGAGAGTAGTGTATATTTATATCGCACCCGGCATATCATGGGACTCGGTTCCATTATTGTGTCATCATCTTATCATCTCATCACATATGGCATCACATACGTATGATATTAGAGGAGGCTCATTGTTCCAAGTATTCGATTCACCCGGGAGTGGCAAAGATGTTTCATGACTTGAAACAACACTATTGTTGGTGTGGCATAAAGAGAGACATTATTGATTTTGTGGCTAAGTGTCTAAATTGCCAACAAGTGAAGTATGAGCATCAAAAACCGGGTGGTCCTATGCAAAGGATGCCCATTCCTGAGTGGAAATGGGAGCGTATCACTATGGACTTCGTGTCTGGATTACCCATGGCATTGGGTAAGTATGACTCTGTCTGGGTGATTGTGGATCGATTGACCAAATCAGCCCATTTCCTTCTAGTGAAGACTAGCTACAATGCGGATCAGTTAGCTAGGATCTATCTTCGTGAGATTGTTAGGCTGCATGGGGTGCCTATCTCTATTGTATCGGATCGGGGTTCAGTGTTCACCTCTCACTTTTAGAAGGCATTATAGCATGGTTTGGGTACGCGGCTAGAGATGAGTTCAGCATTTCATCCCCAAACCGATGGTCAGTCCGAACGGACTATTCAGGTGTTGGAGGATATGCTTAGGGCCTGTGTGATTGATTTTGGTGCCCGATGGGACCAACACTTGCCCTTAGCAGAGTTTGCCTATAATAACAGTTATCACTCCAGCATTCAAATAGCACCATTTAAGGCATTGTATGGTCGTAGGTGTCGATCACCCATTGGATGGTTTGATTCTATTGCGGTTAATGCATTGGATACTAACTTACTTAGGGATGCTATGGAGCGGGTACGTTTGATTCAGGGTCAACTATTGACAGCTCAGAGTCATCAGAAGAGTTATGCTGATAGGAGGGTTCGTCCCTTAGAGTTTATGGTGGGTGATTGCGTATGGCTTAAAATATCGCCCATGAAGGGTGTGATGAGGTTCGGAAAGAAGGGCAAGCTTAGCCCAAGGTTTGTTGGCCCATTTGAAATCCTGAGGAGAGTAGGTGGAGTGGCATATAAGTTGGCCTTACCCCCTAAATTGTCAGCTATCCATCCGATGTTTCATGTTTCCATGCTTCGCAAGTACATACCGGATGAGTCTCATGTGATTTCTTATGATGCGGTAGAGTTGAGTTCAGATTTGACTTATGAGGAGGAGCCGACAGTTATTCTAGATAGGTGGCTTCGTAGACCCAGGACCAAGGAGGTCGCTTCGGTCAAGGTGTAGTGGCAGCATCGGCCTGCTGAGGAGGCGACTTGGGAGTTAGAGTCTGATATGCAGGCTCGGTACCCTCAGCTTTTTGAGACCCCAGGTACTTTATTTTATCTTATGTTCGAGGACGAACATCCTTTTTAGTGGTAGATATTGTAATGACCTTGAGGGTGATTTTCGAAAATTTGTACAAAACACGCATGAACAGTAATACGCGTGAACAGTAACACGCGTGAACAGTAACTTTTTGGGCCAAAAATGCCCCTTTCTTCCCATTTCAATATTTTTCATCATTTGTTTGAGTTCTTGAACTCCTTGAGGTGATTTGAGAAGATATTTTCGAGGCAAAGTGTTAGGTAAGTGATTTTTGACCTAAAACCTTCCTTTTTCATTAAATTTTTAACGATTTTAACTCTTAAAGTTTAGTTTCAAACCCCAAAAATCTTTGTTTCTTCCCTAATCCGAATTTAAGGAAAATTGTGATTTCCAACTCGTTTTGAGCTCTATTTTTATGGGTTTTTCAACCATGAGTTCCTTATTACCAATAGAATGGGATTGTTCAATAAATTTACAGATTTGACCCTTTTCGAAAATAGTTAATTTTTGGACCATTTTACCCCCGATTCCAAAACCTATCAATATGGGTGTCATTGGAATCCTTATGACATGTATGTTTCATTATTGATAGTGGGTTGTCATTCCGGATACTGAATTCGAGAGTTGCTTGTCCGGTGTAGGTATTCGAGTGCGGTTTCAGCAATTGAGGTAGGTTTGGCTATCTTTCTTTGAAATTGAGATGGGGTAATTAGTCATTCATATGTTATAGACTTTGGGATGGGGTTGTAGTATGAGTTGAGAATGTTATATATATTGTGATGTCCATGTGGAAGCTTATTTATTAATGTGTTGCCGTGACGGGGTTTATTTGTATTACATAGCCCGTGTGGGGGCCTTATTTGTTATCTTATTTGCTTTCAGAGCATGTGAATTATGATTTGCCTAAGAGAGAGGCTTGAGTATATTATTTGACTTGTGATACC
This sequence comes from Solanum dulcamara, assembly GCF_947179165.1. Classification (NCBI taxonomy): domain Eukaryota; kingdom Viridiplantae; phylum Streptophyta; class Magnoliopsida; order Solanales; family Solanaceae; genus Solanum; species Solanum dulcamara. The sequence goes on from NC_077241.1 coordinate 26,018,869, forward strand.
ACCTGAGAGATTGAGTTGGGGGTTTTGAGCATACTTGAGTATTGAAATATTGTTGAGAAAGGGGTGAATATTTAAATGAAAGTGTGTTCTTCCTGTTACTATTTATTGAGGGTGAATATCATGTGTAGGTTAAGTTTTGAGAACTTTGAACCTTATACCACATGTGATTTGATTATTACTTCCATGCATATGTGTTTTGATGCATTCATCCTCATTCATCATATCATGAAACATAGGAAGTTGAGAAATATGGAAATTCTTTTTGAGAAAGAAAATGAAACACCTTTAAACCTTTGTATCTTGAGTTCCTAACCGAGGCAGTTTTCCGGCAGGGTAGTGGATGCATTGTGATCCTAACTTTTGTATCTTGAGTCCCTGACCGAGGCAGTTTTCTGGCAGGGTAGTGGATGCATTGTGATCCCTTGACCACAAGGAGGTGACAAGGATAATGAGATATTGTGATTGAGGTATATGGTCTGCGAGACCCCATGGGTCCTGCTTGGTAGCACAGCTCGGCAGGTGTATACGACAGGCTGTGCGATAGTCTTCACATACCATACCCGACCTAGGACTCGGTGAAAGAGTAGTAAAGCTGGGTACGACAACATTTTGATCCCTCTTATAGGACTCAAAGGAAGATGTGTTACAGTATGAATGAGTAGAGTAGTAAGTTACCATATGTAATTTAAATCATCATCCGAGACTCAATGAAACAGTTGAGTGAACGTTACTTGAAGGCAAAAATAGTAATCATCTCAAGTACCCTCTAAATATCATTAGGAATCATATCAGCTGGAGTCTCAGGAATCATAGACATGTATCAATACAAAGCTAAATATCTTATGGAATTAGATACGTTCGTCATCGTAGAGACCCTTAGGAATAGGAGCTTGTGCATTCAATCATTACTGCACATGAAGGAGACTCAAGGGTAGTAGCTCAACTACTTTTTAGCTTTAATATCAAGAAGTGAATAAGAATTATAGTTCATCCTTCCTATACATCCAATTACTATTTCACATATAGAAAACTCGAGAGTAGTAGCTCAACTACTTTACGACTTTTAACATTCAAAATTGACCACGAGTCATGAATTATACTCGGAACTTATCATTGGAACTACCTCAAAACTCATATCATATAGCATTTCATTTACATTTAAGATATTCTAAAAGAAAGAAGAGATAGGCTTTACATATACTACTCTTCATCATATAGAACCCTTACAAGGAAATAACTCAACTATTGCAGGAGTTCTAACATCAAGAAGTGAATAAGATTTATGAACCATACTCAGGGTTCTATGAATGGAATTATCCTCACATTTCATATACAAACAACTTAATACTAAGATATGCCAAAAGAAAAGAAAGATAGCTTTACATACCTCTTATGGATTACTCTTAACCACGCTTGCCTCGTCGTCCTCTGAACCTATTTAACACAGAAGTAATACTAATTTCAATAAACCTTGACTTTCCAACTTCCATATCTACAATTAATCCTCCATAGGAATCATTTCCTTATTTGCCTTTCTCGACTAGTCTATTAGTTATTCGAGAAGTTAACGGAAATTGGGCAGTATCTCCCCTATAACTTGCCCTATCCGAACTTCCAATTACATTTTCATGTAGTATAGTCAACCAATAACAACAATCAGCAGATATGTGTAAGTAAATCACTTCAACATTACACAATACAAACTCCACACAATTCTCCCAAAATCACGATGCCAAAATAAGGCCTTCAATCTTTAATTCGTAAAATCTTTAACCACGTGGAATAGAGGGTTATATGGATGAAACCAGAAGCACCCATACCTCTTTGGAACCACATTCCATCCCTGGAACACACAATTAAACCATCTCCCAAGACAACACCATAATCATAACAACACTATGCAACTTTAACAACTTTAACTCGACTAGAACGACTTTGATTTCGTTCGTTTACAATGTTCAGCATACTTATGCAATTTTTCCTAATTCCAACTTAATTTAACACAATTAATATACTCCGTAATAACATCATTAACTCCAACTCAAAAGGGAGAACCTTACCTTGCCAAAACTCACCTCAGAAGCTTCTTAATGCGGCTAAAACTACGGTGGCTACTCGTTACCCTTTTGTTGCTGATCCAAACCATTAATCTATGTTATTAACACCCCCATTTGACCGAGGAATAGCATAGATAATTAATTCATTGAGAAAAACTCGAAAGCTTACCTTGGCAGCACCTAGGCAGTAGCTACCCTCTCTTCTTTCACTTAACTTTTCTCCAAGAATTCCAAGTGTACAAGCTGAAGAAAATGACTTCTTAGTCAGATTAACATACATATATACACCTCCTTAGGAGGTGACATGTGTCATCCCCTAAGGGTGACACGTGTCTATCCCTTATTGGGCCAATACATCTATGTGGCCACTCCTAGGCTGCCACATGGCAGGTGGGTTCCACCTACTACATCACCTACTTGAGCCTAAGTAGGTGAATCACCTGCTTCCACTTGTCCAAGTAGGTACATCACCTACTTACTCCTTTTTTGTGGGTTCATAATCTCATCTCACTTTAAGAACCTATGTAATCTTTGCTATGTAGGTTCATTAGGTACTCAAGTATCTTAAGTATGTAATACATTCAAGTCGGTAGCTTACGCAAGTACGTCTATTCCTAAGACTCATTACTTGACCTCCAACCCCCTTCACATCCTTCCAATCCTATTTCCAATCATTTGGGACGGCCTCATTGTCCCTTCCTTAGGATTATGTGATAACGTCATGGACCACATGGTAGCTCTAAAGAAGCTAAATAGATGTTCCTGTATACCCAAAGTGAGGGGTATAACATCCCTCCCCCCTTTAGAACATTCATCCTCAAATGTTAATTCATCTTATAGGGTCTTAAGGGGACTTTGGAAGTTCTCTATAATAGTTGTTACCCAATCCATTTAGAAGTTTAGATGACCTTGGGATACAGGGAACACACACGGATATCTCTTCTCTATCTCTCTTTTGGCTTCATAGGTCATCTCTTTTTTATTCTTATGTTTCCATAATACTTTAACGGAAGCCACGTCCTTAGTTCGCAACCTTCTAATCTGCCGATCCGAGATGTCAATGGGTTGCTCCTCATAGGATAACTCTTCTATTATGTGGACCTCATCCACGGGGAAGATCTTGGGAGGGTTTCTGAGACATCTGCAGAACATTGCCATATGAAAAACTGGATGCATTATTTTCAATTAGATGGTAGGTCCAACTCATAGGCAACTTTGCCTATGCCATGAATGATCTAATAAGGACCAACGTATCTCAAGCCAGGTTTCTCTTTCTTGCCAAATTTTTATTACACCTTTTATCGATGACACTTTCATTAATACCCAGTCATCAACTTAAAATTCCAAAGGTCGACGGTGATTGTCTTCATCTGATTTCTTTCAATTATGGGCAGCTAATAACCTCTCCTAAATAAGCTTCACTTTATACACAGCTTGTTAGACCATGTCTGGGCATATGAGTTGTGTATCACCAATCTTAAACCAGCCAATAAGTGACCTACATTCCCTTTGAAGTCAATAATACAGGCCCGAACATATCTTCTAGAGTCTGAATAGTGCGCTCGGTCTGTCCAATAATCTAAGGGCAAAATATCGTATCAAGATTCACCTATGTTCCCAATCCCTTCTGGAATGATTTCCAGAAGTTAGTGGTAATTTGAAATTTCTATCTGAGATAATAAATGTGGGAACCTTGTGAATTCTTACTACTTTTATGATATACAACCTCGTATAGTCCCCAGTTAAATATGTAGTCTTAACTTGAAGGAAATGGGCTGATTATTATCAGCCTATCTACAATAACCCATATAGCTCATACTGTTACACCTTACGTTTTTAAAACTCGGAATGTCTCATAAGTTCCTTGGACATTACCATGTGAGACGGATACGCTAAGACACTATCAAATGACTCTAAGGAAGGGAGAATGTGATACCCCATAGTAGAGAAGGTTGGAGATGGAGTCATAAGAATCCGAAAGGAATTGGAGGCCAAGTAATAAGTCGTAGGATCCGATTTACCTACGTAAGTTATTAATGTAAAAGTCTTAAATACTTGATCTACTAGAGGACATACCAAGCCTGCGTAGCACGGATTACATAGGCTCTTAAAATAAAGTGAGATGAAACCTACGAGAGGGAGCAAAAACTAGTTTTCAAACTTACGAAAGTGAAGCAAGCAGGTGATAAGCAAGCACCTCAAGAAATTAGGTGACAAGTAAGCAGGTGACTCACCTACCTACTTGGGGGGTGGACCCCGCTTCCACATGGCGGCGTGTGATAGGCCGCATGAACCTAGGTGGCGTCCTAGGGGGATGCCACATGTCACCCCTTAGGGGATTCCACGTGGAAACTTCTAAAGATATATATATATATATTTGTTATGTGATGTATAACTTCAGTTCTTATTCCAAAACTCCAACAGCAAACAAAGTAAACCAAAAACCCTAAACTAGAGAGAAAAAGAGGGCGGCCAAGGGAGAAAAATAGGTAAGTCCCAATTTCGCTCCATAAATTAATTATCTAGCATATAAAACGATGATATGAAGGTATTAGTAGTATAAAATTATGTCTTGGTGCAGCAAAAATCGGACAGCAAGAAGCCATGGCGTTCAAGTCGCGCTAGAAAAGTTTCGAGGCACAATTTTGGCTAGTTTTGGCCAATTTTGGGTAAGGTAAGGCTTCTCCTTTAAATTTGTACTTTATGGTGTTTTTATAGAGTATATTATACACCTTGTAGGCTGATGGAAGTGTAAGAAAGTCGTGGAAATATTCGACGTTCGAAATAAACTAAATTGGAGTCGCTATAGTTGAATTGTCGTCGAAATAAAGTATTGTTCTTGTGAGGTGCTGCTGCAGGGGTGTGGCTTGTTGTTTCAGGGTCTAAATATGTTCTAAATGATGTGGGGGAGCTTATGGTTTCAGACACATGACCCCCCCACTTCGTATGGTTAAAGGTTTTGCAAAATGGAAACTAGAAACCCTATTTTGATATCGTATTTTTGAGCGAGTCGTTTGGAGTTTATGTTGTATATTGTTGGTGTGAATTGCATAAAAATATGTTGCAGGTTGTTTTTGTTGGTTGGCTGTAGTTTTTAGGGATCTTATTGGAAATTTGGATAGGGCACATTATAGGGGAGGTGCTGCCCAATTTTCGTTAACGCCTTAATTAATTAAAGAACTAGTCGAGGAAACGAACAAGGAAACAGATTCCATAAATACTAAGGTGCAACCTAAGATGCTGGAAAGTCAAGAGTGGTTGATATTCATATTACTTCTAGGATAAATAGGTTCAAAGGACGACGAGGCGAACGTGACAAAGAGTGACTCGTACGAGGTATGTGAAGCTTTCTTTTGGCGTGTTTTAGAATAAGTACATAGAGCTATATTTCTTTTCTTTTGGCATATCTTAGATGTAAGTTATGAATGATATGTATGTGATATTTGGGATTCAATCCATTCGCAAAGACCTGAATATAAGTTGAAACTCTCATTTAATTTTGATTTTAGAACTCCTGCAATAGCTGAGTCATTGCTTTTAAGTCTTCTATGTGATGAAAATTAGTACATGTAAAGCGTACCTTTTCTTTCCTTTGGAATGGCTTAATTTTAAGTGAAATGATATATGATATGGGTTTAGAGTAAATTCTAATTTTGAGCTTTGAGTATAACTCATGACTTGTAGTCACTTCTGACCATTAAAAGTCTGAAAGTAGTCAAACTATTATTCTCGAGCCTGCTATATATTGAATAGTAAGTGGAGATACAAGCTCCTTTTCTTGAAGGCTCTGAAACGATAAATGTCTCTGATTGCATAACTGTGTCTCTGATTGTATAAACCATGTTTCTGATTGCATAAGCTATGTGGCATTGTCTTGATTCATGTCTGTGATTCCTGAGGCCCCAATTGATGTAACCCCTAATGACATCTAAAGGGCACTTCGGATAAGTACCTTCCTGGTCGTCAAGTGACGGTTCACTTGAGTGTTTCATTAAGTCTCAGAGGGTGACTTAGTTGCATATAGTTTCTCATTACTCTACTCGTGCATGCTGTAACCCTTCTTTCTTCGCGTCCCATGATGGGCAGGATTTATGTCAGGCACAGCTTTACTACTTCTTTCACCGCGTCCCGGGCCAGATGTGTATAGTTCCACGCATGAGGAGACGATTCTGTACATGAGGTATGATATATGTTATATGTTATGATGATACGATTATTCACCGAGTCCCGGGTTGGCTATAATATGATAGTATATGTGGCAAAATAAAGAAGGAACACCGAGTCCCTCCTTAGAAGGCCGAGTATGGTATACATATTATGATGGTATGCTATATACGTACACCACTCCATTCATCGAGTCCCTCACTAAAGGGTCCGGATACTTTATGAAGGCATGCATATGAGATTAGAGCGATACATGTGTGACCCCGAGCCCGTAGTGAACCGAATGTAATACGATGACATACATGATAAGATTATACCATGTATGAGGATATGATACCGTATACGATGATATGATGAAATGAAATACATGATGGTACGATGATATGTGAATATGAGGAAATGATTATGACACCGAGTTCACTAGCGAGCATGGCATAGCATATGATGATGTGTATGATTACATGTCCTAAGGTGCAGGTACAATTATTTGTTAATTGTTATGATTGTCCCCTGCATCCCTACTTCAGTTATGGTCTCAGTTATGTGTTGTTATGCTTTATATACTCAATACATATATCGTACTGACCCCCATACTCTGGGGTGCTGCATTTCATGCCCACAGGTACAAATGCTTATTTATGAGATCCGTCAGCTTAGGAGTTCCTCTCAGCCATGTCGGCAGTGCTTCACTGTTCTGGAACATAATTTTTGATACTGGTCACTTAATGTATATATTTGTACATTTAGGGGTACGGCGGGGGCCCTGTCCCGCCATATGTTGCTGTCACTATTCTTAAAGGTCTGTAGACATATGAATGTGGGATGGTTGTGAGTTCATTTCGATTGTGCCTATATGGCATTTTGTGAATATTATTATATTACAGCAGCCTTGTCGGCTTGTATGCCCTTATGTGTTATGAGACGAGTGAAAGAGGCCACACACACACGAAAAAAAAAAGTTTTAACTCATTGGTTTTTTTTTATTTTGTGAGAGATATCACCTTGTTCATAGTTCAATATGGCTACAACTGATAGGTAGGTATACGGGGGTTCAGGTCGGACCCCAGTCACGGCCTACAGGATTGGGTCGTGACAGAAGTGGTATCAGAGCAGTTCGTCCTCGGAGTTTCTGCGGACCGTGTCTAGTAGAGTTTTGGTTATCGATGTGTTGCACGCCACATCTATAAACAGGAAGCTACAGGGCATTTAGGATGTTACCTTTCTTTCACATCTGAGATCGTGCTATAGATCCGAGTCATAGGAAAATTCCTTATACGAACCTTGGATCTTAATAGAAGGACGATACCAACAGAAGGAGGTAATTGACGACATGGGACATTTCGAAGCACAAAGGTAAGTAAAGTAGTAAAGTAAAGGCACGGAAGATATCCTTTGGGTAAGGTAATGAACTAATATTGAAATGTAAAGTTGAAACCTAAAAGGAAGGCAAATAGGAAGTGCAACAGATGCAGTTTAAAGTTGTACATACAAGATAAGTCCAGTATTTTTATAATATTATTAATATCAAAAGCCTTGTGTGGCTGCGGTGTAAGATGACATTGAAAGCCCTATGCGACTGTGATAGGATAAGAATATATATATGTGTGTTGGCCCTGTGAGGCATTGTTGGTATTTTCTGCGTGCAGGTTGTGGGATAGTAAGAAGTGTAGAGGAAACTCTGCCGAAATTTTCCCAGGACAAGAAAAGGAAATGAAACATAGACTTTTAGTATGCCTTAAAAATTGATATCAAGTACCCCTATTATGTTTAACTAAAGCTGTAAGAGATACTCTTCATGTCATCGATGAGGGACACCCTCTTTACTTGGGGAAGTTTATTTCGTAAAAAAACAAAAGTCTGTCTGAGCAGTACAGTTAAGACCGCAGTATCTCCAGCCATAATGGTGCTATGGAAAAAAAAGGAAGGAGAGAAGCTCGGGTTGAAGGGTGGGATGTCCAGTAATTGAATGTTACTCTTTTCGAAAGTACCAAGCCCCAACTCCTATTGTAAATTGGGTGAGTTGTTCATAACTCGAGGATAAACTCGGAAGGAGATCAGGTAGGTCAAGTATTAAAAGAAGTACTGTGAGGTTTAAGAGGTTCTAGTTTCTTCCAACAATGGTTGGAAAATGATTTATGATAACAGTTTATAGTTCTCCACTAACTAATTAGGGAAGGAACTTCTAACAAAAGCACCTCAAAGAGATGCTAGGAACTGAATATGAGTACGTACTAAAAGGGGGATGTTTAAATATGAATTGAACAGTGTGATACGAGTATGCAGGAATAAAGTGGGACCAATAGTAAGGCGCTCTTAGTATGCATTGACTTAGTTAAAAGCCTATGTTGAGAACATAGTAAAAGCATGGAGCTCAAGATACCAAACAAATGACGCGTGTACACAACGTCGCCCCAAAAATGGTGGAACCCTTAAGGGACAAGGATGGATAACTTAAGGAATAAACGGCGCAACTTCTATTCGTCCCAAGAAACAAGGGATATAGGTTGGGAAATCCACTACTCCAAGAGAATCTTGGACAATAAATATCGAAATACAAATGTGGCCTAGTTAAAAGGAAATTTAGAATGGCTACAAGGGTATATCAACTTTTATAAGGATAAGTAGAATGTGTCCTTGGGCAAGTTATTTCATGGGTCCCATTACTCAAGTACAGAGTAACAGACGAGATATCACACTATGTATGAAAAGGTTCTCGTCGTTTCATAATTTAGCCAAGATTTCGTACGCGGATAACCAGGTTGTAAAAAAAAATACAGGAAGACGGGGACCTGATGCAGTACCACGTAGATTGGAGAAAGAGATTGGGCAAAATCGAGACTGGACATAAAGACATAGAGCAAGGTACAGGCAGATGAAAGTACGAGTACCCTCTAAAGAGGGAAAGTTAATGAGAAAATGACAAAAGTTGGAGGAGGCAATTGATATGTCAATATATTTAAGATGGACTTCTAAACTTCAATAAAATATTTTGCCGAACCAAATTAGAAAGGTCCGAAAGCCTCCAATAATTGGATGGAAACTACAATGCTACATAAGACAGCGTTAATAAGGTTGTGATGAGACCTTGAATAACATAACACTAGAAGGCGGCGGCGTATAAAACAAAAGGTGTAACTATGAAGACTTCTCAAGGAGGTCACCCATCCTAGTATTACTCTCACCCTAGCATGCTTAACTTCAAAATTCTAATGGAACTTAATGCGTTAGTGCTGGTATGATCGTACGAGATGGAAGAATCTGAACTAGCGGCGGAGAAACGACACAAGATTATGTTCCTGGAGTACTATATGTTACATGGGGGGTATTGTAAAAAGGATTTAAGCAAGACAAGAAGGATTAGCTAACTGCTAACTGACGATGCACTCAAATGCCACAACTCTTCAACATAGAACCAGTTAGTGAGAGGAAAACCACAGAATGACTATATGGGCTAGTGGGCGAGGGAATTTCGACACCACTTAGCAGCCAACTCTAAGGGTGAGAAATAGCAAAACCCAAAAGGTAAGGGTACCAGCTGATGTAAGTTACAGATGACAGAAAGTGATACCCAAGGTCGAAAATTCCACTGTATGACCAGGATTATAAGACTCACCTTGCACTCCAGCGCCAAATGACACTGGAGGGAATGTTACTTATGGATTAACGATATTAGCCCCTGCTCCTTCCATAAAAGGCTACCTACTCAGCCGGAAAGGTCTAAAATTGTAGGGTAAAGGAGTGGTAGGACCTTATGGAGTCCCCACAGCTATATTCCCAGGCGAAGGAGCCCAAATTACAATTAACTACCGAGAGATGCAAAGATAGGTTAAGCCAAACTACCGAGATGGAATTAGTACTACGGGTGAGGTAAGACATGGCCACGATTGGACCAAAGATCTACCCCAACATCGAATGTAGTATAAGGAAGAAAAAGGCAAGGTAAGACATGAGAACTAACGAGGTAGCGCTAGGATATTTTTTGTACCCTCTCATAATCTTGTAAAGGTAAAGAATGACACAAGATAATGGGTCTAGAGGATTACAAGCGGGGGTAAGGGAAATTGTGAAAGAGTTTAAATAAAACTAGCAGAACTAGCTGGTTACTACAGGATGGCGAGTATATACGCCAAAATTCCTTCGGAATTATACCAGATCATGCTAGACAAAGCACAGAACGACTACAAGAGCCATTATATGAGGGGACTACAGCATTATTCAGTAGCCAACCCTAAGGATAGGAAAAAAGGGAGAACCCAAAAGATAGAGTGCCAGTTAAGGTTCTGAAAAGAGTCTAGAAGGACTATACGAGGCTAACAGTTCCCAAATTATCAACTTCGTTATGAACCTATTTTATACTCTGTAAGAGTAGGGTGCTATACGGGTTATTACGAGTAGGCTAACGAATCAGCCCATTTGCTTTCAAGCAAGAGCACCTATACAGTTGAAATTAGGTGGAGTTATAGAACATGGAGGTAGTAAGGTTCCGTGAGGTTTCCCCAGCTAATATCTTAGATAGAAGGACTTCAATTATGATTAACATTTGGACACCAGTCCAAGAAGAGATCGGGAACACAGGTAGATCTTAGTACCCCAATTTTTCCCTCAAGCTGCTGAACAAACTAAGCATACTATTAGACGTTAGAAGGTATATTGTGAGTCTATATGGTTGGCTTTAAGAGTAACTGAGACGACCTTCCACCACTTATTGAGTTTGCCTATGAGAAGGACTACCATTCCAGTATCCAGATGACCCCCTATAAGATGTTGTAAGGCAGAGCGTATAAATCCCCCTGTTGGGGAAAAGACTAAGCTGGTAGGCCAAACAGGAGTAAGAAAACTATTGACTAACAACCTAGAGTCGGCAGAAATGATATACAGATAATCGACATTGACATTCAGAGTTCAAATTGATGATTGGATGTTCATAACGGACTCACCCAAAAAGGGAACTTAACCTAAAATATATTAGACTATATCAAGTTACTCATAAGGTGGGCAACGTGGCTGGTAAGTTGAGCTTACCACCTCATTTGGAAACTATACGCCCAGTCCATCAGATAGGAATGCTTCGCAAGGTTACTGACGAGCCACCCAGGGTATATTCTATAGATGATGTCCAGGATATGGAATCCTGTGAAGAAAAACCTATCGCCATCTTGGATCGACAAGCTGACAGATTGTAGACTAAAGACGTGCCTTCCGTCAAGATGCGGTGGAAAAACCAAAACCAGGAAGAGAACATGAAACACAAGTATTCGCACCTGTACCCGATGTCTGCAGGTAACCCCAACTCCTGAAACTCGTATATTAAGTGCCTGGGTAGAAGTATGTGTTATGGAAATAATAAATAATCTTCCTATGATTTGCATAAGGTGCTAAGAGAAGTTTTGTCTAACATTCGGGGACGAATGTTCTAAAGGGGGGAAGGATGTTACACCCCATGCTTTTAAAACTCGGAATATCTCATAAGTTCCTTGGACATTACCATGTGATCCGGATACGCTACGACATTATCAAATGACTCTAAGGAAGGGAGAATGTGATACCCCATAGTAGAGAAGGTTGGAGATGGAGTCATAAGAATCCGGAAGGAATTGGAGGCCAAGTAATGAGAAGTAGGATCCGATTTACCTACGTATTTTATTAATGTAAAAGTCTTATATACTTGATCTACTAGAGGACATACCAAGACTGCGTAGCACGAATTACATAGGCTCTTAAAATAAAGCGGGATGACGAACCTACGAGAGGGAGCAAAAACTAGTTTCCGAACTTACGAAAGCGAAGCAAGCAGGTGACAAGCAAGCACCTCAAGCAAGCAGGTAACAAGCAAGCACCTCAAGCAAGTAGGTGACAAGCAAGCAGGTGACTCACCTGCCTACTTGGGGGGGTAGACCTCGCTGCCACATGGCGGCGTGTGATAGGCCGCATGAACCTAGGTGGAATCCTAGGGGGCTGCCACATGTCACCCCTAAGGGGATTCCATGTGGAACCTTCTAAAGAGATATATATATATATATATTTGTTATGTGATGTATAACTTCAGTTCTTATTCCAAAACTCCAGCAGCAAACAAAGTAAACCAAAAACCCTAAACTAGAGAAAAAGAGGGCGGCCAAGGGGGAACAAATAGGTAAGTCCCAATTTTGCTCCGTAAATTAATTATCTAGCATATAAAAATATGATATGAAGGTATTAGTAGTATAAAATTATGTCTTGGTGAAGCAAAAATTGGACAGCAAGCAGCCATGGCGTTCAAGTCGCGCTAAAAAAGTTCTGAGGCACAGTTTTGGCTAGTTTTGGCCAAATTCGGGTAATGTAAGGCTTTTCCTTTAAATTTGTACTTTATGGTGTTTTTATAGAGTATATTATACACCTTTTAGTCTGATGGAAGTGTAATAAAGTCGTGGAAATATTCGACGTTCGAAATAAACTAAATTGGAGTCGCTATAGTTGAATTGTCGTCGAAATAAAGTATTGTTCTTGTGAGGTGCTGCTGCAGGGGTGTGGCTTCTTGTTGCAGGGTCTAAATATGTTCTAAATGATGTTGGGGAGCTTATGGTTTCATCCACATGACCCCCCCACTTCGTATGGTTAAAGGTTTTGCAAAATGGAAACTAGAAACCCTATTTTGATATCGTATTTTTGAGCGAGTCGTTTGGAGTTTATGTTGTACATTGTTGGTGTGAATTGCATAAAAATATGTTGCAGGTTTTTTTTGTTGGTTGGCTGTATTTTTTAGGGATCTAATTGGAAATTTGGATAGGGCACATTATAGGGGAGGTGCTGCCCAATTTTCGTTAACGCCTTAATTAATTAAAGAACTAGTCGAGGAAACGAATAAGGAAACAAATTCCATTAATACTAAGGTGAAACCTAAGATGCTGGAAAGTCAAGAGTGGTTGATATTCGTATTACTTCTAGGATGAATAGGTTCAAAGGACGATGAGGAGAACGTGACAAAGAGTGACTCGTACGAGGTATGTGAAGCTTTCTTTTGGCGTGTTTTGGAATAATTACATAGAGCTATCTTTCTTTTCTTTTGGCATGTCTTAGATGTAAGTTATGAATGATATGTATGTGATATTTGGGATTCAATCCATTCGTAAAGCCCTGAATATAAGTTGAAACTCTCATTTACTTTTGATGTTAGAACTCCTGCAATAGCTGAGTCATTGCCTTTAAGTCTTCTATGTGATGAAAACTAGTACATGTAAAGCCTACCTTTTCTTTCCTTTGGAATGGCTTAATTTTAAGTAAAATGATATATGATATGGGTTTAGAGGAAATTCCAATTTTGAGCTCTGAGTATAACTCATGACTTGTAGTCACTTCTGACCATTAAAAGTCTGAAAGTAGTCAAACTATTATTCTCGAGCCTGCTATATAGTGAATAGTAAGTGGAGATACAAGCTCTTTTTCTTGAAGGATCTGAAACGATGAATGTCTCTGATTGCATAATTGTGTCTCTGATTGTATAAACCATGTTTCTGATTGCATAAGCTATGTGGCATTGTCTTGATGCATATCTGTGATTCCTGAGGCCCCAATTGATGTAACCCCTAATGACATCTAAAGGGCACTTCGGATAAGTACCTTCCTGCTCTTCAGGTGACGGTTTACTAGAGTGTTTCATTAAGTCTCAGAGGGTGACTTAGTTGCATATAGTTTCTCATTACTCTACTCATGTATGTTGTAACCCTTCTTTCTTCGCATCCCATGATGGGCAGGATTTATGTCGGGCACAGCTTTACTACTTCTTTCACCGCATCCTAGGCCAGATGTGTATAGTTCCACGCATGAAGAGACGATTCTGTACGTGAGGTGTGATATATGTTATATGTTATGATGATACGATTATTCACCGAGTCCCGGGCCGGCTGTAATATGATAGTATATATAGCAAAATAAGGAAGGAACACCGAATCCCTCCTTAGAGGGCCGGGTATGGTATGTATATTATGATGGTATGCTATAGACATACACCACTCCATTCTCCGAGTCCCTCACTAAAGGGGTCGGATACTTTATGAAGGCATGCATATGAGATTAGAGCGATACATGTGTGACCCTGAGCCCGTAGTGAACCGGATGTAATACGATGACATACATGATAAGATTATACTGTGTACGAGGATAAGATACCGCATACGATGATATGATGAAATGAAATGCATGATGGTACGATGACATGTGAATATGAGGAAATGATTATGACACCGAGTTCACTAGTGGGCTGGGCATAACATATGATGATGTGTATGATTACATGTCCTAAGGTGCAGGTACAATTATTTATTAATTGTTATACTTGTCCCTTGCATCCCTACTTCAGTTATGGTCTCAGTTATGTGTTGTCATGCTTTATATACTCAGTACATATATCGTACTGATCCCCCGTACTCTGGGGGGTTGCGTTTCATGCCCGCAGGTACAGATGCTTATTTTGGAGATTCGTCAGCTTAGGAGTTCCTCTCAGCCATGTCGACAGTGCTTCACTGTTCTGGAACATAATTTTTGATACTGGTCACTTAATGTATATATTTGTACATTTAGGGGTACGGCGGGGGCCTTGTCCCGCCATATGTTGCCGTCACTATTCTTAAAGGTCTGTAGACATATGAATGTGGGATGGTTGTGAGTTCGTTTCAATTGTGCCTATACGACATTTTGTGAATATTGTTATGTTACAGCAGCCTTGTCGGCTTACATATCGTTATTTGTTATGAGGGGAGTGAATGAGGCCACACACACACGAAAAAAAAGTTTTAATTCATTGGTTTTTTTTTATTTTGTGAGAGATATCACCTTGTTCATAGTTCAATATGGCTACAACTGATAGGTAGGTATACGGGGGTTCTGGTCGCACCCCAGTCGCGGCCTACGGGATTGGATTGTGACACATACTTCTGTGAAGCGCGAGGTAAAACTATAATGAAGTCTATATTCTGGAATCTTCCGCTCCACGTATTACCTTTTGATTGCTTTTCAAAGTCTTTAACTGCCCTTCTTCTTTTTAGTTTTCGACCTCAATCCTTAGGGTTGGATTCCAAGTAACGCTAGAATTCCCTCACATAATAACTTTACATAGCTGCTTTGTGCTCCTTCTATCGCTAACTAGTATAGTTTCGAAAAAAGGATTTGATATACAAGTTCACCATCTTTTAGTAACCAGCTAGTTCTGATCATATTGCTTAAACCATCTTATAATTACCTTAGCCCAGCTCATAACAACCCCTAGACACATTATCTTGTGTTGTTCCTTTATTTTTAGCCCAGACTCTTCTATTGCCCTTTCACTCAGACTTTGCTCTTAATCGTCTATCCCACGTTATATTGCAACCTTTGCAAGAATATATGAAGGTGCTCAACTTAGCCCAAGAAATATCTTAGCATTATCTCGTTAGTCTTCATGCTTTAACTTGCATTCTCCTTTCTTATCTTACTATCGGTATTGGGGATAGATCCTTGGTCCAACCATGTCCATATCTTTTTTGCCTTTAGTACTAAGTCTATCCCAGTAATTCGGCTTAACCCATATTTGCATCCCTCTGTATGTATGCCAATATCCTCACTACATCGTCATTAGTGAATCCTTACTTCTCTTATCATGTACTCACTCACTTGGCCTTATTCTTAACGTACAAGCATCAATAGGTTGCATAACCTTTCTAACTTCTATTTATTTATTGTCGGCTTTCAAACCTTACTAGCTTGTTTCAGCAAGGGATCTTATTTGAAGTTTAAGCATCCATATCAAATATATTGTCGTGTCAGTCGTTTCTATATTGCATTTGCATTTCTCGTACTTGTTTTCCCCCTTAAGGGTGTACTTATACCACTACCCGTTTACACCTTGCTCTATGTCCTTATTTCCAATCCTTTTTCCCCAATCCATTAGGTGCTATACCATATTCATATCTTTCTTTATAATTTATAACTTGATTATCCACGTACAAAATCTTGACTAAATCGCAAAGCGATGGGGCCCTTGCCATATACAGTGCAAGATTTCATCTGATAATCCCTACTCAAGTCATGCGACCAGTGTAACAACTCATCTTAGGTCACACTCTACTCATTCCCATCAATAGTCAATTAGTATTTGTGGTCATCCCAATCTCATTTAGGCAACCCTTATCTTTCAACGATAAGTGTTCAAATCTCTCTTGAAGTAGTATCTTTATCCTAGATAACCTATATCATCTATTTCTTTTGATGAACTTATATTGCCCCATTAGTTCCTCAAGCCTGTCCTCTTTGTCCTTTAAGGATTTCACTATTTTTGAGGTGAAATCGTGTGCACGTAGTACCTTTTTATACCTCCTTCCTTTGTACTTTTATTGCGTACTCAACACAGACTTTTAACTTACTCAACATATACCAAGTGTGCCTCATTAATGATCTTACCTTATCACCGTATTTTTGTACTACACCTTTAAATTCATACTTACATATTCCCCTTCTAGTCTATACTCACATTCAGTTGGGGTGTTTCTAGTTAGAATTCCTTTCTCATTTCTGCTGTCTATGTCTATCTTTTATCCTGCACAGGAGGAATCTTATGCTACCTCTATACCATTCAGAACACTTTACTTCCGCATAATCCATTCCCTCATTTTAAAAATGTATCTTATTCGTCCATCGTTACCCATATCATACCAGTCATTTCCTTACCAAGCTTTACTTATTTTCATAATGATCCTCGTCATATTCATATGATATCATGTTCGCATTCAACCCTATAGTAAACACTTCATAACCTTTTTCCCAATTCCTACTATGAGTTAATTGCGCTTGGTGAAATGAATGTACTTAACCTTTGCCTAAATCATCCCTTAGTATCACAGGCCCTTCTCAATCACTCTAGCATTTTTATCACCAACACATAAAACACATGACCTTGAATAGCCCACAAATGTATGTTGTCCATTCACAAGTTACATCCCCTATTAGTCGATTAGGAACTGATAAAATGTCCCCATCTAATATTTTCCCACCCACCATCAGGAGGGAACTAAAATCGAATGAGCACCACAATTTTTTTTAGTGTTTGGTTCACCTTGTTTCCCTCCAATTTTATTCTCGAGTTCTAAATAAATTATCTAGTTCCCAACTAAGGGTTGAGGGCATGGTACTTTTCAACAAAAATGAAATCCAATCGCTGGACATTTTGCCCTTGCAAAAAATACGGCTGGAAATATGTTTGTCTGAACTTTGTGCTTAGATAGGCCTTTACCGAGATAAAATTCCCTAGGTAAAAATGGTTTCCCTTACCAATGACATGGAGGTGGGGGTACCGCTTATAGCTTTAGTCCAACATAATAAGTTTAACCCTATCGGTATCAACTTCCAAGGCATCTTATAAATTTATGTCTCAGCCTCTTCCTTGTTTTGGTTTTCTATTCCCGAAAAAATTGGGCAGAGTTTCCTCTATATTTCTTACTGTCTCCAACCTGCATGCAGAAAATACCAACAATGCATCACAGGGCCAACTTATATACCAATATATATATGTATCATATCATATCACATCTACACAGGGTGCCCAATATCAACAACAATATAAAATGATGGACTTACCTCGTATGTCCAACTCGAACTGTACCCATGACACTTTCTTGTCTACTTTTCCTTAAATTTTCAACTTTATATTTCATTCGTACTTCAATACCTTACCTGACATATATCTTTAGTGCCTTTACTAATCTACATGCTGTGCAATTCCCAATATCGTCAGTCACTTTCTTCTATCGATGTTGTGCTTTTATTGAAATCACAAGTTAGTATGAGGAATTTCATTCCCTATGACTCGACTCTATTGCACGATCTGAGATATGAAATAAAGGTAACATCCTAAATGTCCTGTAGCCTCTTATTTACAGATGTGTATGAGGAATTTCATTCCCTATGACTCGGCTCTATTGCACGATCTTAGCTATGAAATAAAGGTAACATCCTAAATGTCCTGTAGCTTGCTGTTTATAGATGTGGTGCACAACACACCAATAAATAAGACTCTACTAGACATAGTCTGTAGATGCTTCGAGGACGAACTACTCTGATACCACTTTTGTCATGATCCAACCCCGTAGGACGCGACTGAGTTCCGACCTGGACCCCCGTATACGTATCTATCAATTGTAGTCAAGTTGAGCTATGTATAATTTAATGATACTACACATAAAAAAACCCAATGGGTCAACATCTTTTCATGTTCATGTAGCCTCTTTCATTCGTATCATATCATGAAAGGGCATGTAAGCCGACAAGGCTGCCATAACATAATAACATTTACAACGCATCATATAAACACAACTGAAGCAAACTTAAAAACAACTCACATACACATGTCTACAAACCTCTAAGAATAGTAATGACACCATATGGAGGGACAGGGCACCGCTGTACCCCTGAACAAATAAATATATACATAAGAGGACTGGTACCAAAAATCTAGGCTTCGTCATAATAGAGCATTTCCCAAAACCGCTAACTAGAAATCCTAAGCTAACGGATCCCCAGAACGTGTACTTGTACCTGCGGGCATGAAATGCAGCCTCCCGAAGAAAGGAGGGTCAATACGATATATGTAGTGATTATATAGAGCATAACATATCATAACTGAGAAAACAACTGAAATAAGGATGCAGGAAACAAGTATAACAGTTAGCAAATCACTATACCTGCATCTTACAAAATGAGGGCATGTATATCATCCTCACATACCGTACCCGGCCCGCTGTGGGACTCGGTCTTACAACTGTATCACTATATTTTCATATACATGTCTACCTACTATATCCGACCCTTTAGTAAGGGACTCGGTAAAAATAGTAGTGTATATTTATATCGCACCCAGCCCATCATGGGACTCGGTGCCATCATTGTGTCATCATCTTATCATCTCATCACATATGGCATCACATCATTATATGTGGCATCATATATATCATATCGTACTCGGCTTTCCAGTGAGGGACTCAGTATTATTATTTCATCATATCATCATACACGACATCATACCATCATATACGGCATCATATCATTGCATATATAATTATATATATCCAGCCCAGGACTCGGTGAATTATCATATCATCACATCACCATATCATCATATCATCACATATGGTATTACATCATCGTATATGGCATCATACCATCCTCACATACCATACCCAGCTTGAGACTCAGTGAAAGAGTAGTAAAAATAGGCACGACAATATTCCTGGCCCCCTCATGGGACTCAGAGGAAGATGTGTTACAGTATGCACGAGTAGAGTAGTGAGTAACCATATACAATTTAAATCATCATCTGAGACTCAATGAAATAGTCAAGTGAACCATCACTTGAAGACCAGAGTAGTAATCGTCTCAAGTACCCAGTAAATATCATTAGGAATCACATCAGCTAGAGTCTCAGGAATCGTAGACATGTATCGAGACAAAGCTAAACAACTTATGGAGTTAGAGACGTTCTTCATGGTAGTGACCCATAGGAATAGGAGCTTATGTATTCAATCATTACTCAACACGTAGGATACTCGAGGGTAGTAGTCAACTACTTTATGACTTTTAACGTTCAGAAGTGAACACGAGTCACTAGTTATACTCAGAACTTATAATTGGTACTACCTCCAAATTCATATCATATAGCATTTCATTTACATTTAAGACATTCTAAAAGAAAGAAGAGATAGGTTTTACGTATACTTCTTTTTGTCAGGTAAAAGACTTATAAGGCAATAAACCAACTATTACAGGAGTTCTAACATCAAGAAGTGAGTAAGATTTATGAATCATACTCGAAGTTATATGAATGGAATTATCCCCATATTTCATATACCAACCACTTAAGACTAAGACATGTCAAAAGAAAAGAAAGATAGCTTTACATACCTCTTATGGATTCTTCTAACCTTGCTTGTCTCGTCTTCCTCTGAACCTATTTAACACAAACTTAACACTAACGTCAATAACCCTTAACTTGCTAGCTTTCATATCTACAATTAATCCTCTATAGGAATCATTTCGTTATTCGCCTTTCTCGACTAGTCTATTAGTTAGTCGAGAAGTTAACAGAAATTGGGCAGCATCTCCCCTATAACCTGTCCTATCCAAACTTCCAATTATACCATCAATTAGTATAGCTAACAAAAAAACAATTAGAAGATATGTATAAGTAAATCGCTTTAATATTACACAATACAAACTCCAAATAATTCGCCCAAAATCACAATACCAAAATAAGGTTTTCAATCGTTAATTCGTAAAACCTTTAACCACATGGAACGGAGGGTTATATGTCTACAACCAGAAGAACCCACACCTCTATTGACCAACATTCCATCCCTTCAACACGCAATTAAACTATCTCCATAGACAACACCACAATCATAACAACACTATGAAACTTTAACAACTTCAACTCGGCTAGAATGACTTTGATTTTGTTTGTTCACAACGTCCAACAAACTTATGCAATTTTTCCTACTTCCAACTTCATTTAACATGAGTAATATACTCCATTACAACATCATTAACTCCAACTCAAAAGGGAGAACCTTACCTTGCCAAAACTCACCTCGAAAGCTCTATAACGCATCCAAAATTATGGTGGCTGCTCGTTACCCTTTTGGTGTTGCTCCAAATAGTAAATTTAAGTTATTAACACCCCCAATTCACCAAGGAACACCTTAGATAATTACTTTATGGAATGAAATTGGAGGGCTCACCTTTTTATCTCTTGGCCAACGCTACTCTCTCTAGTTTCTAGGGTTTCTCTTCTTTTCTTTATTTTTTTATTCTAAGTAAAGGATGAAATGAACTTTAGTCATCAAAATAAACATATATACACCTCCTTATAAGGTGACATATGTCATACCCTAAGGGTGACACGTGTCCAGCCCCTATTGGGCTAACACATCCATGCGGCCACTCTTAAGCTTCCATATAGCAGGTGGGATCCACCCTAAGATATTGCATCACCTATTTGACCCTAAGTAGTTACATCACCTGCTTCCCCATATCTTCACCATGTGCTTCCATATGTCCCAGTAGGTGCATCACCTACTTACTCCTTTTTCGTGGGTTCGTAATCTCATCTCACTGTAAGAACCAATGTAATTCTTGCTATGTAGGTTCATTAGGTACTCAAGTAGCTTAAGTATGTAATACGGTTAAGTCGGTAGCTTACGCATGTACGTCGAGTCCTAAGACTCGTTACTTGGCCTCCAACCCCTTTCAAATTCTTATAACCCTATTTCTAATCTTCCCTATCATAGGGCATCACATTCTCCCTTCTTTAGAGTTATTTGATAACGTTACAGATGATAGGGATCATATGGAAAATTTTAAGAAGATTAAGAAGACGTTCCAATTACAAAAAGATGGGGTATAACATCTATCACAACCCAACCCCATAGGCCGTGATTGGGTTCCGACCCGGACCCCCATATATGTATCTATCAGTTGTATTCAAGTTGAGCTATGTATAATGTGATACTACACACAAAAACTCAAATGGGTCAACACCTTTTCATGTAAATATAGCCTCTTTCATTCGTACTATATCATGAAAGGGCACGCAAGCTGACAAGGCTGCTATAACATAATAATATTTACAACACGTCGTATAAGCACAACTGAAACAAACTTACAAACAACCCACATACACATATCTACAGACCTCTAAGAATAGTAATGGAAACATATGGTGGGACATAGGAGGAATGGTACCAAAAGTCTAGGCTCCAGCACAATGGAGCATTTCCCAAAACCGCTGACTGGAAATTCTAAGCTGACGAATCCCCAGAATGCATACTTATACCTGCAGGCATGAAACACAGCCCCCCAAAGAAATGGGGCTTAGTACGATATATGTACTGAGTATATATAAAGCATAACATATCATAACTGAGACAACAACTGAAATAGGGATGCAGGAAACAAGTATAACAGTTAGCAAATCACTATAACTGCATCTTATAAAATAAGGGCATGTATATCATCCTCACATACCGTACTGGGCCCGCTGTGGGACTGGGTATTACAACTGTATCACTATATTTTCATATGCATGTCTACCTACTATATCTGACCCTTTAGTGAGGGACTCGGTAAAGAGAGTAGTGTATATTTATATCGCACTCGGACCATCATGGGACTCGATGCTATCATCGTGTCATCATCTTATCATCTCATCACATACGGCATCACATCATCGTATGTGGCATCATATATATCATACCATACCTAGTCCTCTAGTGAGGGACTTGGTATATTATTTCATCATATCATCATACACAGAATCATACCATCCTATACGGCAATATATCATCGTATATATCATCATATATATCCGTCCTAGGACTCGGTGAATTATCATATTATCGCATCACCATATCATAATATTATCACATACGGTATTACATCATTGTATGTGGCATCATACCATTCTAACATACCATATGCGGCCTGGGACTTAGTGAAAGAGTAGTAAAGTTGGGCACGACAATGTTCCCAGTCCCCTTATAGGACTCGGAGGAAGATGTGTTATAGTATGCATGAGTAGAGTAATGAGTAACCATATACAATTTAAATCACCATCCGAGACTCAATGAAACAGTCAAGTGAACTGTTACTTAAAAACCAGAGTAGTAATCGTCTCAGGTACCCTCTAAATGTCATTAGGAATCGTAGACATGTATCAAGACAAAGATAAATAGCTTATAGAGTTAGAGACGTAAGAGACTTGAGGGTAGTAGCTCAACTACTTGTCAGCTTTAATATCAAGAAGTGAGTAAGAATTATAGTTCATGCTTCCTATGCATCCAATTACTATTTCACACATAGAAGACTCGGGGGTAGTAGCTCGATTACTTTAAGAGTTTTAGCATTCAGGAGTAAACACGAGTCATGAGTTATGTCCGAAACTTATGAATGGAGCTACCTCCAAACTCATATCATATATCAATTCACTTATGTTTTAGACATTCCAAAAGAAAGGAGAGATACGCTTTAAGTATACTACTTTTCATCGTATAGAAGCCTCACAAGGCAATAACTCAGCTATTGCAGGAGTGATAACATCAATAAGTGGATAGGATTTATGAATTATACTTGGAGTTCTATGAATGGAATTATCCCTACATTACATATACCAACCACTTAAGACTAAGACACGCCAAAAGAAAAGAAAGATAACTTTAAATACCTGTTATGGATTAGTCTTAACTGCGCTTGCCTCATCGTTCTCTGAACCTATTTAACATGAAATTAATACTAATGTCAATAACCCTTGAGTTGCCAGCTTCCATATCTACAATTAATCCTCCATAGGAATCATTTCCTTATTCGCCTTTCTCGACTAGTCTATTAGTTAGTCAAGAAATTAATGGAAATTAGGCAGCATCTACCCTATAACTTGCCCTATCCGAACTTCCAATTACATCTTTGATTAGTACAGCCAACCAATAAAAACAATCAGCAGATATGTGTAAGTAAATCACTTCAACATTACACAACACAAACTCCAAAGAATTCTCCCAAAATCACAATGCCAAAATAAGGCCTTCAATCTTTAATTCATAAAATCTTTAACCACGCGGAATGGAGGGTTATGTGGTTGCAACCAGAAGCACCCATACCTCTTTGGAACCACGTTCCATCCCTGGAACACACAATTAAACCATCTCCCAAGACAACACCATAATCATAACAACACTATGCAACTTTAATAACTTTAACTCGGCAAGAATGACTTTGATTTCGTTCAGTCACAACGTCTAGCATACTTATGCAATTTTTCCTACTTAAAGATTTATGTAACATAAGTAATATACTCCATAACAACATCATTAACTCCAACTCAAAAGGGAGAACCTTACCTTGCCAAAACTCACCTCGGAAATCTCTAACGTGGCTGAAATTATGGTGGCTGCTCCTTACCCTTTTGTTGCTGCTCCAAACCATTTATTTACGTTATTAACACCCCCACTTGACCGATAAACACCTTAGATAATTAATTCATGGAGCAAAACTCAAAAGCTTACCTTGGCAGCACCTAGGCCGTAGCTCCCCTCTCTTCTTTCTCTCAAGTTTTCTCCAAACATTTTAAGTGTACAAGCTGAAGAAAATGACTTCTTTTTCATGTTAGCATACATATATACACCTTCTTAGGAGGTGACATGTGTACAACCCCTATTGGGCCAAAACATCCATGCGGCCACTCCTAGGCTGCCACGTGGCAGGTGGGGTCCACCCCAAGCTGCTGCATCACCTACTTGACCCTAAGTAGCTGCATCACCTGCTTCCACGTGTCTTCACCACATCCTGCCATGTGTCCAAGTAGGTGAATCACCTACTTAACCCTTTTTTGTGGGTTCATAATCTCGTCTTACTTTAAGAACCTATGTAATTCTTGCTACCTAAGCTCGATATGTACTCAAGTAGATAAAGTATGTAAGGCATCAAAGTTGACAGCTTGCGTAAGTAAGTTGAGATCCATGACCTCTTTACTTAGCCTCCAACTCCCTTCACAACCTTCCAATTCTATTTCCAATCATTAGGGATGGCCTCATCCTCCCTTCGTTAGGAATATGTGATAACTTCATGAACCACATGGCAGCTCTAGAGAAGCTAAATAGATGTTCCCGTATACCTAAAGCTCCTCAATCAGGGCCTTACCTTATCACCATGTAGTTGTACTACACTTTTAAGTTCATAACTGTACGTTCCCCTTTCGTTCCGTACTTGTATTTATTTAATCATATCTATCTTGGATGCTTTCGTTAGATTTCCCTTATCATTTTTCCCGTCTATGTCTTTTATTTTGCACACGATGGATATTATACTACCTCTGTATTATTCAGAATGCATTACTTCCACATAATCCTTTTTCTTATTTCCAAAATGTATTCTGTCCATCCATCTTTATTCGTATCATACCAATCATTCCCTAGCACCCATTCTACCTCGTTGCTCATCCTTCTACAGCTTGGCCTTCCGTGGTTCCATCAATTTTAGCATTCATATCTTCGGCTACATATGTCATGACTTATTGTCACACTATTATCTCCCTTTCTTCTTATTTCTATCATTTCCGTTATCGCATAACCTTTATTTGAAACTTTCCCTATGGAACTTGATAAGTTTTTCTTATTTGTTCCATAGCTTATTTTTCCATTTCACACTTACCCTTATATTCTTATTACATGAACCACGTCCCATTTTTAGCCACTTCCTCTCTAGGTATTTTTCATAACGATCCTCATTATATTCACATGATATGTTGTTTGTATTCCACCCAATAGTATAATACTATGGGTTACTTACCCTTCTTAGTCAGTCTTATCCTTAATATCTCATAAGTTGTCTTATTTATACTTCATATCCGTCACAATTCTTTTTCCCTTGTACCTGTCTCAATCATACTGTTACTTCCTTTACCTATAGCTCATCTTAGTTTATCCCTATTTATCAATTCAGTCGATGCCTTAATATATCATTCTATCAAGATCTACTAGTCCTCTCTAAATCATCTTCTTAGGATCACAAATCTTTTCCAACTTCATTTTACCATACTAGTATCGACCTTCTAGTTTCTATTATCATCAATTCAGCAATCAACTTATTTCTCAAGGTGAGCCACACCCCTGGTTCAGCCAAATCTCATCATTATTGTGGGTACAATCTTTCAAGACATACTACATCCTTGTATCTCATTCTCTTTTTATTTCTAGAAAAATTTAGGCAGAGTTTCTTCTGTATTTTTTACTATCTCCAACCTGCACGCAGAAAATACCGATAGTGCCTCAAAGGGCCAACATATATACAGATATATATATATATGTACCATACCATATCATATCGTAGCCACACAAGGTGCCCACAATCAACAGTATGAAAATGGACTTACCTCGTATGTCCAACTCGAACTACACTTATCTACTTTTCCTTTCCATTTTTAACTTTAAATTTCATCTGTACTTTAATACCTTACCTAACATATATCTTTTGTGCCTTTACTTATCTATGTATTGTGTAACTCCCAACATCATCAGTCACTTTCTTCTATCAATGTTGTCCTTCTGCTGAAATCATAGATTAGTATGAGGAATTTCATTCCCTATGACTCGTCTCAATCATACGATCTTAGATATGGAAGAAAGGTAATATCCTAAATGTCCTATAGCCTCCTTTTATAGATGTGGTGCACAACACACTGATAAACAAGACTCTACTAGACACGGTTTGTAGACACTCCGAGGATGAACTGCTTTAATACCACTTTTGTCATAACCCAACCCTGCAGGCCATGACAGGGGTCCGACCTGGACCATGTATACATAATTATCAGATATAAGAACTATACATAAGAACCCCAATGGGTCATAACATCTTCTTATATACGTAGCCTCTTTTGTTTGTGTCATAACATGAAAGGGCATGCAAGCCGATAAGGCTGCAACAACATAACAACACTTACAACACGTCATATAGGCACAATTGAAACCAACTAACAAACAACCCACATACACAAGTCTATAGACCTCTAAGAATATGAACAATAACATATGGCAGGACAGGGCTCTTGCCATACCTCTGAACAAACAAATATAAACACAAGGAGACCAGTACCCAAAGCAAGGCTCTGGCATAATGGAGCATTTCCAAAACCACTGACTAGAAATCCTAAGCTGGTGGATCTCTAGAATACGTATCTATACCTGCGGGCATGAAACGCAGCCCTCCTAGGAAAAAGAGGTTAGTACGATATATGTACTAGTATATAAAGCATAACATATCATAACTGAGATAACAGCTGAAATGGGATGCAAGAAATAAGTATAACAGTTAGCAAATCACTATACCTACACCTTATGAAATGAGGAGATGTATATAGTCCTCGCTTACCATACCCGACATGCTGTGGGACTCGGTGTTACAAATACATCGTTATGTTTTCATATTCATATCTATATACTGTATCTGGTCCTTTAGTAAGGGAATCAGTAAAGAGAGTAGTGTACATATAGTGACAATTATACTATACCCGACCCATCATAGGACTCGGTGTCATCCTTATATCATCATATACATCATACCATACCCATCCCTCTAGTGAAGGACTCGGTGTCATCATTTCATCATATCATCGTATACGACATCATATCATCATATACAACATTATCTCATATCCGACTCGGGACTCGATGAAATATCATATCATATCATTATCATATCATCACATACAGCATCATCTCCTCATATGTCGAATCATACCAAACCCGGCCCAGGACTCGGTCAAAGAAGTAGTAAAGCTGTGCACGACAATATTCCCAGCCCATTATAGAATTAGAGGATGAGGTGTTACAGTATGTACAAGTAGAGTAGTGAGAAACCATATGCAATTTAAATCATCATATGAGACTTAATGAAACAGTCAAGTGAACTATTACTTGAAGACCAGAGTAGCAATCGTCTCAAGTACTCTCTAAATATCGTTAGGGATCATATTAACTGGAGCCTCAGGAATCATAGACATATATCGAGACAAAGCTAAACATCTTATGGAATCATAGAGACCTTAGAAGTAGGAGTGTATACAACCAACATACAGAAAACTCAGGGGTAGTATCTCGAATACTTTAAGAATTCTAGCATTTAGGAGTGAACACGAGTCATGAGTTATGTTCTGTCACGACCCAACCCCGTAGGCCGTGACGAGTGCCTGAACCGGACACACACGCGTACCCCTGCTACCTATACGTAACCTGTCTCCTGTTTATACCCAAAATGCATCAATATATATGAAAACATACAAGCCGACAAGGCTGTAGTACTATATATAGGGTCGTTCCATAACACACATATACGCAAGCCGACAAGGCTGCCACAATACAGGGAACGCCCAAAATCACAGGTTATATCAGTACAGCTGTACATACATATATATATAACTCAGATCCCACTCATATACAAGCACAACCCACATACGTATCCACAGACCTCTAAGAGTAAGAAAATAGTAATATAAGGCGGGACAGGGCCCCTACCGTACCCGTAACCAAACGAATATATACACCACGTTTAGTACCAAAATCAGGCTCTAGCACAATAGAGCAATTCTGGACTGCTGAGTAGGACTCCTATGCTGACGGATCCCCAAACTGTGTACCTGTACCTGCGGGCATGAACGCAGCCCCCCAGAGAAGAGGGTCAGTACGACATATGTACTGAGTATGTAAAACATAATATGGCACAACTGAACACATATCTGAAACAGCGAAGCAGGGGATAACATATCATATGAAAACTTATACCTGTACCCTGTGAAGTGTCAAAACATGCATGTTCAAATTATATCGTATAGCCGGCCCTATCAGGGGTCCGGTGGATACCTCTGTAATATCATCACAGCCCAATGCCATCACCACCTTATTACCACATATCATCATATATATATATATACACGTATCCCGGCCCTCTAGTGAGGGACTCGAGGAATAATGCAGTGAGTTGTGCATGAGAACATATCCTGGCCCGGGACTCAGGGAAAGATGGGTCACAGTATACACAAGTAGATTAATGAGCAACTAAATGCAATTTAAATCATTATCGAAGACTCAATCGTAGAAGAAAATTAAGCTATTGTCTGAGAATCAGGATTGTAATGTAATCACCTTAAATGCCCTTTAAATGCCATTAGGGGCTATACTAGTTAGTGTTTTGGGGTCCTTAGACACGTACTAAGATAATGCTAACTGTTTAAGGACTCCAGAATACATGTTTTATATAGTCCTTACAACTAGGAGCCCGTATATTCATTAAATCCTTAGTATAGGTAAGGCTCAAGGAAAGTAGCTTAACTGTTATAAAAGTTCATTACCCAGAAGTGAATAAAAGACACTTAGGAATGGAATTACTTCAGAGATCACATCATTGTTTACTTACCTCTACGACATGCCAAAAGAAGAGAAAGAATAGGCTTTACCTACCTCTTATGGATTTCCCGTAATCGTGTCCACGTCGTTGTCCTCGAAACCTATTTAACATGGAAGTAAGGCAAGTATTAACAATCTTACAGTTTTCAGCAACTTAGACTACCTACGAGTATTCATCGAGCTCGTCCCCTCGCTCGCACCCTCGACTAGTTCCTTAACCAGTTTAAGAAGTTAACGAAAATCGGACAGCACCTCCCCTATAACGTGCCCTATCCGAATACAAAACCATGTACTTAGAACCTGCAGCTAACCAAAAATACAACCAGCAGCCCAAAAATATACATATTACGACAATATTACACAATATAAACCCTCAACAATTTACTCAAAACTAAGATACCAAAACTAGAGTTTTTAATCTTTCTTTCGCGAATTCTTTAATTGCAAAGTGGAGGGTCGTGTGGCTGAAACCATCAGCCACCCATTCCCTTAGCAACACACATTCCACCACCCTAACAACTCATCACACGACCAGCAGTCACATACCACAAGTACGAGGCATTATTCGATTACAATTAACAATAGCGATTCCAATTTCGCTTATTTCGAACGTCGAACTTTTGAAGCCTTTTCCCCAACTTCCAGCAGATAATAAGGTGTATAATACACTCAAATTTAACATCATAAACTTCAAATTTGAGGGGAAGAACTTACCTTTCCCGAAATTGGTTAAAACTAGCCGAAATTGTGCCTCGGAACTTCTTCAATGTGCTGAAATTGAGCGGGCTGCTTGTGGTACTTCCTTGGTGCCCCGAATTGAATTTTTAGGTTATAAAACACTAATATACAACTTAGGGACACGTCAAATAATTAATTCACGGAACTAAACCCGGAAGCTTACCCAACAAGGGTCAAATCCGTAACCCTCTCCCTTGCCCCTTTTCACGTTTTCTCTTTTTTTTCCTTCCAAATTTCAGTTGCAACGCTGGAGTTTCAGTTCCATCAACGTCTTAAAACACATATATACGTATCCACGTACTTAATATACACCGTATATAATTAATTCACGGAAGAAAGTTGAGAAACTTACCTTTAATTTTCAAGAACCAAAGCTGCCTCTCTTTTCTCTCTTCTCACGTTCTTTTCCTTCAAGTGTAGCTACTGTTTTGAAATAAGTTACAGCTGAAACATTACATATTAATATATATCTAAGGTGACACGTGTCAGCCCCTAAGGGTGACACGTGTCGGGCCATCATTGGGCCACTTCAACCATGCGACCAATGGGGTGCTGCCACGTGGCAGCGGGGTCCACCTCCCCCAAGCAGGTGGGTCACCTACTTGACCCCAAGTAGGTGGGTCACCTTCTTGCTTAGGGCTGCCATGTGTCACTCTCCTATTGGCTGCCCCACGAAATTTTTTTTTCTTCCTCGTGGGTTTGTAATCTCGTCTTAGTTTAAGAGCCTATGTCATTGATGCTATGGAAGCTTGGTGTGTACTCAAATAGCTTTAGGTAAGTAAACTTCTAAGTTAGAGGCGTACATAAGCAAATCAAGTCGTACGACTCATCGCTTGGCCTCCAACTTCCTCCGACTTCTCTTGACCTTATCTCCAATCTTCCCTACTATGGGGTGTCACATTCTCCCTTCTTAGAATTATTTAATAGTGTCGTAACTTAGGCGGATCACATGATAGCTTCTAAGTAGCTTTAGGAACCTTTCGAGTTCAAGAATGTGGGGTGTAACATCCTTCCCCCCTTTAGAACATTCGTCCCCGAATGTTGAATAAAACTTCTCTTAAAACTTTATGCCGATTATAGGGAGGTTTTCTTCTACTATGATAACATACATTTTTATCTAAATAATTAATATACCAGTTCTAAGAGTTGGGGTTACCTGTAGATGTCGAAAATAGGTACGGATATTTGTTTTTCATGTCCTCCTCAGCTTCCCAGGTCATTTCTTCCCGATTCCTATTTCGCCACAACACCTTGACAGAGGCTACGTCCTTAGTCCGCAGTCTTCTGATTTGCCGATCTAGGATGGCGATAGGTTGATCTTCATAGGCTAACTCCTCTGTGACCTGGATATCGTCTACGGGATGTACCCGTGATGGATCACCCACACATTTACGAAGCATTGACACGTGAAAGACTGGATGTACAGCTTCTAGATCCACTGGTAAGTTTAGTTTGTACGCCACTTTGACTATTCGGCAAAGAATTAGGTAAGGGCCAATGTATCTCGGACTCAGCTTCCCTTTCTTGCCGAACCTCATTACCCCTTTCATGGGCGATACTTTTAAGAATACCCAATCACCTACTTGAAATTCCAAGGGTCGACGTCGATTATCTGCATATGATTTTTGTCGACTCTGGGCTGCTAATAATCTTTCCCGAATAAGCCTTACTTTATCTACCGCCTGCTGGACCATGTCTGGGCCTATTAGTTGTGTTTCACCAACCTCAAACCAACCGATAGGCGACCTGCACTTCCTGCCGTATAAAGCCTCATACGGCACCATCTGGATACTAGAGTGATAACTGTTATTGTAGGCAAACTCAATAAGGGGTACATGATCATCCCAGCTACCTTTGAAGTCAATTATGCAGGCCCGCAACATGTCCTCTAACGTTTGAATCGTACGCTCCGCTTGCCCATCAATTTGAGGATGAAATGTTGTACTAAGGCTTACCTGTGTCCCCAAGCCTTCCTGGAATGACTTCTAAAAGTGGGCTGTGAACTGAGCTCGTCTGTCTGAAATAATGGATGTAAGAACTCCATGAAGTCGTACTATTTCCTTAATGTACAACTTTGCATAGTCCTCGGCTGAGTAAGTGGTCCGGACTGGAAGGAAGTGGGCTGATTTTGTCAGCCTATCCACAATAACCCATATGGAATCCTGCTTTCGAAGAGTCCGAGGCAAACCTGTAATGAAGTCCATATTAATCGCTTCCCATTTCCAAGTTGGAATCTCCATCTCCTGTAGTAGCCCACCCGGTTTCTGATGTTCAACTTTAACTTGTTGGCAGTTTGGGCATTGGGCTACGAACTCTGCTATATCCCTTTTCATACCATCCCACCAATACAGACATCTGAGGTCGTGATACATCTTGGTTGACCCTGGATGAATAGAATAGCGAGCGTAATGTGCCTCTCCCAGTACTTGATGTCGTAGTCCTGCAACCTCCGGTACACAGACTCTGCCTTGGTATCGTAATATCCCACCGGCCGTAAGGTCAAATGGAGTCTTTTTCTTTTGGAGAATTTCATCTCTATACTTCGTTAGAACATGGTCCTGGTATTGACATCGCTTTACTTCCTCCATGATGGAGGATTCAGCAATTCCTCGAACAGAAACCCCGTCATCACCCGAATCAGCTAAGCGGACTCCAAGACTAGCAAGCTGGCAGATCTCACGGATCATTTCCTTCTGTCCCGGTCGTACCTCTGCTAAGCTACCCATTGATTTACGGCTGAGCGCATCCGCCACCACATTTGCTTTCCCAGGGTGGTATAAGATGTCGACATCATAATCTTTCAGCAATTCCAACCACCTTTTCTGCCGTAAGTTCAATTCCTTTTGTTTAAAGATATACTGGAGGCGTTTTTGATCTGTATAAATATCCACGTGCACACCATATAGATAGTGCCTCCATATTTTCAAGGCATGAATCACCGCTGCTAATTCCAAGTCATGAGTTGGATATTCTTCTCATGCTTTCTGAGCTGCCGGGACGCATAAGCTATAACTTTACCATGTTGCATCAATACACATCCAAGTCCAATACCGGAAGCATCACAATAAATAACAAGGCCATTGGGTCCTTCTGGAAGGGTTAGAACAGGAGCCGTAGTCAATTTTTCTTTTAACAACTGAAAGCTCCGTTCACAAGCATCAGTCCACTGGAACTTAGCCGCCTTTTGAGTCAGTCTTGTTAAAGGCTCCGAAATGGAAGCAAACTGTTCTATGAACCTTCTGTAATATCCTGCCAATCCCAAAAAGCTACGTACCTCCGTAGGAGTTGTAGGTCTTGGCTATGCCTTCACGGCCTCAATCTTCTGCGTATCTACGCGAATACCATCAATCCCAATAATATGCCCCAGAAAAGCCACTGAAGTTAACCAAAATTCACATTTAGAAAATTTAGCGTATAATTTTTGGTGTTGGAGTATTCCCAGTACTGCCCGCAAATGATCTGCATGTTCCTTTTCTGATCGTGAATAGATCAAAATATCATCAATAAATACAATCACGAACAAATCTAGAAATGGTTTGAACACTCGGTTCATCAAGTCCATAAACACCGCTGGAGCATTTGTCAACCCAAAAGACATCACTCTGAATTCATAATGTCCGTATCGGGTTCTGAATGCGGTCTTTGGGATATCTGCTTCTCTTACCCGTACCTGATGGTAGCCTGAACGCAGGTCTATCTTTGAAAAGCATTTAGCACCCTGCAACTGGTCAAACAAATCATCAATCCTGGGGAGGGGATATTTATTCTTAATTGTTACCTTGTTCAGCTGTCTATAGTCAATGCACATTCGCAGCGATCCATCTTTCTTTTTAACAAATAATACCGGCGCTCCCCATGGGGATGTACTGGGCCTAATGAAGCCTTTTTCCAGCAAGTCCTTCAGTTACTCCTTTAGCTCCTTTAATTCCGCGGGTGCCATTCTATATGGGGGAATAGAAATAGGCTGAGTATCTTGTGGCATGTCTATCGTGAACTCTATCTCCCGTTCGGGAGGAAGACCTGGAAGTTCATCTGGAAACACATCCGGATATTCTTTAACCATGGGTACCGACTGAAGAGTTGCACCTCTGCTTCCAGATCATACACGCGGACTAAATGATAAATACACCCCTTCCTGATCATTTTCCTTGCCTTAAGGTATGAAATAAACTTACCCTTCGGCGACGCCGTGTTTCCTGTCCACTCAACAATTGATTCACCCGGAAACTGGAACCGAACTACTTTATTTCTACAGTCTACATTGGCACGACATGAAGCTAACCAATCCATACCCATAATAACATCAAATTCCACCATATCCAATTCTATCAAATCAGCCAAGGTACGATGACTATATACATTAACCGGGCAATTTCTATATACTTGTTTCACCACAAGAGAATCTCCTATTGGTGTAGCCACCTCAAATGCTTCTATTAATTCAGGCTTAATCCCAATTCTATTAGCAACAAAAGGAGATATATATGATAAAGTAGAGCCGGGATCCATCAATGCATATACGTCCATAGCAAAGATTGATAATGTACCTGTGACTACGTTTGGCGACGCTTCCTGATCTTGTCTACTAGACAAAGCATATATACGATTAGAAGGGCTGCCAGAACTAGAAACTCCACCACGACCTCTACCACGGCCTGCCGGTATCTGCATACCCCGCCCCATCGGGCACATAGACACAGAAGAAGAAGAACCCGCAACCGACCTAGTTGGCTGAGCTATACCACCTGGAGTACTTTTAAACGGACATTCCCTCGCAATATGGCCTTGGCGGCCACAAGAAAAACAGGCACCTATACTTCGGTGACATTCTCCAAAATAAAGTCTATTACAACGGGGACACTGTAGTACTAGTGGTCTTGACTGTCGAGAACTCTGGTCCATCTGTATACCTGATGCTCTAGAGCTTTGACTAGGCCCCAAATATCTAGTGCTCTCAACTCTTCCACCTGGAAACTGTGGAGGTACACTCTGAGCTGGCTGGGAGGGATACCTACTAGATTGCTGGAATCGCCCGCTGCGAAATTCTCCTAGATAACCAGCTGACCTAGCCTTTTTAGGCTGAATTCTATCAAACCATCTGTCAGGCTGACGCCTCCCATGTCGCTCTTCTACCCCTTGGGCATATGCTTGTACCCAGGCAATCTCCATGCCTGGCTGAGAAGCCATGGCCATACAGCTATCAACCAAATAAAGGTCTAAGCCCACGATATACCGATGCACCCTGTCTGCCATATCTGCTACAACTGTGGGGGCATACCTCGCCAATGAGTCAAACTCAAGGCTATAGTCGCGAATACTCTTGCCGTTCTGCTTTAACTGCAAAAATTTATCAACCCTAGCTCGTTTCATTTCTGGAGGCAGGAAGTGGCTAAGAAAGGCTTCTGCAAATTCATCCCATTCAGCTGGAGAAGCACCCTCTCCCCTCGATAACTCCCAAGACTCGTGCCAGTTAGCTGCCACATCACGCAGCCGATAAGAGGCTAATTCCACCGACTTAGTCTCTGAGTCCCTAATGATTCGCAGTGTATGCTGCATCTGTCTAATAAACTCTTGTGGGTCCTCTGCAGGTCTCGATCCATGAAATTCTGGGGGATTGCAGGCTAGGAAGTCACGAACCCTCAAGCTATCTTGTCTATTTGCATCATCTAGGCCATGCCTCCGAGCCTGTCCTGCCATCAGTCCAGTCAGCAACTGTACTGCATCTCTCATAGCTCTGTCTTCCGCCCTATGCTGTGGGACTGGAGGCTCCTGTACTGGAGGTTCGGGATCTGTAGCTGCTGCTGCCCTAAACTCCTCTGGGGGTGGCGGCATAGTAGAACTTGCCGACTGAAGTACAATCCTTGGCATAGACTGGGCACGGGTCCTGGTAATTCTTGGGGTCTGACTAGTTTTCCCAGCTGCTGACTTGCCCTTCTGGGTAGTGGTTGCTTTCCGTGGAGGCATCACTACAAACATAAAGGTAGGTTAGTGAAGGATCATCCTAAAACATAACTCTATCGCACGATCTATGATAAGAAAGAAAGTAACATCCTAAATGTCCTGTAGCCTCCTGTTTATAGATGTGGTGCACAACACACCGATAAACAAGCCTCTACTAGACACGGTCTGTGGACACTCCAAGGAAGAACTGTTCTGATACCACTTCTGTCACGACCCAACCCCGTAGGCCGTGACGAGTGCCCGAACCGGACACACACACGTACCCCTGCTACCTATACATAACCTGTCTCCTATTTATACCCAAAATGCATCAATATATATGAAAACATACAAGCCGACAAGGCTGTAGTACTATATATAAGGTTGTTCCATAACACACATATACGCAAGCCGACAAGGCTGCCACAATACAGGGAACGCCCAAAATCACAGGTCATATCAGTACAGCTGTACATACATATATATATAACTCAGATCCCACTCATATACAGGCACAACCCACATACGTATCCACAGACCTCTAAGAGTAAGAAAATAGTAACATAAGGCGGGACAGGGCCCCCACCGTACCCGTAACCAAACAAATATATACACCACGTTTAGTACCAAAATCAGGCTCCAGCACAATGGAGCACTTCTGGACTGCTGAGTGGGACTCCTATGCTGACGGATCCCCAAACTGTGTACCTATACCTGCGGGCATGAACGCAGCCCCCCAGAGAAGGGGGTCAGTACGACATATGTACTGAGTATGCAAAACATAATATGGCACAACTGAACACATATCTGAAACAGCGAAGCAGGGGATAACATATCATATGAAAACTTATACCTGTACCCTGTGAAGTGTCAAAACATGCATGTTCAAATTATATCGTATAGCCGGCCCTATCAGGGGTCCGGTGGATACCTCTGTAATATCACCACAGCCCAATGCCATCACCACCTTATTACCACATATCATCATATATATATATACACGTATCCCGGCCCTCTAGTGAGGGACTCGAGGAATAATGTAGTGAGTTGTGCACGAGAACATATCCTGGCCCGGGACTCAGGGAAAGATGGGTCACAGTATACACGAGTAGATTAATGAGCAACTAAATGCAATTTAAATCATTATCGAAGACTCAATCGTAGAAGAAAATTAAGCTATTGTCTGAGAATCAGGATTGTAATGTAATCACCTTAAATGCCCTTTAAATGCCATTAGGGGCTATACTAGTTAGTGTTTTGGGGTCCTTAGACACGTACTAAGATAATGCTAACTGCTTAAGGACTCCAGAATACATGTTTTTATATAGTCCTTACAACTAGGAGCCCGTATATTCATTAAATCCTTAGTATAGGTAAGGCTCAAGGAAAGTAGCTTAACTGTTATAAAAGTTCATTACCCAGAAGTGAATAAAAGACACTTAGGAATGGAATTACTTCAGAGATCACATCATTGTTTACTTACCTCTACGACATGCCAAAAGAAGAGAAAGAATAGGCTTTACCTACCTCTTATGGATTTCCCGTAATCGTGTCCACGTCGTTGTCCTCGAAACCTATTTAACATGGAAGTAAGGCAAGTATTAACAATCTTAGACTTTTCAGCAACTTAGACTACCTACGAGTATTCATCGAGCTCGTTCCCTCGCTCGCACCCTCAACTAGTTCCTTAACCAGTTTAAGAAGTTAACGAAAATCGGACAGCACCTCCCCTATAACGTGCCCTATCCGAATACAAAACCATGTCCTTAGAACCTGCATCTAACCAAAAATACAACCAGCAGCCCAAAAATATACATATTACGACAATATTACACAATATAAACCCTCAACAATTTACTCAAAACTAAGATACCAAAACTAGAGTTTTTAATCTTTCTTTCGCGAATTCTTTAATTGCAAAGTGGAGGGTCGTGTGGCTGAAACCATCAGCCACCCATTCCCTTAGCAACACACATTCCACCACCCTAACAACTCATCACACGACCAGCAGTCACATACCACAAGTACGAGGCATTATTCGATTACAATTAACAATAGCGATTCCAATTTCGCTTATTTCGAACGTCGAACTTTTGAAGCCTTTTCCCCAACTTCCAGCAGATAATAAGGTGTATAATACACTCAAATTTAACATCATAAACTTCAAATTTGAGGGGAAGAACTTACCTTTCCCGAAATTGGTTAAAACTAGCCGAAATTGTGCCTCGGAACTTCTTCAATGTGCTGAAATTGAGCGGGCTGCTTGTGGTACTTCCTTGCTGCCCCGAATTGAATTTTTAGGTTATAAAACACTAATATACAACTTAGGGACACGTCAAATAATTAATTCACGGAACTAAACCCGGAAGCTTACCCAACAAGGGTCAAATCCGTAACCCTCTCCCTTGCCCCTTTTCACGTTTTCTCTTTTTTTTCCTTCCAAATTTCAGTTGCAACGCTGGAGTTTCAGTTCCATCAACGTCTTAAAACACATATATACGTATCCACGTACTTAATATACACCGTATATAATTAATTCACGGAAGAAAGTTGAGAAACTTACCTTTAATTTTCAAGAACCAAAGCTGCCTCTCTTTTCTCTCTTCTCACGTTCTTTTCCTTCAAGTGTAGCTACTGTTTTGAAATAAGTTACAGCTGAAACATTACATATTAATATATATATAAGGTGACACGTGTCAGCCCCTAAGGGTGACACGTGTCGGGCCATCATTGGGCCACTTCAACCATGCGACCAATGGGGTGCTGCCACGTGGCAGCGGGGTCCACCTCCCCCAAGCAGGTGGGTCACCTACTTGACCCCAAGTAGGTGGGTCACCTGCTTGCTTAGGGCTGCCATGTGTCACTCTCCTATTGGCTGCCCCACGAAATTTTTTTTTCTTCCTCGTGGGTTTGTAATCTCGTCTTAGTTTAAGAGCCTATGTCATTGATGCTATGGAAGCTTGGTGTGTACTCAAATAGCTTTAGGTATGTAAACTTCTAAGTTAGAGGCGTACATAAGCAAATCAAGTCCTACGACTCATTGCTTGGCCTCCAACTTCCTCCGACTTCTCTTGACCTTATCTCCAATCTTCCCTACTATGGGGTGTCACATTCTCCCTTCTTAGAATTATTTAATAGTGTCGTAACTTAGGAGGATCACATGATAGCTCCAAACTTACATCATATATCAATTCACTTATGTTTAACACATTCAAAAAGAAAGGAGAGATAGGCTTTACGTATACTACTTTTCATCATATAGAAGCCTCACAAGGCAATAACTCAGCTATTGCAGGAGTGCTAACATCAAGAAGTGGATAGGATTTATGAATTATACTTGGATTTCTATGAATGGAATTATCCCCACATTACATATACCAACCACTTAAGACTAAGACATGCCAAAAGAAAAGAAAGATAATTTTACATACCTGTTATGGATTACTCTTAACTGCGCTTGCCTCGTCATCCTCTGACCCTATTTAACATGAAAGTAATACTAATGTAAATAACCCTTGACTTTCTAGATTCCATATCTACAATTAATCCTCCATAGTAATCATTTCCTTATTCACCTTTCTCGACTAGTCTATTAGTTAGTCGAGAAGTTAATGGAAATTGGGCAGCATCTATCCTATAACTTGCCCTATCCGAACTTTCAATTACATCTTCGATTAGTACATCCAACCAATAATAAAAATCAGCATCTATTTGTAAGTAAATCACTTCAACATTACACAATACAAACTCCAAACAATTCTCCCAAAATCACGATGCCAAAATAAGGCCTTCAATCTTTAATTCATAAAATCTTTAACCACGCAGAATAGAGGGTTTTGTGGCTGCAACCAGAAGCACCCATACCTCTTTGGAACCACATTCCATCCCTGGAACACACAATTAAACCATCTCCCAAGACAACACCATAATCATAACAACACTATGTAACTTTAACAACTTTAACTCGACTAGAACGACTTTGATATCATTCGTTTATAATGTCCAGCATACTTATGCAATTTTTCCTAATTCCAAATTCATTTAACATAAATAATATACTCCGTAATAACATCATTAACTCCAACTCAAAAGGGAGAACCTTACTTTGCCAAAACTCACCTCAGAAGCTTCTTAATGCGGCTAAAACTACAGTGGTTGCTCGTTACCCTTTTGTTGCTGCTCCAACCAATTAATATATTGTTAAATACCTTTATTTCATCATAGGATATCTTAGATAATTAATTTACGAGCCAAAATTGAAGGACTTACCTTGGCAGCAACTAGGGTTGTAGCTACTCTCTCTTGCTCTCTAAAATTTCCTCTAAAATTTCTAAGTGTAAGGCTAAAGAAATGACTTCTTAGTCATCAAGATACATATATATACACCTCTTTAGAAGGTGACACGTGTCCAGCCCCATTTGGGCCACCGTGTCCATGCATCCAAGCCAAGACTGCCATAAGGCAAATGGGGTCCACCCCAAGTTGCTGCATCACCTACTTGACCTTAAGTAGGTGCATCACCTGCTTCCATGTGTCTTCACCATGTGCTGCCATGTGTCCAAGTAGGTGCATCACCTACTTACTTCTTTTTCGTGGGTTCGTAATCCTGTCTCACTTTAAAAACCTATGTAATCCTTGCTACCTAAGCTCGACATGTACTCAAGTAGCTTAAGTATATACAGCATCCAAGTTGGTAGCTTGCACAAGTAAGTTGAGCTCCACGACCTCTTTACTTAGCCTCCAACTCCCTTCACATCCTTCCAATCCTATTTTCAATCATTTGGGATGTCCTCATCCTCCCTTTCTTAGGAGTATATGATAACGTCATAGACCACATAATAGCTCTAGAGAAGCTAAATAGATATTCTCGTATACCAAAAGTGTAGGGTATAATATCCTTTTGTCATGACCCAACCTCGTAGGCCATGACTGGGGTCCGATCTGGACCCCCATATACATAATTATTAGATATAAGAACTATACATAAGAACCCCAATGGGTCATAACATCTTCTTCTGCCTTTCCCTTCTTTTGTTTATTCTAAACCCGAAAATGCAATACATGTAGCCTCTTTCATTTGTATCATAACATGATAGGGAACGCAAGACAATAAGGCTACAACAACATAAAAACACTTACAACTCATCATATAGGCACAATTAAAACAGACTTACAAACAACCCACATACATAAGTCTACATACCTCTAAGAATATCAACAATAACATATGGCGGGACAGAGCCCCCTCTATACCCCTGAACAAACAAATATATACACAAGGAGACCAGTACCTAAAGCTATGCTCAGGCATAAAAAAACATTTCCAAAACCACTGACTGGAAATCCTAAGCTGGTGGATCTCCGGAATGCGTATCTGTACCTGCGGGCATAAAACGCAGCCCTCTAAGAAAAGGGAGATCAGTACAATATATGTAATGAGTATATAAAGCATAACATATCATAACTAAGACAACAGCTGAAATAGGGATGCAGGAAATAAGTATAACAGTTAGCAAATCACTATACCTGTACCTTATGAAATAGGGGGATGTATATCATCCTCGCATACTGTACTTGGCCTGCTGTGGGACTCGGTGTTACAAATACATCATTATGTTTTCATATGCATGTCTATATACTGTATCCGATCCTTTAGTGAGGGAATCGATGAAAAGAGTAGTGTACATATAGTGTACAGTTATACTGTACCCAACCCATCATGGTACTCGGTTCCATCCTTATATCGTCATATACATCATACCATACCCATCCCTTTAGTGAGGGACTCGGTGTCATCATTTCATCATATCATCGTATATGGCATCATATCATTATATACAACATCATCTCATATCTGACCTGGGACTCGGTGAACTATCATATCATCGCATCATCATATCATCATATCATCATATACGACATCATCTCTTCGTATGTGGAATCATACCATACTCAGCCCGGGACTCGGTCAAAGAAGTAGTAAATCTGTGCATGACAATATTCTCGGCCCATTATAGACTCATAGGAAGAGGTATTACAATATGCACGAGTAGAGTAGTGAGAAACCATATGCAATTTAAATCATCATCTGAGCCTCAATGAAACAGTCAAGTGAACCATCACTTGAAGACCAGAGTAGCAATCATCTCAAGTGACCTCTAAATATCATTAGGGATCATATTAACTAGAGCCTCAGGAATCATAGACATATATCGAGACAATTCTAAATAGCTTATGGAATTAGAGACGTTCGTCTTTATAGATACCTTAGAAGTAGGAGTGTATACATCTAACACATAGAAGACTCGAGGGTAGTAGCTCAACTACTTTAAGAGTTCTAGCATTCAGGAGTGAACACGAGTCATGAGTTATGTCCAAAACTTATGAATGGATATACCTCCAAACTCATATCATATATCAATTCACCTATGTTTAACACATTCCAAAAGAAATGAGAGATATGATTTACGTATACTACTGTACATCGTATAGAGGCCTCACAAGGCAATAACTCAGCTATTGCAGGAGTACTAACATCAATAAGTGGATAGGATTTATGAATTATACTTGGAGTTCTATGAATGGAATTATCCCTACATTACATATACCAACCACTTAAGACTAACACACGCCAAAACAAAAGAAAGATAACTTTAAATATTTGTTATGGATTACTCTTAACTGCGCTTGCCTCATCGTTCTCTGAACCTATTTAACACAAAATTAATACTAATGTCAATAAACCTTGACTTGCCAGCTTCCATATCTACAATTAATCCTCTATAGGAATCATTTCCTTATTCGCCTTTCTCGACTAGTCTATTAGTTAGTCGAGAAATTAATGGAAATTAGGCAGCATCTACCCTATAACTTGCCCTATCCGAACTTCCAATTACCTCTTTGATTAGTACATCCAACCAATAACAACAATCATCATCTATGTGTAAGTAAATCACTTCAACATTACACAATACAAACTCCACACAATTCTCCCAAAATCACGATGCCAAAATAAGGCCTTCAATCTTTAATTCGTAAAGTCTTTAACCACACAGAATGGAAGGTTATGTGGCTGCAACCAAAAGCAATCATACCTCTTTATAACCACGTTCCATCCCTGGAAAACATAATTAAACCACCTCCCAAGACAATACCATAACCATAACAACACTATGA
Organism: Solanum dulcamara; assembly: GCF_947179165.1. NCBI lineage: Eukaryota > Viridiplantae > Streptophyta > Magnoliopsida > Solanales > Solanaceae > Solanum > Solanum dulcamara. The sequence continues at coordinate 26,061,893 of NC_077241.1, forward strand.
AACTTTAACTCGACTAGAACGACTTTGATTTTATTTATTTACAACGTCCAGTATACTTATGCAATTTTTCCTAATTTCAACTTCATTTAACACAAGTAATCTACTCTGTAATAACATCATTACCTCCAACTCAAAAGGGAGAACCTTACCTTGCCAAAACTCGCCTCGGAAGCTCCTTAACGCGGCTGAAACTACGGTGGCTGCTCGTTACCCTTTTGTTGCTGCTCCAACCAATTAATTATGTTGTTAAATACCTTTATTTCATGATAGGATACCTTAGATAATTAATTTATGGACCAAAATTGGAGGGCTTACCTTGGCAGCAACTTGGGCTGTAGCTACTCTCTCTTTCCTCTAAACTTTCCTCTCAAATTTCTAAGTGTAAGGCTAAAGAAATGACTTCTTAGTCATCAAGATATACATATATACACCTCTTTAGAAGGTGACACGTGTCCAGCCCCATTTGGGCCACCGTGTCCATGCATCCAAGCCTTAACTGCCATAAGGCAAATGGGGTCCACCCCAAGCTGCTGCATCACCTACTTGCCATGTCTATTCACCACATGCTGCCATGTTACCAAGTAGGTGCATCACCTACTTACTCTTTTTTTGTGGGTTCATAATCCCGTCTCACTTTAAAAACCTATGTAATCCTTGTTACCTAAGCTCAACATATACTCAAGTAGTTTAAGTATGTATGGCATCCAAGTTGGTATCTTGTGCAAGTAAGTCGATCTCCATGACCTCTTTACTTAGCCTCCAACTCCTTCAAATTCTTCCAATCCTATTTCTAATCATTAGGGACGGCCTCATCCTCCCTTCCTTAGGAGTATGGATAATGTCATGGACCACATGGTAGCTATAGAGAAGAAAAATAGATGTTCTCGTATACCTAAAATGTGGGGTATAACTTCCTTCCCCCCTTTAGAACATTTTTCCTTGAATATTAACTCATCTTACAGGGTCTTACGGGGTCTTCGGGAGTTCTCTATAACAGTTTTCATCTATAGGCCTCTTACTAACCAATATAATCAATTTAAAAGATTAGATTTCCTATAGCCATAGGGAATGAGTAGAGACATTCTTTTTTTTCATCTCTTATTCAGCTTCCCAAGTCATCTCTTTCCTATTCTTATGTCGCTATAATGCTTCAACAGAAGCCACATCCTTAGTTTACAACCTTCTAATCTGCTGATCTAAGATCGCATGGGTTGCTCCTCATAGGATAACTCCTCTCTTATGGTGACCTCATCTATGAGAAAGATTCTGGGAGGGTTGTTTATACATCTTTGGAACATTGCCACGTGAAAAACTGGATGCATTATTTTCAATCAGATAGTAGGTCCAACTCATAGGCAACTTTGCCTGTGCCATGAATGATCATCAAGACCAATGTATCTCGAGCCAGGCTTCTCTTTCTTGCCAAATTTTTAATACACTTTTCATCGGTGACGCTTTCACAAATACCCAATCATCAACCTGAAACTCCAAAGGTTGATGGCGATTGTCTGCATGTGTTTTATTTCAACTCTGGGCTGATAATAACCTCACTTGAATAAACTTCAGTTTATCCATAGCTTATTGGACCATGTCTGGGCCTATGAGTTGTGTCTCACCAATATTAAACCAGCCAATAGGTGACCTACATTCCCTTTAAAGTCAACAATCCAGGCCCGCAACATGTCTTCTAGCGTCTGAATAATACGCACTGCCTGTCCATTAATTAAGGGCAAAATGTCATACTAAGATTCACCTATGTTCCCAATCTCTTATGGAATGATCTCCAGAAGTTAGTGGTAACTTAAAAATTTTTGTCTAAGATAATAAATATGGGAACCTTGTGAATTCTTACTACTTCTCTGATATACAACCTCGTATAGTCCCCAGTTAAATATGTAGTCTTAACTGGAAGGAAATGGGCTGATTATTATCAGCCTATCTACAATAACCCATATGGCTTATACTTCTGTGAAGCGTGAGGTGAGCCTATAATGAAGTCCAAATTCTGGAATCTTCCGCTCCACGTATTACCTTTCGATTTCTTTTCAAACACTTTAACTGTCCCTCTACTTTTTAGCTCTCAACCTCAATCCATAGGGTTGGCTTCCAAGTAATGCTGGAGTTCCCTCAAATAATAACTTTACATAGCTTTTTTGTGCTTCTTCTATCGCTAACTAGTATAGTTTTGAAAAAAAGATTTGACATACAAGTTCACCATCGTTTAGTAACCAGCTAGTTCTGATCGTGTTGCTTAAACCGTCTTACAATTCCCTTAGCCCGGCTTGTAATAAACCCTAGACACATTATCTCATGTCATTCCTTTAATTTTAGGCCAGACTCTTCTATTGCCCTTTCACTCAGACTTTGCTCTTAATCTTCTGTCACACGTTATATTTCAATCTTTACAAGAATATATGAAGGTGCTCAATTTTGCCCAAGAAATATCTTAGCGTCATCTCTCTAGTCTTCATGCTTTACCTTAGCTTCTTCTCTCTTATCTTACTATCGGTATCTGGATAGATCTTTGGTCCAACCATAGACATGTCTTGTTTGCCCTTAGTACTAAGTCTATCCTAGTAATTCGGCTTAACCCATATTTGCATCCCTCTGTACGTATGCCAATATCCTCACTTCATTGTCATTAGTGAGTCCTTACTCCTCTTATCATGTACTCACTCACTTGGCCTTATTCTTAACGTACAAGCATCAATAGGTTGCATAACCTTTCTGACTTCAATTTATTTATTGCCGGCTTTCAAACCTTCCTGGCTTGTTTCAGCAAGGGATCTTGTTTGAAGTTTAAGCATCCATATCAAATACATTGTAGTATTAGTCATTTCCATCTTGCATTTGTATTTCTCGTACTTGCTTCCACCCTTAAGGGTGTACTTATACCACTAACCATTTACACCTTCCTCTATGTCCTTATTTCCAATCTTTTTCCCCAATCCATTGGATATTATACCATATCCATATCTTTCTTTATAATTTATAACTTGATTATCCACATACAAAATCTTGACTAAATCACGAAGTGACGAGGCCCTTGCCATATACAGTGCAAGATTTCATCTGATAATCCATACTCGAGTAATCCGACCAGCGTAATAACTCATTTAAGGTCACACTCTACTCATTCCCATCAATAGTCAATTAGTACTTGTAGTCATCCCAATCTCATTTAGGCAACCCTTATCTTTCGATGATAAGTGTTCCAAGCTCTTTTGAAATAGTATCTTTATCCCAACCTATATCATTTATTTCTTTTGATGAACTTATATTGCCCCATTAGTTCCTCAAGCCTGCCGTCTTTGTCCTTTAAGGATTTCACTATTTTTGAGGTGAATTTTTATGCATGCAGTACCCTTTTATACCTCGTGCCTTTGTACTCTTATTGCGTACCCAACATAGACTTCTAATTTTTTTTCAACAACATACCAAGTTTGCCTCAATCAGGGCATTACCTTATCACCATGTAGTTGTACTACACTTTTAACTTCATAACTATACGTTCCCTTTTGTTCCGTACTTGTATTCATTTAATCATATCTATCTTGGGTGCTTCCATTAGATTTCCCTTATCATTTTCCCATCTATGTCTATCTTTTATTCTGCACACGAGGGATCTTATACTACCTCTGTATTATTAGGAATGCATTACTTCTACATAATCCTTTTTCTCATTTCCAAAACAAATTCTGTCCATCCATCTTTATTTGTATCATACCAATCATTCCCTAGCACCCATTCTACCTCATTTCTCATCCTTCTACAGCTTGGCCTTTCGTGGTTCCATCACTTTTATTATTCGTATCTTTGTCTACACATGTCATGACTTATTGTACTCTTTAGTGCTTGACTCATATGGTCTCTCTCTAGGTTCATTCTGGAGTTGTGAATAAGGTTATATGACGACGGAAAGGATAGCTAGTACAAGGAAATAAAGAGTAACATGAAATCCTTGCACACAACAAAAAATGGACATGAGTTGGAGAAATAAAAGGACTACTAAAGGAAGCACTCAAGATAGACGTGATTAATTAAGTATGAGTATCAGAAAAAAAAAAGGGAGAGAGATAGCTATGGACTGAAGGTGTAATACAATGAAAAGGTGAGAAGACAAGACCCTATTAATACAAAGCTGATATGACTTTGAGTAAGATTAGAAAATAGCATCAGGTGCACAACAGGGATGGAAGCTCATGAGGCACAAAGAAGTATTGTGTACATGTGATTACATCGTGGAAAATAGTAAGATCCTTCGAGGATAGGGGATGTAGATTTGCAAAACAACTGATGCATTGCAAATTTATTAGGGTAACAAGTGGTATCCACTGTGATAAGGCTAGTGTTATGATAAAGCTTAAAACATGGGTCATTAGAGTATAAGTGCTCCCAAATAGAGAATTTGAAATGATTATAAGCACTATCTAATTACTTATTGGGATGAATGGAAGGTGGCTTTAAATAAATTGCTACATTAATTATATGACTCGAGTACCAATAATCAGACTAGATTTTGTACCATATATCAAGAATTCTAAGCCCCTCATAATTATGTTAAGGCTTTGTACATGGGTAACCTAAAGTATAGATGATATAAAGGAAGACATGGATACGGTGCAGTATACCAAATAGGTTGGAAAAGAATCATATGTATTTGAAAATCAGAAATGGGGTATACGGTAGAAGGTAAACAGACAATGATATGGGTACACTCTAAAGGGGGGAAGTGGATAAAAGACATACAAGTATGAGATAAAACCAACTCATATTGCATCATATTAATATGAATACTTCAACTTCGAGTAAGACCCCATGCTGGAATGAGTCAATAAGATCTAAAAGCCAGCAATGGGCGGATAGAAGCCAAGATGATACTTGAGACAGTGCTGAGAATTATTGGTAAAGACCTCAAACGGTATGACATCATAGAATGGGTGAATACAAAATAGATGAATACGACAAGATAATAAGAATGAGTAACTTAAAGGTATTGTAAAGGATAGCAAGGCTATACTTGACTAAAGGTTAAGATGTCTGCAAAAGAGTTATTGGCTAGCAAAGAAGAAAACATAAGAAATCTCTCCTATGGTAGAATATGAGGGACTTTAAGGGTACATAAAGGAAGCAAAACAAGTGTGACCAAAAGAGACTATAAGTGCATGTTAGTACAATGACACATGTAGAGCAGAGTAAGCCAAAAGTAGGAAAGACTATGATCAGAATTGAATGCAATTTCTATAAATTATACAAGAATAGTTATGCAACCTACGAATATTGGTATGCTAAGAGTGAGATCGAGTGGTTACTTGAATATGATGGGTGGTAAGAGAACTAGAAAGAAAATCTGAGTAATAGTGTAGTAGAATATGCCTAGAGTGTTACAAGTTGGATTAAGAGAAATTATGAAATAGCTTAAACAAAGTTGAGCATCAAACACTTGATAGCCTATTACAAGGGATGGACATCCCGATTCGGAAATAGAAAGCAGTTAATATAGATTATAGTACAGGTTGACCTTGCATTCTACGAAAGTATGAGTTCATATGGGTTATGGTAGATAGGCTGACAGAATCAACCCATTTTCTTCTAGTTAGGAAGACATATTCAGCTGAGGGTTATACGATATAATATGTCAAGGAAACAGTAAGATTTCAAGAAGTTCCCACATCTATTATCTCAGACAGGGAAGTTCAATTTATAGATAACCACTAGAGATCAGTCTAGAAGGTTTAGGGACACAGGTGAGTCTCAGTATGGCATTTCACCCTCAGATAGATGGACAGGTTGAGCGTACTATTCAAATGTTAGAAGATATATTGTGGGCCTGCGTTATTGACTTCATGGATAATTGGGATGATTACTTACCACTTATTGAATTTACCTACAATAACAACTATCATACTAGCATCCAAATGGCGCCGTATGAGGCCTTATATGGAAGGAAATTCAGGTTACCTATTGGTTGGTTTAATATTGGTGAAACACGACTAATAGGCCCAGACATAGTTCCACAGGCTGTGGAGAAAGTGAAGCTCATTTAGAAGAGGCTATTAGCAGCCCAGAGCTGACAGAAGTCATATGTGGATAATCGACACCGACACGTAGAGGTTGAAGTTAGAGATTGGGAGTTCTTAAAAGCCTCACCGATAAAAAGAGTAACGAGATGTGGAAATAAAAGGAAACTTATCCCAAGATAAATTGTCCCTTATCAAATTATTTGTACGGTAGGCAAGATTACCTATGAGGTGGACCTACCATCTGATTTGGAAGTGATACATCCAGTCATTCATGTGTCAATGCTCCGCAAATGAATAGGAGACCCTTCCAGAATCTTCCCCATGGAGGAAGTCCACATAACAGAGGAGTTATCCTACAAGGAGCAACCTATTTCCATCTCGGATCGGCAAATTAGAAGGTTGCAAACCAAGGACGTGGCTTCCATTAAAGTATCGGCAAATTAAGAATAGAAAAGGATGACCTAAAAAGCCAAAATGGACAAGGGGCATAGATATCCGTATGTGTTCCCTATGTTTACAAGTAATCTCAACTTCTGGAACTCCTATATTAATTGCTCGACAAAGATGTGTATGGTTCCAATAGGAAGAACTTTTCCTATAGTCTGTATAAGACCTTGAGGAGGATTTTATTTAACATTCGAGGGCGAATGTTCTAAAGTGGGGAAGGATGTTATACCCTGTCCTTTTGTACCTTGGAACATCTTCTTAAGCTTCTTAAAAGTTCAATGTGATCCCTATCATCTGCAACGTTATCAAATAACTCTAAGGAAAGGAGAATGTGATGCCCCATGATAGAGAAGATTGGAAATAGGGTTATAAGAATTCGAAAGGGGTTAGAGGCCAAGTAATGAGTCTTAGGACTCTACTTACTTGCGTAATCTACCTACTTTAATGTCTTACATACTTGATCTACTTGAGTACCTAACAAATCTATGTAGCAAGGATTACATAGGTTCTTAAAGTGAGATGAGATTATGAACCCACGAAAAAGGAGTAAGTAGGTGATGCACCTACTTGGACATGTAGTACCACATGGTTAAGACATGTGGAAGCAGGTGATGCACATACTTATCATCAAGTAGGTGATGCAGTAGCTTGGGGTAGACCCCATTGCCACGTGGCAGCCTAGGAGTGGCTGCATAGATGTATTGGCCTAATAGGGGGTGGAAATATGTCACCCTTAGCGGATGACACGTGTAACCTCGTAAGGAGGTGTATATATGTTTATTTTGATGACTAAAGTTCATTTCATCCTTTACTTAGAACAAAAACAACAAAGAAAAGAAGAGAAGCCCTAGAAACTAGAGAGAGTAGCATCGGCCAAGAGAGAAAGAGGTGAGCCCTCCGATTTCCTTCCATGAAGTAATTATCTAACATGTTACTCATTCAATTGGGGGTGTTAATAACATAAATTTCATGTTTGGAGAAGCACCAAAAGGGTAACGAGAAGCCACCACAATTTCAGCTGCGTTAGAGAGCTTCTAAGGTGAGTTTTGGCAAGGTAAGGTTCTCCCTTTCGATTTGGAGTTAATGATGTTGCTATGGAGTATATTACTTGTGTTAAATGAAGTTGGAAGTAGGAAAAATTGCATAAGTTTGTTGGACTTTGTGAACAAATGAAATCAAAGTCGTTATAGCCGAGTTGAAGTTGTTAAAGTTGCATAATATTGTTATGATTGTGGTGTTGTCTTTGGAAATGGTTTAATTGTGTGTTGTAGGGATGTAAAATGGGTAAAAATAGGTGTGGGTGCTTCTGGTTTCAGCCACATAACCCTCTGTTCCGTGTGGTTAAAGATTTTATGAATTAACGATTGAAAACCTTATTTTGGTATTGTAATTTTGGGCGAATTGTATGGAGTTTGTATTGTGTAATATTGAAGTGATTTATTTATACATAGCTTCTGATTATTGTTGTTGGTTGTCTGTACTAATTGATGATGTAATTTGAAGTTCGGATAGGGCAGGTTATAGGGGAGATGCTGCCCAATTTCCGTTAACCTCTCGACTAACTAATAGACTAGTCGAGAAAAACGATTAAGGAAATGATTCCTATGGAGGATTAATTGTAGATATGGAAGCTACCAAGTCAAGGTTTATTGACGTTAGTGTTACTTTTGTGTTAAATAGGTTCAGAGGACGACGAGACAAGCATGGTTAAGAAGAATCCATAAAAGGTATGTAAAGCTATCTTTCTTTTCTTTTGGCATGTCTTAGTCTTAAGTGGTTGGTTTATGAAATATGGAGATAATTCCATTCATAGAACCCTGAGTATGATTCATAAATCTTATTCAGTTCTTGATGTTAGAACTCCTGCAATAGTTAGGTTATTGCCTTGTAAGTCTTCTACCTGATGAAAAGTAGTATATGTAACACCTATCTCTTATTTCTTTTAGAATGTCTTATATGTAAATGAAATACTATATGATATGAGTTTGGAGGTAGTTCCAATTATAAGTTCCGAGTATAAATCGTGACTCGTGTTCACTTCTAAACATTAAAAGTCATAAAGTAGTTGAGCTACTACCCTCGAGTCTCCTACGTGTTGAGTAATGATTGAATGCACAAGCTCCTATTCCTAAGGGTCTCTATGATGACGAACTTCTCTAACTCCATAAGTTGTTTAGCTTTATCTCGATACATGTCTACAATTCCTGAGACTCCAGCTGATGTGATTCCTAATGACATTTAGAGGGTACCTGAGATGATTACTACTCTAGTCTTCAAGTGATGGTTCACTTGACTGTTACATTGAGTCTCAGATGATGATTTAAATTGCATATAGTTACTTACTACTCTACTCGTGCTTACTATTACACATCTTTCTTCGAGTCCCATGAGGAGGGTGGGAATATTGTTGTGCCTAGCTTTACTATTCTTTCACTGAGTCCTGGGCTAGGTATGGTATATTAGGATGGTATGATGCCACATACAAGGATATAATGCCATATGTGATGATACGATGATATGATGATATGGTGATGCGATAATATGATAATTCATCGAGTCCCGGGCTGGATATATATGATGATATATGCGATGATATGATGCCATATATGATAGTATGATGCCGTGTATGATGATGATATGATGAAATAATGACACTGAGTCCCTCACTAAAGGGTCGGGTATGATATGATATATATGATGCCATATACGATGATGTGATGTCGTATGTGATGAGATGATAAGATGATGACAAGATGATGGCACCGAGTCCCATGATGGGCCGGGTGTGATATAAATATACACTACTCTCTTCACCGAGTCCCTCACTAAAGGGTCGAATATAGTAGGTAGACATGCATATGAAAATATAGTGATACAGTTGTAACACCGGGTCCTACAGCGGGCGAGTACGGTATGTAAGGATGATATACATGCCCTCATTTCATAAGATGCAGGTATAATGATTTGCCAACTGTTATACTTGTTTCTTGTATCCCTATTTTAGCTGATGTCTCAGTTATGATATGTTATGCTTTATATACTCAGTATATATATCGTACTGACCCCTCTTTCTTCAGGGGGCTGCATTTCATGCCCGCAGGTATAGGTACGCATTTTGGGGATCCGTCAGTTTAGGATTTCCAGACAGCGGTTTTGGGAAATGCTCTATTGTGCCGAAGCCTAGCTTTTTGGTACCAGTCCTCTTATGTATATATTTGTTTTTTTAGGAGTACGACGGGGGCCCTATCTCGCCATATGTTGCCACTACTATTCTTAGAGGTCTGTAGACATGTGTATGTGGGTTGTTTGTAAGTTTACTTTAGTTGTACTTATACGACGCGTTATAAATGTTTTTATGTTATAGTAGCCTTGTCAGCTTGCGTGCCCTTTCATGATATGGTACGAATGAAAGAGGCTACATGTACATGAAAAGGTATTGACCCATTAGGGTTTTTGTTTGTATATCACATTATACATATCTCAACTTGATTACAACTAATAGATATGTATACAGAGGTCCAGGTCGGAACCTAATCGCGGCCTACGAGGTTGGGTCGTAACAAATCACCAACTAGCCACACAAATAAGATGGAGTGCCCCATTCCTATGTTGTGATATAATGTAGGCAATAAAGTATGCATTACTACATTGAATGTACTAAGTATGTAGGAGATGCAATGTATAATTAAAACCATGTTGTGCAAATGGCCATTTTAATTAGCATGAGGAAAGAGCTAGTAAATCATAAGTAAGCATGGAAAATGTCAAAACACTTTAAATCATAAGGGTATCATATAAAAGTAAAGGATAGGAGAAATCTTTAAAAGAATAATTAGGACCATACATATGTGGGAGATAATCATAACCGACATTATGACCATGCGAGATATTACATGGAATTAGATGATCCCCGCATCCAAAAGGGGAAGGCTACTTTCTAAGGTAGACTCCGTCCAACATTATCATCATTAAGTTCTATATGTGGATCCACTAGCTAGGCCATATTGGCAAACCTATTGTGGCAACGTAGTTTAAGGGACTAAAGGTTGCTACTGAGGCTTAGTTCCATCCCCCACCTCAATTTCCTCTCGGTGCTAAGTCAAAATTCCACAGAATACATATCATAAAATAATCATAAATCATACTTGTCATAAATCAGAAGAATTTCATAATCATACTTCATAAGCATGTTCATAAGAAATCTCATCATCATGTGATTCATGTAATGTGGGTGTAGGCCTTCCATCATTACAAATCATTTTCATAAAACATCATTCGGTCCTTAAGTCACCCTCATTCACAAAACTTGCTTACATACTAGAAATTCATGGCCATGGCTTATACTTGAAATTATAGTAAAACATGAATGCATGATCAGTTAATTTGGAAATCATGAAATTAACTTGAAAACATGCATGATCATACACTTTCTATCATCCCACACATAATTCATAAAGATAATGTCATTTGGAAGTAAAATTGAAAATACCCATTCATATCATGACTTTAAAGGTTAATGTGGTAAAATTCAAAGAAAAACTCTTCAATTCCATACAATAATCATCAATTAATATTAAAATAGATTTTTAACCATAATTAAAATCATAATTCATGTAATTGAAATAGAGATCATAAAACCCATAAAAATACATACTTTAATTGATTGAAAAAGTAGAGAATTTGTTGGGCTCCTTGGGTGAAATTACCCTATGATCAAATACCCACATACCTTGTATGAGAAGACCAGAGAATTTGGAATAAATTGAGAGTTTTGATGAAAAGCTTGAGCTAATTTCTTGGAGGTCTTCAATGGAATCCTTGAGAGCTTTTATAGAGATAGAAATATTTGAATAGGTGAATTGCAGAAGAATGAATAGAATTAGAGGATTAGGAAAGTTTATAGAGCTGAATTAAGCCCTAAAACCTTCTAGATTCATTAACTAACAACTATGGAAATGACTAAAGTGTCCCCACTTAAAAACTGAATTCAGACAGAAAATCCCATCAAAGTCTGTCATGCAGACTTGTTCCTAGATATGCCAATTTTGAGCGAATGAGATTTTGGCTAGATTTTGACTCAGGGAAAAATTGCACTGTAGGGGAGTAAGTGGGCAATGCGGACTTGCCGCGCACCTTATTGTTTTGCGCAATTTCTTGAAAAATGTATCTTTCGATATACGTCCTAAAATCTACTCAGACTATTTTTAGAATGCTTAACTTTCATATATCATATTTCATCCTTCAAACGCATGGGATACTACAACTTCAAGGGATGAAAACAACCAAAACAGGAAAGTCAACCTGGGATAAAGACCAAAACTCCAATCTCAACTTCAAAAACCAACAATCCAAGCTGAAACTCACCTTTTGAAACCAAACACTCCACTCCAAAGGAGGATTGTCCCATGAATGACTAGGTTGCACTGAGTCCAGCTCTAGTGAATTACTCCTACCATAGGAACTTATGAAAATGGTACTATGTGTCCACAAACAACTCTTCACCTCAAATTTGAACCAACCATCCTAGTCCAAGGGAAACCAAGCTGGTAGGGGTGCACAACCATGGATAATCGATTAGTAATGGTCCTAAAGCACTAACTCCAACTCTCAAGCACTATAATCTACTGAATAAGCCAAAAGCGAACATTGCATCCTAAAAAATTCAAAAACATAAACCCCACGAATTACTTTAACCCTTAACTGTAGATGAACCTTCTAGACAACTTCCTAACTTCCATCTTAGGCTACATCTGAAGTGAATCATGAACACCAACCCTCTAACTCCAAATGACCAACAAAGACTCGGGAGCTACCAACACCACCGCAGAGGACTAAAAACAACAGTAACAAGACTCAAAGAGAGATAACACTTCCCAAATTATCAATTAGCCACAGCCAAGAACCAAAACCCTCAAAAGAGACAGCTTCAAGAGGTTAAATGAGCGGACCACCACTTTCCATTTGGGAATAATACTAAGGCAAGGGAAAGAAATGGATAACTAGGATTTCCTTACCACAACAGGCTACACTACCTTACTCACAGCTCCAACATCCCCAAAGCTCCCAACTATAATTAAAATCCCAAACACCAACAATGCTACAAAGAAACCCACTGGGTAGGTAAAAGAGCAAACCTCAGCTTTACAACCATAGGACTGAACCAAAAAAAACCAAGCAACGAGGATAGTCATCTAAGACAAGAAACAAGAATGGAAAAAGAGGAATACTAATTGAATTCAGGCTAGCTATGCACAATAATAAGAGGATCCATTCAACCACTAACCCAACGAGAAAACAAGCAACAAAGGCGACCCTCGAATCCAACTAGATCCTCTAGTATCACTACTGCCAAAACTAACAAAGATGGTCTAGCCACCTATCTAACAAGGTTTGGCACCACGGCGAAATCAACAGCATGGGGAAAAAAAGGTAACAGCTAACTAGATTGGCTACAAACTCATCTCAAATAACCAAGGTTGAAAGCACGGGGAGTTTCTCAACCACTACTACTCAAAATAGAAACTCAACCTAGTCAATCCACTACTAAAAAAATCAACTATCTAAAACACATACATATAAGTCCAGATAAGGCAGCCAAAATAGTTAAGAGGTAACTAACAAGTCAAAAGGCATGTATGGGTATGAAAACCCCAAAAGCACATAAAATGACCAATATAAAGCAAAACAAGGAAATCAAGCAAATACAACTAATACCTGGATCCTCGACCTCAGGTTGACTAGTAGAAGCAAGGAATGGATCATGACCGACCTCGGCCTTGACACCTGAAGTACCCCCAGCAACACTTTGAGTACTACCTCTAACTGGAGGAGACATAAACCCATGAGACTGACCTGGCTGATCACACTATGCACTAGTCCCATATCGGGGACAATCTCTAGATCGATGACTAAGCTCTCCACAGATACGGTAAGGCCCAACAACTATGGTCTAGGGAGTAAAAAAAGCCATAAGTTTCTGAAGGATCAACCCTTGCTTGGGGAAATCCATGGAACAATGGTCAACCTCCCCATAATTATAACGTTACTGAGAAAAATGACCCTTAATAACACGACCACAGTAGGAAGGGAGAGAATATGATCCTCTCAATCTCTAGCCCACACTAGAACCACCTTGATGGGGCTGGTTGCCATAGTTGTTCCTACCTCTAGCTAACTTTACTGGGCTCCTAAGACCTAAATGTCCAAAATGCAAACCTTAAGATCCCAAACATGAGTTCTACCAACCATAAGCTCCATGACCTGCCTCAAAATCTATGGAACCTAAGGTGCTACCGCCATAAGCCTGATAGATCAAGAAGGAAGATGACCCTCGCTGAACTGATACTCATCCTGAAGTGGGATGTTGTCACCACTATGCTGGTAGAAAGGCCTCTTACCACTATCGTTTTTACACCTAAAATCTTTCCTGCTCCACTTTCCTCATGTGGCTGACAACCTGAGAAAAGGTAGACCCAACTGCTATCAAATATTCCGATGCTAAATAGAGTGGCAAAGTCAATCCCCCGATGAACTCCCGACTCATGTCCCAATTCGTAGAGGATGATGTGGAGTTATGCCAGCCCATACAAGAAATGCCATGACATACTTAAATACTCCAACATATCTTTGGACTGATATCCATCTGCTGAAACTTTGGTAGAACCTGCTGACGCTCCGACCTAATCCACTAAAACACCTCATGCTATCCATCTAAGACACATTAGATTCAAAAGGGTCAGTTTTAGAAGTTATTCAAATCAAGAACAAAATTTCTTAAATATGCCCCATAGCCTCCCGATGACAGGGTACGGACGTTACCGCGCCGATCCATAAGACTTTACTAGGCATTGCCCTCATACCAATGAAGTTGGTCAACCTAGAGCTTTGACACCAACTTTTCACGACCTAATTTCTCAGGTCATAATGGCACCTGCTAACACCTACCAGCAGGTAAGCCTAACCCTTAACCCTTAGCTCAAAACCAAAGGCAACGGACTATCAAGTAGAAGATGCACCAAATAAAAGTAAGTAGCAAAGAGAAGAAAGAGCACAACTAAAATAAAATACAAGAAATCACCTCAAGACCTGGCATGAATCTGTAATTGAGCATCTAAATCAAAATAAGAGTATAAGACTTTTAAAATACAAATAAAAGTACAGACAGTCATCAAAAGAAAGTGAAGACTAGTCCTAGCCCAAAATGGATGGAAATCGGCAACTCTAAATATTGGAAGCTCACCAATCTCTGAGTCATCCACTACTTCGTATCAGTCCAAATCAATAGGGATAACCTATACTATAATCTACAGGGGCAGAAGTGTAGCATGAGTACCAAAAAAATGGTATTCAGTAGGCATAGGTTGATTGAGCTCCACAGATAAAGCAAGTATAAATCACATATAGTCAGGTAAATATAGCACAGGTAACTAATCAGAAGCTATACAGGGCAGTACAAGAAATAAGGTAAACAAGTAGGATACATAGAGAAAATAGAAGAGTCACGAAACGCACCTAACAACACAAGCCCACAACTTATTTTCAATAAGTAGGCGCTATAGAAGTAAGCTAATCAAGGACGGAATACTAACTGTCACCGCTAATCACATAGCCGCCAAAGGACTAGACCAATTGAACCTAACAGGAAGTGCCAACAAAATCCCAGACTAAGACACACGGTAAACCAACTATCAATACGATAAGAGATAAGTTCAGGTAAAATCAAATAATAACTAACCGGACACCCATACCCTAGAAGGTATAACTAATGATAAATATACCCCTGACCCCCAAAAAATCGAGGGACCACACCATACAAGTATACTGGTGAGAGACGATGCTAATGAATGCATATGTTATTAAAAACTATAACATCATCAGTGGTTCTCAGAGAACAACACTAACAGGTGTATAAACCCACCCTGGCCCTTGGCCTGCCAGTAGGATCCATGCAGCTCCTTCATCAAGTTCAGTGGTGTACTAGCCAGAAAGGCCCATAGAGGATGCAGAAAATCTGTATACACTGCCTAGGCTCGAAATAGGTCTTACATAAACATATAGCATCTTCGTAGTTGTATCAAAGAGTAAAGAGCCAAGCCGATTGTCACGACCCGACAAAGGGCATAGTCATAACATGACAATCAAAACCCTGAAGGGATCCAACCAAGCCTCTTGTACATATCATAAGCATACATAAGGTATAGTAAAAGAGAAAATATCATAAGAGAGTCTAAACTAGGAATAGTAAATGAAAAATATCACATGACAACATAGACTCAAAACATTTGTCCAACAAGATGCCTCTACTCATGAACATTGGCGGGGGCTAAGACATGTCCCCAGCTCACCCTCACTATGAAACATAACAAAAGTCTTTGAAATCAATAACCAACTCGATGACTGGTCCTTGATAAATGAGGACTAGCCACAAACACCATCGGATAGGAAAACTAGCCACGTGGACAAATATAATCTTCAACCTCAAACCCTACATTATGAGATAATATAGGCAAAAAATATGTATTAGTACATTGGTATGTACTAAGTATGAGGGCATGACATGCAATATAATCATGGGATACAATGGTCAAGTAAAATATATGATAAGATGTGATATGTAAAGTTATGAGAAAATCATAATGACCAAAGCATTTGAAAAGCATAATTGAGATTATAAAAATACATATGAGGTCGTAAATATGTGGGATAGGAACCATAACCTACAATAATACCATGCGAGCTATAACATGAAATCCCAATGTTACCCTACATCAGAAGAAAGGGGAATCTACTTGCCAAGGTAGATTCTACCTCGCTAGGTGGGTCATACATACGCTATATGTGGATCCAATAGCTAGGCAACCTACAGTGGCACGTATTTATGCGATAAGAGACTTTATATAAGGACTCTCTATTTTGATCCCCCACCTGAAGTCTCCATTCGGTGCTAAGTCAAATCTCACGGAATACATATAGAGCATAGAAATAGTAATAAACATATATCATAGTCATGATTATAGGTTTGAAATCATAGAGTAACTCATTTTCATAACATAAGTCAAATGCGGGTATTTTCCTTCCACATTACAAATCATACATACATAGACATAATTCATACTTGAAAATTCATGATCATAGCTTATACTTGAAATTAGGGTAAGACATGAATGCATGATCAATTGATTTTAAAGTAATGAAATTGACTTGAAAATATGCATGATCATATATTTTCTATCATCCCATACATAATTTATAAAGATAATACCATTCTGAAGTATAATTTAAAATACTCATACTTTACATTATGAACCCTAGAGATCAATATAGGAGAATTCATGCAAAAACTCTTCAATTCAATACAATAGCCATTAATTTATATTAAAATAGACTCATAATCATAATTTGAATCATAATTCATGCAATTGGAATAGAGATCATAAAACCCATAAAATACCATACTTTAATTTAATAGAAAACTTGAGAATTTGATTGGGCTTCATTGATGAAAGAATCCATGAATCAATACCCACATAACTTAAGTGAGAAAACCAAATAATTTGGAAGAACTTGAGAGTTTTGATGGAGAGCTTGAGTGAATTTAATTGAAGTCTTCAATGGTGTCCTTGAGAGTCTTTAATAGAGAGAGAAATATTTGAGTAGGAGAATTGTAGAAGAATGAATAGAATTAGAGGTTTAGGTTAATTTATAGAGCTTAATTAGGTCCTAAGAATATCTAGGTTCATTAACTAACAACTAAGAAAAAGTCTAAGGTGCCCTTACTAAAAAACTAAATTCGGACAAAAACCTTTGTCCAGGTCCGTGACGCGGAGGTGTTCTCTGATAGGCAAATTTTGAGCGAATGAGATTTTGGCCAGATTTTGACTCAGGAAAAATTGCACTGAACAGTAGCAAGTCCTTGACGCATACATGCCGCACACTTAACTATTTTTTGCAGTTTTTTAAAAAAATCTATCTTTTGATATACTTGTCCTAAAACTTTACCGAGACCTTTTTCCCACATATTTTGACCCCCTGATCGATATTCCGGACTCAAATTTGCCAAAAATATTAAGGATAATACATTACGTGAGTGGCCTATTCCCAAGTTATTCTTAAGGCACTTGTGAGGATTTCGACGAATGTTATAATATCTCCCTCTTGGGAACATTCGTCCTTAAATTAGATTCAACTAATATCGGAAGGAAATGGAAAAAGGACTAGCAACCCAACATAAACATGAGGACACTTTGAAAAATGCATAGAACATGTAAACTTTATACTTAACATAGGACATAGTCTTTGAGAGAAATTCATTTTCATGAATCATGCATGCATATGAATGACATATGGAACTAAAATATAGGAATTTAATCGATTTGACACTAAACAACTTAGTACCTTTAGGCTTGAGTGGAAAGAAAGAGATATGGATAGCGCTTCATCATGTCCGATTTTGCTTTCCACATAGCACTCTCTACTTATTGATTCCTCCATAACACTTTGACAGATGCAACATCTTTATTTCTTAACCTCTACACTTGCCGGTCTAAAATCTCAATCGGGATCTCCTCATAAGTCAAATTCTCTTCAATACTCACATTTTTCATTGGCACAATAGAATTTGGATAACCCAAAAACTTCCTCAATATTGACACATGAAATACCGGATGAACCAAAGCATACTCTAATGGAAAGTCTAACCCATATGCCACTTTGCCAATATGCTTCAATATTCTATATATAGGAATCAACTTTCCTTTCTTAACAAGTCGCACCAACCTTTCATAGGTTTCACCTTCAAATATATCCAATCATCCACATCAAATTTAAGCTCTCTCCTCCTAGTGTCCGAATAGGACTTTTGATGACTTTGGGATGTCTTCAATCTTTCTCTTATGAGCCTTACTTTATCCATTGCATGAACTACCAAATCTGGACCAATCAATGCCATCTCACTAACTTCAAACCATCCCACTAGAGACCTACAATTTCTCCCATACAAGGCTTCAATAGGATCCGTTTGGACACTAGAGTGATAACTATTATTGTAGGCAAACTCAATCAATGGAAAATGCTCATCCCAACTTCCTTTAAGATCAATCACACATGCCCCTAATATATCCTCCAATGTTTGAATCATTCTTTCACTTGTCTATTGGTTTGAGGATGGAAAGCGGTATATAGCTTGACTCTAGTACCAAGACCTTTTTGACATGACTTCCAAAATGTGAAGTGAATTGGGTACCTCTATTCAATATAATCAATAAAGGAACACCATGAAGTTTCACAAGTTCTCAAATGTACAACTTAGAATAATCTTCGGTACCATAAGATGTCTTGAACCAAACCTCTTGGTTTTTGATGCTCAACCTAAACTTGTTGAGAATTATGACACTTAGCCACAACTCCGCTATGTACTTCTTCATGTCATTCCACCAATACACCTTAGGGCCCTCTACCTCTATAGGAAATTCTATCCTAAGAGTACTACCCCTTACTACCATATTCAATAAACCTCGAGACCTAATAAAGAAACACATAATACATCGTACATTCACCCATATACCATCAACACTACATTCAAGCCTAGTTCTATAATGTTATACCCCTCACTTTTGTACACTGGGACATGTTTTTTTCCTAAAAAGTCACCATGTGATCCATGTTATCTATGAAGTTCTATGTGTGTAGCGACGGTTGGAAATAGGTTTGGAAGGATTTGAAAGGAGTTGGAAGCCAAATAATGAGTCATGGTAATCAAATTACTTACGTAAGCTACCGACTTGGATGACTTACATAATTAAGCTAGTTGAAGTACATGACGAGCTTAGTAGCAAGGATTACATAGGTTCTTAAAGTGAGACGAAATTATGAACCCACGAAAAGGAATAAGGTGGTAACACACCTACTTGGAGTAAGTAGGTGATGCACCTACTTGGACTAAGTAGGTGATGCACCTACTAGGGTGGACCCCACCCCGCCACATGGTAGCCATGGGTGGGTGCATAGATAAGGTGGCCGTGTGAGGAATGGACACATGTCACCCTTAAGGGATGACATATGTCACTCTATAAGGAAGGGTATATATATGTCAACTTGTGACTAATCTTTCATTTCATCATCTTTAACTTAGAAAAATTGGAAAAAAAATAGAGAGAAAAGAAGAGAAGAGCTAAGGTACTTGCTCCAACAATGTAAGCCCTCCAATTTTTCTCCATAAATTAATTATCTACGGTGTTCATCGATTAAATAAAGGTGTCTAATAACGTAAATTAATGATAGGGACAGCAAGAATGTCCAATGGGAAGTCTATCAACTTTCAGCCGAGTTGTGGAGCCAAGTTGCTAAGGTAGGGTTTTTTCTTTTCAAATTATAGTTAATGGTGTTGTAATGGAAAGATTACTTGTGTTAAATGAAGTTGGAGGTAAGAAAATTACATAACTATCGTTGACGTTGTAAACGAACGGAATTGAAGTCGTTCTAGTTGGATTAAAGTTTGGTTATTATTGTCGTTGCTATGGTATTGTATTTGAAGGTACACGTGTATGTGGAGGGGATGAAAACATAGTTGTGGATCAGTATACGTGCTGATGGTTGAAGCCACGTTATGCTCTTTCCCGTGTGGTTGTGATGTTACGAAATAAAGATAAAAAACTATGTCGTAGTTTTGGGTGGGCTATTTGGAACTCATTTTGAATAATATTGAATTAGTTTTATTGTATATGGATGGTGGTTGTTATTGTTGGTATGACTGTTCTAATGGGAGGGTAATTGGAAGTTCCGATAGAGCGAGTTATAGGATAAATACTGCCCGATTTTTGTTAACTTCTTAATTAATTGATACACTAGTCGAGAAGTGTGAACGAGGAAGTAATTCCTATAGATAATTAGTTGTAGGTTTAGAAGCTGGAAAGTCGAAGGTTATTCATAATCGTGTTACTTTCGTGTTAAATAGGTTCAAGGTATAACTAATCAAGCTTGGTTACAGTTGATCTATAAAAGGTATGTAAAGTTATCCCTTCTTTTCTTTTGGTATGTCTTAGACGTAAGTGATAAATGATATTAGCTTTGGGGCTAATTCAATTCATAAGCTTCGAGTATGACTCATTATTCTTATTCACTTCTAGATGTTAAAACTCTTAAAATAGTTAAGCTATTTCCCTCGAGCCTTCTATATGTTGAATAGTAATTGGATGTATAAGCTTCTATTCTTAAGGACTCTACGATGACAAATATCTCTGATTCCATAAGCTTTTTAGCATTTTCTTGATCCATGTCTATAATTCCTGAGGCTCCATTTGATATGACCCCTAATGACATTTAAAGGGTACTTGAGACGATTACTACCCTGATCTTCAAGTGACGGTTCACTTGACTATTTTTTTGAGTCTTAGATGATAATTTAATTTGCATATGGTTACTCACTACTCTGCTCATACATATTGTTAATACATTATTCACCGAGTCCCATAATGGGCCGGGTATGTTATCGTGCATAGCTTCACTACCTCTTTACCGAGTCCTAGGCCGAGTATGATATATGTATATGATGATATGATGATAGCACCGAGTCCCTCACTAGAGGGAAGGGTACGGTATGATATATATAATGATAGAATGTGACGACATGATGATATGATGATGGCATTGAGTCTCATGATGGGCCGTGTATGGTATAAGTGTACACTACATCTTCACCGAGTATCTCACTAAAGGGCTGAGTATGGTATATATATGCATATGATGATATCATGAAATATTTGTAAAATAGAATCCCACAACAGGCCGGGTATGGTATGTGAGGATGATATACATGACTTCATTTTATAAGATGCAGATACAATAATTTGTTAATTATTATAGTTGTCTTTTGCATCCCTATTTTAGCTGTAATCTCATTTATGCTATGTTATGTTTATATACTCAGTATATGTATCGTACTGACCCTTTTCTTTGGGGGGGCTGCATTTTATGCCCGCAGGTACAGATGTTCATTTCGGGGATCTACCAGCTTAGGATTTCCACTTAGCTATTTTGGAAGTGCTCCACTATCCTAGAGCCTAGCTTTTTGGTACTGATCTTCTAACGTATATATTCATTCATTCAGGGGTACGGCAGGGCCTTATCCCGCTATATGATACCGCTAATACTCTTAGAGTTCTATAGACATGTGTATGTGGGTTGTATGTAAGTTTTGTTCAGTTGTGTCTATAAGATGTGTTGTAAATATTAACATGATATGGCAGCCTTGTTGGCTTGCATGTTCCTTCATGAGATGATTAGTGACAACTCCTCAAGGCACAAGTGATAGAGATGTATTTATATGATGATGTCATGACCCATTGGAGTTCTTATGTATGTTATCATATTGTTTGTAGTTTGGTTTAGCTACATATGATAGGTATGTATATGGGGGGCCCATGTCGTACCCCAGTCATGGCCTATGGGGTTGGATCATGACAAAAGTGGTATCAGATCAGTTCATTCTCGGAGTGTCTACAGACTGTGTCTAGTAGAGTCTTTTTTATTGGTGTGTTGTGTAGCACATCTATAAATAGGAGGCTATAGGATATTTAGGATATTACCGTTCTTTCATATCTAAGATCGTGCGATAGAGATGAGCTGTAGGAAATGAGATTTCTTTGATTACAGTGGAAAAATAACACCGATAGAAGAAAGTGATTGATTATGTTGGAAGTTACAAAGTACACAGATAAGAAATAGTACGAAAGATATATATTGGGTAAGGAATTGAAGTGTGATTGAAGCATAAGGTTAAATATCAAAAGAGAAGTAGACAGGACAATGTGATAGGTGCAGTTTGAGTTGAATGTACGAGGTAAGTTCATCATTTTCATATCATTGTTGATATTGGGAGACTTGTGTGGTTGTGATATGATATGGTACATATATATATATATATATATATATATATATATATATATATATATGTCATCCCTATGAGGTACTGTTGGTATTTCCTGCGTTTAGGTTTTGAGATAGTAAGAAATATAAAGGAAACTCTACCCAAATTTTTCCAGAAAAAAAAGAGAATGAGATATAAGTTCATAATACGTCTTGGGAGTTGATACCGAAGGGTAAACTTATTATGTTGGACTAAAGATGTAAGAGGTACCCTCCATGTCGTCGGTAAGGGGCATCATTTTTACTTGGGGAGTTTTATTTCGAAAAGAGCCTATAGGAGCAACAAAGTTCAGAATTCATTTGAACGAACCAAGATTTTTTCTAGCCGTATTTTTGCCTTAGCAAAAGCTCATGTTGAAGAGAAAAATGTCCAGCGATTGCGTTTTGCTTATGTTGAAAAGTACAAAACCCTCAACCATTAGTTGTGAACTAGATAATTTATTCACGACTCAAGAATAAACCTAGAGGGAAACCATGTGAGTCAAGCACTAAGAAGTACTGTGGTGCTTATTGGATTCTAGTTCCCTTCTGGTGGTGGTTGGAGAATGCTTCATGGTAACATTTATTAGTTTTTCACCAACTAATTGGAGATGGGATTTATGGAAGGAAAACACACTTATGGCTATTCAGGATCGTGTATTTCATATGTTGTTGATGAACTGCTATGATTCGGAAGGGCTTGTAATACTAAAAGATGATTTAGAAGAGGCTGGCAAATCTTGATAGAGTGTCATATTCAGTTAGTGATTGAATTGATAAGTTGGGATAAAAGCTTGTGAGATATGAAGGATAAGACTGACTAGGAAGGGTAAAAGGTTAAGTATGCTTGCTTTACCGAGTGCAATTAACCCATAGTAGAAATTATGAAAAAGGTTAAGAAGTGTTATACTATGGGATTGAATGCGAACATGATATAATGTGAATATAATGAGGATCGTTATGGAAATAAGGAAAGCCCAGTGAGAGGGTGGCCAAAAATATGACAAGATCCATTTGACAAGAATATAAAGGTAAGTGTGAAACGGAAAAGCGAGCTATAGAACAAATAAGAAAAACTTACTAAGTTCTATAGGAAAAGCTTCGAATAAAGGTTATATGATGATAGAAATGATAGCAAGCATAAGGAAAGAGTAACTAAAAGGAGAAAACAGGAAGAAAGTGAGATAACAATGTAGAAATAAGTCAGGACATGTGTAGCTAAGGATACGAATGCTGGAAGTGACAGAACTGTGAAAGACCAAGTTGTATAAATATGAGCAACAAGGTAGAATAGGTGCTAGAAAATGAATGATATGATACGAATAAAGATGGATGAACAAAATATATTTTAGAAATGAGGAAAAGGATTATGCAGAAGTAATGTGTTCTGAATGATATAGAGGTATCATAAGATTCCTTGTGTGAAGAATAAAAGATAGACATAGACGTGAGAAATGATAAGGGAATTCTAACGGAAGCACCCAAGATAGGTGTAATTAATTGAATATGAGTATGGAACGAAAGGGGAATATATAGTTATGAACTTAAAGGTGTAGTACAACTACATGGTAATAAGGTAAGGCCACGATAGAGGCGAACTTGGTATGTTGTTGAGAAAGTTAGAAGTCTGTATTGGGTACGCAATAAGGGATAAAGGCATAAGACATAAATGGGTACTGCGTGCACATGACTTCACCTCAAAAATAGTGAAATCCTTAAGGGAAAAAGATGGGAGGCTTGAGGAACAAATGGTGCAATATAAGTTCTTCAAAAGAAACAGATGATATAGGTTGGGATAAAGATACTATTTCACGAGAACTTTGGACACTTATTGTCGGAATATAAGTGCTGCCTAAGTGACATTGGAACAACTACAAATACTAATTAACTATTGATGGTAATGAGTGGAATATGACCTTGGATGAGTTGTTACATTGGTCGCATTACTCGAGTACAGATTACCAGATAAAATTTTGCACTATTTATGGAAAGGGTATCGTCGCTTCATGATTTAATCAAGGTTTCGTACGTGGATAATCAAGTTACAAATTATAAAGAAAGATATGTATATAGTACAGTATCAAGTGGATTTGGAAAAAAAAGCGGAGGAAGTTGAGAGTGGAAATAGGGACATAGAGCAAAGTATAAACGGGTAATGGCATAATTACACCGTTAAGGAGGGAAGCGAGTATGAGGAATGCAAGTGTAAGATGGAAACAATTGACACTATAATATATTTGATATGGATGCTTAAATTCCTAATAGATCCCTTGCTGAAACAAGCTAGTAAGGTTTGGAAGCCGGCAATAAATAAATAGAGGTCAGAAAGGTTATGCAACCGACAAATGCTTGTACGTTCAGAATTGATCGAATTGATCAGGTCATGTAGGAACAAGGTTCAAGTCTATTGGTCTGTTAGGATGCCAAAGTCTAAATAAAAATCATTATTGATGATCCAAGACCATACATATTGATAAAAAGAAGACCAAGTGAGTAAGTGCATGATAAGAAGACTAAGGACTCAATAATGATAATGAAGTTAGGATATTGGCGTACATTACAGAGGGATGAAAATATGGTGTAATCCAAATTATCGGGATAGACTTAGTACTAAGGGCAAATAAGACATGGTCATGGTTAGACCAAAGATCCATCCCGATACCAATTGTAAGATAAGAGTGGAGAAAGCAAGGTAAAGCATGAAGGTTAAATGGGATGACGCTAAGGTATTTCTTGGGCTAAGTTGAGCACCTTCATATATTATTATAAAGATTGCAATATAACATGTGATGGACAATTAAGAGCAAAAGCTGAGTAAAAGGGCAATAGAAGAGTTTGAATTAAAGATAAAAAAATGACACGGGATAAGGTGTCTAAATATTGTTACAAGTTGGGATAAGGGAATTGTAAGATGGTTTAAGCAAGACAATCAGAAGTAGATGTATCTAAAAAGGTGGGTAACTTGGTGGATATACAACTAGAACAGAAAAAGATAGTCCGTGAAATGTGCCAGTTAGCTAACCTTGGAATCCGATTGGCTAATTCTGATAATTATGGAGTTTCTGTTCGAAGGGTTGTTGAATCCTCTATTGTGGAGGAGGTAGATCAATTCTAGTATAAGGACCCTATTTTGGCACAGTATAGGAATGTATCTCTTCAAAAGAAAAAGACCCCATTAAAGATCACACCTGATGGAGTGTTAAGATATAGGGGTAGAGTATGTGTACTTGAGATTATCGGGCTACGACAATAGGTGATGGGAGAGGCACACTATGCCTGTTATTCTATTCATCCAGGGTCAACCAAGATGTATCATGACCTCAGATAGAATGAAGAAGGACATAGTAGAGTTCGTAACCCATTGCCCAAATCGTCAACAGGTTAAAATTGAGCATCAGAAGCCTGGTGGACTGTTACAGGAGATGGAAATCCCAACTTGAAAATGGGAAGCAATTTATATAGACTTCATTACAGGCTTACCTCGCACTCTACGAAAGTATGATTTCATATGGGTTATTGTGGATAGACTGACAAAATTAGCCCATTTCCTTTCGGTTAGGACTACATATTCAGCTGAGGACTATGCAAGGTTATATATCAAGGAAATAATAAGACTTCACGGGGTCCTCGCATCTATATATCGGAAAGAGGAGCTCAGTTTACTGCCAACTCCTGGAGATCATTCCAAGGAGGACTGGTGACACTAGTAAATCTTAGCACAATATTTCACCCTCAGACTAATGGATAAGCCGAGCGCACTATTTAGATGCTAGAAGATATGTTGTAGGCCTGCATTATTGACTTCAGAGTAGCTTGGAAGATCATTTGCCACCTATTGAGTTTGCCTATAATAATGGTTATCATTCCAGCATCCAGATGGCACTGTATGAAGCTTGGTATGGCAGAAAGTGTAGGTTACCTATTAATTGGTTTGATGTTGGTGAAACACGACTAGTAGGCCTAGACATCGTACAGCAAGCTGTGGATAAAGTGAAGCTTATTCAGGAGAGGTTATTAATAGCCTAGAGTCGGCAGAAATCATATATGGACAATCGAGATTTCTTAAAAATCCTTGTAAGACCTTATGAGACTAGTTAACATTCGAGGACGAATGTTCTAAAGGGGGGAAGGATGTTATACCCCTCACTTTTGTACATTGGGACATGTTTTGTTTTCCTAAAAAGTCGCCATGTGATCCATGTTATCTATGAAGTTCTATGTGTATAGCGATGGTTGGAAATAGGTTTGGAAGGATTTGAAAGGAGTTGGAAGCCAAATAATGAGTCATGGTAATCAGCCTACTTGCGTAGGCTGCCGACTTGGATGCCTTATATAATTAAGCTACTTGAAGTACATGACGAGATAAAGTAGCAAGTATTACATAAGTTCTTAAAGTGAGATGAGATTACGAACCCACAAAAAGGAATAAGGTGGTGACGCACCTACTTGGAGTAAGTAGGTGATGCACCTACTTGGACTAAGTAGGTTATGCACCTACTTGGACCAAGTAGGTGATGAACCTACTAGGGTGGACCTCACCCCGTTATGTGGCAGTCGTGGGGTGGGTGCATGGATGAGGTGGTCGTGTGAGGGTTGTACTTGTGTCACCCTTAGGGGATGCCACATGTAACTCTCTAAGGAAGGGTATATATATGTCAACTTGTGATTAATCTTTCATTTCATCATCTTTAACTTAGAAAAATTGGAAAAACATAGAGAGAAAAGAAGAGAGGAGCTACGGCCTTTGCTCCAACAATGTAAGCCCTCCAATTTTGCTCCATAAATTAATTATCTAAGGTGTTCTTTGATCAAATAAAGGTGTTTAACAATGTAAATTAACTATTGGGACAACAAGAAAGTCCAATGGGAAGTTTATCAACTTTCAGCCGAGTTGTGGAGCCAAGTTGTTAAGGTAGGATTTCTTTCTTTCAAATTAGAGTTAATGGTGTTGTAATGGAAAGATTACTTGTGTTAAATGATGTTGGAGGTAAGAAAATTACATAACTATCTATGACATTGTAAACGGACGGAATTGAAGTCATTCTAGTTGGATTAAAGTTTGGTTATTGTTGTCGTTGCTATAGTGTTGTATTTGAAGGTACACGTGTATGTGAGGGGCTGAAAACATAGTTGTGGATAAGTATACGTGCTGCTGGTTGCATCCACTTTATGCTCCTTCCCGTGTGGTTATGATTTTATGAAATAAAGATCAAGGTGAGCTGTTTGGAACTCGTTTTGAATAATATAAAAGTAGTTTTATCGTATATGGATGGTGGTTGTTGTTGTTTGTATGACTGTTCTAATGGGAGGGTAATTGGAAGTTCTGATAGGGTGAGTTATAGGGGAAATGCTGCCCGATTTTTATTAACTTCTTAATTAATTGATACACTAGTCGAGAAATGTGAACGAGGAAGTAATTCCTATAGATAATTGGTTGTAGGTTTAGAAGTTGGAAAGTCGAAGGTTATTCATAATCGTGTTACTTTCGTGTTAAATAGGTTCAAGGTGTAACTAAGCAAGCTTGGTTACAGTTGATCTATAAAAGGTATGTAAAGTTATCCCTTCTTTTCTTTTGGCATGTCTTAGACGTAAGTGATAAATGATATCAGCTTTGGGGATAATTCCAATCATAAGCTCCGAGTATGACTCATTATTCTTATTCACTTCTGGATGTTAAAACTCTTAAAGTAGTTAAGTAATTGCCCTCGAGCTTTCTATATGTTGAATAGTAATTGGATGTATAAGCTCCTATTCCTAAGGACTCTACGATGACAAATGTCTCTGATTCCATAAGCTATTTAGCATTTTCTTGATCCATGTCTATAATTCTTGAGGCTCCATTTGATATGACCCCTAATGACATTTAAAGGGTACTTGAGACGATTACTACCCTGGTCTTCAAGTGATGGTTCATTTGACTATTTTTTTGAGTCTCAAATGATGATTTAATTTGCATATGGTTACTCACTACTCTGCTCGTGCATACTGTTAATACATCATTCACCGAGTCCCATAATGGGCGGGTATGTTATCGTGCATGGCTTCACTACCTCTTCACCAAGTCCTGGGCCAAGTATGATATATGTATACGATGATATGATGATGGCACCGAGTCCCTCACTAGATGGTCGGGTATGGTATTATATATATGATGATATGATGTGATGACATGATGATATGATGATGGTACCGAGTCCCATGATGGGCCATGTACGGTATAAGTGTACACTACATCTTCACCAAGTCCCTCACTAAAGGGCCGAGTATGGTATATATATACATATGATGATATCAGGAAATATTTGTAAAACCGAATCCCACAACGGGCCGGGTATGGTATGTGAGAATGATATACATGACTTCATTTTATAAGATGCAGGTACAGTGATTTGTTAATTATTATAGTTGTCTCCTGCATCCCTATTTCAGCTGTAATCTCATTTATGTTATGTTATGCTTTATATACTCAGTACATGTATCGTACTGACCCCCTTTCTTTGGGGGGCTGCATTTTATGCCCGCAGGTACAGATGTTCATTTCGGGGATCTGCCAACTTAGGATTTCCACTTAGCTATTTTGGAAGTGATCCATTGTCCCAGAGCCTAGCTTTTTGGTACTGATCTTCTAACGTATATATTTGTTTATTTAGGGGTACGGCGAGGCCCTGTCCCGCCATATGATACCGCTAATACTCTTAGAGTTCTGTAGACATGTGTATGTGGGTTGTATGTAAGTTTTGTTCAGTTGTGTCTATAAGATGTGTTGTAAATATTAACATGATATGGCAGCCTTGTCGGCTTGCATGTCCCTTCATGAGATGATTAGTGACAACTCCTCAGGGCACAAGTGATAGAGATGTATTTATATGATGACGTCATGACCCATTGGAGTTCTTATGTATGTTATCATGTTGTTTGTAGTTCGGTTTAGCTACATATGATAGGTATGTATACGGGGGGGCATGTCGGACCTCAGTCACGGCCTACGGGGTTGTATCGTGACATATAACCACTCTAATACACTCAATTGAAACCCTTAATGAGAAGTCATCAATAGTCTACTACAATCACTCACATATCTACAACCACACATTCAAGCCTACTATTTTAACCACTTTATGGCCTGCCTTGAAGTCAGCATCACTTAATAATTTTTGTGTCTAACTTAGCTTCTCTATATCTTCATTGGTATTCACTCTTACCAAAGGTAACACCAATATACTCTTACCTATCTGTTGCACACAACAAGCTCTCATCTAGCTCTTTCTCCATTTCTATGACCCTAAATGGACCAAGTATACCACAATTATCACAATATGGAACACCCACTCTTCCCCCAAATCTTCCCTAACTCATCCATTGATAGCTATGAACTTTACTCAATAGCATTTCTCTTAGGCCATCTACATTTGAAACTCCTAAGAAACCTTGGTAACGAAATACTCCATCTCCCCCTTGTGAGAGAACCTCGATCTTCTCATAAACCACCATTTTCTTATGCACTACCAATCAAAATTCCTAACCATCTTAAGCAAGAACACCACCCTTATGAGCATCACTCAAAACTTACCCCTAAATACGGAGTCACATAAGTGTATTAATCCAAAAAGGCTCTAGTAAGATTTCGGGACATACATCAAATGTTATAGAAAGGCAAGGGGTAACAAATGATAATGTGGCATCCGGATCAAGTAAAACATAAACATCATAGTCAAACACCCGCAACTTACCCATAATCACATTGGGAGACTCCCCAACATCTTGCCTAGCTTGAAGTGCATAGAACCTATTGTGGCGTGGGACACCATCTCGTTGAGCTTGTCCACCTTGAGTAGCTCAGTATCAGGCCCCGTTCCATCACCACCTTATTACAACACATCATCATCATATATGATTCACCGGACCCCTAATGGGGCCGGCTATATTGAAAATTTGAGCATGCATGTTTTTGTGATTCACAGAGTACTTGTACATATTTCTGATTTGATAATTGGTTCCCCTGCTTATCCAAAAGGATGTCCTTCTCACTCCTTGTTAGGGCATTTGGAGACCTTGTGCCCCATTTTACTACATCCAAAACAAGCACCCATTCCCATCAAACACTTACCCCCATGATTCCTTCCACACTTGGTGCACATAGGGAGAGTAATACCACTAGCATTCACACCTCCACCTTGGCCCTTAGGGTATGGTACCCTGTCCTTATAAAACCTTTAGACTGAATTTCGAGGGGAACCTTGACCTTGGAATTTTTGGCCTTGTTGAAAATGACCATTATCCTCACCGGTCTCAACATTAGAAAATTCACCTTCAAACCGAGCCCTCTTGGACTCCCTCATCTTTCTCTCTTCAAGCTTCTCTCCTTCTATTTTTTTAGCATAGGTCATAATCCAAGATATGTCTATTTCTTTCATAAGCATAGCGGGTCAGCATTCTCTAGTAACTAAGTCGGACACCCCCAAAATGAACTTACTCATTCGGGCACGAGAATCAACTACCAAAGAAGGAGAATACTTGGACAACTTTGTAAACTTGAGGGTATACTCCCTCACACTCATATTACCTGTCTTGAGGTTGATAAACTCCAACACCTTTTCCTCCGTCAACTCGAGCGGAAAGAAGCGGTCAAGAAAAACAACTTTGAAATCATCCCAACCTATAGGGCCTCTTTCACCCCTTTTGGCCTTCCATTGGTCACACCACACTCGAGCGACACCCCTAAGTTAGTAGGCCGCCATCTCCTCCTTCTCTTCAGAAGATATCCTCATAATATCTGTAACCTTATATACCTCATAAACAAAATCTTGGGGATCCTCATCCCCTTTCGAACCATGGAACTCGGGAGGGTTTATCATCTCTAACTCTTGAAGCAGTGTGATCATATTTGGAGGAGCCATTGCTCCTTGGTTGGCCACTATGAAAGCTAGCATAGTTATAGTGGTCAAAAACTCCTCATTAGTTAGTTGATCGGGAAGAGGACCATTAACTTGAGGGATTTATCTTCTCGGAGGCATGTTTTGAAAATTACGAAGAACAATCGTTAGGAGGGAAGGGCTTAGAGTACCACTCTATCGCACGATATAGATCATGAAAAGAAGTGAGGATTTCCTAAGACGCCTCATAGACTCCTACTCAAAAGTGTGGAGTGCTTCACACCCATGAATAAAACTCTACTTAACGCGTCATGGTGGACACCCTAGGACACTTGAACCTTATGCTCTGATACCAAGTTTGTCATGACACATTTTAGGGCCTAGTCGTAATACGGCAATCGAAATCCCGAAGGGCTCCAACCAAGCCTCGTGTATCGTAAGCATACATAAGGTATAGTAAAAGAGGAAACATCATAAAAGAGTCTAAAACATGAATAGTAAATGAAGAATGTCGCATGACAACATAAACTCAAAATATTTTTCCAACTAGATGTCTCTATTCATGAACATTGGCAGGGGCTAAGACATGTCCCCAGCTCACCCTCAATATGAAACATAACAAAAGTCTTTGAAAGCAATAATCAACTCGATGACTAGTCCCCAATAAATAAGGACTCACCACAAACACCACCGGATAGGAAAACTTAACTAGCCACGTGGATGAATATGATATTCAACCTCAACCACTACATTATGAGACAATGTAGGAAAAAAGTATGCATTAGTATGTTGGAATGTACAAAGTATGAGGGCATGACATGCAGCGTAAATCATGGGAAGCAATGGTTAAGTAAAATACATGATAAGATGAGATAAGTAAAGTTATGAGAAAATCATAATGACCAAATCATTTGAAAAGCATAATTGAGATTATAAAAATACATATGAGGTCGTACATATGTGGTATAGGAACCATAACCGATAATAAGATCATGCGAGCTATAACATAGAATCCCAATGTTACCTCTACATCGGAGGAAAAGGAAATCTACTTGCCAAGGTAGACTCTACCCCGCTAGGTAGGTCATACAGACGTTATATGTGGATGCAATAGCTAGGCCATGAAGGCAACCTATGGTGGCACGTAGTTGTGCGACAAGAGATTTTATATAAGGACCCTATATTTCGATCTCCCACCTGAAGTCTCCATTCGGTGCTAAGTCAAATCTCACGGAATACATACAGAGCATAGAAATAGTAATAAACATATATCATAATCATGATTATAAGTTTGAAATCATAGAGTAACTCATTTTCATAACATAAGTCAAATGCGGGTATTTTCCTTCCATATTACAAATCATACATACATAGACATAATTCATACTTGAAAATTCATGATCATAGCTTATACTTGAAATTAGGATAAGACATGAATGCATGATCAATTGATTTGAAAGTAATGAAATTGACTTGAAAATATGCATGATCATATACTTTCTATCATCCCATACATAATTTATAAAGATAATATCATTCTGAAGTATAATTTAAAATACTCATACTTTACATTATAAACCCTAGAGATCAATATAGGAGAATTCATGCAAAAACTCTTCAATTCAATACAATAGCCATTAATTTATATTAAAATAGACTCATAATCATAATTTGAATCATAATTCATGCAATTGGAATAGAGATCATAAAACCCATAAAATACCATACTTTAATTTAATAGAAAACTTGAGAATTTGATTGGGCTTCATTGATGAAAGAATCCATGAATCAATACCCACATAACTTAAGTGAGAAAACCAAATAATTTGGAAGAACTTGAGAGTTTTGATGGAGAGCTTGAGTGAATTTAATTGAAGTCTTCAATGGAGTCCTTGAGAGTCTTTAATAGAGAGAGAAATATTTGAGTAGGGGAATTGTAGAAGAATGAATAGAATTAGAGGTTTAGGTTAATTTATAGAGCTGAATTAGGTCCTTAAAATGTATAGGTTCATTAATTAACAACTAGGGAAAAGTCTAAAGTACCCTTACTAAAAAACTAAATTCGGATAAAAACCTCCGCCCAGGTCCGCAATGCGGAGATGTTCCCTGATAGGTAAATTTTGAGCAAATGAGATTTTGGCCAGATTTTGACTCGGAAAAAATTGCACTGAAAAGGAGCAAGTTCGCGTCGTACTTTACTGTTTTTTGCAGTTTCTTCAAAAAATCTATCTTTCGATATATGGGTCCTAAAATTCCATCGAGACCCTTTTCTTGCAGGTTTTGACTCCCTGATCGATATTACAGACTCGGATTTTCCAAAAAGATTAAGGATAATTCATTACGTGAGCGGATTATTCCCAAGTCATTCTTAAGGAACTTGTGAGCATTTTGAGGAATGTTACAGCAATGTAGAAAAGGCAACGTCATGCTGGATAATCAAGTACAGGCTAAAGACATCCCAGATGCAGCCAAAGTGTAAAAAGGGCTATGCCGCATCAGATATCAATAAAAACTGACTGCATCCTCGATGCCTCTAAAAGTGTTAGTATAAAAAGAAGCACTTCTTCGACGCCTCATAGGTCTTAAAACTAGTGTCCAAGTGATCCAGGTGGTACAACTCCCATTAAAATCAATTTTAAAAGTAGTAAAAGTGTGAGAAAGCCTTCTTAAAAATAATCGTGAAAACCCATAAGAAATTCGAGATCGTACCACAAAACATGTGAAAATGCTCAATCAATGCAAGCATGTCATCACCAACATTAAAACAAGACACATACACAGTTTTAACAGTACATCAAGTCATACCATACTAACAAGACAAGGGAACTAACCTGGGGTCCAATCACTCCTCGAATATGGCCTCGAGCCCAACAATAGATAATAGATATAATGGAGTCAAAAGCCTATCGCTAAACAAAAAGAGAAATAATCGAAAACCGGCTCAATATTATTTTGGGGGAGAATATACCTCTGGGATCGGTGCCTTACCCCAAAATATGTCATCTCAGCTCCTAACGAGTACAGCTAAACCAAACCTACATCTACGACTAGCCATAGAGGTCACGAGCACTAGCATAAAGGCATACCCACTGCAACTGGACCTACCGAAAGCTACGCCTAGCTATAAAGGTAATGAAACACCTGCTAAAGCATCTAAGGCTCAAACCTAGCCTAAGGCCATCACTCTTAATCCTAATAAGGATAATCTCACCAATACAGTATGCAAGTAAAGCCAAAGGCCTAAGATAAGGATTTCAAGAGACTAAGCTAGTTTAAGGCTCACTCGAAGTCAAGAAAATGGAGTAGAAGGACGAAAGCCCTAAACTCGGCAAACACAAACCTACACCACATGAAATATATACTAGGAAATACCTATTAAAGCTTAGTCAAAGTGGAAGATCGTAGCCTACCTCGAATCCGATCACGCGCGTTCTGAATCCTCCAAATTGAAGGTTTCGACCTCCAAATCACCTTTAATTGCCTCAATACTAAAGAAATATCGATCACGGCGTCAATACAAATGTTTTGACACAAAATTACATTTTTCGAAGACGGATCCAAAATTGGATCTAAAATGGGATTGTGGTATCCGCACCAGAAATCACAAATTTGACTCCGTGAAAAAATACATTTGAGGCTAATGAACTTGTGTTCCAAAATACAACATAAATTGATGCTCAAAACCAAGAAAAAGAGCCCATTCATAATTTTCACCATTAAAGTCAAGAAATTAATAGGGACAGAAAGTTCAACGCAGAATTTACCTCAAACGGAGAGTACCCAACAGTTCTCAGACATTCCACTACGCAGCCATGCTAATTCCGAACATCTAGGACTTTGAATCACCCAAAACGGAGTTGTAGAACTTGAGTTATGGAGGTTTGAAGTTGAAGAAAATATCACAAAAACGGGTCTGATCTTAATTAAAAAGACCAGACCCAGGCCTTCTCCGAGAACGCGGCTGGCCAACCCCACGAACGCAGAGACCAGCGAGCCAAGGCTCCACGAATGCGGCCGGCCTTGCACGAACGCGAAGGCCAAGGTTTCCAGCCTCTCGCGAAAGCGGCTAGGGGCCTCGCGAATGCGGAGGACTAGGCGATAAGGCTCTACGAACGCAGATACCAGGCCCGTGAATGCGAAGGCCAATTTGGTCAGCACCAGTTGAGTGCTGCAACAACTGGTTTAAGAAATTCTAAATTCTCCGATGGGGTGCTCGGAATTCATCCAGAACCCCGTGCACACAAACGAACTATGCTACCCCACTAAATTCGATGTGCCGGACTCAACGGCGCACTCAAAATTTCCATTCGAGTTTATCTCGACAAAAAGTGGATCACACACTCAAGCACCATTTTAAGCCAAAATTCACAAGGAGGCTCGAAATGAGACTGGAAGCCTCGAGAACCTAATGAAAGGTCGTTCTAGAGTGCGTTTACCAAGAATGTTGACCAAAGCCAACGTTAGGCCAAAATTCAAAGGCTAAAGCGTCAAATGGCCCCAAACTCGCACCGAATGTCTAGATACTCGAGCCAACCATGCTACTAACCTAATTTGGTCATTCTAAAGCTGAGGAACCATCAGAATTTCAAGTGTGAATGAGTTATTTAATTTTGTGGTTTTCAAGTATTCCTCTGTTAAAATTAAGTGCGAATTTGTACCAAAGTATATTGAGAGGGGTATATTTGAACCGAAGATATAACGAAAAGGGTATATTTGAACCAAAAATATAACGAAAGGTATATTTAAACTATTTCTAATAATACAGAGGTATGTTTGACTCTTTCCCATACTTTATATTACCAATCCAAAAACAAAATTAACTATCATAGTTGCGTGTAATAGAACGTACAAACTAAAATTTTCCTATAGTCCTTCATAATTTATTTTTCTTCGCAATACACATGTTAACAACGATTTCCATGGCGCCCACCAGGAGGAGAACTAATTTTCTTCGGAAGAATGGATGATATTTATCACTTAGTTATCATGGGTGTAGGGAATAGAGATGTCAAATAAACGGATTTGACTGAATTTGGACAAATCAAATTGAATTGATAGATAAGTGGATTATTGACCCGCTCAATAGCTACTTGACCTTAAATGGGCTAAAATGCAAGTCATAACCCAACACACCCACTTCTTGTCAAGTTTTAATGGTATTATTTGTTTTTTTTATAAATTTTTAATACCTAATAAAATTATTATTTTTCTTTATTATAGTTATATATAAAATATCAAATAAAAAAATATTTTGACAAGATTATTTATAAATCAATTTGAACTACATGTCGATAAAAAATTTAATGTGTTGAGCTAAAATAAATTGATCAAATAAGTGGGCAGGTCAATAACCCGCCTTAACTGGGTTGGATACGATTTTGTCAAGCCATAAGAGGGACATGTCTAGCTTGCAAGCCCCCTTGCAAAGTATTTAGAATTTTTAGAAAAATCTACTATTGCTCAGGGTGATGAAAGCTCTTCTTAGTTCCTACTCACCCGCTATAGTGGCGGTGGTGGTTTCCATACATAGAGATCGAAATTAAGACAGAAATAGGAGCATGGACAAGTAATTTCACAAAATTCAACGGAATATTTGAACCTTTTCTTGATTTCTGTTTCATATCTCACTTGTGTGACAAGGTAAAATGACCAACATAGAAAATACGACGCAACTTGAGCTCCGCTAGAAATGGAAGACACATAACACGTTTGGTAACAACGGAGATCATTTTGTATCCAAACTTCTAGCAAAGAGCATTTACGGCTCATTTCATAAAGTTGGGGAAAATTTGAGCTTTTACCTTGAACCCTCGATGAAAGATCTTGGTTGGGCTGGTCTTGTAAAATGTAATAATCTTCAATTACCACATCTACTCTCCTTTTAAAATTACTAACTAATAAATAACCTAATCCCGTATCCTACTTTCCTTTTAAATTACTAATAAAATACCCTACTTATCGACATACCTCTTCTAGGCTTTTGTAGGCCATCGACTCATACAACAATAAACTATAAGGAAAACAAATTTAAGAAAATATCAAAAATAATACCATGCACCATTTGTGATACGAGCAAATTAACAGCCAACGGGTCTAGCACCTAAAAAGCTATTGTCCAACGGATGGGGGACCATTACGTTGTCAATCTTCACTTTTAAAAGATAAAAAGGTGCTATATGTGGCACATCTAGTTGATTTAAGCATAGTAGTTTAAGCTGGCTTTCTTCTTAGCCTGAACCTGAATAATACCTTCATTGAAATCTTCATGGGTAACCTGCACAATATAAAACATAAAATTGACAGTGCAAATCGTAAAAAAGTTGGGAATGTGTTTTATCCATTGTTGATTAGCTTCAATTTTAATTCTTGCTTCACAGGACCAACAACTATCGAACCCCACTAGTTGAAAACCTCTCGACATTAAGTGCATGTTTCATTTGGACTGGTGAAATCTGAATTTTAAATTACCACTTGAAGGTCCTAACTAGTTTGTCATAAACTAAAAAACTTGCAAGTAAGCTACATGATTATACAACTTGTGGGAAGAAGACTCTGAATCTGGGAAGAAAATCACTTTTAGCCAAAAGAAGTCCTTAACAACTTTTTGTAACTATTCAGACAGCGTTCACATGTAGTAGCATAAACAGATCACATTTCACGAACAAATGTGTAATATACTTCTCAGTAGACATTTGCCATGTACACGTTATTAAGATTTTAAACTTCTGAGGTGTTTAATTAATTCAAACATCTTTAACTTTTTAGGCCAACTAACATGATCAGATGGAAGAGACATTGTGACTATCTTCTGATCTCTTTTTCTGATTTTAGGCCAACTAACATCATGATATGCAAGAAACATGGTGGCTATCTGTTGTTTCTGTTTTTTGTTTTTTTTCATAGATCTGTCTTGTCCTGAATTAAATTAGAGAAATTACGCCAAACAGATCAAGATCATAGCTAGAATATCAGCCCAACAGTGTGTTAATGTACAAGTGGAGCAGCGACAAATACAAGAGAAAGCAAGGAGAAAGACAGACCTCAGTGGCATCATGTCGGAGTGCTAACATGCCTGCCTCAACACATACAGCTTTTAATTGAGCCCCGTTAAAATCATCTGTGGATCGAGCTAACTCCTCAAAGTTGACATCAGGGTGAACATTCATCTTTCTAGAGTGAATCTGCAATTTCAATAAAGAGCCAAAAGACATTAAACCAAAATCGCTGAAGAACTTATTCCTAGATTCGGGAAAGGAGGCAGTATTTATAGACCACTTTTTGTTGTTCTTGCTTTCTTAAGCAAGTAAGGGTAATAGAAATGAAATCAGAAAAGTTTAGAGCAAGAGTTACCTGCAAGATTCGAGCCCTAGCCTCCTCTGTAGGATGGGGGAACTCAATCTTACGATCTAATCGACCAGATCGCATCAACGCAGGATCCAAAATATCAGCTCGGTTTGTAGCTGCTATCACCTGAAGTAAATGAAGCGACCATACAGTTCACTCAAATTGTAGAGAACCAGAATAGTTACCATCACTAGTAAGAATTACCACATCAACCTTTTTGCACCGATGTGCAGCTAAATTTTACAACCCCAACAACAAATACCATAAAAATTGGGAAGGGGAAATTGTT
The DNA here is from genome assembly GCF_947179165.1 of Solanum dulcamara. Taxonomy (NCBI): domain Eukaryota; kingdom Viridiplantae; phylum Streptophyta; class Magnoliopsida; order Solanales; family Solanaceae; genus Solanum; species Solanum dulcamara. The sequence goes on from NC_077241.1 coordinate 26,100,769, forward strand.
CTCAATGTCCAAACTAGTTTAAGGTGGGCAAAAGTAGAAAGATATTGTCAGGCAGGAGAAAAAAACCTTTATCCGATCATCACTGCTGAAACCATCAAGCTGATTAAGTAACTCCAACATAGTTCTTTGGACCTCTCGATCCCCACTAACTTCACTGCAATCAAACAACATAAAGTGAAGATCCAGCAGTACCATATCTATAAGGAGGTTGAGTGAAACTTTTTTATAAAGTACAAAGTAATCATTTCCTCAGTCTTAACATAAATAAAGAGTCTGCATATTATATATGTGTGTGTGTGTAAGATTCAAAGATTTGCAAGTGAGAAGAACATCAGCAATAGTCCACATCTAATATGAGGTTTAGAGTGAAATTTCACTTATAAAAAGAAGTGATTCCTTTTTTCAGTCATAACATATAGCAAGAGTCTGCACATTATGTGTATGTGAGAAAGATTCAAACAGTTGTAAGTGAAGAACACCAGCAACATGGTTACCTATCAAAACGCTTTGTGCCTATAGCATCAATCTCATCAATAAAAATGATGCAAGGTGATTTCTCCTTTGCCAGCTGGAAAGCATCACGAACAAGTTTTGCCCCATCTCCGATGAACATCTATATTTAGTACAAGGTTTCTTTGATTAGCAGTATAGATGAGAGACAGTTGTTTTATGCAGTAATTGGGAAGTTACTTCAGAATGCAAAACAATTAAATCATAAACTTCTAAATGCAAATTATATGTCATGATATGTAGTTCTCTTTCAGAAACTATTTTCTCTAGTCAATCAATTTATGGAAAATTAGCTTGACACATCCAATATTGATAGCTAGTTATGCCTATTGCATGTTGCGAAAGTATGTCATGTATAATTTTACTGATGAAACTCAGTAGCAACAAGATAAAGAGTGTTTCCACTCCGGATATATGGATAACTGGGAGATGATTGCTTGGAATCCAGATCATGCCCTGAATAAATAACCCAGAGACCAATATAAAAGTTTGAGAATGCATGAGAGAGTGACCTCTTGTCCTTGTGTATTTATAGATACACTGCTTCCTTGATATACTTTAGCTCCTAATCCCATAGATGTTACTATACCATCTAAGTAAAATGCACAAGTCATGTTCCACCACCTAAGTAGCTGTCTTATACTAATTATCATGTTGCCTAATGATCTAGACATATTCTAAGGTGGAACTTGTTTTCAGGTTTGCAAACTAAACTTTCTGAGTTTCAGGGTAAGTGTTTGTTTGAGCTGTTTGCAAAGTAGCATCTTTTTTTTTAAGTTCCAAAATTCAAAATTCAGATCTTTTAAAAGCTCCAAAAAAACAGATATATCAAACGCATAGGCTTTAATTGGGATCTATGCATGTGGACTAAATGCAAGTGAATCAAACACATCAAGCTTTTGACAAGATCATTAGTAAGTTCGACATTAGAACCATCCAGCATCTTACTAAATATAATTGTGATAGCAGCATTCTAGAGCAACTATTTGTCCCAGTTGAAAGGAAAGAAAACAGGGGATACATTACTTATAAAAAATTAAAAAATATGAAAAGGGGATATGAGGTACAAGGACAACCTGCACATGCAGAGTATCTCATATGAGTGGACGCAATTAATCACAACAAACACCGAAAGTAGAAGAAATTCACCTGCACAAGCTGCGGTCCTGCTAGCTTAAGGAAAGTAGCATTTGTCTGTGCAGCACAGGCTCGGGCCATGAGAGTTTTCCCAGTCCCAGGAGGCCCATACAAAAGGACTCCTTTTGGAGGACGAACGCCTAATTTCTGGAACCGTTCTTTGTGTGTCATAGGCAAAACAATTGCCTCTACAAGTTCTTGAATCTGTTTCTCCAGGCCTCCAATATCATTGTAGTCTTCAGTTGGTTTTTCATCAACTTCCATTGCCTTCACCCGTGAATCGTATTCAGATGGCAATGTGTCTAATATCAGATAACTGTCTTTGTTTACTCCGACCAGATCACCAGGCTTTAAATTGTCCGGGTCAACAAGGCCAACAACAGGCAGAAAAATTGTCTACAATTGGCAAGGAGAAAGGACTTCAATTAGAAAAATAACTTTTCTTAAACCAGACAGCTCTCATATGGAGCACAAGGACCTAGTATGAAGTTCAACCATAAAAAGGACATAAATGCCAAAGAACCTTTGGGAGGATAAATTAAAAGAACACTACATAGAAGAAGAAAATTTTGGCAGTCACGCATCCCAAAAATAGTTACATAATATTATGGGTAACAACTTACCTGGCGCGTGGATGTTTTCAGAACTACACATTTGCCCTTCCTTTGTGAGTCAAGATCAATATTTGCACCATCCTCCTCATCCTCTTCCTCTGGATTCATTTCCAAAATCTGAAAAGATAAGGATCAAGTTAGTGCCTCAAAGTTAACTTCCCTATACCCTCTTTTTTCATAATCCCTCTTCCTAAACAAAACAAAAGAAAAGATAAGATTTAAGAAAAAGAGAAAGCATACAGAGAGCTTGTTGGGATGGGCCTATAGCTTATGTTTTATAAGCCAAAAGTCATAAGTTGGGACTGATTACTAACTTATAGTTTTTGGCTTACTTTTGTTATTTCGGCTTAAAAACAAGTGCTTAAAAACATTTTTAATTTTACCCAAACAGTACAAAAGTGCTTAAAAGCTACTTTGCCTTAAACTGGACATTGAGAAAGCTTATGATAATGTTAACTGGGGGTTCCTTCTCAATATACTTAGGAAAATGGGATTTGGAGAAAAGTGGATTAGATGGATCCGTTTTTGCATTTCAACAGTAAAGTTTTTTGTCCTCATTAATGGTGCTCCTGAAGGTTTTTTTGAAGCTCAAAGAGGAATCAGAAAAGGGGATCCTTTATCTCCATTCCTCTTTATTCTTGCCATGGAGGGACTTGACAACATGATCACAAGACAGCTAAAACAAATAGGTGGATCACAGGATTTGAAGTGTCTACAAATAATGAGAGGAGTCTGGAGGTAGCACATCCCCAATATGCCAATGACACTTTGATTTTTTGTGATGCAGATGAGGAACATCTAAGGCACCTCAGGGTCATTCTGGTGCTTTTTGAAGGCATGTCTGGTCTTCACATCAACTGGGGAAGAGCCATTTATATCCCATAAACTTGGTCTCTAATATGGAGATTCTGGCCTTTGTGCTAGGAGGTGAGGTAGGATCACTGCCTGATGTCTACCTGGGGATGCCATTGGGGGGAAAATCAACGTCCAAAGAAATTTGGAATTCGGTCTTGGAGAAATGTGAGAAAAAGTTGGTCAGATGGAAAGCACAATATTTATCAATAGGAGGCAGGCTCACTTTGATAAATGCAGTCCTGGATGCCCTTCCTACTTACATGCTATCTTTGTTCCCAATACCTGCAGGAGTAGTACAAAGATTGCATAAAATAAGAAGGGATTTTTTTGGTAAGGAAACAAGAAAAGAAAGGGATACCATCTAATAAAATGGAAACTTCTGATCACAGGAAGAAAACAAGGAGGACTAGGCATCAAAAACTTGAAGAACCAAAGCAAGGCTCTAAAGCTGAAATGGTTGTGGAGATATGCTCAAGAACCACACTCAATGTGAAGCAAGGTGATTAAATTGAAGTACGGAGAGATGGATTCATGGGTCACCAGGAAGCAACCAAACCCTATGGTATTACTGTTTGGAAATCAATTAGGAACCGGTGGCCTTTCCTAAGGAATCATACTACTATAATAGTACACAATGGTATCAGGACAGGATTCTGGAAAGATATATAGCTTGGTAATAGTATACTGTCAGAGATCTTCCCAAACATCTTTGACTTAGCACTACGTTAAGACAAAACAGTGGCTGAAATATGGTCTCCCCAAGGATGGGATCTATCTCTCGGAAGGAATTTAAATGACTGGGAAGTCTATAGATTAGTTGAGTTCTTTAAAAGGTTGGAATCATTTCAAGGTTTGAAGGAAGGGGAGGATTGCCTAGCACGGAAATGAAGACGAGAAAAAATTCCATCTGGTCAAATGGGAGAAGGTATCAAAAAGCAAGGAAGGAGGAGTGGGGATTAGGGACCTGAAGATGCAAAACAAAAGCCTAATGATGAAATGGCTCTGGAAATTTCAAATTTGTAACATGGAAAAATATGCTAAGGAAAGAGGTTCAACAACAACAACAGCATACCCAGTGAAACCTCACAAAGTAGAATTTGGGAAGGGTAGAGTGTACACAAACCTTAACACTACCTCGTGTAGGTAGAGGTTGTTTCTGAAAGACTCTTGGCTCAAGTGCATCAATTCCAAATAAAAGAAGAAAAGAACACAGTGGAGAAAGCATAATGGTTAATAAGAAAAGTAGTATAAAATCTACTGGGGTGAAAAAATAACAACAAAATAGTGTGATAATTGAAATACAATAAACAACATTTGGCATGAACTACAAGAGCACGACTAGTCCTACACCAGGCACTAGACCTCTCAACGCAAGACAACACTCTACATCTACTACCCTTCTACCCTAATACGCAAGCTCCACTCCTTCATATCTAAAGTCATGTTCTTGATATGTCACGACCCAGCCCCGTGGGCCGCGACTGGTGCCTTATTAGGACACCCAAACGAGCTTACATACCAAATCGTCATATTACAAAATAATTCCAATTTAATTTTTGTCTCAATCAGAATAGCAAGCTATCCTTAATTTCAGTAGCCACGCGTGCAGAAAATTACATATCAAACCAAAAAGGGGCGACGAAGGGCGCATCACCGGATACGTACATATATACAAACATATGGGCCGTTTTGGCCGTTCTAACAAAAGGGGTCGTATTAAGACACAAATCATACACGAACGAACATACACGACCCATGACCCACACCTATGTCTATAGGTCTCTACAGAACATAACGGAAGTATATGACGGGACAGGGCCCCGCCGTACCCAAACGGTCAAATATACAGAAGCATGTACACAGGAAAGCCATATACCGAAATGTAGACTCCGAGTCAAAGGAGCACTCTGTAGTAGCAGAAGGTGTGTAGCCTATGCTGAGGGAGCCTGAACGTCTGTATCTGCGGGCATAAACGCAGCCCCCCGAAGAAAGGGGGTCAGTACGAACTTTGTACTGAGTATGTAAAGCACAAACATAAAGAGTATAGATCGTAACTGAAAGGAAAGGTGCAAGGAGCACATACCAAACCAGGACATCAAAATCTGTACTGAAAATATATGTACATAATGCAAATAAAAATCATGCATAAGGCTCGGGAACGTGGTAACCACCATGACGCTGGTACCACAACACATCATACTCCGGAAGGTTTCAAATCTCCGTACAAACTCCGAACACATCATATCATCACAACATGTCATATCATCAGAACATATCATATGCCATATTACATCATAACACCGTAAACGGTACCCGGCCCTATGGTGAGGTCTCGGGCCCGTAACATATAATACTGCCGAATACATTATAGGGCGCACGATTGCAAAGCCGGCCCGGGTTCCGGCGAACGAAGTCATAGTAGTATGCACGAGCGGAGTAGTGAGAAACTAATGCAACATATATATATCACGCATTTCTGAAATTATATTTGCAGTCCCAAAATAGGTATTAGAACATAAGAGGACGATTAGGACATTATTCTTTAGTAGGGAAAATCATAGGCAAAAGTTATTCCTTTATGTCGTACAAGAATAAACTAGATAAGTCAAATTAGGCAAACTTCAGAATTTGTGGGCCCAGCTCCGGCCAAGCCGAGGTGGCGTACGGGAATTTCAAATATTTGGCTTTACGGAGTCATCTATCCAGGTTGTAGGATGATCCGGTCTCATAAGTAGAGGCTATGGATATTTGCACGTTTTTTTTCAACATATAAGAGAGTTTGAATTCAACTTCACTTAATGGATTTATAGGAAATTCAAACTCGGATTCCTATGAGCATAATTTTTCTCGAGACTCAAATTACAACCTACAACACTTAGAATATGCCAAAAGAAGAAAAGGAAGAGCTTTACATACCTTATCCGCTTCTTCCGCTTACTCAAACTCAAATTCCGTTATCTCCAAACTCTACAAATGGTCACAATTGCCAATTGTAAGTTATAAGCCCTTAAGAGATCAATTTTAAATCCTCACTTGTCTACAGAAATTTGGGCAGCACCTTCCCTATAAATTCAACATCCCCGAGAGTTTAACTCGGCCAAAATATCAACAACAACACCCACAAGCATACCAACAACATCAACAATTATGACAAAACCCAATTTACACTAGTAGTCTTTCTTCTTCTTCTTCTTTCTTCTTTCTTCTTTCTCTTCTTTCTTTTGTTACATAAGGCCATAATTTCTACTCCAACTTCACACCTTCAAACTAATATCAACATTTCATATTCATTTACTAGCTCAAAACCATTTAAACATAATTCGAAAGAAATTAACATTATTCCATATAATATACCAAAAATTCCATCAAACCATAATCCACCCAAAACTTCAACGAACACAACGGAACTACCAAATCGCATTGTCTTCTTCCAAATTCATTAAGTATAATAATAATTCCCATATTAAAATTCCACTTCCATGATTTCATAAAACTATACTAAAATCACATAATTTCCTATAACAAGTTGTAACCAATTTCAAGGCCGTCTCGAATCGTTCAACTTTTAATTAATCCATAACCGCCATAACGACACAACTAACATGCTTAATAAAGTTCAATTCCTCTTCTCCCAACCATCAAACCACATGGCCACACACACCCACTTGCACACCCACATGGTCACACACCCACATACATCACAATTACATGATTTTCACTTAATTCTACTAGCTACAACACATAGACTTCTTCTATAACATAAAAAGATAGAATTCTTACCTTTTTCTTCAAATTTTGACTTGCCACAAACGAAATTTTCTCGCTCAATTAATTATACCATGTTGAAGAGGGCCTCAAACTTGACAAGAATTCAAGAAGACAAGATTTTTGGATCAAAGTTGAAGAACTTGGCAATTTTTCCCTTTTTTTTTTCTAGCTTCGGTCTCTTCTTTCTCTTTTGATGACTTTGATTTTCTTGAATGTTCTAGGAGATAGAAGATATATAGATGATGGACCCTCTTAATTAATTTATTACCTAGAATTAAGTTTCCATGGGCTTGGGCCATCCTTTGCTTTGGGCCTCAACTCCTCTTATTATTATCTTTTTTTTTTTGAGCCCAAAAATTATAAGTCTTATTTAGTAACTCACAAAACTAATTTCCAAAATTTCCAAAATTTCCAATTTTTCCTTTAACCTTTTCTAGTATTTCCACATCCAAAATTTAGTCATAAGAATCTTGTATCCAACAAGATCAAACATAACCTTGCCCTTGACTTGTTACCATTATTCCTAACATGTCCAAATGCGAAAAATACGGGTTGTAACATGATAATATGAAATTGCGTCATGTCCTGTTTAATCACCTCTCCCTAATATTTTTTTGGCCTACCCCCTATAATTTCGCATACCCCCTACAATCAACCTCTCGCACTTCCTATTGAGGCGTCAAAACACCTTCTCTACACATGTCTAAACCATCTCAATCTAGCTTCCCTCATCTTGTCTACTATAGAGGTCACTCTCACCTTCTCTCGAATAACCTTATTCCTAATCTTGTCACTCCTAGTATGTCCACACATCCATCTCAATATCCTTTATCTCTGCAACATGCATCTTCTAAATATGAGATTTCTTGATTGGCCAGCACTTTGCCACATACAACAAGGACGGTCAAACCACCACTCTATAGAATTTACCTTTAAATTTAGGTGGTACCTTCTTTATCTCACAAGACTCTAGAGGCAAGTGGATAACAAAATATGGTGATCACCCCCTATGGATGCATCACCTGAAGATCAATTAGAAATCTTTGACCAGTAGTACCATCCAGAGGTGGGAAATGGTTTGAAAGTGTCTTTCTGAGAGGACAAATGGATAGATCAAGGACCTCTGAAACAACTTTACCCAAACTTACACGTCCTACCTCCAGAGAAACAGGCCACTGTTTCTGAAATGTGAATAGATCAGGGATGGAATTCACACCTCAGGAGGAATTTAAATGACTAGGAGATGGAAAGGACATGTTCTTTCTACAACACAATGGCGGGAAGAGGACACAGCAGTGTGGAAGATATGTTTCAGACATGTTAGTGCATCTACTTTAGTTTGTTTACTTTTGAGGAGTATTTTGTCCTTACTAGATATTTATATGCCATAACAAAATATAGATAATTTTCAATACTTCTTATTTTTATTTTATATAATGTTGGCATGAGATGAATTTAATTGGAGAAATATAGTAAGAATCATATAACCACCTCGACTAATTTGAGATTGAGGCATTGTTGTTGTTGTATTCTCTTCCACTAAAGGCTTTCTCATTGGCTATATTGTGGTTTATAGCCTCATCCTGAAATGTTCTTTTTTCTTTCTTCAGATATTCAAAATATTTATATGCTACCTTATCAATAGACAGCCAATATCTGTACTGAAGTATTATTATGGTTCTGATTCCAAGAGAAGTTGATGCCCAACAAAACAAATTAAAAAATTTAAGAAACAGAGTCAAAGGTCTACTTACACTATAAGAAAATAGTGTACTAATTACACTCCCAAAGCTTTTACTGAGGGTCTTAAAGCCCTGTTTTCATAATTCTGGAATATACAGGCCTAGAAGTAGTTATCTAACAACATGCACGCAGAAGATATCAATTACCCAATTATAGAGCAACCAGACGAGATATCTGAGAATCTAAAACATCAAACAATCAACAAGTGAAACCCATTCGAAATACACCTTTTCACCAAATCAGCAGCTGTTGCAAACCATAACCCCACTTGAATTCTTTTCTTCCTTTTTCTCTATTTGTAAATAGGAGCATTTCAAAGTAAACGATAAAACTAAAAATAACATACCTCAACAATGTTTCCGACCAAGTAAGGAAGTTGCTTGTTCAGCTTAATTTTCTCCTGATTCTCCTTTATCTTTTCCTTGAATGAGTCCAATTCTAGATTCGTTCTCTGCAGCTCTTCCTAGAATTCAACTCAAGTAAATTGAACTCCACAGTATACAAAAACGAAAAACAAGCAAAAAAAACATTTGAATAAAGTAAATTCGGAACCTTTAAAATTCGGATTTCGTTGTCAAGTAGACGCGCAGCCCTAATAATATCCTCAGTGGACATCGCATAAAGGTCATCTTCGAAGTTGCTGTCCTCCGCCATCGCTGTCGCCATCCACAACAGAGAAGTCGATGTATGCCAACCTGGGAGTAAGAGAGAGAGCTGAAGAGCACAACGAACCAAAGGAGGAAGTAGTCTATTTGTGTAGCTTGTATAGAACTATATAGTCTCGAATGGGGCAAAATAGACCAATGGTCTAAGTATTGAATTTCAACGCTTTGTCATTTATTTTCATTTCAACCCTTGTAGTTGGTAGTAATACCAACTTACCTCCTTCTAGGCATACTTTTTTTAAGCCCCTGTTTGTTCTCTGTTTGTTGAGTCTTTATTTCATGGTCCTTCATGGAGCTATTTTCTTCATTTTAACCCGCATTAATTTGCTCTTTTACTAGCTGTCACGTTTCTTTTTTTTGGTAACATGAACTCACCTTTAGGAATTGAGAGAAAGGGTGTTTACCATCTGAGTGAGCTCTTTTTGTCATATATATATATATATATGAGTTTCGACTCCATTGCCTTATATAATTTAGATGCATAGTTCAGACCAATAAAAATGCAGACAAGATGATAAATATTTGTACTAAGATGAGATAAAGATGTTGAAAGATAAAGACGTTTGTGGTTATTATACAAAAGTGTGTCACGTGGGTATGCCCACTGTCTTGTAAAAGGGTGTTGTCACTTCACTACCCTCCAAAAAGAGGGAAAATTGTTGATAAACACGCGTCTGTCTGTATCAGTCAAAAAGATTAATTAATAATGCATGTGACGATAGGGCCCAATGAGCACCCGATGCGCATTATTAAAAAATCTTATCAAGATGTCAGCCATCAATAATTGGGCCACGTAGCATATTTTAGAACCTTTCGTTTGCTATCTCTATGTCTATATAAGAGATAGCTGTGTAAGTTAGAAAGATAGTGTTTTTAGAGAGAAAAATAGAAAAAGCCTTAAGAAAAATCTTCCAACATATTCCCCTTCTATAGAAAATGTACAACAATCCTACCCATCTACCACCAGACCTTTCTCTGACTTGTACTAAAGTTTGAAATAATAATAAATGTGCTTGTGTCCATCTACCACCTTTTTCTGGCTTGTACTAAAGTTTGAAATAATAATAAGTGTATTTGTGTGTGTGTGAAGTTTTCTGTTTGAAGTCCTTCAGGGTTCCCGAAAGGGAAACCTCTTTCCGTTAAATCACGTAAGTCTTATACAGCTTATTGTTATGACCCGCCACTTGATCATGAAGAAGGGAGAAGAACCTAGAGTCTTGGAGAGATTAGTGGAAGACTCTAGATTCTTGTAGAAGCTAGTAGAGAAGTCTTGAAAGACTTGGAATTCTCTAGAGTGTGTAGAGAATTCTAGAGTAGGGACTTCTTTGTAAATATGGAAGAACTTATATAGTAATTTTTATTTACACTCAATCCCCTTAGGAGTACTATAAATAGAGGGGGCATTCAGTTGTAACAAACTATTCAAAAATCAAGCATTCTTCCAAGTAATACAAAGCCTTCTTCATAAAAGCTCTCTTGTCTTTCTTACAATCTAGCGTTCTCTTAGCGATCTAGTCTTAAAGGCTTACTTGGGCTTGCAAGATCGTGAAAAATTCGTGAGTAAGTTATCAAGTGCCGCACGGAGGTCTTAGTTGAAGTCTAAGCCCATAACAATATGGTATCAGAGTCAGGTTCTAATAAGGGATATGGCAAGTGAGGGAGGCATCAACGCCACTACCTCTACCAATGTCAAGCAAGATATTGGAAAGAAGCACCGCAAGGAAAAGAAAAACTCTAAGAGAAATAAGGAGGTGCCGCTTGATCCTACACCGAGCGAGGCCCTAACATCCTACCCACCCTCAGCCATTGAGGTGAGTGACGATGAGCGAGGCGAGGAGCCTGTGGATGTTACGCATGGCATAGAGTAGATCACAAGGGTGGATGCTGCCCGACAGGACGTAGAGATATTGGGCAAGCACTTGAACAAGTTCGACGGCAAGTTCAAGTCTCTAGAGGAATTCACCCATGAGGAGAATGAAAACATCCGGAAGAAGTTGGATGTGCGCAAAAAGGTCGAGTACGAGATGAAAAAGGCGATCACTTCCTTGGAGTGTCGGCTCATGGATGCGCTAAGCACAATAGAGATTATGAAGTCTAAGATGGCAGCACTCAAGGGAGACGTGGAAGCGAAAAGATGCATGACGTCTGGCGCGGATAGGGAGGCCAAGATTAAGGCTCCTAAGCCACCTATGTTCAAAGGTGCCCGTGATGCACAGGAGGTGAAGAACTTCCTTTGGCACTTGGAGAATTACTTCAAGTGTAACAAAGTGAAGAATGACGAGTCGAGGATCAACACAGCGGTGCTATACCTTTCGGAGATAGCCATGTTGTAGTGGAAACGCAATGAGTTCGAGATCAGGAGGGGTCTATGCACAATTAATACCTGGGAGCAATTTTGGGACTAGTTTACAAAGGCCTTCTTCCCCAACAACATCATCTATGAGGCCAAACGCAAGTTTCGGGAATTGAAGCAAACAGACAGCATACAGGCATATGTGAAGGAGTTCACTACCCTCACATTTCAAATCCCCAAACTCACGGATGAAGAATGCTCTTCCACTCTCTATTATCAACACACCCCAGCACCAACCTGCAGCAGACAAGGAACAAATCCAATCCACCTATGCCTTCTCTAATAACTCTAATAACACAACACTTGCAGCAGCTCCTTTCTTGCTGGTTCTTGTTTGTTGTGTAGATGCAGATGTCAGGATGAACTCATCAACATGTGTTCCCAACACCTACATAGAGCACAGCACAGATACAACCACCAAAACAAATACCTTCACTAAGAGGCCTACACAAGGACTATGCAGAGCAGCAACTTCCTTCTGGATTTTGTGGTTGTTTGGTTGCTTGTATTTGGCTGTTTGTCTTGTTGGTTGTGTTTGTCTATGCAGGTACCCCAGCTTCACCCCCCTCCAGGAGAATGCATTGATCTCCATGATCAGTCATTCTCAGCTTCACCAATGCAGCTGGCAGACTGCTAAAAGGACTGCAGTATCTTGGGGCTGCTTTGGAGCAGCACCCTCAGCTTGCCAAACACATTCTCCACTACTAACACACTCCAGCAACAACTCCATCAACCTGCAGCAGACAAGAAACATATACAAGTTTGTTGGTTTTGTTATTTTGTGCAGGTGCTCCAAGAGGCCTAACCACCTCAAAACAAAGACCAACAAGCAGCCTAGGGAACCTGCAGCCACCTGCAGATTGGCAGCCTTGGATGCATTCCATCAACAGCTGCAATAGCTCCACCAACTTGCAGCAGCCAAGGAACAAATACAAGCTAATGCTACAGCAGCTTGCACACCTCTTTAGTTGTATGTATTGTTGGTCTTGTTTGGCTGTGCAGGTACAAGAATGAACCACTTCAAACCAAGGACCAACAAGCAGACTAACTACAAAGGCAGCAACAAGGAGTACAGGTCTGCAGCAACCATACATTTGGACCACCATGCAGCTACTGCCTTCCTTTCAACCTCCATAGCTGGTAATCATGATGCTGATACAAAGGCACACTTCACCTGGATTTACTTGGTACGACAAGACTAAAAGGAGCAAAGATGAAAGGAATTTCCCATCCCATGCGAGATAGAAGTTTCGTATGCTTGTTCTTCTTCAATGTAGCTATGTCTGGTACGTAGCATAGTTGAATAGGACTAGTGTAGGTTACTTTTCTTTTTTCTCATGGAAGGGGAGAGTCTCCCTCATTTATGCTTTCATAGTTGAATTGTACCGGGAGGAGTCCTCTCACAGGTTTAATGCTTTCTAGTTATAGTTAGTTTCCTTTTTGTATCGGGGATGAGTTAGCCGACCTTAATAGGTTAGCCGACTTATGAACCACCATAGGATCGGAGGTAAGGTTTATGTCCCCCTCCTTGTATTTTTATTTTGATTATTTATGTTAAGGCTTGGGGGTGTTGCTTAACCCCTGACTGTGCACGAGAGGTGGGAGCCTCGTGTAGGGTCTGTTCCCGTAAAAAAAAAAAAAAAAAAAAAAAGAATGCTCTTCCACTTCATGGATGGGCTACAAATTTGGGCCAAGACGGAGTTGGAGCATCGTTAAGTCAGCACCATTGATGAGGCCATCACCCAAGCTGAAGCCCTGATGGACTTTAGGTATGACAGGCACGATAGAAATAAGGGCAAAGAAACAAGGAGTATTCATGACAAAGGTGGGGGATATTATGGCAAGGATAAGGATCAACACCCTCCCACCAAGAGACATAATGCCAATAAGTCCGATGGCAAGAGGTTTGGATGATAGGGCTATGCCGAGAGGAAGGAGCAGACCACAAAGGGTAATGACTGATATATATATGGAGGTCTTCATGGCTATGCTAGGTGAACGGAGATGAAGAACCTTGGTGCCATACTGTGGGAGCAAAAGGACAAGGAAGTAGACTAAGGGCAAAGTTCGGGCACGACCCAGCTAGGGATGATCGGTCTATACAGAGCTATCACGAAGCAAGTTGAGAAGGTGGGAGATTACTCTACATAATATGTTAAAATATCCATTAATGGACGGCCAGCTCATGCTATGGTGGACTATAGAGTGGAAGACAACATCATGACCAAGACGGCGGCAATAAGGTTAGGGCTAAGTTATGGGCCAAGCAATACCCGCCTGAAGACGGTCAATGTCCCATTAACTCCTGTGTACGGAGTCGATCATGGAGTGGATATCACGTTGGGCAAGTGAAAAGTTAAGACAAGCTTCATTGTCGCCCCCTTAGATATCTTTGACATAATACTTGGGCAGAAATTCTTCCAACGGTACCACACGATGATCGATCCCTATCTCTAACAACTCTTAGTGATGGAGCGAGAAGGACCCTACATGGTACCTCTAGTCAAGATGTTACACCCCATATTTTTGTACCTTAGAACACATTCCTAAGTCTTTTGAAAGGCTCTTAAGTTTCATGAAAGGATCGTAAGCCTCTTAAGTTTCTTAAGGTTTCCTAAAGTTTCTTAAAGCTTTTTAAGTTTCTTGAAAGATTCCTAAGTTCTTGAAAGCTTCTTAAAAGTTACCATATGATCCGTATAGGCTATAACACTATCAAACAAATCTAAGGAAAGGAGAATGTGATACCCCATGGTAGGGAAGATTGGAAATAAAGTTATAGGAATCTGGAAGGAATTGTAGGCCAAGTAGTGAGTCGTAGGACCCGACTTACTTGTGTAAGCTATTACTTTGGATGTGTTACATACGTAAGATACCAACTTGGAAATTTAACATACTTAAGCTACTTGAGTACGTACCAAGCTTACATAGCAAGGATTACATAGATTCGTAAAAGAAGACGAGATTACAAACCCACGAGGGAAAAAAAAGGTGACACGTGGCATCATGAGAGAATGCAACATGGAAGCATGAGAGAGTGACACATGGTAGAAGTTGGAGAAAAGGAGTTTGTCCCCACATGCCACATGGAAGCCCATGATTGGAGAAAGGGATGTGTTGGCCCAATGAGGGCTGACATGTGTCACCACTTAGGGCTTGACACATGTCACCACTTAGACGTTGATACATGTCACCCCTAAAGTAGTCTATATATGTGAGTCTTATGAATCATCAAGTTCCATACCTCTCTAGAAAATTCAATACAAAGCGAGAAAATTCTAGAGAAAGAAAGAAGCGAAGAAACCCTAGAGCTAGAGAGAAACTAGTGCCGGCTAAGGGGAGAAAAATGTAAGTTTTCTGATTTCATTTCGTGAATGAATTATATCGGGTATAACATGATGGTATGAAGGTATTAGTAATGAAAATTTATGGTTTGGAGAAGCACCAAAAAGTTAGCAAGCAACCACAAAGTTGTTGGCGCGCTAAAGGAACTTCCGAGGCAAGTTTCGATGAGTTTGATGAATTTCAGGAAAGGTAAGGGCTTCCCTTTCAAATTAGAGTTTATGTTGTTTTTATGAGGTATAATACATGTCTTAAATAAGGTTGTAAGTGGAAAAATTTTATAAGGATGCTTGACATTAGAAACAAACTAAATTGAAGTGGTTATAGCTAAATCGAAGTCGAGTAGTGGGTTGTCGTTGTGGTGCTGCAGGTGCAGCTGGTTGGGTTGCGTATTGAAGGTATTTAAAGTATTTTAAAAAGGTGTGGGTGCTGATGGTTGCAGACACACGACCCTCCATTTGGTATGGTAAAATATTTTACGAAATAAAGGTTAAAAACTTTACTTTGACATCATAGTTTTGAGCTAATGGTTTGGAGTTGTATTGAGTAAGGTTGAAGTGATTTACTTGTATATATGCTGTTTTTTTTTTGTTGTTATGGTTGTTGACATGGTGGCTGAGTTGAAATTTCGGGGATATTGAAGTTATAGGGGAGATGTTGCCCGATTTTCGATAAGTTAGGAACTAGTAATGAACTAGTCGAGCGAAATGGATAAGGAAATGACCTCTATGGAGACTTGGTTGTAGAGTTGGAATTGGAAAGTGAAGGTTCATTAACCATAGTATTACTTTTATTTTAAATAGGTTCAAGAGACGACGAGGCGAACGTATTAGGAGTAATCCGTAAGAGGTATGTAAAGCTACCCCTTCCTTCTCTTGGCATGTTTTTGGCATAGGTATGTAAAGCGAACCATTTCTTCTTTTGGCATATCTTTGGCATAAGTATGTAAAGCTAACCATTCTTTCTTTGGGCATGTTTTGACATAAGTATATAAAGCTAATCTTCCTTTTTGGCATGGTTTTTATGAAATAAGTATATGACTTTTATATGATTCCAAGGAAGTTCCTATTCGTAGAGCCGCTAGGATGGCCAACTTCTTGATTTTCCAAATGATATTTTATCATGCCTAGATACGTGTATGTGATTCCAAAAGTTCTATTTGGATATAACTCATAGTGATATTCAAAAGGTACTTGATACGATTCTTGTCTTGATTTTTGAATAATAGCTTATTTTGTTAACTCCATCGAGTCTCAAAAATGATTTAAAGTGCATTTAGTTTCTCACTACTCCACTCCTGGATGCCTCAATACTTCCTTCACCGAGGCCGGGTCAGGTTTTGTTATCGTGCGTACTTCTCTGCATTGTTCGCTGTGCCCCGATGTGAAGGGGCAGGTATGACTTGTACATGGGTTTTGTGAAGTTATGATATGCCATGTACACATATGATATGATATGATCTGATATGACCATATGATATGATATGATCTGTTATGGAGATATTTCCTACTTTGGAGTTATGATGTGTTATGGCCCTAGTGACGGGTTGGCGACCATAATTTGTTAACAGCCTTCTTGTGCTATATCTGTTCTCATGCGCTCTCTAGAGACCCTTTTTTGATTTCTACTTTTGTTTATTCTACAAACATGCTAAGTGGGGCTAAGGGTACGTATGGGTGCCCAACTCGGGCACCTGTCACGGCCTACGAGTTGGGTCGTGACATAAGATGCCAAAGAAGGACGGACAAGCCCACATATCGGCCATGTAGCTTGTGAAGGGCCTAAAAAATGGGGAGCCGACGATCGTAGCCATCGTTGCGAGCTTGGATGAAGACAATGGTGTTAAAGAGGCATTGCCACCTTACATTAAGAAGGTTCTTGAAGATAAAAAGGATGTAATGCCCGAAGAGTTGCCAAGACACCTACCTTCGAGGCACGAGGTAGACCATAGGATCAAGCTGGAGCTAGAAGAAAGGCCGCATGCATACCCCCACATGGATCCACCTGAGATAGAAGAGCTGAGGAAGACGTTGAAGGATCTCCTCGAGGCCGGTTATATCCGTCCATCCAAGGCACCTTATGGCACGTCGGTTTTATTTCAAAAGAAGAAGGATGGCTTGTTGCGCCTATGTATATACTATCGGGCACTCAATAAGGTGACCGTGAAGAACAAGTATCTCATCTCGCTCATTGCCAACTTGTTTCATAGATTGGACAAGCCAAGTACTTTACCAAAGTGGATCTAAGGAAGGGCTACTACCAGGTATGGAGATTACGAGTGGTTGTGATGCCCTTCGGCTTAACCAATTCACCCGCCACCTTTTGCACACTAATGAAAAAGATCTTCCACCCCTACTTGGATCAATTCATGGTAGTCTACTTGGATGACATAGTCATCTATAGCAACACCTTGGAGGAGCATGTGGAGAATTTGAACGAAGTGTTCCAAGTCTTGCGCGAGAATGATCTTTTCATCAAGCGGGAGAAGTGCGAGTTCACCCAATATGAAGTGCACTTCTTGGGACATGTTATCAGCCAGGGAGAACTACGGATGGATGAGGAAAAAGTTCGGGCCATCAAGGAGTGGGAGGCGCCCACAAAGGTAACCAAACTTAGATATTTTCTTGGGCTTGCTAACTATTACCGCAGGTTCATAAGTGCCTACTCCACCAAAGCCGCTCCACTTACCGAGTTGCTAAAGAAGAATAAGCCATGGCTTTGGAGCAAGGATTGTAAGAAGGCCTTTGAAGACCTTAAGACTGTCGTGACAGAGGAGCCGATCCTAGCATTGACTGACTTCTCCAAGACATTTGAAGTGCACATAGATCCCTCTGACTATGCCATTGGAGGAGTATTGATGCAAGAGAGGCACCCTATTGCCTTTGAGAGCCACAAGCTGAATGAGATAGAACGATGGTACACCGTGCAGGAAAACGAGATGACAGCCATCGTCCATTTCCTACGCATGTGGAGGAACTACCTTCTTGGCTCCAAGTTCTTGTTCAAGACTGACAATGTGGCCACTAGCTACTTTCAATCACAAAAGAAGCTCACACCAAAGCAAGATAGGTAGCAGGACTTCTTGGCCGAGTTTGACTATGAGCTGGAGTACAATCCAGGCAATGGCAATGTGAGCAGGAAGTTAGAGCTGGCTGACATCACTACAACACATTGTGACATCCAAGATGCAATCAAGGATGGTCTGCAGCACAATCCTTAGGCAAAGAGGCTTATGGAGTTAGCTCTTCAAGGCAAGACAAGGCGCTTCTGGATAGAAGAAGGGCTCCTGCTCACCTCCAGATGGAGGATTTATGTGCCAAAATTCGGAACCATCAGGCGACGGATCATGATGGAAAGCCATGACACATTGTGGTCTAGGCATCTAGGGTAGCGTCGCACAAGGGCTTTGATTGAGGCAATTTATTACTGGCCACGCATGCGGGATAATATTGAGTGCTATGTGTAGACTTGTCTTATGTGCCAGCAAGACAAGGTGGAGCAGCGTCAACCAGGAGGGCTCTTGGAGCCCCTACCCATAGTAGAGCATCCATAGGAGAGCGTGACCATGGACTTCATCACTTGTCTATCAAAGTCCGATGGGTACGGGATGATTATGGTCGTGGTGGACAGGTTCTCTAAGTATGCTAGCTTCATGCCCGCTACGGCAGGTTATACTGCTAAGGAGGCTTCCCAGCTATTCTTCAAACACATGGTGAAGTATTGGGGATTGCCAAGGCACATCATTAGCGATAGAGACCTATGCTTCACTGGGAACTTTTGGAGAGAATTATTTGAGATTCGTGGCACAAAATTGCATTTTTCTACTAGTTTCCACCCACAGACAGACGGCCAGACGGAGTGAGTCAATGCCCTGCTAGAATGCTACTTAAGGCACTTTATGAGCTCCCATAAGAGGGATTGGGTGAGGCTATTGGACATAGCCCAATTCTCATATAACCTGTAGCGGAGTGAGGTAATAGGGCGGACACTGTTTGAGCTAGCCATGGGCCAACAACCACAAACTCTATATTCACTACCGGTCGCATTTGATGGCAAGAGTTTGGGAGCTTATCACATGGCCAAGGGCTTTGAGAAGTAGTTCGACACTGTCAATTCTTATTTGGATAAGGCAGCAAAAAAGATGAAGAAGTTTGCCGACTGTAAGCGTCGTCCCACGGATTACAAAATCGGAGACATGGTCTTGGTCAAGTTCAACCCAAGGCAATTTAAAGCATTGAGAGGCATGCATCAAAACTTGGTGTGAAAGTATGAGGGCCCATTCTGGATCGTTGCCAAGGTTGGAAAGATCTCATATAGGTTGGAGCTACCACCACATCTTCAAGTTCATCCTATCTTCCATGCTAGTGTCCTCAAGCCGTACCATAAGGACAAGGATGATCCTAGTCGAGGAGAATCATGTCGGGCGCCACTCACAAATACCGCCTCCCATGATCGAGACATCGAAGATATTATGGACTACCAAGCCAAGAGAAAATAGGGACAACAGACCATTGCTATGTTCCTAGTCCATTGGAAGGGACAATCTCTGGAGGAGGCCAGTTGGGAGAGATATCAAGATTTGTGGCAGTTTAAAGACAAAATTCGGGAGTTCTTGCTGCAGAAGTGCGGTGTGGTCGTCGCCACATCAGGTGTGGGAGAATGTTATGACCCACCACTTGATCATGAATAAGGGAGAAGAATCTAGAATTTTGGAGAGGTTAGTGGAAGACTATAGATTCTTGTAGAAGCTTGTAGAGAAGTCTTGAAAGACTTGGAATTCTCTAGAGTGCGTAGAGAATTCTAGAGTAGGGACTTCTTTGTAAATATAGAAGGACTTGTATAGTAATTTTTATTTACACTCAAGCCCCTTAGGAGTAGTATAAATAGAGGGGGCATTCATTTGTAACAAACTATCCAAAAATCAAGCATTCTTCCAAGTAATACAAAGTCTTCTTCATAAAAGCTCTCTTGTCTTTCTTACAATCTAGTGTTCCCTTAGCGATCTAGTCTTAAATGCTTACTTGGGCTTGCAAGATCGTGAAAGATTCATGAGTAAGTTATCAAGTGACGTATAGAGGTCTTAATTGAAGTTTAAGCCCATAACATTATACCCTATCCCCCCTTAAAAAATATGCTTTACTTTGATTTATTCCTTCATATGTAAATTGTTGTATAGTTTCATTTATTTACCCTTAGTATATGGTTAGCTTCTTAATTTTTTTAATAATGGCTATTGATTAACTTGTAAATTTATCGGATTTGTGGCCTTGAAAGTCCGCTCAAAGAACAAATTTATTGCCAGATGTATGTCCGGGGTGTAGTTAAAGATGAAGTTGTTAAGAACATAAATTAAGAAGAAAAGATTAATAGGGTAAGATAAAAAAAATCAGGGAAAATAGGGTGTAAATCACTAGACAAACGTGATGAGAAAAAATGAGAGAGGGAGTACAGAGTAGGATTTACAACTTATTGAATCAAAACTCTATCTTCATTCCAAAAAATCACCTCATTCTAGAAAAGTTTTTTTCCAAATTACCTTTGTATCTAAATCAATATATATATATTTCATTCCAAAAAATCACCTCATTCTAGAAAAGTTTTTTTCCAAATTACCTTTGTATCTAAATCAATATATATATATATATATATATATATATATATATTATTTACTAATTTTAGTTTAAAGTATATGTGTTGAATATTTAAATATTGACAAATTTTACTTTCTGTTGCAATTAATCTTTCTTTTATGGAAGAATCACATTAACATAGAAACAATCATAAATTAAATTTATTAATATTTCAAAAATATTTTTTTTAACCTATTAGATAATTAAATAAGGGAGAATGACTCAATCATTCAATCTTTGACTTTATTTTTGCTCCGTCGTTTTATTCTCTCACTTGATTAAAGTCCATCCACTCAGTAGCTCAACAATTTAATGTACCAGTGGAAATGTTCAAGTTGTTGTGGACAAGAGCTTCTCTCCAAGCCTCTATTCCTTTCATTTTCTCACGGTTTTATCCGAAGTCAAAGATGTCTGCCAATATAGGCGTTCTTCTCCTTTAGATCTACAATAATTTCTCTTTAATGCAGCTAGATCTATTATTTCTTAGAGAAGTAAAACTATTTACAAAGTATCTTATTCACATAATCATTTTCTCTTTGTCTCGAAATCGATGGAATGAACCTCTCATGAAGTTAATACCACCATCAGATCTGAATTCAAAAGAAAACAAAATAAAATTAGAGATTTATGTGTTTATTCATGTCTTTGCAAGTTAATTTAGGCTTCAAGGTCCAGTCAGCAGCAGTATAGATACTTGGATGCATACTAGTCTTGATTTCCTATTAGTGAGCACCAAAATTCTCATAGGTGCAGATACACAAACCTCATGAAATAATTTCAGATATGAGAAGTTATCTAAATATTTACACTATTTTTAACTAGAGAAATTAATCGCCCTACATTAAAAATAATATCTAAATTGCTACAAATTCATGATGATATGTAGAGAACCTTGAAATTGATTTATTTCTCCTACAAAATGGGAAACAAGATTAGCGAAAAAGTCAGTAAAAGTACTGACCTTCCTAAGGGAATATTGTACTCATGGTGATAAAGTGTTACTTATATTGTTAATATAGCTCACTTCAATGAAAATGCTCCATGGGATCTCCCATTCCCCTGTAGAATCTATACTAAGGTAACATAATCTTATTCAAGAATGTCATTGTTGATATTGTTATTTATACAGTAGATCAAACCCTCTCTTATAGCCCTTGCTTTTATCATTGGGTTATTGGTATCTTGAAGCTTTACACCTTTAGCAATCACAAAATCACCCTCTGAGTTTCTAATACAAAATGCAGCTAATCTAGGGCAAGGATTACCTCTAGAAGCTTCATTTGTATTACATTTGAACTTGTGCATGGAGGGGGAAATTACTTGAAAGTTTTGAATTTACAAACCAACCTGAATTTCTTCAGCATAGCTACTATTTGAGGCCAATATTTGCCTTCATAATGAATCTGAAAACTACTTTTCATGAATTTTCTAATTGAGACACAAAGATGCGATGATGTAAAGATGTACCTTTCAAATTTTCTTTCTTGGCTTGGAGAATATGGTAAGGACAGATACCAGTGTTTAACGACCTGTCTTATTGTTATGGAGAAGCTCATGGTTATAGAATTTGAGTGAAAAAACTTCTAGGTTGGGGAGTTGAAAATTTCAGGCTAGGCTAGGTTTTGATGAATTCTAAGCAAGGTAAAGCCTAGGAAAATTCGGAAAAGGATTGGGTAAAATGCCTAAGTTTGGATTGGATTTTCTATTAACTAAGATGTTAAAGAGCCCGTAGAAATTGGAAGTTAATTAGGATGAGTAGAACTCCCGATATCTAACTTGACGTGAAAAGGTGGTCCAGAACATCAAGGTTTGAAGGTGTGTTGCGTAGTGAGTACTTTTGAGAAGATTTTAGAGGTTTTGTCCCATGTCAGCCGAATTAGCGGTTGACATACCACTACAATGGTTAAGTAAATTCCCACTTTAAAAGGCAGTTCCACTGCAGCAGTGCCGTTATAGCGGGATTAGGCTTTTATAGCGGGGTTAGTCATAGTTAATGCAGAAAATTTCCCAAAGCCGCTTATTATTTGTATGTTTTTAGGAAGTGCAGGGGAAACCTAGGCTAAATTTTAGTAGTTTTCATTAGGAACCCTCATAAAGTCCAAAGATCAAGCTAAGGCATCATTAAAGGGGAAGACTTATGTTCAATAGAGCATTCAGGCTTGATTCAAGGTAGGTTATGACGATTTGTTTCTCAAGTTATGTAATGTGTATGTGTTAATTGTTTCTATAGTATTACTTGTACACTACATGTTTAGAGAATTTAAGTGATGAATGTGAAATGATATCTTGTTGTCAATCTCATGCAATAAACTTGTCTTAATTTCTTGAGGCTTTACAAGTGTGATTTTATTCATTGTTATTTTGGTTATGTGATAGTTTTTATTCATCGATTGGCTCAAATATCATGCTTGGTATAAATTATCAATTGGATTGGGTACCATGCCTTTCATGGGATACCTATTAGTTGGCTCGGATACCACGCTTGGTACATATTATATTATCAGTTAGCTTGGGTACCACGCCTGGTATAGTTTACTATATGGATAGCTCAATCCATAGATGTTTGATTGTCTCATATGTGTTGGTTCTGTCACGCCCCGAACTCACAGGGCACAACTAGCACCTATTGACGAAACTTAGACCAAAGACGACCTTGCTGAGCCACTTGTTAAAGGCGCGTGGCAGCCATACATAGTCAAGAAAACAAACAAGTATCTTGGCTTAAAATAAGCCCTCAGCCAGCAAGGCCTTTATCAATAGCTATATACAGAAAACAATTACTCCCAATAGTTCATATAAAGCAATAAGCAGGTAGCATATAAGTCTTGTTTGGGTCGTTGAGGCCACCATCATATCTAGAAAAACATCAACGTTATGCAGGCTGTCAAGGCCACCATGATCTCTATATAAAAAATGAAAAACATCTATACATAATGTAACTAGGCCAATAAGCTGCTAACTGCTACCAACACAACAACAAGGCCCAATTGGCTAACAAGATGCAACTAATAAACATAAAGGCCAAAATGGCCACCATCACAGCTATACAATCTAACTGACTAGTCTGCAAGCCTCTATGAATACTATACTTGGTGGGATAGGACCCCAACCTACCCAAAAACTATAAATAGCAAAAAGGAAAACCTCTAAGACTCTAGTGACCCCTGAAAGGAAAGAAGCCAACCAACCTGCTAAAGCTCGACTATGCTACTCAGCATGTCTGTCTAATCATCACTAAAAAACTACGGGCATTAATATAGTGCCCCCAGGCAAGGGGCATCAGTACTAAATAATATATCAAGTATGTAAGGCAAATAGAAAGCTGAAACTAAAAGTATAAGTACTAAATGAAAAAGCAGGGGTGAAATATAAGTACAATACCTTATCTCCTTATAAAAAGATAATATAACACATAATAAGTAATAACCTGACCTGTCCCCTAAAAGCCGATAGGTACAAACAACACACAATCACTATAAGTCCTAATGAGAACAAATAATTGCTAAATATATCCATATTAGCCTCCTTACCTGGATCCCAATGATAATCTGATCTGAACTGTCTGAATGTACATGTGTCATGAATCAATGCAACTCTGAAGCTCCATGGTATAATACATATATGCTTCTACGTAGGTACAACCTGCCCATTCCATAGGCTCGGTCTACCTGGACCATATGCTCGGTCTATCTAGCTCATAGGCTCGGTTTATCTGGCTCATAGGCTTGATATAGCAATCAATTAGAATGCTCAAGAACCCTGCAGTATCAGTGTTTGCTAAGGCCAAAATAAGCTCATAGGCGACAGATGATGTACCATGTATTTACGGTACTTTTAATGCTTTAAAACTTAAGAATGTGCATCTCTTTTAAGCATATGTTAGCATGTTTGATATTGGTTGTGCATATTTTGCAAGAAACTAATTCAGAGAATTGATTGAGGAATCATAGCACTAATGGAAGGTAATTTTTGAGGTCTACGAGTTCTGACTATGACTCATCATTGGATATATGGGTCGTAGGTGTTAGTAATCAAAGCAGAAGTGAAGGAAGGAAGGAGCAGTGAAGGAAACGAGCAGGTTATATAGATCGTCGACATTTTAATATGGCGTAGCAGTCAGTCGTGGCTAGAAGTTGCAAGTGGTGAAAGAAGGATAGTGTCTATGACCTCAATTAACGAGTTGTCCTCAAGATAACGAGCCATAGAGAGTGGCTGCGTAGAAGAAGAATCCCTTTGTATAAGGTGAAAGAGTACGAGCTGGGTCTACGGCTCGTCTGAAAGCTTACGACCCGTAGAAACAAGTCGTAGACCCGATCCAAATTTTAGTCTCCTATTGTTTCCAAATCTATATTTATTTAGGATAGTTAGTCTATAAATACACTTCTTCGGTTCACATTTTTGTATGTATGTTTTTGGATTTGAGAATATAGCTTAAACTACTTTTGAGCTTTTATTCTTAATTCGGGTTTTTGTTATCGATATTTTATGTTCGGATTTTATTAAAGATTTTTGAGCTTTCAAACTTCTCATTGTAAGTTTACAATTTATTTTATCTTAAATACTATTAAGTGTGAACACATTGTTATGAGTAGATAATTCCACAAATAGGATTGTGGGATCAATGAAGAATTAACGACGTAGAACTTAATAAAAAGTAATTATTGAATAGTGTGCATGCATGTATTATTTTTCCCTTTGATTTTATTGCTTTTTAACGGTGGACAATGTTAGAACTTGCCTTATCCTTACTTGCCTGATCAAGGAGGTAAAAGATAGGAAAAAGGATTAAACAACGAGATTTGGGGCTAATTATCATCATCTAATTAGCTTGAACGGATCAAGGGATAGCTATATCTGGGATCATTGGTAAGGGTTAGTAAAGCATACGCTCGTAGACAGATCAAGTTGTATAGTGAAATTTACCTATTTGCCGGATCAAGGACTTAGGTGAAATTAACTTACTGATTCTACATTTAACACACTAGGAAAGAATTACTAATAAAAGAGGTATACTTAGTAAAGGATTCGTGGGGAACATATAAAACCCTAGTTTCACTTATTATTGATTTAAACCACATTAAACCGTACTTTCTTTCGTTGACGTTTTCTATTTAATTTATTGATCAGTTTATAAACCCCCCCTTTTTATTTTTTTACGAGAATAACTTGATTAATAAAGTAAATAACATACAGTTGATCTAAAGTCTAAACCATATTCCTCGTGGGATCGACCCTGACCTTTGTTAGGTTCTATATTTGATTAATGATTGCTTTATGCTTCATTAGGGAGGTGTAATTTAAGCGTATCAAATTTTAGCGCCGTTGCCGGAGAATTTGGCTTTTAGATTAAGATTAATTTTATTATTTGATTGGTAGTCGTTATTTCCTTATTTTACTTTATTTTTCTTTTGTGTTTGTGCTGAAACAGGTTTTAATTCCTAGTGCATGCCAAATACGAGAAGTCATGGCAATCCTTTGATTCCATTCAATCCCAAAATTGAAAGAGCATTACGTAGGATGGCAAACAACAACAATAATAACGAAGGACTGGATCTTGGGGATGGAGTGGAACATCTTGAAGAACAACATGACAATGCACCACAACATCATCCGCAACATCAACCAAAAATGCCCTTAATAACCAACAAGTAGCAAGGCAACATCCTCCACCCAGACAACGCCCTGAATTCGGCATATAGAACAACTATGGGGTCTATACTAACGTTGTCGGAACTATGAGTGCGATTGTGTTACCTCTTTTGCCGCCAGGAATAAAGTTTGGCATCATTAGTGGGCTGATTCAAATGCTTCATAGTAGAGGACTATTTTTGGGATTGCCATCCGAAGATCCACACATTCATCTCTCGAATGTGGCATACATTTGTCAAAGCAGTGTTGGCGACCCAGGCTTGAATATGGATATCATTGGATTGTGCATTTTTCCATTATCACTTACTGGCGAAGCTTCAATTTGGTTGTCCAAACTCCCGTATAACTCCATCACAACTTGGGATGAATTACACCTAGCATTCATGGATAAATATTTCCCATTATCCAAGAAGTTGAAACTAAATGACAACATCAATAATTTCCAACAATTGCTCAGAGAGTCAATTTGTGGAGCGTGGGAGAGATTTGTAAAGTTTC
Organism: Solanum dulcamara; assembly: GCF_947179165.1. Classification (NCBI taxonomy): domain Eukaryota; kingdom Viridiplantae; phylum Streptophyta; class Magnoliopsida; order Solanales; family Solanaceae; genus Solanum; species Solanum dulcamara. The sequence continues at coordinate 26,127,530 of NC_077241.1, forward strand.
TACGAAGCGTGCCAAATCATAGTATAGTAGAAGAGTCACTTCTTGAGCTATTCTACCTGCACTTGATGATAATGGAAAGGCTGTTGCCGATACCATCACTGGTGGAGTATTTTTGGTTAACACTTTCCAAGAAGCCGTAGAGAGACTTGATTGTGTTACAAAGACCAATATAGCTTGGAGCACTATGGACACAAAACTTCAAAAAAATCTTTTTCTATTTGCGCAAATCAGTATCGTAACTTACAAAACAAAGACATACTTCAAGAACTGGCTCAATTAAAGACTAACATCAGGTTGGTAGTTAAGAGCATGGGACAAGAGAAAGTTAATGCAATTTACCATCAAAATAGGGCTCCAAGTTATGAAGATTATGGATATGAGGAAGATGCCTATTATGTAAATGATCAAGTGGGGGGTTTTCAGACCAACGCCCAAGCATCGAATTAGGATTTTTGGCGCCAAGGTCAAGGAAATTAAGGCCGGAACTATAACAACTTCAATCGAGACAACCATTACAACCACGACAATAATTACAATCATGATGGAAACTACAATTGCGAGAACAATTACAACCGAAATGGATACATTGATCGAAATCGCGAGCAAGACAGAGAAGGTGATTGGAGAAGGAGAGACAACAATAATGGTGGTGCACACATCCCTCCCGGAAATTGAGACGGGGGATCCAAACTAGCAAAAATCAAAGACATAATGGCTAAGATGATGAAAAGGTATGATACAACAGAGGATAATCTTAAGGAGATACACAATGATCTTTCCGGAATGAATCAAAGAGTTGAATCACATTATACATCCATAGAGCTTATTAAGAAACAATTGGGGAAGATTTCATTATCTTTGAACCCATGCTAAAAAGGAACCCTCCTAAGTAATACAATTCAAAATCCAAAGAATGACGGGAAATGCATGGCAGTGACCACCCGAAGTGGCATTTAAATGGTTGATCTACCTATGCCAGAACTTAAGGATGATGTACACGATGTTGTTAGTGAGGATGAAACCAAAAGCAAAATTGAGGAAGAAGCAATAGGTAAAGAGCCAAGCACCAAACAACCTAAAAGAAGAGATGCAAAGCATGATGAGAAAATAGGTGATGCAAAAGATGTTGATCCAACTCCAATTCTAATGCCAAGACCTCCTCCTCCTTTTCCGCAAAGATTGAAGAAAAGGCTAAAGATAGAATGTTCCTTAAGTTTATTTCCATGCTGAAACAACTTTCAATAAATGTTCCCTTGTTAGAGGCGCTAGAACAAAAATCTGGGCTATGCCAATTTCATGAAGGATCTTGTCACAAAGAAGAGAATGGTAAGCTTTGAACCAGCTGACAACTTGCATCATTATAGTGCAATCACCACTCGCTCTCTTGTGCAAAATAAAGAAGACCCGGGCACATTCACAATACCATGCACCATTGGGGTATTCAATTTTACAAAAGAGTTATGCGACTTAAGTGCTATCATTAACTTGATGTCGCTAGAGGTGTTCCGATAATTGGGATTAGAAGCCCACAAATTAAAGTAAATGCGGCTCTTGATGGCAGATCGTACTGTGAAGAAGCCCGTGGTCATTATTTATGATATCCTAGTGAAGGTTGAATCATTCATATTCCCTACCGACTTCGTCATTCTTGACTGCAAAGTAGACTTTGATGTTCATATCATTCTGGGTAGACCATTCTTGGCAACTGGACGTGCTTTGTTAGACATGGAAACTGGAAAACTAAAATTTTGACTAAACAATGAAGAGGTGATCTTTAATGTATGCCGAGCAATAAAGCATCACAATGATCTACGAGTTGTATCCATAATTGATGTTGTCGATGATTTGCAACCAGACATATCTATTGAAGAGAGGTTAGGTGTTCAAGCTTTAGATGTCATCATCATGAACTTTGATAAAGATAACACTGGAGAGTATGATGAGATCGTTTTTGCACTAAATGTCCTTGGGAATTTCAATCACTCACCCAAAAGACTCAACTTAGACTTGAAGAATAGAGAAACTTCACCCGCGAAGCCATCCATCAAGGAACCTCCAACTTTGGAACTCAAAGCACTGCCAACTCACTTACAATATGCATTCTTGGGACCCAACAACATACTGCCAGTCATAATAGCTGTCGATCTTCATCAAAAGCAAGTAAAATCGCTTATATTTATCTTGAGGCATTTCAAAGGAGCAATAAGGTAGTCTATAGCTGACACCATTGGTATACCACCAGGCATTTGCACTCATAAAATCCAACACATGCCAGATTTTAAACCAAGCATTGAACACCAATGACGTCTCAACCCACCTATGCAAGAGGTAGTTAAAAAGGAGATCATCAAATGGTTAGATGCTGAAGTTGTTTATCCAATCATAGATAGTAATTGGGTAAGTCTTGTCCAATATGTACCAAAAAGGTATGGTATTACTATGGTGCCAAAGGCAAAGAATGAACTCATTCTGATGAGGCCTGTCACTGGATGGAGAGTGTGTATGGATTATCTCAAGCTCAACTCATGGACTGAAAAAGATCACTTTCCAATGCCTTTCATGGATTAAATTAGCTGGCAAAGGTGGTACTATTTTCTTAATGGATATTCGGGATATAATTAGATCGCTATAGCACCAGAAGACCAAAAGAAGACCACTTTCACATGCCCATATAGAATGTTTGCTTTCAAAAGAATGTCATTTGGATTGTGTAATGCACCAATGACCTTTCAACGTTGTATAATATCTATCTTTTTGGACATGGTAGAAGATACAATTGAGGTTTTCATGGATGATTTTTCAGTGGTTGGAAATGCATTGGAGGATTGCTTGGTCATCTTCAAGATGTACTAAAAAGGTGTGAAGAGTGCAACCTTGTGCTAAATTAGGAGAAGTGTCACTTTATGGTGAAAGAGGGAATAGTGCTGGATCATAAGATTTTAAATAAAGGCATTGAGGTAGATCGAGAAAAGATTGAGGTAATTGTAAAATTACCTCCTCCCATCTCCGTAAAAGGTATTCAAAGCTTTTTGGGACACACCTAATTTTATCACCACTTCATCAAAGACTTCTCCAAAATAGCACATCCTTTATGCAAACTACTAGAGAAAGAGACGAAGTTTATTTTTGATGAATCCTGTCTAGAAGCATTCGAAGAATTGATAAAAAGATTAGTATCAGCTACTATCATTATTGCACCGGATTGGGAGCACCCCTTTGAAGTCATGTGTGATGCAAGTGGAGTAGCACTTGGCATAGTATTAGGACAAAGATGTGAGAAGAGTTTACATCCAATATACTATGCTAGCAAAGTACTTAATGTTGCTCAAAGAAACTACACCATGACCAAACAAGAGTTGCTTGCCGTTATGTTCGCTTTCAAGAAGTTTAGATCTTACCTGTTGGGCACCAAAGTCATTGTACACATAGACCATGCTGCATTGAGATATCTTATGGCCAAAAAGGATGCAAAGCCAAGACTTATTCATTGGGTATTTCTATTATAAGAGTTCGACTTTGAAGTAAAAGACCGAAAAGGGACAGAAAACCAAGTAGCGGACAATCTCTCTAGGCTTGAAGAAGAGGCGATGTTAAAGTTTGAAGATGGAGTTGAGATAAATGACACTTTTCTAGACGAACAAGTATTGGCAACATCTCATGACTTAATTCTATGGTTTGCTGATGTTGCCAACTATTTGATTAGCAATATAGTGCCATCCAATTTAAATGTTCATCAATGCTGCAAGTTCATGTCCGATGTAAAGAAGGTCTTTTGGGAAGAACCATACTTGTTGTGTGTTTGTACAGATAGGATTATTCATCATTGTGTACCTAAAATAGAGATAATGAGTATTTTGGAAGCATGCAAGATTCTACAATATGGGTACTACTGGCTAATAATTCATCAAGACGCTCATGATTTCGCCTAATCTTGTGTTTGTTGCCAAAGGAAAGGAGGAATTTCAAGGAAACATGAACTCCTACTCACCCCTATTCTAGTAATTGAATTGTTCAACGTATGGGGAATTGACTTCATGGGACCTTTTATGAGTTCAAGTTGAATGAAATACATCCTTATTGCAGTTGACTATGTGTATAAATGGGTTGAAGCTATCGCACTTCCCAACAACAAAGCAAGGAGTGTCACCGCCTTCCTCAAGCGTAATATCTTCTCCAAATTTAGTACACCAAGGGTAATAATCAGCGATGGAGGTTCCCACTTTTGCAATTGATTGTTCAAAGTGTTACTTGAAAAGTATAGGGTTCGATATAGTGTAGAAACTCCTTATCATCCACAAACTAGTGGAAAAGTTGAAGTCTAATATCGTAAAATCAAGCAAATACTTGCAAAGATGATGAGCACAAATAGAAAAGATTGGTCAAGAAAGCTTGATGATACTCTATGGGCTTACCGCACCACATTCAAAACGCCTATAGGTATGTCGTCTTATCAACTTCTCTTTGGGAAATCTTGTCATCTGCCTGTAGAGTTGGAACACAAAGCTATGTCGGCATTGAAGAAATTAAACATGGATTAGGACGCCGCATCAAATGAAAATATAAATCAAATAAATAAGCTTGATGAGTTTCTCCTACATGCATATGAGAGCGCACCCTTATATAAAGAAAGAATGAAAAAATATCAATACCAAAAGATTGAAAAGCGAACATTTGCACCCCAAAGACTTCTTCCTTCTTTTCAACTCAAGGATGCATTTATTCCCTGGCAAACTCAAGTCTAAATGGCTGGGACCACTTAGAGTGAGTCAAGTCTTTCCACATGGTGCAATTGAGCTAGAAAACAAGGATGGTACGAATTTCAAAGTTAATGGTCAATGAATCAAAGCATACATGGGCACAGAGGATAAAATCAAAACCGGGGAAGCATGAAAGCTTAGTGAAATTTGAGTAACTAAGTATATCCATGTCATGCCACAATGTTAAATCAAGCGCTGTTTGGGAGGCAACCCAATTTAGTCATGTACTTTTACTTGTTATCTTTTAGGATAACTTAGACTTTGTCAAGGTCCGTGTCAAATAAGAGTCATAAAAAGCATAAACAAAAAGCTAAAGGTTGAGTACGTGCCCATGTCGACTTGAAAATACTGGAAACAAAAGAGGACTCAAAAAGATACACGAGTCTCATGTATGGGTCGTAGTCAATTATACGACTCATACACTTGACTCGTCAAACTACAGATTGAATATAAGAAGCAGTTTTAAGTCTATGAGTCTACTCTACGACCCATAGATATTTGTACGGATCATAGCCTACACTCATAGACTTCAGGTATGTTTCCTTTCCTTTAATAAAAACTACGATGCAAGCCTACGACCTGTATCTACTCTTACGGGTTGTAGCTTGCCTATACGGCTCGTAGCCTACACTCGTATACTTCAGGTATGTTTCCTTTCCTTTAATACAAACTACGATGCAAGCCTACGACCTATATCTACTCTTATAGGTCGTGGCTTGCCTATTTCACGGATAGTATAACTGACCCGACCGGCATAACCGAAAGGCCTAAAATAAAAGTCATTTGAAATATTAGAAGAATTCTTTCTGCTCTCTTCCAAACAAACCTCACCAAATTCCATTATCAATACACATAATTTGAAGCTCAAAACTACCCAAAATCCCAAAACCCCAACTCATTGATCATCTAGGAATATCAAACACAAAGTCCATCCAGTTTAATATTTAGCGGATTTCCTTCTTTCTTATGGTAAGTTGTTCTTTGAATGATACATTTCATGTTTACATTTCTTACATAGGTTTGACACAACTGAAATGCGTTAATTAGGGTTCTTAGTTGTAATAAATTTTATGCTTAATCGACTACATATGGGTGATTGAATTGCCTGTGTAAGTTTACTTTATGAACTTGAAAATCTCCTAGGCAGGGGTGTTCTAAGAGTCGTATACAATTCTACAAGTCATAATCACCCCTCATCAAAGGAGATTTAAAGGACAGTTGGGAACCTTCCCAAGTATAGACCAAGACAAGCCTACTTACAACTCGTATACTTTTATATGTCTCATTCGTATGGCTTGTCAATAGAATAGGACAACTTCTAGAGTGTAGGGTTGTTTTGTGAATTCAGGTTTTTGATTTGTTAAAATGGGAATTGGGAGCAATGGGTTTTGTTGAAATTATGCGTATAATTCAACAACAAAGAAATAAGAGCAAAATCTTTTTTTTTGAAATTTAGTTATCATCACTGAATCTTGCATGGTTCAAATAAAGGTTTTCTATGATTCATAGATCATTCTACGTCTCATAGTTACCCCTCGTAAATGACACCTCCAGATAAATGGTTAAGTATTCACATTCACCAAGGGGCACGAGTGTAATTACGGGTCATAGAGCAATCTACGTCTCGTGCATTGGACTCATCTAACACAAACTGATAAATTCCAGTATCATAGCACTGAGCCTACAACTGAACCTTATAGTCCGTATAAAACCCTACGGGTCGTAGGTCCTTTCTTAATCAAACTTCAGAGACTACAACCTCCAGTCCTAAGTCTATAACTGAACCTTATAATCCGTACAAGTTCCTATGGGTTGTAAGTATCTCTCGTAGACAAACTTTAGAGACTCAACACTTGTAGGTATGTGTCTATGATTTGAGTATGCGGGCCATTTATGCATCTAAGACCTGTATATCCACCCTCGTAAGACCACAATACTGTGACTAGCTAGTATTTTCTTTTCCTTCTTTCCTAGTTTTCTTGTTATGTTTAAGTCCTAACTCTCCCTCCATAGGTAAAATGTCTCCAAAACAACCACCAAAGCAAGATAGTGGGAGGAAAATGCCATCCAAGAAGGAGGCTGTGGAAAAATTTAGACGATGCCTCAAAAATATGCCCAGAGATGCTGAACTTAGTACTTCTAATGAGGAGTCCTCTCATATCACTCCAACCAAGTCGTCTCTTCATAGCACCATGTGCAGACTCCCCCATACCTACACATCTGTAATATCAACACCCTTCTACTCTCAAGAGAGAGATTCAATACAGGTGGAGAAGAGTGATGATAATTCTATACCACTATCTACTTCAGGATCCGAATCCCTCATGGGGAAGGCAACGCCCGAGCGACCCTCTATACCAATCCACATAGGAGGTCAACTGAAGCGGTGGTGCATGCTCGGGCTTTTAGATTTCTATAGAATGGGGCAAGAGAGAAATGATCATCAAAATTTAAGGCGACCCATTATTGAGGAGCCGCGTGTGATCACAATCGGTCTGGAAGCAGTTCCTGAGATTCATGACTTGTTTCATCATCACCAACTAGATTAGATTGCTGAGCACCCCGGGAGTTACAGCAACAACATGGTTCGAGAGTTCTACACTTCATACACAACCACAATCAAGTAGTTGGCTCCTTCTAAAGCAAAGGAGCTAAAGCAGCCAGTTCTCTTGACCACGTTGGTTTGGGAGATCTAGTTAGTCTATTTGAGGAGACTATTCAAGGTATCATCTACATCCCTAAATCTCCACTAGTAGCCTCGACAGTGGAGTTTGATCAGAAAATGAAGGTAGTTTATAATAAAAATGCCATGCAAGATCCAGTGCAATAGGGTAAGTTACTTAAATGGGTAGTGGGTTATATAGTAGAGAATAGCATCACAGTAGATTGGGTATCCCACCTAACCCCAATCAAAAAGGCATCACTGAACTTTGAGGCTAAATGTTTGTGGACCATTATTAGACATTGAATCCGTCCGACCATTACAGACAACCATTTGACGTTGGATCAGGCTATGCTCATAGCGTACCTGATGGATAGATTTGAGGTAGATGTGGTGAGCATTATTATTTTAGAGATACATAAGAGGGTGATTCGGCGGAACATCATGATCCTTTTCCTGTGTCTTATGTTTTCACTATGCAGGGATGCTATTATTCCATTGATTGTCGGGGTTGATCTGCTGATTAGAGTGAACAAAACTACAGACCCCGGGCTCATTAAAGATGATACAAACCCAATCGGACAGTAGCGTGCTCCCTTTCCAGAGGTTCATCTATCGGAGTTTGTGCATGTTCCTTCGCCTGTGCAAGATGATGCAGTAGCTGATCCAGACGAGCATACACCTTTTGTAGAGCCATCTGAGGTACCTCAGCTATTTTGGCATCCCCTTTTACCAGCACACAACACAGTCTTGGTCTCCATTTCAGTCGAGGCTCTATATATTATGATGCAGCAGTAAGCATAGATCGAGGCCAAATTGGGCCTATTGATTTAGCTACTTATGCCATGGGTCCATTTGGGCATGTTGATTTAGCTAATTTATGTTGAACCAAAATGTTTAGGACGTAAATGTAAAATAAGAGTAAGAATCTATGGCATGAAGGCTATATTTTAAACAAAAATAAATAGACCCCCTCCAAAATTTTCTTGAATTGTTGTGACTGTTTCTATGATAGATTGACTATGTGAGATCTTTGTGTTACATGATGTAAACCAGTATGATAATAGATGAGTTATACTAAAACATGAACCAAAGATTGATGATTGATAATGAAACTTGTTGCCAAGTGTGTGTGAGGCATTTGTGTGTTCGGACTATTTGTGCTAATCTAGAATTGCCCCATTGGTTGTACTATGATGATTGAACTGTTGACTAGGAAAGGATCATAGGCTATTTTTGAATTAGTCCACTTATCCTTAAAAGAACCAACCAAACATTGTTTTACCCTTTGAACCAAAGATATAAGCTTCTAAAAGACCCTTTTTGATTAAATAAACACGTGTTTCAAATACCCCTATCCAAATGGTAATCCCTTGTTTTGGCCTCGGTCCTTCCTAGGATAATGTGTACCTCAACTCTGGATAAAAGCCTAATTTGAGGGTAGCTACTACGAGAGGAAAGCAAGAAGAGAAGGGGTGTGAGAAAAGAAAACTAAAATAGAGAAAAGGTTTGAAAAAGTGATGTGTGAAAAGGAAGAAAAAAGTGGTTGGCTAAAACGAATAAATGGTTTGGAAAGAGTTAGCAAAGATAAGCACAAAGAATAAGAAAAATATACAAGCAAAAGCCACACCTAAGGAGAAAGCAACAAGCAAAGACAAAGAGTGAAACAAAGTATGGGTTTGAAAAGGTGGAACTCAAAGTTGATGTAGTGTTTGAGGGGGGCCGAAAGTCACTAAAATCTAAATTCACCACACCTACCCCCAAGCTTATGTTATAAGCCGCAAAACTCCTAGTGATCCTAGTTCAACGGTTCAAGTGTCTAAGTATTGAAAATAAGGGCAAGCCTATGGTATTGTGCATGAAAGTCTGAATTTCGTTTGTAAGCATGAGTGTTTTTCCACGTTCCTAAAGATTAAAGAATAAATGCAATTCATGAGTGAAAAAAGGGACTTCTTTTCAGTGAGGGCACAAGTGGCATTGTCTAAATAATCATGAAAATGGTGAATGTTGTTTTTGGCATGTTAATTGTCTATTGGTGTTGAAGTGTCTAGCATTTATCCACATAAGTTAGCCTTATTTGAAATAATGGTTACAATATTATGATGAATGGAAATTGGAAAGGGTCGGGAGTTAATAGCCTATGGTTGCTATACATTCTTAAATCTTGTTTTGCATGGAGTCGTTGTAGTATAGTAGTGTCGCTTGAGGAGAAGCAACCATCTTAATTTGAGGGTGTTGGTGTACCGTGTATTTACGGTACTTTTAATGCTTTAAAAGTTAAGAATGTGCATATCTTTTAAGCATATGTTAGTATGTTTGATGTTGGTTGTGTATATTTTGTAGGAAACTAAGTCGGAGAATTGATTGAGGAATCATAGCACTGAAGAAAGGTAATTTTTGAGGTCTATGAGCTCAGAATAAGACTCATCATTGGACATACGGGTTGTAGGTGTTAGTCGTCAAAGTAGCAGTGAAGGAAGGAAGGAGCAGTGAAGGAAATGAGCAGGTTATATGGCTCATCAACATTTCAATGAGGCATAACAGTTAATCGTGGCTAGAAGTTGCAAATGGTGAAGGAAGGACAATGTCTATGACCCCAATAGATGAATCGTCCTTAAGATAACGAGCCATAGAGAGTGGCTGCATTGAAGAAGAATCCCTCTGTACAAGGTGAAATAGTACGAGCTGGGTCTATGGCTCATCTGAAAGCTTATAACCCGTAAAAACGAGCCGTAGAGCTGATCCGAATTTTAGTCTTTTATGGTTTCCAAATCCATATTTATTTAGGAAAGTTAGTCTATAAATACACTTCTTAGGTTCACATTTTTGTATGTACGTTTTTGAGTTTGAGAATATAGCTTAAACTACTTTTGAGCTTTTATTCTTAAATTTGGGTTTTTGTTATCGATATTTTATGTTCGGATTTTATTGAAGATTTTTGAGCTTTCACACTTCTCATTGTAAGTTTATGATTTCTTTTAACTTAAATACTATTAAGTGTAAACACATAGTTATGAGTAGATAATTCCACAACTAGGATTGTGGGATCAATGAAGAATTAATGACGTAGAACTTAATAAAAAGTAATTATTGAATAGTGTGCATGCATGTATTATTTTTCCCTTTGATTTTATTGCTTTTTAACGGTGACCAATGTTAGAACTCGCCTTATCCTTACTTGCCTGATCAAGGAGGTAAAAGATAGGAAAAGGGATTAAACAACGAGATTTGGGGCTAATTATCATCATCTAATTAGCTTGAACGGATCAAGGGATAGCTATATCTGGGATCATTGGTAAGGGTTAGTAAAGCATACGCTCGTAGACAGATTAAGTTGTATAGTGAAATTTACCTATTTGCCGAATCAAGGACTTAGGTGAAATTAACTTACTGATTCTACATTTAACACACTAGGAAAGAATTACTAATAAAAGAGGTCTACTTAGTTAAGGATTCTTGGGGAACACATAAAACCCTAGTTTCATTTCTTATTGAATTAAACCACATTAAACCGTACTTTCGTTCATTGACATTTTCTATTTAATTTGTTGATTAGTTTATAACCCCCCTTGTTTTCTTGTTTTATGGGAATAACTTGATTACTAAAGAAAATAATAGACAATTGATCTAAAGTCTAAACCATATTTCTCATGGGATCAACTCTAACCTTTGTTAGGCTCTATATTTAATTAACGATCGCTTTATGCTTCTTTAGGGAGGTGTAATTTGAGTGTATCAGCAGCTAGATAATAAAACATCACAACGATAAAAAGTAATCATAACTAATCAAAATATAATCATAGCATGCTTTTTTAGGCTACTAAGCGATGAGTAGAGCGTCAGTTATAGACATTAATTATACGGTGGTAGCCAACTCAATAGGATAAGGCTACAAGTCATATAACGACTATAAATAGGCCATGACAAGCCTAGGCCATCAGCATAAATACAAGAAGAGAACGAAATAGCCTTAAGATCCCTTCCAACTAAAGCCCAAAAAATGTCGCTATGAAGGTTGGCCAACAAAAAATAGTGCTACAATGTGAAAATCAACAAGGCAGCAAGAACAAGCCATAACTAATGGATAAGGTGCTTGCGTGAAAATCGTGTCCAGCCAAGTTCAATGCATAACATGAGGCCAATAAAGATAATAAACAACAGCTAAATCCAATGAAGAAATTCCAACAACATCTCAAAGAAGTGATAAGCTCTCGAGGCAATTTAACTAGGCGTTCTCCATGCCGTTCAACCTAACAACCATCTAATACGACCCGAATACAAATCACACCAATCACCCCATTACCTCCAGCACCTTAAAACCATCAATAAACAACAATAATATCCCAAATATCTAAGACAAAGGGGCCATCCAAAGCCATAATATCAAAAACACCACCACTAGGCTCAAATATCAATAGAAACGATACTAGAATATGGAATTACAAAGGAGGGTTATAAAAATAAGATTACCTCAACAAAATTTTTAGAAATAACAAGCTTAATATTCTTCCCCTTTGCAGCAACAACACACGGAGCCTAAATCGACAAGAAAAATATATCATAATGATGAGCTCGCGACGTAGAGTAAATTTCATTAACTTCCAAGTTGAAAATCTAAACATCCAAGGTGTATTAGGAAGGTAGGTTAGGTTTTTCTCTGAGTTTTCATCTGTTTTTAATGAAGAAATAACGAAGGTGAGGCCCTTTTATAAGAACAACAGACTTAGAGATAGGGGGACCCACCTAGACTAGTAGAGCTTCAATTTGATAGGTAATGGGAATTCTAATTATTTATATATTAGGAGAAAAGCACTGAGACATTTAACCCAAAATTTCAGAGAATTCCTTAACAATATTTACAATAATCTTTTTCCCACTTTTCTTTGGTAACTTCCTTGACTTTCACACTTGACATACGAACTTTGTTCAATTAAAGGAACCCATAAATATCCTCCGTAATATGTTAGGAAGTCTTAGTATTACTCCAAAAGTAGAAGTTAATTCCAACATTCAAATGAACTGGGTGTTACATCCTTCCCCCCTTAGGGACATTCGTCCTTGAATGATAATGAAATTTGAAGCAACATTAGTATAGAAAAAGGAATCATAAAGTAACATACATCATGAACTCAAATATGGGGCTACTCCTCTGAAGGAACAAATAGATGGGGATATTTAGACTTAATTTACTCCTCAGCTTCCCACATCAGCTCTTTAACATTACGGCTCCGCCACAACATTTTCATAAAAGATATATCCTTATTCCGTAATCTTCTTATTTGGCAATCAACTATGGCAATAGGGACTTATTCAGTCTCCAATACACTTTCGTACATATAAATGTGAAATACTGGGTGTACTGTCTCTAACTATGGAGGTAACTCTAGTTCATAGGAAAATTTACCTATCCGTCGCAAGATGCAATAAGGCCCAATGTACCTACGGCTCAATTTTCTCTTTTTACCAAATATCATAACGCCCTTCATTGGAAAAACTTTCAAAAAGGCCCAATCATCAATGTCAAACTCTACGTTTTGTCATCTAACATCTACATATGATTTTTGACGGCTCTGAGCTATCAACAACCATTCTCTAATTAACTTAACTTTTTCCACGACTTGCTGCACTAAGTCTGGTCCCAACAATCCTGATTCTCCAACCTCGAACCAACCAAGAGGGGATCTACATTTTCTTCTATATAAAGCCTCATACGGTGCCACACTGATGCTGGAATGATAACTATTATTATAAGCAAACTCGATAAGTGGCAAGTGATCATCCCAATTTCCTTTGAAATCTAGAACACACATTCGTAACATAGCCTCGAGTGTCTGGATGGTGCGTTCAACTTAGCCATGTATTTGGGGATGAAATGCTATACTAAAGTTTACCTGCATCCCTATACCCTTCAGGAAAGATTTTCAAAAGCGTGCTATAAATTATGCTCCTCTATGTGAAATAATAGATATAGGGATACCATGTAACCTAACAACCTCCCTAATATATAGCCCTATATAATATTCCGCTGAAAATGTGGTCTTGATCGACAAGAAATGGGTTGATTTTGTAAGCCCATTAATAGAATTGGTGTCTCTTGAGTCAATCCCATAGTTTTCTGGTGCTTGACCTTTATCTGCTGACAATTAGGACATTTTGTTATAAACTCAACAATATCTTTCTTCATCCCAAGCTACCACTAAATTTCTTTAATATTGTGATAAATCTTTGTAGAACCTGGGTGAATAGAATATCGAGAATAGTTTGATTCCTCCATAATCTACTGCCAAAGACCTATAACATCTAGAGCACACAACCGATGTTTGTGTTTGAAGATTTATTCTTCTACTTTATTGAAGTCTTAAAAATCCCACTGTTGAGACTTGCCCATGAGCTTCTCAAAGATGGGATCTTCATCTTATCATGCCTTCACCTTCCCAACAAGTGATGATATGTCTGTATCTTGAATTTTGACCTCATTATCAAAATCTAATAATATAACCCCTAAGTTAACTAGCTAATGAAGTTCTCAGGCTATCTTCCACTTCTCCATTCTCAAATATGCTAAACTACCCATAGATTTACAACTTAAGGCATCTGCTACTACGTTCTCCTTACTTGGATGGTACAAGATGTCTATGTCATAGTCTTTTAACAACTTGAGCCATCGACGTTGTTGTAGATTCAACTCCTTTGGCATGAAAATATATTGGAGGCTTGTATAATCTATATAGACATCAGCATGCACACTATATAAGTAATGCCTCTAGATCTTTAAGGCATGAATAACTATGACCAACTCTAATCATGGGTCGGGTAGTTTTTCTCATATTTTATGAGATGCCTAGAAGCATAAGAGATTACATCACCATGTTTCATCAAAACACAACCTAATCTGATGCCTGAAGCATCACAATACACTGCATAGATTTTTTGGACCCTTTGGAAAGGTCAAAATTGGGGCTGAAGTCAATCTATCTTTCATCTCTTGGAAGCTCTTCTCACATGTTGCATTCCACTGAAACTTAGCTAATTTTTGAGTAGCTTAGCCAAAGGTGCTGAGAGTGAAGAAAACCCCTCTACAAACCTCTTATAATAACCTGCTAACCCTAGAAGGCTATGAACTTCTATTGGGGTCCTAGGTCTGGGCCAAGTCTTCATCGCCTCAAATGTTTGCATGTCAACTTATATTCTAACATATGATACAATATGGCCCCAAAAGGCCACAAAATGTCACCAGAACTCACATTTTGAGAGATTAGCATACAATTTCTGAGCTCAAAGTACTTGAAGCACTACTCGAAAGTGGTCTCTATGCTCCGACTCTGATTGTGAATATATAAGAATATCATCAATAAACACAATCACAAAAAAATCTAAGAATGTCCTAAATATGATGTTCATTAGGTCCATAAATACTGCTAGGGAATTTATCAATCTAAAAGACATAACAAGAAACTCAAAATGACCATATCTGGTCCTGAAGGCTGTCTTTGGAATATCACTTTCCTGAACTCGCAGTGATGGTACCTTGAACAAAATCAATTTTTGAGAAACATCATGCACCATGTAGCTGATCAAATAATTCATCAATCCTTGGTAGTTGGTATTTATTCTTTATAGTTACCTAATTTAGTTGTGCGCAGTCTACATATATGCATAATGACCCATCTTTTTTTCGTACAAACAATACTGGTGCATCCCACGATAATGCACTAGGTCTAATAAATCCCTAATCTAATAAAAAAATTGACTGCTCCTTTAATTATTTCAGTTCTGTTAGTGCCATTCTATATAAGGGAATTGATATCGATCAGACATTAGGTAATGTATCAATAACAAAATTAATCTTCCATTATGGGGAATACCAGATTGCTCATCTAGAAAGACATTTGGAAACTAATTAAACTCTAGATTAACTGAAGTGTTGGGCAGCATATGCGTGTTGTGTTGCGAATAAGCACTGAAGGTATGTAAAGACTATCCCTTCTTTCTTTTGGCATGTCTTAGACGTAAGTGATGAATGATATAAGATTTGGGTAATTCCATTCATAAGTTCTGAAGATGATTCATGATCCTTAATCACTTCTAGATGTAAAAACTCTTAAAGTAGTTGAGCTATTTTCCTCGAGCCTTCTATATGTTGAATAGTAATTGGATGTATAAGTTCCTATTCCTAAAGACTCTACAATGACAAATGTCTATGATTTCATAAGCTGTTTCGCATTATCTTGATACACGTCTATAATTCCTGAGGCTCCATTTGATATGGTCCATAGTGACATTCAAAAGGTACTTGAGATGACTACTATCTTGATTTTCAAATGATGGTTCATTTGATTAATCTATTGAGACTTAAGCGATGATCTAATTGTATATGGTTGCTCATGATATTTTAATCGTGCATACTATTATTACCTCTTTCACTGAGTTTCGAGCTGGGTATGTTATTGGGTATAACTTTATTATATCTTCACTGAGTCCCTCACTAGAGGGCCGGGTATGGTATAGTATATGTATATGATGATATGATAATATGATGATATGATTATGGCACAGAGTTCCATAATGGGTGGGGTACCATATATGATAATGATATGCATAATTTTCTTCATAAGGCACAGGTACAATGAGTTTTTAATTATCATACTTGTCTCCTGGGCTCTCTACTTTAGTTATGATCTTTCTTATTGTATTTCATGCTTTACATAATCAGTACATATCTTGTATTGACCCCTTTCCTCGAAGGGATGCATTTCATGCCCACAGGTATAGGTACTAGCTTTGGTAATCCGCCAACCTAGGATTCCTATTCATCTATATTGGAGTGCTCCTTTGTCTCAGAGCCTAGACTTTGGGTATAGACCCCCTTTTTGATGTATATATATGTTTAATTCAGGGGTACGACGGGGCCCTGTCCCGACATATGATACTGATGATACTGTTAGTGGTTTGTAGACATACGTGAGGGTTGTGTGTATATGTGTTCATTTGTGCATATATGAGTTGTATTTTTAGATGTTGTATGTAGTAACAACCTTGTCGGCTCATGTATTATGTGTTTTTAATTGATTGTGATTCCTTAGGAGATAGGTTACCCTGACACATGTATGTAGCGCTTGAGATAACGTCCTATTTTCAAAAAGCCTCCATATTGTGTTTGGTTTCAGTTTGATGATATCTTACAGATATATAAACGAGTTCCCAACTCGGGTACTAGTCACAACCTACGGGGTTGGGTCGTGACAAAAGTGGTATCAGAGTATTCATCTTCGGAGCATCCACAGACCGTGTCTAGTAGAGTCTTGTTCATCGATGTTTTGTGCACCATATTTATAAACAGGAGGCTACAAGACATTTAGAATGGTACCTTTCTTTCATATCTAAGATCTTGCGATAGAACCTAGACATAGGAAATGAGATTCCTTATACTAACATTTGATTGTAGAAGAAAAATGACACCAATAGAAGAAAGCGATTGATGATATTGGAAGTTACAAAGTATGCAGGTAAGAAACGAAACGAAAGATATAAGTTGGGTAAGGTATTGAAATACGATTGAAATGTAAGGTTGAAGATCAAAAGGAAAGTAAACAGGAAAATGTAACAGGTGCAGTTTGAGTTAAATATACAAAGTAAGTTCATCATTTTCGTACTGTTGTTGATATTGGAAGCCCTGTGTAGATGTGATATGATATGGTGTATATATATATATATATATATATATATATATATGTCGTCCCTGTGAGCCGCTATTAGTATTTTCTGCATGCAGGTTTTGAGATAGTAAGAAAGATAGAGGAAACTCTGCCAAAATTTTCCTAGAAATAAAAAGAGAATGAGATATAGGTTTGTAACATGTCTTGAAAGGTCATGCCCACAGTAATGATAAGATATTTCTAAGCTGCGAGTATAGCTGACCTCGAGAAATAAGTTAGCAGCTGAATAAATGGTAATAGTAAGTCGATATCGATAGGGTAAAAAGGAATTTTGAAAGGATTTGTAATACCAAGAGATGATTTTAAAAAGGCTAGAAAATCTTGATAGAGTATTATATTAAGGTACTGACTGAATTGATAAGTTGGGAAAAATTGTGAAAAATTATAGTTAAAAAAGGTAATAGTGTGATTAAGACAAGAGTATAGGGGAAAAAGAATTGTGACGGATATGAATGTATTAATAAGAAAATTTGTGAGATATGAATGATAAGGCTGACAAGGAAGGATAAAAGGTTAAGTACGCTTAATTCACCGAGTGTAATTAACCCATAGTAAGAATTGTGAAAAAGTAAAGCCTAGTGAGAAAGTGGCAAAAGATATGACATTGTCCGTGTGACTAGAATATAAAGGTAAGTGTGAAATAGAAAAACAAACTATAGAACAAATAAGTAAGACTTATCAAGTTCTGTAGGGAAAGTTTTGAATAAAGGTTATATGATAACAGAAATAATAGCGAGCACAAGGAAAGAAAGAGTAATTGAAAGGAGGAAACAAGAAGAAAGCGAGACAATAGTGTAGAAATAAGTCATGACATATGTAACCGAGGATACGAATGTTAAAAGTAATGGATCTGCGAAAGACCAAGTTGTAGAAAGATAAGAAATGATGTAGAATGGGTGCTAGGAAATGACTGATATGATACGAATAAAGATGGATGAACAGAATGCATTTTGGAAATGAAAAAAAGGATTATGCAAAAGTAATGTGTTATGAATGATATAGAGGTAGAATAAGATTTCTTGTGTGCAGAATAAAAGATAGACATAGACCGGAGAAATAATAAGGAAATTCTAACGGAAGCACCCAAGATAGACGTAATTAATTGAATACGAGTATGAAATGAAAGGGGAATATATAGTTATGAACTTAAAGGTGTAGTACGGCGACATGGTGATAAGGTAATACCATTATTGAGGCAAACTTGGTATGTTGTTGAATAAGTTAGAAGCCTGTATTGGGTACACAATAAGGGTAGAAAGGCATAAGGCATAAAGAGGTGCTGAATGCACACGACTTCACCTCAAAAATAGTAAAATCCTTAAGGGACAAAGACGGTAGGCTTGAGGAACAAATGGTGCAGTATAAATTCATCAAAATAAATAGATGATATAGGTTGGGATAAAGATCCTATTTCAAGAGAACATTGGACACTTATCATTGGAATATAAGTGCTTCCTAAGTGAGATTGTAACGACTATAAGTACAAATTAACTATTGATAGGAATGAGTGGAATGTGACCTTTTATAAGTTGTTACATTTGTCGCATTACTAGAGTATAGATTATCATATGAAATTTTGCACTATATATGGCAAGGGTCTCGTCGCTTTGTGATTTTGTCAACATTTTATACGTGATAATCAAGTTATAAATTATAAAGAAAAACATGGATATGGTACAGTACCAAGTGGATTAGAAAAAAAGATTTGATGAATTTGAGATTGGAAATAGGGACATAGAGCAAAGTATAAACGAATAATGGTATAAGTACACCCTTAAGAGGGGAAGCGGGTACAAGAAATGCAAATGCAAGATGGAAATAATTGACACTACAATATATTTGATATGGATGCTTAAACTTCAAATAAGATCCCTTGCTAAAATAACTTAGTAAGATTTGAAAAAGAACAATAAATAAATAGAAGTCAGAAAGGTTATGCAACCTATGAATGTTTGAACGTTAAGAATAAGACCAAGTTAGTGAGTACATGATAAGAGAAGTAAGGGTTCAATAATGACAATGCAGTTATGATATTTTGGGTACATTATAGAGAGATACAAAGATGGGTTAAGCCAAATTACCAAGATAGAATAGTACTAAGGGAAAATATTACATGGCCATGGTTGGACTAAACATCTATCCTGATACTGATTGTAAGATAAGAGAGGAGAAGGCAAGGTAAAGAATGAAGGCTAGAGAGAAGATGCTAAGGTATTTCTTGGGCTAAGTTGAGCACCTTCGCATATTCTTGTAAAGATTGCAATATAACGTGTGACAGAAAATTAAGAGAAAAATCTGAGTAAAGAGGCAATAGAAGAGTCTGAATTAAAGATAAAGAAAGATAATGTGTCTACAGTGTTACAAGTTGGGTTAAGGGAATTATAAAATGGTTTAAGAAAGACGATCAGAACTAGCTGGTTACTAAAAGATGGTGAACTTATATGTCTAATTCTTTTAGAATTATACTAGTTAATGATAGACAGAGCACATAATAGCTATGTAAAGTTATTATATGGGGGAACTCCAACGTTACTTGATAGCCAACCCTAAGGATTGAGATTAAGAGCTAAAAAGTAGAGTGACAGTTAAAGTCTTTTAAAGAAATCAAAAGGTAATACATAAGGTTGAAGATTCCAGAATATAGACTTCATTACAAGCTTACCTCGCGCTCCACAAAAGTATGATTCTATATGGGTTATTGTAGATAGGCTGACAAAATTAGCCCATTTCCTTCCAGTTAGGATTATATATTCAGCCGAGGTCTATGTGAGGTTATATATCAAGGAGATAGTAAGATTTCATGGGGTTTCCACATCTATTATCTTAGACAAAGGAGTCTAGTTTATAGCTAACTTATGGAGATCCTTCCAAGAGGGATTGGGGATATTAGTGAGTCTCAGCATAGTATTTCACCATCAGACTGATGGATAGGCCGAGCATACCATTCAGACACTACAAGATATGTTATGGCCTGTGTTATTTATTTCAGGGGTAGCTGGAATAATCATTTGTCACTTATTGAGTTCTTTTACAATAATTACTATCATTCTAGCATCCAAATGGCACCATATGAAGCTTTCTATAGCAAGAAATGCAGGTCACCTACTGGTTGATTTGAGGTTGATGAGACTAAACTAATAGGCTCAGACATGATTCAACAAGCTGTGAATTAAGTGAAACTTATTCAAAAGAGTATATTAGCAGCCCAGAGTTGATAGAAATCATACGCAGATAATGTATGGGGTTTGGAAAGAAAGGAAAACTTAGCCTGAGGTACATTTGGTCTTATTTTATTGTTCTTAGGGTGGACAAGGTTGCCTATGAGTTAGATCTACCATCTGATTTGAAAGCAGTGCACCCAGTCTTTCATATGTCGATGCTTCGCAAATGTATTGGTGATCCTTCTAAAATATTCCCCATGGATAATGACCAAGTGATAGAGGAGCTATCTTACGAGGAAAACCCTATAGCTACACTTGATCCCCAAGTCAGAAGGTTACGTATGTAATACCCCATATTTTGCATTTGCTAACGTTTTAGTATATTGTACTCAGTGTAGAATATTCATACATATATGAGAAACCATGACTTGTAGGTGAATGTATTGGTTGGAAATGGATTGAAAGTGTGGCAATGGTTTGAAATTTTAAAAGGTGGCATGTGATTTTTTTTTAATTCTAAGAGGAGTAGTAAGTTGAAGTAAGAGGTATTAAGATTTGGACATGGTGTAAATTTAATGGGTTGGTTATATGGTACTATTAAGCTAAGTAATGACTTATTGTTGGGCCAATATAAGTGAATTATGGGAAAACCCAATTCTAAAATTTTTCTGACAGCCTATTGTTGGTGGAATGGATGAGGATTTTGGGATGCCAAACTCCAATAATTTTTTTGGGACAAAAGCCTAATATATTTTCCACATAATAAACATTTTTTGGTCCAAAAATTATCCCGAAAACCGATCCAAAAAAGCCCAATTAAAAGGGAAAAAGATCAGGCAATTTTAAACATTTACACTTCACAAATATTTCTACAATTCTCTCCCACTTCTCCCTTATCTCAAAACCTATCCAATAACATCCCAACACTCTTTGAACTTCAAATATTACTCCAAGGTTAAGGTAAGTTGATTATTTATTGTTTTAACTTGATTCTTCCATGGAATTCATTGGAATCATGCTATAGATGTTGGAAACATAAATCTGAAATTTTTGGAAAGCTGTCCAAAAATTTTGGTTTCTAACTTTCGAGAGTTACTTTGATCTTTGGTTTGTTTTGAGAAGAATGATTTAGGATATTTGGAATTAAATATGTTAAAGGAAGGTTTATTGATTATTTTTGGTGTTTTTAAAGACGCAATTGAGAAGAGGTTTTACATATTTTTGGTGTAAGGACTTTTGAGTTCAAATATTTTATTGTGCTGTGAAGTTAAGTTGGGGCTGTTAGATGTTGTTTTTGTGCATGATATGGTTAAGGTATGTTTAAGGTGTAAACTACAAAATATGTTTAAAATTTGGTTGAAGTAGAATAATATATTTGTATGGATTAAATTGAAGTAATTACAAGAACTAATTGGAGACAGAAATCTGTCCGCTAATATTGTTGTCGAATATGTTGGTTGTTGGCTGTTTTAAGGTTATTTTTGAAGTAGTTGTACAGGAATTTATTGGTATATAACTTGTGAATAAGGTGGTTGTTGTTTTTAAGTAAATTGTGCTAAATATATGCATTATTTGGGTTGTTTTGGAGTTAATCTGGAAGTACAAATTGTAGGAGAAATATTGCCCAATTTTTATGAGAATTCCTAATTATAGTGTTACTCTCTTATTTGTAGACTTATAAACATAAAGAGTAGCCATAGCCGCTGGACATTAGTTAGACATCCAGGTATGTAAATCTAATATTTCTTTCTATTGTCATGTTCTTATGTAACAAACGGATGACAAATGTGTAGAATTCCAACGAAGCTCTTATTCTTAGAGATACTAGGATGTCGAATGTTCTTAATTTTCAGAATTTATATCGTTATGCCTTGACTCATATATATGATTCCATCCACCCTAGTTAGTATAAGTTATATTTTAGTATAAGTCATACTTCGGTATGATTCATATTTGGCATAATTTATAATGGCAACCGAAGGTTACTTGAAATGACCACTGTCTTAATTTTAAAATAATGGTTCATTTTGATTATTCTATTAAGTCTTAAATAATGATTTAAATGCATATGGTTACTCACTACTCTACTCATACATGTCTTAATGTATCTTTTACCGAGTCCCGGGCTGGGTATGTATTCGTACACAGTTTCACTACATTATTCACCGAGTCCCTTACTAGAGGGTCGGGTATGGTATATATATATATATATATATATATATATATATGATAATATGACCTGAGGACGTGATGATGGCGCTGAGCCCATGATGGGATAAATATGATATATATGTATATGAAGGATTCAACGAGTCCCTAAAGGGCTGGATATGATATATGATATAAGCATGCATGACTTTATTTCATAAGGCACAGGTACAATGACTTCTTGAGTATCATACTTGTCTTTTGAAACCTCTACTTTAGCTATGATTTTTCTTACTGTATTTTATGCTTATATACTTAGTACATATGGTCTATTGACCCCTCCTTTCTTAGGGGGGGGGTGCTGCATTTCATGCCCGCAGGTATAGATACTCATTTTGGAGAGCCGCCAGCTTAGGATTCTACTCGGCGGGTTTGAAGTGCTCCATTGTATCGGAGCCTAAGCTTTTGGTACCAATCCTTATAATGTATATATTTGTGTATTTAGGGGTACGGTGGGGCCCTGTCCCATAATATATTTTTGTTTATACTCTTAGAGGTTTGTAGACACATGCATGGGTTGGTTATAAATGTCATTCGGCTGCACTAGTACGGATTATGTTTTCAAATATTTCTATTCGGAATGGCAGCCTCATTGTCTTGCATATGCAAATATTTATTTTGGGATGCGTTATATTATGCAGCCTTGTCGGCTTGTATATTATGCTGTCCTATCTTTGAAAATTTTAACTCCCTAGGAGACAGGTAATATTAGTATTTATACAAGTGATAGTTTTGAGATGAAGTGCTACCCATATCATGTTCAGTTGCCGATTGATTTTAGAAAATAGGAGGGTATACGAGTGTCCACTTTGGACACTAGCCATGACCCATGGGTTGGGTCATGAAAATGTACCAAGGATGTGGCTTTCGTCAAAGTATTGTAGCGAAACAAGAATAGAAAAGAAATAATCTGAGAAGCCGAAGAGGAGATGAAGAATAAGTATCCTCACTTATTCCGTATACCCACAGGTACTCTAAACCCCTAAATTGGTTATATTGATTAATAAGAAAACTATATGTGACAACTATTATAAAGACTTCCCAGAATACTTGTAAGACCTTATGAGGCTAGTTAATATTCGAGGACGAATATTCTAAAGGGGGAAAAATGTTATATCGCGTACTTTTTGTATATTAGAATATTTTTAAGCTTCTCTAAAGCTGCCATGTGATCCATGAAGTTATTAAATGATCCTAAATGTATGCCCCATATCGTGCATAGACTAGTTCTATGTGAAGTAGTGATGATTTGAAATAGGTTTGAAAGGGTTTGAAAGGGGTTCGGGGCCAAATAATTTTTCACAACAATTGACCTACTTGCTTAAGCTACTGGTTTGAATGTCTTACATAATTAAGCTACTTGAGTACATGCCTCACTTACGTAGTAAGGATCACACAGGTTCTTAAGGTAAGCCTAATTGCTAACCTACTAAAAAGAACAAGTAGGTAATGCACCTACTTAGAATGTGTGGAGTGCATTTAAATAAAAAAAGGCAAGTAGGTGATGTAACAACTTACAAACTTGTGGCAGGAATTAAGGAGGTGATGCACCTACTTTCTTAAAGTAATAGAAAAGATTATTCCGGGATGCGAGATAGAGATTTTTATTCCCAATTTTAATTAATACACGAATTAGTTATAGATTTTATTTGGTCTAGATTATTAACTGGGGATCAGGGATTAATTGAGATTAATTAAGTTAATTAGACCACTAAGTGGGCCCCACCAAGACACATGGCATAATGTGATTGGAGGGTGGATGATAGTAGGATACATGTCCACAATGGACACATATCAAAGCTGGACACATGTCACTCATAGGGGCTGCTATGGATGACCATGGGACACATATAATAGCTGGTTATGTGTCACTCCTAGGGTTTGTATATATAATAAAAAATTAACGGCTGAGAGCTCATTTTAGCTCATTCTTCTTTGAGGAAAATGTAGAGAAAATGAAAGAGAGTTCAAGCCATAGCAACTCACGGCCATGGCTGAGCAAGCAAGCTCCCAAATTATGATCCCCACACTACTTTAATAAGGTATTTTCAACCAATTAGAGGTGATTAACAACGCGAATTAAGCATTGGGGAAGTAAGAAGATCTAATGTGCAATCTACATATTTCAGCCAAGTTGTTAAGGTAAGAATTAATTATTTTCTATACGTTTTAGGATGAATTTAGACATTTTGTGAATTTGTAAACGTGTATTAGAGGTGTGAAATTATGTATATTGGCATTGGAATGTTGTTAAAGACGTGTAGGGTCTATTTCATTTGAAAATGCTGAATTAATTTTAATTAATGTTTTGTTTGTTGTTGCCATGAGTTATATAATGAAAATGGAAGAATTTGATATTTTAAGTTGGAGATGTAATTGTAGCATGTGGATGTTTGTGTTGAATTGAAAAATTAAGTGTGGTTACGATTATACATTGTGTGGTTATAATTGTTGGGGCTGTTCTAATCTAAAGATGAATGATTAATTTTGATTAATATTGGAGTTGTTGTTGCCAATTATTATATGATGAAAGTGAAGGAATTTGATATTTAAAGTTATAATTATATTATATTGAGAATGATTTGGGTTGGTTGTGTTGTTGTTCTTGTTGAATTGAAGGACTAAGAGTAGTTAAAGCTATAGTGTTGTTGTAATTGTTGGACTGTTGTAAGATCATTCGATGAAGTGTTATGGCAGTATATTATTAAGAGTAACTTGATTACGTCGTATTTGTTATATTAAAGATTATGGAACGTCGTAATGGGTGGGCTAATTTGAAATAGTGTGCGGGCTATTTCAGAACATTCTTTAATCATGCCTTGGCTAACTTTAATATAACACTTGAATGTATGGTTGTTGATGTTGACTTGGTTGTTATGTAGTTGTCTTGAATATAAGGTAAATGTCGCCTAATTTTCTAGAAATGAGCTACTAGCGTTGGAGTGCATTTTGAAACCTTCCCTAGCTTAACCATAGTTCTTAACGTCTTAATATAGGTTGAGACACTATTGGGCAGTGTATGTGTGTTGTGTTGCAAATAAGCAATGAAGGTATGTAAAGCCTATCCCTTTTTTCTTTTGGCATGTCTTAGACGTAAGTGATGAATGATATGAGATTTGGGTAATTCCATTCATAAGTTCTGAAGATGATTCATGATCCTTAATCACTTCTAGATGTTAAAACTCTTAAAGTAGTTGAGCTATTTCCCTCGAGCCTTCTATATATTGAATAGTAATTTGATGTATAAGCTACTATTCCTAAACTCTACAATGACAAATATCTCTGATTCCATAAGCTGTTTTATATTATCTTGATATATGTCTATGATTCCTAAGGCTCCATTTGATATGGTCCATAGTTACATTCAAAAGGTACTTGAGATGACTACTGTCTTGATTTTCAAATAATGGTTCATTTCGATTAGTCTATTGAGACTCAAGCGATGATCTAATTATATATGGTTGCTCATGATATTCTACTCGTGCATACTGTTATTACCTCTTTCACTGAGTCCCAGACCAGGTATGTTATCGGGCACAACTTTATTATATCTTCACTGAGTCCCTCACTAGAGGGCCGAGTATGGTATAGTATATGTATATGATGATACGATTATGGCACAGAGTTCCATAATGGGAGGAGTACGGTATATGATAATGATATGCATGATTTTCTTCGTAAGGCACGGGTACAATGAGTTATTAATTATCATACTTGTCTCCTGGGCTCTCTACTTCAGTTATGATCTTTCCTATTATATTTCATGCTTTACATACTCAATACATATCTTGTACTGACCCCCTTTCTCTGAGGGCTGCATTTTATGCCTGCAGGTATAGGTACTAGCTTCGGAGATCCGCCAACCTAGGATTCCCATTTAGCTATCTTATAGTGCTCCTTTATTTTGAAGCCTAGACTTTTGGTATAGACCCCTTTTTGATGTATATATATGTTTAATTTAGGGATACGGCGGGGCCCTATCTCGCCACTCTTGATATTCTTAGAGGTTTGTAGACATATGTGGGGGGTTGTGTGTATATGTGTTCGGTTGTGCATATATGAGTTGTATTTTTGGATGTTGTATGTAGTGACAGCCTTGTCGTCTCATGTATTATGCAGTTTTAATTGATTGTGATTCCTCAGGAGACAGGTTACCCTGACAAATGTATGTAACGCTTCAGATAACGTCTTATTTCCACAAAACCTCCATATTGTGTTTGGTTTCAGTTTGACGATGTTTAATAGATATATACACAAGTTCCCAACTAGGGTACTAGTCATGACCTACGGAGTTGGGTCATGACAAAAGTGATATCAGAGTAGTTCATTCATGGAGTGTCCACAAACTATGTCTAGTAGAGTCTTGTTTATCATTGTGTTGTGCATATATCTATAAACATGAGGATACAGGACATTTAGGATGGTACCTTTATTTCATATCTAAGATCGTGCGATAGAGCCGATTCATAGGAAATGAAATTCCTCATACTAACCTTTGATTTCAGTAGAAGAATGACATAAACAGAAGGAAGTAACTGACGATATTGGAAGTTACAAAGCACGCAGGTAAGCAAAGGCACGAAATATATATGTAAGGTAAGGTATCGAAGGATGATTGAAATGTAATGTTAAAAATTAAAAGAAAAAGTAGACAAAAAAGTGTAATAGGTACAGTTCGAGTTGGACATACTAGGTAAGTCCATCATTGCATACTGTTGTTGATATTGAGCCCCCTATGCGGCTGTGATATGATAATATATATATATATATATATATATATATATATATATATATATATATATTGGACCTGTGAGGCATTGTTGGTATTTCTCGCATGCAGGTTTTGAGATAGCAAGAAATAAAGAGGAAACTCTACCCAAATTTTCCCAAAAATAGAAAAAAACAAAATAAAGGGAAAATGGGATATAAGTTCATAATATGTTTTGAAGGTTGATACCGATAAGGTAAATTTATTATATTGTAGTAAAGAGTTAAGAAATACCCTCATGTCATCCATAAGAGGCACCATTTTTACTTGAGAAATTTTATTTCAAAGAAAAAGCCTATATGAGAAGTAAAGTTTAGAGTTTATTTGACCTGTGAGGTATTGTTGGTATTTCTCGCATGCAGGTTTTGAGATAGCAAGAAGTACAGAGGAAACTCTGCCCAAATTTTCCCAAAAATAGAAAAAAACAAAATAAAGGGAAAATGGGATATAAGTTCATAATATGTTTTGAAGGTTGATACCGACAAGGTAAATTTATTATATTGTAGTAAAGAGTTAAGAAATACCCTCATGTCATCCATAAGAGGCACCATTTTTATTTGGGAAATTTTATTTCAAAGAAAAAGCCTATATGAGAAGTAAAGTTTAGAGTTCATTTGAACGGACCAGAATATGTCCCAACTACATATAGCCTTAGAAAAAGATCATGTTGAAGGGTAAAATATCCAGCAATTAAGTTTAAATTTTGTTGAAAAGTACAAAGCTTGCAACAAGTAATTTATGAATTAAATAATTCATTCATAATTCATGACTAAACCTGGAGGTAAACCATGTGAATCAAGCACTAAGAAGTCCTATGGTGCTTATCGGTTTCTAGTTTCCTTCTGGTGGTGGTTGGAGAATACTTCATGATAACATTTTATTAGTTTTTAACCAACTAATTCGAAATGGAATTTGTGGAAGGAAAAATATAAATTTTTGAGCTATTAAGGATAAGATTGATCAGAAGGGGTGAAGGGTTGAGTACTCCTAGTCCATGAAGTGTAATTACAACATAGTAAGAATTGTGAATAAGGTAAAGAAGTGTTATGTTATAGGATGGATTACGAGGTGACTAAAGAATACGATATGATTAGTGTGAAATGGAAAAGCAAGTGCAGAATGAATACGAATGTCTTACAAAGTTCTATAGGGAAAGTTCAGAATAAAAAGTCAAGTGGTAACGAAATCGAAATGATTTTGAGTAAGATTAGTAGTTAGCGTTAGGTACACGACTAGGATGAAAACACTTGAGGCATAAATGAGTATTGTGTATATGTGACTTCACCTCAGAAAATAGCGAGATCCTTAGAGGACAGGTAATGTAGATTTGCGAAACAATGGATGTATTGTGAGTTTATTAGAGGAACAAGTTTTATCCGTTGGGATACAAATAGTGTTATAAGAAAGCTTGAAACACTTATTATCAGACTATAAGTGCTACCAAATGAAGAATTTGAAACGATTATAAGTACTAACTAAGTACTGATTGGAATGAATGGAATGTGGCTTTGGATAAATTGCTACATTAATTATATTACTCGAGTACAATTATCAGACAAGATTTTGTACTATATATCGGGAGTTCTCATCACCTCGTGATTGTGTTAAGGTTTCGTACATGTGTAATCTAAGTTGTAGATGATATAAAGAAAGACATGGATATGGTGCAGTGTACCAAATGTATTGGAAAAGAATCATATGAATTTGAAAAGTTCAAATGGGGGGCATAGAGGAGAATATAAACAGATAATGATATGGGTACCCCCTAAATGGGGGAAGCGGATTAGAGAAATACAAGTGTAAGCCAAAATCAACTAACACTTCAATGTGTTAATATGAACACTTAAACTTTAAGTGAGATCCCATGCTGGAACAAGTTAGTAAGAACAGTAAGACAACAACAAATGGATAGAAGCCAAGATGATATTTGAGACAATGCTGAGAATAATTGGTGAAGATCTTGGATACTATGACATCAAAAGATAGATGCTTATAAAAAGGATGAATACAACAAGAGAATAGTAATGAGTGACTTAATAGATTATAAAGAATAGAAAGGCTATACTGGATTAGAGGTTCAGAAGTTGGCAACATAGTTATTGGATAATGATATTGTGACATACAAGTAGCAAAGAAAAAAGGATAGAAAATCTCTCCTATGGTAGAATATGAGAAAATTAAATGGTAAGGAAAAACTATGATTAGAATTGAACGCACTTGGTATAAATTATACAAGAATAGTTATGCAACCTATGAATATTGGTATGCTAAAGGTTAGATCAAATAATTACTTGATAAAATGAATAAGAATTCAGTAATAACAATGTGATTGCAATATTATGGATGCATCAAAGAGAAGTTTAAGATGTTTTAAGGAAAAACTACAGAGATATAATTAGTAATGAGGGCAAAAGACATAGTTGAGCCTGATATCGACTAAAAGAGGTAAGAGAAAATATAGGGTCTGCATAAAAACTAGCGTGGCGACGTTAAGATATTTCTTGTTCTGATTTAAGCACCTACACATATTCGTGTAAAGATTTCTATAGGATACATGGTAGGAGACATAAGAGAAAATGATAGTTAAAGACTTTTAGGTGAAAGTCAGAAAGTTACACATAATGCCAAGGATTCCAGAATACGTACTGTCACAGTAGAGTAAAGAAAGAATATTGGAGTAAAAAAATGTTACCCCTTGTGAAATTTCGTTTTACTCATAGAACCTAGAATGTGTTATAATAAACTAAAGCAAGTCAAAAAATGGAGGAAGTATGTGAAGGGAATAATTAACTAAGAGAACACTTGAGAAAATATTGGGAATTCAGAATTAATTCAACATTCGAGGAAGAATGTTTCAAAGGGGGAAAAGATGTTACACCTCAAAAAATTTCGTATTACTAAGGTTACAGATGTCTTAATGTGAGCTCGAGGAGGAATAAACATTACAACTATAAAGAATGAAATTCTACTGTAGTAGCATGAGGATAGCATGGGTATAATAATTGGAGTTCGAACAATATGATTGAAATGATATGTTAAAAGATATATAACCCTCATAACCATAAGCTGAGGTGGGGCCCACATGATGGTATTTTTATAAAAAGTATATATGATAAGTTATATGGATAATATATGTGAAGTTAAACACAACTCAAGAAGGACCCTTGAGCCAATCAAAGTGGAAGCCATCAAAAAGATATTTTTTAAGTCATGTTTTTGGGTGATCTGACTTCAGGAGGCCATAATCCCTTTGGCATTTGGGAATTTGGGAAAACTCTAAATGAAAGATTTATATAATTGAAATATCTTTCCAACCATAGGTTGTGTGTCGGAATGGGACATCAAAATTAAAATATATGGACGTTTTAAGTCTGACAGGCCAAACTGAATAGTGGATTCGGCCCAACCCGATTCCAACTCGGGTAAGGCCCAATAGCCATGCCATTAAAGCAAAATTTTCAGCTTTTCCTTCATCATTTAGACAAAACAAACGTCCAAACATTTACCAAGAGAGTGAGGTAGGAAAACCCTAGAGAGAAATACCAAAATTGACCACAATTGAAGCCCCAAATCTCGAAGCTCATGAAGAGAAAAGTGTTGTACGTCGTGTTGCCTTCAATTTGAGCTAAAAATCAATAAGAAGGAGAAGTCTTGATGTGTGTTTTTTACACTTGAGGTAATATTAAGACCCCTTTTTCATTGTTAACAAGTTTATTTAGAGTTTTAATGGATTAGAATGGAGAAAATAGTGTTATAAACTCATTTGTTGATTTGTTGAGATTTATGGATTAAGGAGGTATTTTGAGTGGATTAAATAGATGAAATTAACTGTGTGATTATGTATAATAATTTTTGATATTATTTTGATATTTTTGATGAGTTGTTGTTTTTGAATTTGAAAGACTAAAGTGTATGAAGATATTGTATATATATTTTGGAGCTCTTTGGTATGATATTTATGGGTTGTGGTAGAACTTGGTGTAACCTTTATATGGTTTTCTTACATTTAAATGGGTGATGTTACTTTCATGGGGCTGCTATGATATGTCATCAAATTAGATGAAAATATTTTATGAAATAACCTATAAAAATTGGAGGTGGTTTGGTTGACGTGTTGTAGGTGTTCATAAGATTTTTGAGCATGCTTATGTTGTTAATTAGGGGCTGTTTTGATATGTTGCTATTGTTCTTGTTAAACTTAGAAGACTAATGATATTTAAGGTTATATGTTATGTTATATATTGGTTGGATTGTTGTAGGAATGCTCTGATGAAAACGTTAAGACTATATTCATTAAAGATGACTTAAGATGTAATAGTTGTATGTGGACTTAGATTGTTGTCGGATGTTATGAATGTGGACTGCCTTAACTTAAAAATAATGTTATAATGAAGAGATTAACTTGTATTAAATAGAATTGGAGTTGCTTGAATTAGATTGGTTTGATTGTCGTTGTTGCTATTATTGTTATGGATTATGTTTAAAAGTGAAGGGATTGAATATGTTAATGTTAAATCTCTATTTGAGCCGTATTGGGGCTATTCTAAACTAAAAATGGTGGGTTAATATTGATTAATATGGTGGTTGTTATTGTGTCTTATTAAAAAATAAAAATGAAAGCATTCAACATGTCAAGTTGGAGTTGTAATTGATTTAAGGGCTGCTTGTAATGTGTGGCTGCTTGTGTTGAATTGAAGGATTAAGTGTAGTTATGATTATGCATTATATGGTCAATTGTGGGGCTGTTCTAAATTATTTCCATAAGGTGTGGTGGCTGCAACCTATTAGGAATAATTCGATAGCATCATAGTTGTCATGTTGATAATTAACGAAAGTCGAATGTTAAGTGGGCTATTCAGAATATTCTTGAATCTCATTTTGGCTAGTTTTAACATGGTATTTTAATGTGTGATTGTTGATGTTGCTTGGTGGTTATATGACTGATTTGGAGATGAGGAAAATGAGTATTATAGGGGAGGTGTTGTCAAATTTTTCTAGAAATAACGTACTAATGACGAAGTACGTTTTATGCCTTTCCATAGCCTAACCATAGTGCTTAACGTATTAATATAGATTGAGACCCTATGGGGCAACATATACATGTTGTGTGCAGATAAATGCTAAAGGTATGTAAAGCCTATCCCTTCTTTCTTTTGGGCATGTCATAGATATAAGTGGCGAATGATATGTATATGAAATTTGGGGTGATTCTATTCATAAGCCTTGAGCGCGGTTCATGATTCTTATTCACTTCTTGATGTTAGAACTCTTACAATAATTGAGCTATTGCTTCTTAAGTCTTCTATACGTTGGGAAGTAGTAAGTGTGTAAAGCTAATCTTTCTTTCTTTTGGCATGATCCATATGAAACCAACGGATGACGAATGCACAAATTCCAAAGAGGCTCTTATTCTTAGATACACTAGAATGGCTAATGCTCTTGATTTTCTAGAACTTATATTATTATGTTTTGATACATGTGTATGATTCCAACTATCCTCATTTGGTATGATTAATATTTTGGTATAATTCATGATTCTTATACACTCCTTAATGTTGGAACTCTTGGAATAATTGAGCTACCACCCTTATGTCTTCTACATGATTGGATAGTGATTGATGCTTAAAAGCTCTTATTGTTAAAAGGCTCTATGATGACTAAAGTCCTTAAGTATCATAAGCTTTCTCGTATTAATTTGATATATGACTAAGATTCCTGAGACTTTACTTACATAGTTCATGATGATAGTTAGAGAGAACTTGACATAACTATCATTTTGATATACGAGTGTTAGCTTATTTTACTCATTCTATTGAGTCTCAGATGATAGTTACACATGGTTGCTAATGATACATTATTCCTGCATATTGTTATTATATTATCCACCGAGTCCTATGATAGACCAGATATGTTATCAGGTATAGTTCCACTACATTATCTACTGAGTCCCTCGCTAAGGCTGGGTATGTAAATTTTACTACATTATTCACCGAGTCCCTCACTAGGGTCGGGTACAATATATGATGATGCAATGATATGATTATGACATCAATTCCCACGATGAGCTGGGTACGGTATATATGTATATGATTTTATTCACTGAGTCCCTTACTAGAGGGTCGGGTATGGTATATATATATATGATGATATAATAATGTGATAATATGATAATATGATGATATGGCTTTATTTATTGATTCCCATAATGGGCCGGGCACGGCAATATGTATGACTTCATTTGTGAAATATAGGTTCAGTGATTTCTTAATTTTAATACTTGTATCTTGAATCTCTACTTCAGATGTGATCTCCTTTATGGTATTTTATGTTTTATATACTCAGTACATATGTCGCACTGACCCCCTCTCTTCGGAGGGCTGCGTTTCATGCCCGCAGGTACAAATATTCATTTTAGGGATCCTCCAGCTTAGGATTTCCACTCAACAATTTAGGGAAGTGCTCCATTGTCCCGGAGCCTAGACTTTTGGTATAGATCTCTTGATGTATATATATATTTGTTTATCTAAGGGTACGACGGGGACTTGTCCCATCATATGATACAGTTGAAATTCTTAGAGGTCTGTAGACATATATGTGGATTGTATATAGACATTGTCCAATTAAGTTAACGATTTATATTTCGAGGATGTCCCCTTTTGAAATAGCAGCCTTCTCGGCTTGCGTATATGTATATAGTGGGATGTTTGTACATGTAATGATAGCCTTTTCAGCTCACGTATCATGTTATCATTTGATGATTGTGACTCCTCAAGATACAGGTTGCGTTAATATAGATATATGGGACAGTTTCGAGATGACATTCTATTTTCTTAAGTCTCATATCATGTTTTGTTGTGAATTAATTATAGTTAACATGTATGTACACGAGTGTCCAGTTTGGGCACTAGTCACGACCCACGGGGTTGGGTCGTGACAATATCATTTGCTAGAAAAAGAATGGATATTGTGCCTAAAACTTGGGAACTCACCCAAGTAGTAGCCTTCAGCGAAATCAACTAGCCATGGAGAGGGGAATGTGGAATAACGTCGGTCCCTACATCATTATATGATGTAGGCAAAACATTATGCATTAGTACTTTGAATGTACTAAGTATGTAGGCATGCATGTACATTGAAGAAATATTAGAAAATTATAGTAGTATGAAACCTAGTGTAATGCATGCATAATGTCATGACCCGAATCTAGACCATGATGACGCCTACTATAACTCCCGAGTAGGCAATCCAAACCAAACTAAGTGCAAGTCAAACCTCATTTTAATAAAATAATAATTAACCTAATAAGGCGAGAGCAAAGAGAAAATAACTAAAGAAAAGTCGGGCCAGGGTATAGATATGTAAATATGATATAAAATATACAAAATGCCTGATAGTGACCAAAAATGACAAAGTTATACTAGACCAAACCCTAGACCTAGGGTCACCTATAGAGGAGCTACTAAGTACAAATGCTGACAATATATACAAATATAAAATGCAGAACTGACTGTCCAAAATACAAATACATGTCAGGGAAAAAGAGGAAATGTAACAAGTTTCTGAACATCGGGAGTTCACCACAATCCAGAATGGCACAACTACAGATGATAAAAGGTACGCTGAGGGTGTCTCAAACTGGGAACTGCATCAAAAAGATGCAGACATGTAGTATAAGTACCAAAATATGGGGTACTCAGTAGGCATCATAGGCCGACCGAGCTCAGAAAGAATAAATATATAAAAAGCAGCACGATGATAATAATAATAACAAGGAAGAAGCATAAAATCTATGATTATTGGAAAAAAGGGCATGGGCAAACCATAAAATAATCAAGTAAATCCAATAAATTGTAATCTTGACTTATAAATTATCGGAAGAAAGCCGAAATGAAAACTCATAATTATGGCTCATTATCGTTAAAAAAATCATGAAGCACCCAGAGTAACTCTCGAGCTTATCAGTAAAAGGGCTGCCCAGAATCATACTTCGAGCTCATCAACATTGAAAAAACAACCAAGAATATGTATCAATGGGCCACCCAAAATTTCACACCTTGAGCTTATCAAATGAAATAAGGTGAATCCCAAAATTAATAAAAGGTCCGCCTGAAATTATGTCTCAAGCACATCAACATGAAATGTCATAACTGAGATATCGCCACATTTCCAAAGTTCCTCATATTTATTCATCTGCTGAAAGTCTTGATCTAATCATTTATTCTTCCCTTTAAAAAGATTTCTTTAAACGCCGCCCGGTAAATAAGACAAGAAGCATGTCAAAAATCATATATCACTCACCCGAGATTCCGATATGCCGAAAGCACGGCCTCGGACCCAACATCTTCAATATCAAGAGCAACCAAGGCCAAACATAAGACAAAAATCATAACAAGTGACCAACCAAAACCAAACAAGTCAAACAAACGGCATTGTAAGTTCAAATCACATTGTTGAAATTTCTAAGGTTTCTAAACGATATAACAAGTCAAGATTCACCCTAGACTAATTATCCAATAACTAAAACCCCACGCTAGTCACTAGCGAGGATCATCGGCTCCAAATTTGCTCAAAGGGATATCAAGACTCAAACCTCCAACCTAATCACACATTACCACCTAAAATACATCAATTCCAACTAAATTAAGTGTAACAAAAGAAATTCATAACCTACCTCAAAGCCAAAATGGCACACGAACCACTAAACTTGACCTTTTCCATTTTGGGCCACCTTTGAACGATGACACTCTATCAAATTATCGAAGAGCACATCAAAACAAGGCCAATGATACCCATATTACTATAATTAAAATGAAACCAAAATCTGATAAAAATTCGACACTAGGTTGATACACGAAATCAAAAAACCAACTCTGCAACAAGGTCCCAAATAACTCAAAGAACTTATGCCCCAAAAATGGGCTCATTCAAAGTACCAAAAGATGTCAAACAATCCCACCAAATTCAAGTCCTAAAATAGCCAAAAATTGCAAGAAAAAAGGGAGATTTACCTAGAAGGAAGCCTTTTCTCCTAATTATGAATGTACCAATGAATTCCCCACAAAATTCCACACAAATTAGCCTTTTAAATCACCCAAATCGCCCAAATATAGAGAGAAAGTGAGTCATGAAAGTTAAAGCTCAAATTTGAAAACGAGAGAAAAAAAGATCTTTCATGTCGCTTAGGCGAACCCCCAGTGTTCACTTAATATACCACCTAAAAGAAGCGGGCATTTTAACGATGCTTGGTTACTTAAGCGACCAATTACTTAAGCAAAGGTATGTCGCTTTACCGACCCCCGGCCCGAGGTACCTAGTTACTTTAGCGACCTCCTAGCTACTTTAGCGGCACTCGCTAAAGCGACCAGAGTCGCTTTAGCTACGGCACTAGATGCTTGCAGGGGCAAAAATTGGCTTGGCATGCCAAATTCTCCCATGTGGTGTTCCGTATTCATTTAGAACCCCATGTGTACAAATGAGATATGCCACCCCATCAAATTCGACTCTCCGGACTCATGGACGAATTTGAAAATCCCATATGATGTCTTTTTATGGATAAATGGGTCCCACACCCAAATACCATTTTCCAGAACGGGTCTTGGAATTTGATCAAAAGGCTCGGGAAGCGAATGAAGGGTTGTTCTAGGCCAAACTTGATATTTCAGAACTAACCGCGCTGTCAGAATTTCCATCCGAGTGAGATTTCCAAGAATGTTCATCAAAGCCAACCATAAACTAATTTTAAAAGTCACAATTCCAAATGGCTCCAAACTCATACTGATTGCTTCGATGCATGTGCCGACTATGATACTAGACTAATTTGACCTTCCCGGAGCTGTTAGAACTGTAAGAATTCCGTTCTGAGTTCATTTATAGTAAGCTATGACAAAAATCATATGTTTAAGGTATAAAGGTTCGAAACATGGAAAATAGCCTAAAACTATTTAAAGTGCCTCGGGAATTGAACCAAAGGTCATTCTAAACCAAAATTGGCATTCAGGAGTTAACCATGCTGATAAAATTTTCATCTGAGCACATTAGCTAAAAATGTTGACTAAGGTCAAACTTGACCAATACTTCAAAGTTAAAATGCCTAATCGCATAAACTCAGAACGAAGGCTCCAAACCCAAACCAACCTTTCTTCTTGACCAAAATGACCCTTCTAGAGTTGATGAAACTGACGGAATCGTCATCTCACATCAAAATCTTTGAAGGTTGAATCAAGTCAACAATTTTAAGATTTAAGCTTCAAGAATGGCCAAACATTCTAAAAACTCAATAGAACCCTTTCGGGGAGCATGCAACCAATTATAACATCACATAAGAGTTATCAAGATGCTATGGGGAGAGGTAAAATGGTAAAAACACACAAAAGCATAAAATTGACAATATAGATTATTACAACATCCACAACTAAAAGGACTTCTTTCCTCAAAACTCAAGGAAGAAAGGGACCTGATGGCTCAAAAAGGTAAGGATGTTGAGCTTGCATGTCCTGCTCGGTCTCCCAAGTAGCCTCCTCGATCGAACGATGCCCTCTCTGGAAATTCACCAATTGAATCTCCTTAGACCTCAACTTCCTAACCTGCCTGTCCAAAATAGCCAAAGGCTCCTCCTTAAAGACTAAGGACTCATGAAACTAAACTAAATCCCACTGAAGCACATGAGACTTATTCGGGACGTACACTGCAGTGAAGAAACATGGAACACAGGGTGAACCTGAAAGCGATGGGGGGAAGGCCTACTCATAAGCTACCTCCCTTACCCATCTTAAAATCTTAAAAGGGATAATATACTTGGGGCTAAGCTTATACCTCCTCCCAAATCTTATCACGCCCTTCATAAGCGACACTCACAGGAATACACGGTCCTTAACCATAAACTCTAAAGTTTGCACCCTTTGATCAGTATAACTCTTCTGCCTACTCTAGTAAGTATAGACCCTCTCCTGAATCATACGAACTCTATCCATCAAATCACACATCAAATGGGTGCCCTAAAGACTAACCTCAAAGGAATGAAACCAATCCACTAGGAAAAGACATCTCTTACCATACAACGCCTTAAAAGGTACCATCTCAATGCTTGAATGGTAGCTATTATTATATGCGAACTTTGCCAAAGCCAAGGACTGGCCCCACTAACCCCCAAAATCAATAACATAGGCCCATAGCATGTCCTTCAAGACCTGAATGGTCCTCTCTTACTGACCATCAGTCTGGGGGTAGAAAGCGGTGCTAAGCTCAACCCATGTACCCAACTCTCTCTGTATAGAACCTAGAAATGCAAAGTCATCTAAGTACCCTGGTTTGAAATGATAGATACTGGCACCCTATGCAACTGGACAACCTCTCGAATGTAAATCTAAGCAAACCTCTATGCAGTGTAGGTATTCTAGATCGGTAAGAAGTGAGCAGACTTGGTCAATCCATCTACAATCACCCAAATAGAATAAAACCCCTGGAGGTACATTGTTAACCCACTACAAAGTTCTTAGCTATCTGCTCCTACTTCCACTCTACAATGGGTAGTCACTAGGTCAAACCACCTAGCCTCTGATGCTCGAACTTAACTTACCAAAAGTTTAAGAAACTAGCCACAAAAGCTGCAATGTCTCGCTTCATCCCACACCACTAGTAATGTTATCGTAGGTAGAGATACATCTTCACCACACCAGGATAAATGGAATATCTTGAATAATGAGCCTTTTAAAGGATGAGCTTGACTAAATCTCCTACTCTAGGAACACGAATACAACCCTAAATTCTCAAAATGTACTCTAGATCTAAGGTCTGCTAGCCTATCCACTGAGACCTAATCACAAATCACCCTCAACTCTAGGTCCTCGAACTACTGTGCTTGAATCTGCTCTATAAAAGAAGATATAGTATCTACATAAGCAAGTACCTTGCCTGGCTCAGAAATGTGAAGATGAACCATCTAGTTAGATAAGGACTAAATGTCTGAAGCTAAAGGTCGTGCCTTATTTGATAAGAATTCCAAACTCCCCATATTCACCGCCTTCCAGCTCAAAGCATCTGCTACTACAATTGCCTTGCCCGGGTGATAGAGAATAGTGACGTCATAGTCCTTCAGAAACTCACCTACACTGTCTCAAATTAAGGTCTTTTTGGCTAAATATGTACAAAAGGATGCGATGGTTAGTGTAGATTTCACAATGGGCTCCATACAAGTAATTCTCCAAATCTTTAGTGCAAAGACTATCACTATAAACTCTAAATCATGTGTGGGGTAGTTCTACTCATGCACCTTTAGCAGTCTAGAAGCATATGCAATAGCTCTACCCTACTGCATTATAACGCAACCCAAGCTAACACCTGAAGAATACAATACACTATAAATCCCTAGTCCTTGACAGAAAGAGTAAGAATCAGAGTTGTAATCAGCAGGGCCTTCAATAAGAGGAAGCTCACCTCACACTTATTAGACCACTGGAAAAGAATATTCTTTTGAGTCAATCTAGAAAAGGGTGATACAATAAAAGAGAACCCCTCCACAAACCATCTATAATACCCTGCCAACCTGATGAAAGTACAAACCTCGATAGGAGAGGTAGGCCTAGCCCAATCATAAATTGCCTCTATCTTCATCGGATCAAACATAATCTAATCCTTAGACACCACATGTCCTAGGAATGCCACAGACTCATGCCAGAATTCACACTTAGTGAATTTGGCATACAACTGCTGATTTTGCAAGGTCTGAACTACTATCCTCAAGTGTTGCTCATACTGCTCTCTACTCTCGGAGTACACTAGAATGTCGTCAATTAATATAATGACAAAGGAGTCCAAGTAGGTCCTGAACATACGGTTTATCAAATTTATGAATGCTGCAGGGTCAATATTCAACTTAAAAGACATGACTAAGAACTTGTAGTGCCCGTATTGAGTCCTGAATGTAGTATTAGGGATAACTAACTCCCTAATCCTCAACTGGTGATACCCTAACCTCTAACCTATCTTAGAGATCACTACTGCACCCTAGAAGTAGACAAATAAGTCATTGATACGAGGCATGGGGTACCTATTGTTGATGGTCACCTTATTTAGCTGCTTGTAATCAATACACACACGCAAGGTACCATCCTTGTTTTTCATAAACTGTACAAGAGCACCCAAGGGAGACACATTGTGCCTGATAAACCCCTTACTCAAAAGGTCCTGGAGATGTACCTTAAGCTCTCTCAACTCAACTGGAGCCATCCAGTATTATGGAATAAACATTGGGTGTGTATCCTTCTCAACATAAATATTGAAATCAATATCACCCTCAAGAGGAAGGCCAAGTAGATTGGTGGGATGTATATCAGAGAACTGTCAAACCACATGAATAGAATCAATAGAATAAGTGTCAGCATTAGTGTCACAAACATAAGCAAGATAGGTAAGACACCTCTTTCCCACTAACTACTGGGTCCTGAGGAAGGATATCACGCCACACAGTACATGACTAATTGTATCTATCTACACGATCAGAGGAATGCCAGGCATACATAAAGTAAAAGTCTTAGATAAGCAATCCAAAATTGCATGATAAGTGGACAACCAATCCATAAGTAGAATTAAGTCAAAATTTATTATTTCTAGTACAATCAGGTCTTCTCTAGTATCATACCCCATGATGGTCACTAAATAGGATTAATACACTTGATACACTACTAAAGAATCACCTACTAGGTTAGCTACACATATAGACACAGGAACTGGCTCAGATAAAACATCCCATTGAGTAGCATAACAAAAAGACACATATGAGTAATTGGACCTCGGATCAAATAAATCATAGGCAGGTTAATAAGAGATGGAGATTAAAGCTGTGATGACGACATCCGATGTCTCCGCCTCTAACCTATCCAAAAAAGTATACATATGACTGTGTGCCCCTCTACCACCTGTCCGACTTGCTTGTGACTAACCCTAAAAATACCCTCTACCACCAAACACACTTTCTCTAGGTGGCTGAATTAAGACCTTGTGGGCTTGAATCTACTAACCCTATAAATCCTACTGACTTTGGCATTTGCAATGGATGATAGTAAGATACTCCCTAGTAAAGTTGCCTTTCACACCACTCTCATAGCATGATCCTTTGAATGAACCTCCCTAAGCTATTCCAGCTAAACCGGGATAGCCACCACGGCCCAAATACCCAAAAGTCTAACCCTGAGAAGAGTGACCCAGAGTTTGGCTGCTTTGACCGTCTATACCTGCTGATCTACTGTAGGTAAGCTATAAGGCTACCTGAATTAGTCTACTAGGTGAATACTATTGTGGATGGCCTTTACTAAAAGAACCACTACCATATGACTGGTGTCCACTGAAATTGCCCTGGTAGTGAGGCCTCTTGTCGTTGCCTCCATAGGCCTCATAACGTATAGCCTCAATAGTATAGACATAGTCTACTTTCTATAAGAATGAATATCTCGAAGCAACCATATGCTCTGTAACCAACCTTAAAGGAACAAATACCCTCTGACAAACTGACGTACACGCTTTTTCTCAGTCGGCATAACCATGTTAGAGTACCAGGAGAGCTCATGGAATTGACACTCATACTCCATGACCATCATCGATCCCTGTACCAGCGCTATAAAATCATCCCTCAGCCTTTCTCTCAAACTATAGGGTACATGCTTCTCTAAGAAATCCTTATAGAACTGAGCCTATGTCATCACCAAAGATCTCGTGGGTATGCAACTAACATAGGACTTCCACCACTACTTTACTGGCCCATCCAAATGGAAAGTAATGTAATTAACCCCGTGGGACTCCACCAATCCAAGGTTATGCAACCTCTATAGGCAACTTACTAAAACTCTCATGGGCATCCTAGCCCACAACACCCGATAACCTAGGAGGGGGTAATCTGATAAACCTACCCAACATCTTCTATTCCTCTACAGTCATAACCAGTCTAGTTGCAATATGCTGAAAAATTATGGGAATAGGCTGAATAACCAGACGAGGAGCTTTAGTAGTAGGCTGTAGAACTGGGTTGGATCATATTGTGCCCTTGACTGCCCTGATATCTGAGCCTCCTCTCAGACTTAGGGCCCAGCGGAAGTGTTAGGTTGTGTCCCAGATCGGGATATACCCTCCTTGAAACCGAGAATCCATGCTAGAGTATCTTGTAACACTAGTGTAAATAGGATGTAGAGGTGTTCGTTGCCATTAGCGCACGATTAGGACAAGAATAATGAATTAATTTTGAAGAATATCCTATAACCTCCCGTAGGTTGGACACGGATGTCATCATACCGATCCATAGGACACTACTGGACTTTCTCCTGTAATGGTATGATCGGTGAACCTGGCTCTAATACTGCTCTATAACGACCATAATCCAGGCCATGATGACACCTACTATAACTTTCGAGTAAGCAAGCCAAACCTAACCAAGTGGAAGTGAAACTTCATTTTAAATAAATTATAATTAACATAAAAATGTAGGAGCGAAGAGAAAATAACCAAAGAAAAGTCGAGATAGGGTATAGATATGTAAATTTGATACAAAATATATAAAAGGCTTGATAGTGGCCAAAAATGAAAAAATGACACAAGACCAAACCCTGAACCTGGTGTCACCTATACAAAACTACTAAGTACAAATGCTGACAATATATACAAATATTCAACACAGAACTGACTGTCTAAAATAGAAATACAAGTCATGGCCCTAAGAAGGAATGTAGCACGTCTCTAAATGTAAGGAGCTCACCAGAATCCAGACCTAGCATAACTACGG
Source organism: Solanum dulcamara (assembly GCF_947179165.1). NCBI lineage: Eukaryota > Viridiplantae > Streptophyta > Magnoliopsida > Solanales > Solanaceae > Solanum > Solanum dulcamara. The sequence goes on from NC_077241.1 coordinate 26,170,568, forward strand.
ATGATCAGGCGAACGCTGAGGGTGGCTCGAACTGGGAGCTGCATCAAAAAGATATAGAAGTGCAGTATTAGTACCAAAACATTAGGTACTCAGTAGGCATCATAGGCCGATCAAACTCAAAAATAATAAATTTATAAAAATCAACATGATGATAAGAATAATAATGGGGAAAAAGCATAAAATCTACGTTTATTGGGAGAAAGGGCACAGGAAGACCATCAAAATAATGAAGTAAATCCAATAAATCGTGTTATCACACCAATATTCTCTGCTTATAAATTACCGAAAGAAAGACCAAATGTAAACTCTTAATTAAGGCTTATTATCATTTAAGAACATCATAAAGCGCCTGGAATAACTCTTGAGCTCATCAATAAAAAGGCCGTCTAAAATTAGACTTTGAGCTCATCAACGTTGAAATAATAACCCAGAATATGTATGAATGGGCCACCCGGAATTTTACACCTTGAGCTTATCAAATGAAATAAGGTGTAGCCCAAAGTAAATAAATGTGTCACCTAAAATTTTGCCTCGATCTCATCTACATGAATTCCCATAAATGATATATCTCCACATTTCCTAAGTTCCTCATATTTATTCATCTGCCAAAAGTCTTAATAAGACAAGAAGGATTTCCAAAATCATATATCACTAACCTGAACTCTGATACGATGAAAGCATGGCCGCGCACTCAACATCTTAAATATTAAGAGCTAGCAAGGCCAAGCATAAGTCAAAATCATGCTAACTGGCCAACCAAAACCAAATAAGTCAAAAATGGCATCCTAAGTTGAAATCACTTAGGAGCAATTTCTAAGGATTCTAAATGATATAATAAGTCAACATTCCACCTACGCTAAGGATCCAACAACTAAAACCCCATGCTAGTTACTAGCGGTGATCGTCGACTCTAAATTTTCTCAAATTCTCCAACCTACTTATCACAACCCAACCCCATAGGCCGCGACTAGGGTCCGACCTAAACCGCCGTACCTTCAACAATATTTAAGTTGAACCGTATGTGATGTGATACTATACACAACTCCAATAGGTCGATTTTTTTTCCCATAAACCTGTAGCCTCATTCACCTGTATCATAACAGGAAAGGGCACGCGAGCCGACGAGACTGCCATACCACAAAAACATTTGGAATAAGTCGTATGAGCATAATTGAAATAAACTTACAAATAACCCACATACACATATCTATAGACCTGTAAGAGTAATAACTACATCATATGGAGGGACAGGGCCCCCGTCGTACCCCTATGCTAAGAGGAAATCCTATACTGACGGATCTCTAAAATAAACACATGTACCTATGAGCATGAAATACAGTCCCTTGAGAAAAGGGGGTCAGTACGATATATGTACTGAGTATGTAAAGCATAACACATCATAACTGAAACCATAATTGAAATAGGGATGCAGGGGACAACTATAATAATTTAACGATTTACTATACCTGTACCTTAGGACACGTAATCATATACATCATCATATGCTGTGCCCAGCCCTCTAGTGAACTCGGAGTCATAATTATTTCCTCATATTCACATGTCATCGTATCATCATGCATTTTATTTCATTATATCATCGTATACGGCATCATATCATCGTATATGGTATAATCTTATCATGTATGTCATCATATTACATCCGGTTCACTATGGGGCTCGAGGTCACAAATGTATCACTCTAATCTCATATGTATGCCTACATAAAGTATCTGGCCCTTTAGTGAAGGACTCGGTGAATGAAGTGGTGTACGTCTATAGCATACCATCATAATATATATACTGTATCCGGCCCTCTAAGGAGGGACTCAGTGTTCCTTCCTTATTTCACCACATATACCATTATATTATAACTGGCTTGGGACTCGGTGAATAATTGTATCGTCATAACATATAACATATATCACACCTCACATATGGAATCATCTCCTCGTGTGTGGAACTGTACACATTCGGCCAAGGACGCAGTGAAAAAAGTAGTAAAACTGTACACGATAATGTTCCCGGCCCATCGTGGGACTCGAGGAAGGATGGGTTACAATATGAATGAGTAGAGTAGTGAGAAACCATATGAAACTAAGTCATTATTTGAGACTCGATAAAATAGTCAAATGAACCGTCACCTGAAGACCAGAGGAGTAATTATCCGAGGTACCCCTTTAGATGTCATTAGGGCTTATATCAGTTGGGGCTTCAGGGATCACATACATGCGTCAAGATAATGCCACATAATTTATGCAATCAGAAATATAGTCTATGCAATCAGAAACACAATTTATCTAGTCAAAGACTCAAATTATATAATCAGAAGCATTTATTATTTTTGAGCCTTTAAAAAGAGGAGTTGGTACCTCCACTTACTATTTATTATATAGCAGGTTCGAGAATAGTAGTTTGACTACTTTCAGACTCTTAATGTTCAGAAGTGACTACAAGTCCCGAGTTACACTCAGAGCTTATAAATGGAATTACCTTTAAACCCATATCATATATCATTTTACATAAAATTAAGTCATTCTAAAGAAAAGAAGAGATAGGCTTTACATGTACTACTTTTTATCACATAGAAGACCTAAAGGCAACAGCCCAGCTATTGTAGAAGTTCTAACATCAAAAAGTAAATGAGAGTTTCGACTTATATTCAGGGCTTTAGGGTATTTTGTTCTATTTCTTATTAGTTCATTAATGTATTTTGACTACTTTTAGGTATAAATCATATTCTATTAGCTACCTCAAACCTTTCTAAATTTCTCATTCACTCCCAATAACCCGAAACATAAATATTATATGTAGAATTTTCCTCCCAAGGTCTTGTTCTTCCTCAAGCAAGGTTTAAAGGAATTTCAAGTTCAAGTCCTAGTTCAACTGCATTTCGGGCTTCTACTATAAACACCCTGCAGGCCATTTTTGGACTTTTCTTAAAAAATGACCATTTTACCCCTCTCTTTAGTGTTTTCGAGTTGTATCTGATTGGTACCGGGTGTTGGTTTTTAGAAATTCCTATGACAAGTTGAGTATTTGAAAATATGGGGTTTTCATAAGCTTTAAGTGTTCAAAAGTGGTTTGTTGGGTCAACCGAAGCTAGAGGTCTCAAAATAAATTTCATCAATGCTAATAACAGCTTAGTAATGTTAAAATTGGTCTAGGAGAGTTTACAGAATAAGTTTTGGAGTTGTAACAAAGATTTCATCTCTTCAGTTAGGAATTTGATGAATTTTAGGCCAAGGTTTGACTTTGGTCATTTTTAAAAGTTCAAATGCCCAAAATGTAATTTCGACGACTCTATTAAATTCGGAGGATGGTGGGTCTAGAAGAACTGTTGATTGAATTTTTAGAGGTTCCGAGCTTGTTTTGATATTTTGAAGGCATAAGTTCATTTAGATGCGACTCTTTGAGTTTCTGGTCAAGGAGAACTCAAATTCAAATTCTGATGGCTCCACCAGCTCTGAAATGGCCAAATTAGGCTAGTAGCATTGTCGACATAAGTATCGAGGTAATCGATATGAGTTTGGCACTTTTAACTTTCAAAGTTTGCCTTTAGTTGACTTTGATCAACATTCTTGGAAAACATTCTCGGATAAAAATTATGATAGAGCGGATAGTTTCGAAATATCAAACTTTTTCTGGAATGACCCTTTTATTCACTTCTCTAGGCTCTCGGTCTAATCTTGAGGCTCGTTGTGGAATTTGACTTAAAATAGCACTTGGGTGTGGGACCCATTTTTCATTAAAATGACCTTGTATGGGAATATCAATTGCGCTATTGAGTCCGCAACTTCACTTAGTGGGGTAGCATATCTTGTTTGCACACACGGGGTTCTAAACGAATTCCGAGCGCCACATCAGAGATTTTGGATTGTGCCAAAAAAGGGGTGCAGCAATACACTGCTGGTGTAAGTTAAAAACCCATTCTTGTGCATTTTCTCTATCTTTAAAACCCATAACTTGAGTTCTAGAGCTCCAAATGGGGTGATTCAAAACAAAACTTATGAGATTTTTTTAGGAGAATGCGTTGGGGAGATTGGAAACTAATTTAGGGCATTCAATTGAGGTAAATTCTTGAGTTTAGTTACTGCACTTAGTATTTTTGAAATGAAATCTTTAACAACTTTGGGAATCTATTTCTTTGTTTATATAAGCCTGATTTTGGCAATTCAAGGATCTAACCTAAAGGAAATTTCATGAATAATCTGTTGGTGAGCTCAGAATCTTGAGGGGAGGTTTCGTGTGAGGTAAACTTACAAAATTAGTTGATGTCTTTTGACATTTTCGAGTTGGAGGTGTGTTGAATTTTGAGTTCTTGTTTATTGATTATTTTAGGCCCATTTTCTGCTATTCAAGAGCCTATTTTGTGGGGTTTTCTATAAGGAACTTCATGGTGTGATTATTTTTTTCATTGAAGTATTGTTTGAGGTAAATTCCATCCCTAAGGGACTGCCCTCCTTCTTGAATTATCCTTCAATGGTCAAATTATGCATGGGCTGATTTTCATACTTTTCGAGTGTCGAATTTTGCTATAATTGGAAATAAAGTTTTCTAAACTCAAATGTACCTTTTTATAGAGTCGAATTTGAGATTTCCGATGCCGATCCCACAATCTCATTTTAGATCCAATTTTGGATCCATCTTTAAAAAATGTGAAATTTGTGTCAAAACATCCATATTGATGAGGTGATTACAATTTTATTAGCGTGGCAGTGATTGGAGGTGATTCATAGGTCAAAAGTGTCATTTTGGTGGATTCAAAGCACGCGTATTTAGCTTTGAGATAGGCTGCTGTCATTTCCTTTTGACTGAACTCTATTAGATATCATGTATTATATTTTACATACTACTTCGGGAGTATTTGCTGAGATTAGCATTCTTGTCATCCTAATCCATTTTCCTTTTCCAAGGTGAGTTGTAGGCTAGATTAGTCCCGTGAAATCCTTAAATTAGGTTGTGGGCCTTGGTTTTGGTGTTGACTTAGCATTATTATCCTGTTTAAGATTACTTTTGATGGCAATAGTTAGGATTGAGCCTTAGGTGCTTTATCAGGTGTTTGTTTCCCTTTTAGGTTAGTGTAGTTTCCAGTAGGGATTATCACGGATTGGATACCCTTTATACTAGTTCCGAAGACCTCTGGGCTTATCGTAGCCATAGATTGGGCTTAGCTATGCTCGTTGGGAGCTAAGGTGGCATATTTTGTGTTGGAGAATTGATCCTAGAGAGATTTCTCTCCTTATCTATTTGTGAGCCATGTCTCAATTATTTCACTTTTGTTTGGTGGTAGGCATATGATACCATCTTACCTATTATCTATTATGGGGATCAAGATCATATCCGAGGAGTGATTGGATCCCAGGTTAGTCCCTTAACTTGTTGGTGTGCTAGGACTTGGTATTTCCTTTATGGCTAGATGTATCTTATTTGGATGCTGGTGATGGCATGCTTGCATTTGATTGAGCATATTCATTCATTTTTTGATACAATCCGGACATTGACATTGAAATTTTCACTACTACTTTTGAGAAGGCTTTCTCACGCTTTTACTACTTTTAAATTGGTTTTAACAGGAGTCGTACCATCTGGATTACTTGGTCATTGGTTTTGAAACTTATGAGGCGTTAGAGACGTACTTCTTTTTCTACATGAGGCATTAGAGGCATCGGGGATGTGCTTTCTTTAACTTGGTTATTTGGTGCATCAATGCCCTGTCTTGACTCACCAATGCCCCCAAGTTTAACTTGATATTCGATGCGGTATCACTTTTTCTACATCGACTTCACTGTTCACTCTCCGGTAACACTACAGGGGGCTATCTATCTATGTAATAATTGGTTTAGGCCTAGGCAATGTATACGGATTTCCCATATCCCCTATGGTTCCTTCTGGCCAGTTCACCACTGAACTAGATGAGGGAGCCGCGTGGGTTCCACCTAGCAGGACAGCGGCTAGGGGGGTCTATATACATGTTATTGTTGATCTCTGAGAGCGACCAATGATGTTATAAGATTTTACTATAGACTTGCATTCATTAGAATCTCTTATCACCAGTATACTTGTATGGTGTGGTCTCTGGGTTTTATGGGAGCCAGGGGTATATTTGTCATTGTTTATACCTACCGAGGGTATGGGCGTCCGGTCAGTTATACTTGTTCTTATCTCTTATTGTACTTGTAGTTGGTACCTTTGGCTTGTATTTTTAGTTGGTCTATGGGGTATTTGAGTAAGATTGTGGTTGATAGTCCCTACTAGGTTTAGTTAGAATAGTTTTTAGGTGATTACGGGGTTAGGTTGCCTGTTAGCACTGTATTTTCATTGGTAGACTCCTTTGATGCCTTCTTTCTATTAATAGGTTGTTGGATTGTATTTCAGGGGCATTCTTAGACTTGGCTCCTTTATCTATGTCTCTAGTCTCTTTGTCCTATTTCCTGTCATTATTGTGATAATTCCAAATTAGTTACTTCTGCAGTATTTATCTGATTATATGTTAATTATACTTTCTTTATCTCAGGAGCTCAGTCAGCATATGCCTATGGAGTACCATTTATTTATTACTCATACTACACTTTTACCCCCAACAGATCATAGTATGGGTTATCGCGGTTGATTTGGACTGGTGCGAAACAACTTCTGATTGGGAGATTTGGTGAAATCCCGGCATTCAAAGTTGCTGATTTCCATCCATGCTGAACTAGGACTAGTCTTTACTTGCTTTCAAAGACTTTTTGTAATCATATTAAATTTGTAAAAGCCTTGTACTCCTATTTTGATTTAGATGCTCAATTATTGTCTGATGTCAGGTTTTGGGGTGGTTTCTTGTGTTTTCTTTAGTCGTTCTCTTTCTTCTCATTATTTCATACTTTCCACTTTATTTATTTATCTTTTACTTGATATCCTATTGCCTCTTATTCTGGGCTAAGGATTAAGGGTTAGGCTTACCTGCTGGTGGGTGTTAGAAGGTGTCATCACGACCTGAGAAATTAGATTGTGATAGCTATAGTCTAAGGTATGTTGGAATGCATCCATGGATCCTTCTATTCGTGGAGTCCCAAAGGTTTTTCTCTCAAATTCTTCTTCTAAGATTATCTTCTAGCCCTAATTCTCCTGAAATTGCATTAGGCCAATTCAGCTATTGGTTATTTCATTATCAAGTTAAATTGCATGATTTCAAGTTGATGTTCATGGATCCATGATTTATGTTATTTTCAAGTTTGATTTTAAGGAATTATGATAATGATCGATAAAAGGATTTTTTTATGAATAATTATCAAGGACTTATGAATGAATCATCAAAGTAGTGAATGAGGATGAATAATGATTCAATGATCTTTCAATCAAGTATAAAATTTGTGATGGGTTTTCATCAGATACTCATGTTCAAGATGGTGAATAATTTTCTCACAGACTCACAGACTCATAAAGACGAAAGGTTTTCCTATATGAATTAATCATGTTAACGAGCGACTCTTATGATTATTTATGATGATTGGATATGTATCTGTTATTACCTTTTCTAATAATATTAATGACTATAATTTATGACTTTTCATTGGGATAATGAATAAGATCTGAGACGATTTTGAGATGGGGTTCGGTCCGGAAGCTCAAGTAGTGTCCTAAGAGAACTCTAATAGAAATCTCTAGTCCCTAACTACATTGCCCGTTCAAGTTTGGCTTTATAGCCTAGGTAGTGGATCCAAAACTAGCTCAAGTTAAAGATGTTTTCATGGAGTCTACTTTGGTAAGTGGCCTCTCTCTTCTCAAGATAGGAGTTACATTTGATTCCATGTTATAGCCCTCATTGTCTTATATGTCGGTTAACGGTCCTATTCTACACAAAGGTACATCAAATGGTATAAGTTCTGATAATGTTTATGATGCATGAACCACATGATTATGATATGATTTTTAAATGTTTTCAAGTTTTACTCATGTTTTTATGATATTGGTCATGCATCCCATGCTCATATTGATTATGTCCTATTATCCTTGTTCATGTAAGCTTCTCACATAGTTAGTGTATTCCATGTACTAACACATACTCTTTGCCTATATTACATCATAATATAGGGTATGACTATTATATCACCTATCCCACTAATGGGTAGAGTTTGAGTACTATTCTCCTAGTGTTGGTAAGTCCTAATGATTCAAGGATGGGACATTTATACTTTCATTTTTCTTTATGACTATTATCTTTTATCTTTTTGGGTAAGCTAGAAGCTTGTCTTATGCCTCCATCTAGACTAGTTGAGGCATGTTATATGGTAATGGAGTCTATGTTGGCATGCTCTTTAAGAGTTATTTCCTCCCTTATCGAGACTACTCATGTTGAGACTTTATTTGTTCTCATATGATTTTGACTTATTATTCATTTACCTCATGTATGCTCATGTATAATTTGCTAAGAGACTTGGTTGGATTCCTTTGGGATTCTAATCATTGTGTAATGCCTAGGGCGTATTTTGTGTCATAAATAACTTGGTATCAGAGCAAAAGATTTAAGTTATCCTAGAGAGTCTAACATGTCGCATCAAATAGAGTCTTATTCATGGGTGTGAAGTGCGGCATATCTATAAGTAGCAGGCTATGATGTATCTAGGAAACTTCACTTCTTTCATTATTCTTATGTTTCGCTATAGAGTTGAAACTAATGTTTTCACTCTAATTCACTCTCTTGACAATTATAGAGACATGCCTCCACGAAGAATTGCGTTGAGAAGGAATGTTGAGGAGGAGCAATAAGATCAAGAAGACCCTTTAAACGAGCAAGTATCTCATGAAGAATTCAAGGCGCATTTAAATTACTTGTCCAAGTCATAGCCGCCCAAGCTAATAGAGATAAGAGAGGTCAAGAAGGGAGTCTAAGAGGGCTTTAACCAATAGTAGAGATATTTAACATGGTAAGTCTAGTAATGGTGGTCGCCCTCATTTCGGTAAAAGTACTCAGGCCAAAACTCTTCAAACCCTCTAGCTCTAAAGTTTAATAAATATAGGGTGCCAAGCCCTATAATGTTCAAGGAGGAGCTCTGAGTGGGCAAGTCATTCCCCCATGCAAGAAATATAGAAGAAACCATAGAGCAAAGTGCTTGGCGTGATTAGGTTCATATAACAGGTGTGGTAAGCCAGGCCATCATGCGAAGTATTATAGATGTGGTGCTAGAAACCAGGCTCACACTCAGGCTTGATAGCATCCAATAGAGTAGGGTGATACTATAGCGTATGATGACGGTCAACTCTATAACTGATTATATGCTCTTTAGACTAAACATGATTTGGAAGAGAATCCCATAATAGTTACTGGTATGTTGAAAGTCTTTGAGTTTGCTGTTTATGCATAGTTAGATCCGGGTGCTTGTCACAACCTTGACTAGGGCATAGCCATAACACAACGATTAGAATTTTGAAGGACCCCAACCAAGTTTCTTAGCATAAAATTCATGATCATACATAAGGTAAATGATCAATAAAGCTAAATCAAGACAAGACAGCAAAATCTCAAATAGAACATGAGTCTCAAAATGAGAAAGCGACAACATGGACTCTCACTATCTAACAGTCCTCTAATAGTTCGATGGGGGCATAAGAAACTAATATCTCACCCATATAGACAACATTAGAGAAATGAAGTAACAATAGAAAGGATAGAAAATAAGTATCATATCCTCTAACTGTGAGCACTCACCAACAGTAAGCTAATAACAAGTACTAGCTACGAGCAGGAGGAGGATGAGCGTGATCATTAGACCATACATAGAATACACTAAGTATATGAAAATATGCATGAACAATTAGAATAGGACATAATAAATATGTATCATGACTCACTTAGCCTAAATTGAACCAAGCAAATGAAATTGTACCCTTTAAACCATAAATTAGAGCTTTAATGAACCTTTTATTTGAATAACTGAAATTTACCTTCCCTTGTTGTCAATGAATCCAAATTTTGACTAGGGTCCCTCCAAAGATATTGTAGACCTCAACTCTGGCCAAAAGCCTATGTTGAGGGTGGCTATTATAAGGAGAATCAATTTTGTGAACCTTTATCTTGGCCCTGATCTCTGTTAGGTTATTATGTACTTCAACTTAGGCCAAAAGCCTAAGTTGAGTATGGTTACCATATGAAAAGCAAGAAAGTTAGGGTATGAAAAGAATGGTGGAGTGAGAGGAAAAGAAAATCATGGGTTGTGTCCACAAATAAAAAAAGAAAATGCTATGCAAAAATGAGTCCTAAAAGAAAAAGGAAAAGAATGAAATAGAGTGAACAAAAGTGGAAACCATACCCAAAAAGGAAGAATGAGGAAATAAGGGAACAACAAGAGTTTGGGGTAGAAAATAAGTAAGATAAGACAAAGTAGCATTTGGAGGGGTAAATTAGTCATTTTTATCCTAAATATATCCTACCTTAACCTCGAGCCAGCATCACAAGCTTAAAAAGTTCTATTGTGATCCTAATAAAGTTATTTAAGAGTTGAAGTATTGAAAATAAGGGCAAACATATGGTCTATACTTCTACATTATTTAATTTTCTTTTGAGAGTCCAAGAGTTTTATTTTAGTATCTATTTATTTCTATACACTATGAGAGAGACTTCTTTGTGGTGAGGGCACTATGATTATATTGTTGAGTTGCTATATTGCTTGGTACTCTATCAGTTGCTTATGTCGTAAATCTATCCTTGTGAGTTAGTTGGACTGCCAGTGTATTATATATTTTGGAATTAGTCATGATTAATGAGATGGCCTACTATATATCTATACTATAGTCTGTTGTATTTGCACATCGTGTTATTTAGTTTTGTATCATTTCTTGAGGACAAATAATGGTTCTAAGTTGAGGGTGTTGATATGTCGCTTATTTACGATATTTGCAATGCTAAAAATAGTGAATGAGTGAGCGTTGCAAGCATGTTTTTATAGATATGATATTGGTTTGTGTTTATTTTTACAGGAAAACTAAGTTGCGCACAAGTTTAGATGATTCCATGGGTCTGAGTACAGTTTTATTAAGTATTGAGGAGTACGAGCCTCACCACCGATCGTAGTACCTTGCATGTGCCCTGATGGTGGTCTTAGAGAAAATAAGAGTAGGAAGCTGTGCTGGAGGTGCTAAGTACAACTCCACGAAACCCACCACGGACCGTAGTGCCTTTCATGGGCTGTGGTGGGTGTCGTACTGCTCATCTTGTGAAGGTGCTGATGGTATAAATTTTGGCCAAGCATAACTCCACGGAACCCATTGTGTTGGATGATCGTGAAGGCTGAGGGCTGATGTGGAATAATTGGCAAAGTATTTTAACATAGAGTTCAGTAAGGACCGTATTCATCACCATGGGCTATGAGGATTGCCTATGAAGAAGTGAAGAGCTACACCGTATTAAAGCCCAAGTTAAACACTATGGGAGAAGGACCATGGACCATTTACTCCAGTACGGTCCATAGTAATTGAGCATGAAATGGACGACTTCAGTTTTCCTAGTTGGTTTAGGATTTGTTTTTGTATTTTTATAAATACCTAAATTTATTTTATTTTTAGGGGTCGGCGCTTTTACTAGTTTTTGAGTACTTTGTCAACATTGTGAAGCTATACTTAGTTACTTTTGGAGATTGATTCTTGGAATATCATTTCAGTTTTTATCCTTGATTTGTGATTCGGGTGATTGATTCAAGATTGACTTCTTCACCTGCATAGGCATTAATTCATGAATTCTTCACGAATTACTTAAAAGTATGAGTAGCTAAACCCACAACTAGGTTGTGAGAACCATGATGACTTAATTAGAATAGGCAAAAGTAAGATTGATACTCCTGATTTTTTTTGCATGTATTGTGATTTCTTTATTTAAAAGTCTTTCTTAGTGAGTTCACGCATTAGAAACTTTCCTATATTTGTTTCTTTCCTGGGAGAGAGGTAGGTTTTAGGAAAAGAATTTCACAATAGAAATTTGAAGAGTTTAGCTTGGATAGAAGGGATAAACTTTATCTAAGTTACTTGAGACCAGGAGTAGATAGTACTTTGAGATCCAGGGCGAGGGTTAGTAAAGTATATATTTTGAGATCGGGAGGAGATGAATTAGATAAGTCTTAGATGGACCAAGACGTAAATTAGATGTTACCTAACTCACTAGATTTTGCATGCAATACAATGAACGATATCATGAATACGATTAGCCTATTAACTTACAAGTCATGGGGAACACAATCCTAGTCTAGTCTTCATATAATTTATAACTTAAATCTTGTTTATTTTTCACCGCATTATTATTTTGTCTTTAAAGCAGAACCAACCACCCCATCTTTACTTTATGCAAGTTTATTTTTGTGAAGTAGCAATTACAACTGAATAGTGATAGCTAATAGAACTTGTTTCAACCAATTCCCTATGGATTCAAACCTGACCCTTAGTTGGATAAAATATACTGCTAACGATCGTCTATATATCTTTCAAGGGGTGTAATTGAGCATTATTACCTATTAGGATTGGCGGCCCTCCAAATGGAACCCTTTAATTTCCCAATGAACCACTTCTATAGAGTCCAACTTCAACCTACACAATGAACACACAATTATTGAAAAACATTAAAACTTGGGTTGTCTCCGAATAAGCACCATAGTTAATGATGTGGCATGATGTGGACATGCATTTACACGTTATCCAAATACACCACTTCAATCATTCCTAAACTAGTGCCTTCACCAAAATACAATTTGAGGCACTGCCCATTAACTTTGAATGTTGACCCATCTTTGTTTTTGACCTCAATAACACCATTTGGAAGAACATCAACCACTTTAAAGGGCCAAACCATTTAGACTACAACTTCCCCCAAAATAATAGGAGATGGGAGTTGAAAATTAATACAAAATCACCGACTCTAAAATCTTGTTTGAAGATGTGAGAATCCTGCTGTTTCTTCATCCTTTCCTTGTAGATAGCTGAACTTTCATAGTTTTAGAGCCTAAAGCGTGAAGTCAACTCAATATTTGGATTCCAACTGCCATTTCAAGTTCATGCCTTGAATGCCCATAGAGCCTTGTGTTCTAGTTCAATCGGCAAGTGAAATGCTTTTCCAAACACCAATTGGTATAGGGACCTGCCAATCGGTGTCTTATAAGTAGTTCGGTTGGCCCATAAGTCATCATCTAAATTCAGGGACCAATCTAACCTATTGCTATTTATCGTCTTTGACAAGGTAGATTTGATCTCGTGATTAGACACTTAAACTTGCCCACTCGTTTGTGGATGATAGGATGTAGAAACTTTGAGAGTGAAACGATACTTGCTTAATAGGGAGGCAAACATGCAGTTGCAAAAGTGAGACCCCCCATTATTAATAATAGCATATGGGGTGCCAAATTTTGTGAAGATGTATCGCTTGAGAAATTAGACCACGATGCAGCCTTCATTGTTAGGTAAGTCCACTGCCTCTACCCACTTTGACACATAATCAACCACCGCAAGAATATACCTGTTCCCATATGAGCTCACAAAAGGGCCCATAAAATTAATACCCCATACATCAAACAATTTGACCTCCAAAATTGGATTATTAGGCAATTCATGTCATCTAGACATACCGCCTCGCCTTTTGCACTAATCATAATTTTTCACAAATACATTAGCATCGTGGTATAAGGTGGACCAATAGTATCCACTTTTTAAGACTTTAATGGCAATTCTGATCCTGTTATGGTGGGCACCAATTAGTGATGAATGACAAGCATTAAGTATTGCCACACTTTCCACCTCTAGAATGCATCTTCGGATCATATGATCTGCATATTCTCTGAACAAATAAGGTTTATCCCAATAGTATTTCTTTGCATCGAATAAGAACCTTTTCATTATTGATCAAATTGTCTAGGATAATTCCACACGGAATGAAGTTGGCAAAATCTGCATACTATGGATGTAAAGTATGGGATATCCTCATTACCGATTCAACTAGGAAGGCTTCCTCAATCTCTTGATCTCTGGATACAACCACTTCTAATTCGAGTCTTGACAAATGATCAGCTACCTGATTCTCACACCCTTTATGATTCTTCACCTTGAAGAAGAATTTTCGCAAAAAAAATACCCAACGGATCAACTGGGCTTAGAATCTTTCTTTGCCATTAAATAACGGATTGCATCATGACCAGTATTAACCATTACTTTCGTACCGAAGATATAAGCACAAAACCTTTCAAGTGCATAAACAACCGATAACACCTCTTTCCTAGTAATAGTGTAGTTATTTTGGGATATATTTAACGTATTACTAGCATAGTAGACGGGGTGAAATAAATTTTCCTTTCTCTGGACAAAAACACCCCCAAGGCTGCACCACTTGCATCACACATTAGTTTAAAGAAAAAAAGACACTCCAATCCAGAGTCACAATGATAGGAGTTGAAATGAGTTTCTCTTTCAAGCACAAGAATGCCTCGATACAAGCTTTATCAAACTGAAACACACTATCTTTCTCAAGAAACTTGCACAACAGTTAGGCCAGCTTTGAGAAATCCTTGATGAACCTTCGATAGAACCCGACATGCCCAAAAAAACTCTGGACACCTTTTACCTATATAGGAGGAGGAAAATGTACAATCACTTCCCTTTTCGCTTGGTCTATTTGAATACCATGTCCTGAAATTTTATGGCCCAATACGATGCCTTCTTTAACCATAAAGTGGCACTTTTCCTAATTCAGCAAAAGGTTTGTTTCAACATATCTTTTCAATACTTGACTAAGATGTTTAGGGATGCATCAGATGTATCCCCCACTACTTTGAAATCATCCATATGAATTCCATAGTATCTTCTACCATGTCGGTAAGAATGGATAACAATTACCTTTGAAACATCGCGGAAGCATTGCATAACCCGAAAGGTATTCGCCTAAAGAAAATATGCCATATGGTCACGTGAACATTGTTTTCTCTTGATATTTAAGGGGAATAGAAATCTGATTATACTCGGAGTACCCATCTAAAAATCAATACAACCCCCAACCTGCAAGACGATCCAATATTTAATCCATGAAAGGCATAAAAAATGGTCTTTCTCCATGCAAATATTCAGCTTCCGATAATCCATACATACCCTCCAATTGGTTACCGGTCGCATTGATACAAACTCATTCTTTTTATTTAGTACGACTATCATACCACGGTCTATAGGCTCAGGTATTGGAGCCTCAGGATTTGCAGTTGCTTCTTCTCTAAGCTTTTTTGGAGGTAGAGGCGTAATAGATCATACCGACTGGAGCACAACCTCAGGTATAAACTGAACGCGGGTCGTAGTAACTCTCGGGGTCTGGATTATCTCTCTTGCTATTGACTTGCCCTTCTGAGCAGCTGTTACTTTCCTTGGAGGCATCGCTGTAAACATAATAATTCATTCGGGAGGAATTATCCTAATAATATAGCTCCATCGCACACTCTAGAATAAGAAGGAAGGATAACATCCTAAATGTCCTATTGGCTCTTGTTTATAGATGTGGTGCACACTATACTGATAAAAAAGACTTTACTAGACACGTTCTGTAGATACTTCGAGGATGAAATGATCTGATACCAATTTTGTCACGATCCAACCCTATAGGGTATGACTGGGGTCCGACCTGGACACTCATATACATACCTATCAGATGTAGTCAAGCTGAATTATGAAATATATGATAACTTACATAAGAACTCCAATGGTTCATAACGTCTTCATATAAATACTTCCCTATCATTTGTCTCCTGAGGAGTCACCACTAATCATATCATGAAAGGACACACAATTACGTAAGCTTGGTATGTAATCAAGTAACTCACGTATGTAAGACTTCTAACTTAGTAGTTTACGTTGATAAGTCGAGTCCTATGACCCGTTACTTGGCCTCCAACTCCTTCCGACTTCTCTTGACCCTATTTCCAACCTTCCCTACCATGAGGTGTCACATTCTCCCTTCTTAGAGTTGTTCAATAGGGTCGTAACTTAAGTAGCTCACATACTAGCTTCTAAGTAACTTAAGGAACCTTCCGAGTTCAAAGATGTGGGGTGTAACATCCTTCCCCCCTTTAGAACATTCGTCCCCGAATGTTAACTACAACTTCCCTTAAGACTATATATAGATTATCGAGAGGTTCCTTTCTTTTATGATATCACATACTTGCCTATCCATATCTTTAATATACAAGTATTTAGGAGTCGGGGTTATCTGTAGATGTCGGGAACAGGTACGGACACCTGTGTTTCATGTCCTCCTATACTTCCCAGGTTATGGCTTCACGATTCTTATTCCACCACAATACCTTGACGGAAAGTATGTCCTTAGTTCACAACCCATTTAATTTGCTGATCCCGAATGGAAATAGGTTCCCCCTCATAGGATAACTCCCTGTTATGTGGACCTCCTCCACGGGAAATATTCTAGGAGCATCGTTTACATCCTTGCGGAGCATTGATCTGTTAAAACTGAATGTATTATTTCAAATCGGATGGTAAGTCCCACTCATAGGCAGCTTTATCCATTCTACAAATGCCCTGAGAAGGATCAATGTATCCCCTTTTTACCGACTCTAGGTTTCTAATTGATAGCTTATGCCGGATTAAGCTTTACTTCATCAATAATTTACTGGATCCCTTCTGGGCCTATTTATTAATCAAAGGGAAAAATGTCATACTAAGATTCATCTGTCTTCCTCAATCCCTTCTGGAATGATTTCCAGCGGTTAGCTGTAAATTGAACTTTCCTGTCTGAGATAATAGATGTGGGAACTCCATGAAATCTTATTGTTTCCCTACTATGTCATTTCGTATAACCCTTAGTTGAATATGCCTTCCTTACTGGAGGGGAACAGGTTGATTCTGTCAGCCCATCTACCATAGCCCGTATGAACTCCAGTTCCTTAGAATGCGAGGTAAGCTCGTACTATAATACATATTAACTGCTTTCCACTTTCAAGTTGGGATTCCCATCCCCCATAACAGGCTATCAAGCCTCTGATGCTCCTCTTTGTTTAAGCCATTATACAACTCCTCTTAATTTAACTTGTAATACCTTAGGTATGCTATCTTGTTCTTTTACTCAGATCTTCCTTCCAGTTTTATTATCGCACATTATACTGTAACTCTTGCACAAACGTGTGTAGGTATGTAGATCCATTTAGAAAATGCTTCAGTGTCTCTATACTAGCGGCTTACCTCCTTCAGTTGAGGTCAGAGCTTCGCTAGGGCTTTTGTCCTTGATACCGATTATATCTTAATAGTTCTGTCTCAAACCATCTTATACTTTTCTTTAATAGATTCTAAGTATGGCAATCACCTTGCTATTACTGACTTTATTTTACCGAATAATCATTTGACCTCGCTCTTAGTATGCCAATGTTCGTAAGCTGCACAACTATTCTTGTGCCATTTTCACGAAGTGCATTGTATTTCAGTCATAATCTTTTCTGCTTTTGGCTTACTCTGTTCTATATGTGCCGTTGTACTAATACGCCTTTATAATCTCTTTTTGTCATACTTGTTTCGTTCCCATTCTCACTTCCCAAAGGGTCACCCATACCAGTGCTACTCTCATCCAAGCATGCTTAACTATGGAGTTTTGACAGAATCTGGTGCATTAATGCGGGTATGATCGCGTCCATTCTTTATGAGGTCTCCTTTGAAGTTTAAGCGTTTCCATTTACATACGGTAGCGTCAGTCGATTTTCTCTTACGCTTGTACTTTTCTTGTCCACTTCCCCCCTTTTATGGTGTACCCATGTCATCCTCAATTTATTTTTAGCTATTCACACGCGAATGATTCTTACTCCAACATATTTAACATGCTATACCATATCTACATCTTCTGTTAAATCATCCCCACATTAGGTTGCTTTTCTAGGAAACCCTAGCTTACTCGTAGGGTGCTTTAGTATTCGCAATGTATCATGTAAAATCTCATCTAACGATTGATACTCGAGTAATATCCATAATGTAGCAGTGCATTCAATACCCCATTCCATTCATCCCAATTAGTAATTAGCGAGGGCTCATAATTGGTGCACATTCCCCACTCGAGTGTACTTATACTTTAATGACTCATGTTTCGAGCTTCGTCATTATACTAACTTTATTCCAGTGGATACCACTAATCATTAGAGTGGAGTCACGTATATTAACTTCATTATGCCTTCTGAACTTTCATCTTTGTCATGCGCTTCAAGCTCCCTTCTAATCCTGCTTAAAACCATATTAACTTCATTGCAATAGGGGCCTTATCTTATTACTCTTTCATCATACTATACTTTCAATTCGTAACTGTCTATCTCCCTTTTTGTTCGGTACTTATACTTAATTAATTGCATTTATCTTGAGTGCCTCTATTAGAACTTCTATATTATTCCTTCAACTCATTTCTATTTTTGGTTGGGCATAAGGAATTCTATATTACCCTTTACTTATTCTCATAAGGGTGTTTGTTATATTCACCTGGTACCCCGTTCGTAACCAGTCCCATAGTATAACACTGCTTGACTTTCTTCACGATATTTTCTATGGGCTACTTACCCTTCTTAGTTAGTATTATCCTTAATGTTTCGCAAGCTGTCTTATTAATATTTCATATCCGTCACAATTCTTTATCCCTCATACTCTTGTCTTAATCATACTGTTACTTCCTTCAACTATAACTTGTCATAGTTTATCCCTATGTATCAATTTAGGAGAGGCCTCGCCATATCGTTTTATCCCGATCTGTCAGTCTTCTCTAAGTCATCTTCCTTGGCTTATAGCTCTTTTCCAACTTCGTTCTACTATATCAATAATGACCTTCTAGTTTCTATTGCCATTAATTCAACAATTAACTCATTTCTCGAGGTCAGCCATACTTGTTTAGTCAATTCTTATCATTGTGGTGAGCACAACCTTTCAAGACATACTATAGCCCTATATCTTATTCTCTTTTTATTTTTACAAAAATTTGGGCAGAGTTTCCTCTGTATTTCTTACTATCTCAACACCTGCACGCAGAAAATACCAACAATGCCTCACAGGGCACACATATATATTCATATTGTATAACATCTCAGCCACACAGGGCACACATATATAGTCATATCATCTCATATCGTATCGCAGCCTCACAGGGCGCCCACAATTAACAGTATGGAAAGGGACTTACCTCGTATGTCCACTCGAACTGCACCTGTTACACTTTCTTGTATACTTTCCCTTTCATTTTTCAACTTTATATATCAATCGTATTGCAATACCTTACCTGACATAGGTCCTTCGTGCCTTTGCTTACCTGTGTGCTTCGTAACATCCAATATTTTCAGTTACTTTCTTCTATTGCGTTGTCCTTCTACTAAAATCACAAGTTAGTATGAGGAATTTCATTTCCTATAACTCGGCTCTATCGCACGATCTTATATCTGAAAGAAAGTAACATCCTAACTGTCCTGTAGCCTCCTGTCTATAGATGTGGTGCACAACACACTGATAAATAAGACACTACTAGACATGGTCTGTAGACACTCCAAGGACGAACTGCTCTGATACCACTTCTGTCATGAACCAACCCCGTAGGCCGCGACTGGGGTCCGACCTGGACCCTCTTATGCGTATTTATCAACTACACTCAAGTTGAACCGTGTGTGTGATGATACTATACACAAAAACTTCAATAGTTTAAAACTTTTTCAGGTAACTCTAGCCTCTTTCATTCGTATCATATCATGAAAGGGCACGCACCGATGAGGCTGCCATAACATAAAACATTTACAACATGCCGTATAGGCACAACCGAAACAAACTTATAAACAACCCACATATACCTATGTCTACAGACCTCTAAGAATAGTAACAACAACATATGGCAGGACAGGGCCCCCACCGTACCCCTGAATGTACAAATATATATTTTAAGTGACCAGTATCAAAAATTAGGCTCCAGAACAGTGAAGCACTTCCGACATAGCTGAGAGGAACTCCTAAGCTGACGGATCTCCAGAATGAACATCTGTACCTACGGGCATGAAACGCAGCCCCCCGAGAAAAAGGGGGTCAGTACGATATATGTACTAAGTATGTAAAGCATAACACATCATAACTAAGACCATGACTGAAATAGGGATGCAGGGGATAAGTATAACAATTAACAAGTTACTGTACTTGCACCTTAAGACACGTAAATCATACACATCATCATATGCTATGCCCAGCCCTCTAGTGGACTCGGTGTTATAATCATATTCTCATATTCACATGCCATCATATCATCAGGCCTTTCATTTCATCATATCATCATATACGGTATCATATCCTCGTATACGGTATAATCTTACCACGTATGTCATCGTATCACATCCGGTTCATTATGGGGATCGGGGTCACAATGTATCACTCTAATCTCATATGCATGCCTACATAAAGTATTCGGCCCTTTAGTGAGGGACTCGGTGAATGGAGTGGTGTACGTCTATAGCGTACCATCATAATATACATACTGTACCCGGCCCTCTAAGGAGGGACTCGGTGTTGCTTCCTTATTTTGCCACATATACTATCATATTATAGCCGGCTCGGGACTCGGTGAATAATCGTATCGTCATAACATATAACATATATCACACCTCACGTACGGTATCGTCTCCTCGTGCATGGAACTATACACATCCGGCCCGGGACACGGTGAAAGAAGTAGTAAAGCTGCGCCTAACATAATATCCGGCCCATCGTGGGACGCGAAAAAAGAAGGGTTACAGCATGCACAAGTAGAGTAGTGAGAAACCATATGCAACTAAGTCCTTATCTGAGACTCGATGAAATTGTCAAGTGAACCGTCACCTGAAGACCAGGAAAGTACTTATCCGAAGTGCCCTTTAGATGTCATTAGGCTTACATCAATTGGGGCCTCAGGAATCACAGACATGCATCAAGACAATGCCACATAGCTTATGCAATCAGAAACATGGTTTATGTAATCAAAGACACAGTTATGCAATCAGAGACACAGTTATGCAATCAGAGACGTTTATCATTCAGAGCCTTCAAGGAAAGGAGCTTGTATCTCCACTTACTATTCACTATATAGTAGGCTCGGGAATAATGGTTTGACTACTTTCAGACTCTAAATGGTCAGAAGTGACTACAAGTCATGAGTTACACTCAGAGTTCATAAATGGAATTACCTCTAAACCCATATCATATATCATTTCACTTAAAAGTTAAGTCATCCTAAAGGAAAGAAGAAATAGGCTTTATATGTACTAGTTTCCATCACATAGAAGACTTAAAGGCAATGACTCAGCTATTACAGGAGTTCTAACATCAAGAAGTAAATGAGAGTCTCGACTCATACTCAGGCATTTACAAATGGATTAAATCCCAAATATCATATTCATATCATTTATAACTTATATCTAAGACATGCCAAAAGAAAAGAGAAATAGCTCTACATACTTATTCCAAAAATACGACAAAAGAAAGCTTCACATACCTTGTCTGAGTTATTCCTTATACTGTTCGCCTTGTCGTCCTTTGAACCTATTAAATAGGAGAGTAATATGCATATAAACTCTTCTTAATTTTCCAGCATCTTAGGTTACACCTTAATATTAATGTAATCTATTTCCTTAGTCGTTTCCTCGACTAGTTCTTTAGTTTGTTAAGGCGTTAACAAAAATTGGGCAGCACCTCCCCTATAATGTGCCCTATCCGAATTTCCAACCATGTCCTTAGCACCTGAACCAACCAAAAATACAACCAGCATCCCATACATATACATATTATGACAACATTACACAATGTAAACCCCCAACAATTTACTCGAACTAAGTTACCAAAACTAGAATTTTAATCTTTCTTTCGCGAATCTTTTAATTGCAAAGCGGAGGGTCATGTGGATGCAACCAGCAGATCCACCACCTCATTTAGAGAACTTTTAGACTCTGCAACATGCCACAACACAACCAGCATCAGCCCCCACGCGCACAACACCTTATTTCGACAACAATTCACTTCTAGCGACTCCAATTTAGTTTATTCCGAATGCTGAACTTTTCAACCCTTTTACCCAACTTCCATCAGACCCTAAGGTGTGTAATACACCCTAATTTAACATCATAAACTTTAAATTAGAGGGGAAGAACTTACCTTTCCCGAAATTGGCTAAAACTTGCCGAAATCGCGCCTCGGAATTTTGTTTAAGTGCTGAATCATTGTGGCAGCTTGCTGTCTGATTTTTGCTGCACCAAATCTTAATTTTATACTACTAATACTTTCATATCATTGTATTATACGCTAATTAATTAATTTATGGAACACAAACGGGACTTACCTATTTTTTCTCCCAAGCCGTCGAGATTTTCTCCTTAGCTCTTACGTTTTTTTTTCACGTTGCTTGCTGGAAATTTGTGAATGAACTGAAGATTTTTGGATACATATCAAATTATATGGGTAGTCCAAGGGGTGGCATGTGTCATCCCCTAAGGGGGACACGTGTCCAGCCCCTATTGGGCCACCGTATCCATGCATTCCATGTGGGGCTGCCACGTGGCAGTGGGGCCCACCTCCCCCAAGCAGGTGGGTCACCTACTTGACACCAAGCAGGTGGGTTACCTGCTTGCTTAGGTGCTGCCACATGTCACCCTCCCATTGGCTGCCCCGCACAATTTTTTTTTCCTCCTCGTGGGTTCGTAATCTCGTCTCACTTTAAGAGCCTATGAAACCCTTGTTACGTAGGCTTGGTATGTAATCAAGTAACTAACGTATGTAAGACTTCTAACTTAGTATTTTACGTAGATAAGTTGAGTCCTACGACCCGTTACTTGGCCTCCAACTCCTTCCGACTTCTCTTGACCCTATTTCCAACCTTCCCTACCATGGGGTGTCACATTCTCCCTTCTTAGAGTTGTTCAATAGGGTCGTAACTTAAGTAGCTCACATACTAGCTTCTAAGTAACTTAAGGAACTTTCCGAGTTCAAAGATGTGGGGTGTAACACATATGTGCTTATGATGACAAAATGATGTAGTTGTTACATCGATTCCCCAAACGGGCCGGGTATAGTTCATGACGATAGTACATATGACTTTATTTCATAAGATGCAAGTACAATAATTTGTTAATTGCTATAATTGTTTCCTGCATCCCTACTTCAGCTATTCTCTCAGTTGTGATATGTTATACTTTATATACTCAGTACATGTATCGTACTTACCCCCTTTCTTTGAAGAGGCTGCGTTTAATGCCCATAGGTACAGGTACACGTGTTTGGGATCTGTCATCTTAGGAGTTCTACTCAACTATATTGGAAGTGCTCCACTGTAATAGAGCCTAGCCTTTGGTGCTGGTTTGCACATATATGTATTTGTTTATTTAGGGGTACGATGGGGGCCCTGTCCCTCCATATGTTACCGTACTATTCTTAGAGGTCTGTAGACATGTATGAATGGGTTGTTTATGAGTTTGTTTCGGCTGTGCCTATACGACATATTATAAATGTTTTTATGTTATGGCAGCCCTGTCAGCTTGCATGCCCTTTCATGATATGATACAAGTAAAAGAGGCTATAGGTATATCAAAAGGTTTTGACCCATTGGTTTTTTTTGTATAGTATCACATCACACATAGGTCAACTTGACTATAGCTGATAGATATGTTCATGGGAGTCCAGGTCAGAACCTAGTCGCAACCTACAAGGTTGGGTTGTGACAGAAGTGGTATCAGAGCAGTTCGTCTTTTGAGTATCTACAGATCGTGTCTAGTAGAGTATTGTTTATCGGTGTGTTGTACACCACATATATAAATAGGAGGCTACAGGACATTTAGGATTTTACCTTTCTTTTAAATCTAAGATCGTGTGATAGAGCCGAGTTATAGGGAATGAAATTCCTTATACTAACTTTTGACTTCTGTAGAAGGACAACATATATTAAAGAAAGTGACTGATGATATTGGAAGTTATAAAGTACGCAGGTAAGGTATTGAGATACGATAGACGTGTAAAGTTGAAAATTGAAAGGAGATGTAGACAGGGTAGTATAACAGGTGCAATTCAAGTGGACATAAGAGGTAAGTTCATTTTCATACTGTTGATATTGAGTGCCTTATATGGCTGCAGTATGATACGATATGAATATATATATTGGCCCTGTGAGGCATTATTGGCATTTCCTACATGTAGGTGTTGAGATAGTAAGAAATATAAAGGAAACTCTATCCAAATCTCCCTAGAAATAAAAGAAGAATGAGATACAGGGTTGTAGTATGCCTTGTCCATAATAAGAATGATATGTGACTAAACTATGAGTATGGTGGACCTCGAGAAATAAGTGAATTGTTGAATTAATGGCAATCGAAACTAGGAAGTCGATATTGGTATGGTAAAATAAAGTTGGAAAAGAATTATGATCCAAAGAAGATGATTTAGAGACGACAGATAAATCTGGATAGAAGGATATACTAAGGTGCCGAATGAATTTATACACAGGAGTAAACTATGATGAGTTGTAGTTAAAGAAAGTAAAAGTATGATTAAGACAAGAGTACGAGGGAAAAAGAATTATGATGGATATGAAGTATTAATAAGACAGCTGGTGAGACATTAAGGATGAGATTAACTAAGAAGGGTAAGTAACCCATAGTAAGAATCGTGAACGAGGTTAAGAAGTGTCATACTATGAGATTGAATGTGAACAGGATATCAGGTGAATCTAACAAAGATCTTTATGAGAATAAGTAAAGCCTAGTAAGGAAATAACTAAAGGATATGACATGGTTTGTGGAAAAACAGAAAAGAAAAAAGAGAATAAATAAGAAGGCTTACACAGATTTATAGGGAAGGTTCAGAATAAAAGATCAAGTGGTCACGAAAGTAAAGGCGAGCAATAGGGCAGGATGAATGCCCAAGATAACTAGTATGTTAAGAACTAGGATGAATGAAATATGGCGTTACACCCCACACTTTTAAACTCGAAATGTCTCTTAAGTTCCTTAGACATTATTATGTGAGCTGGATAAGCTATGACACTATCAAACCACTCTAAGGAAGGGAGATTGTGATACCCCATAGTAGAGAAGGTTGGAGATAGAATCATAAGAATCCAGAAGTAATTGGAGGACAAGCAATGAGTCGTAAGACTCTATTTACCTACGTAAGCTACTAATTTAGAAGTCTTATACACTTGAGCTACTGAAGGACATACCAAGCTTATGTAGCACGGATTACATAGTCTCTTAAAATGAGACTAGATGACAAACCTACGAGAGGGAGAAAAAACTAGTTTTCGAACATAAAAAAGCAAAGCAAGTAGGTGACAAGAAATAAGGTGACCCACCTACCTGCTTAGGGGGTGGACCCAACTGCCACGTGGCAGTGTGTGATAGGCCGCATGATCTTAGGTGGCGTCCTAGGGGCTGCCACATGTCACCCCTGAGGGGATGCCATGTGGAACCTTCTAAAAAGTTGTATATATAGGTATATTGATGACTAAGAGGCTGTTATGTTCCTTAAACTTCAACAATCAAAAAAAGATAAGCAAAACCCTAGTTTGGAGAGAAAAGGGTGGCGGCCTAGGAGGAAAAATAAGGTAAGTCCCGATTTCATTCCATGAATTAATTATTTAAGGTATACGATGGGGATATTACTATGTTTAATAACAAAAATTACATTTTGGGGGCAGCGAATAAGGGACATAAACAGCACACTACTTTTCAGCGCGTTAGGGAACTTCCGAAGCTAGTTTTTGCAAGTATTTGACAAGGTATGGCTTGATTCTCTTCTCCCACGTTTTGGTAAGGGTTTTTAAACGTAATGAAGGTTTTAATGATGTAATTTTATGGTTTTAATAAACACCAAATGGATAGCAAGAAGCCACGACAATTAAATTGCATTAGAAGAATTTCTGAAGGGAGTTTTGGGCGAGTTTGGCCAATTTCGGGTAAGGTGAAACCTTTCCTTTCAATTTGGAGTTTATGGTATTGTTAATAAGTGTATTATATGTTTTTTAAGTGGCTGGAAATGTGAAAACATCATAGAGATGCTTGACGTTCGAAATAAACTAAGTTGGAGTCGTTATAGTTGAATTGTCGTCGAAGTAAAGGGTTGTGCTTGTGGTGTACTGTTGCAGGTGTGTGGGGGTGTGTTTTAGGGACTAAATGTATTATAAAAGGGTTGTGGGTTCTTCTGGTTGTATCCACGCGACACTTCATTTCGTATAATTAAAGGTGCTACAAAATAAAGGCTACACACCCTATTTTGATATCGTAATTTTGAGCGAGTCGTTTGGAGTTTATATTGTATATTGTTGGTGTGAATTGATTAAACATATGATGCAGGTTGTTGTTTTTGGTTGGCTGTACTATTTAGGGATCTAATTGGAAATTTGGATAGGGCACGTTATAGGGGAGGTGCTGCCCAATTTTCGTTAACGCCTTAACTAATTAAAAAACTAGTCGAGGAGACGAACAAGGAAATAGATTCCATGAATACTAAGGTGCAACCTAAGATGCTGGAAAGCTAATAGTGGTTGATATTCATATTAATTTTATGTTGAATAGGTTCAAAGGATGATGAGGCGAACGGGATAAAGAGTAACTCATAAGAGGTATGTGAAGCCCTCTCTTGGCATGTTTTTGACTTAGGTATGTAAAGCCTATCTTTTCTCTTCCTTTTTGGCATGTCTTAGATGTAGGCTATGGATGATGAAAGCTTCGAGGAAACTTCACTCTTAGGTTCTGAATATGACTTCAGGACTCTGGATCACTTTTGGATGTTAAGACTTTTAACGTAATTAAACTCCTACTCCTCGAGTCTTCTATATGACTATATAACAATTGATTTGACTAAGCTCTTTTTTTTGGTTGAAAAAAAAGAAAGTCTCTGAGATAACCAACGCTCGGACTGTTATAAGATATTTCATACTAATATATGTCTAAGATTTCCAAAACTCCCTTTTACATAGTCCTTAGTGATATTTAGAGGGTATACGTCAAATACTTTCTGCCCTAATCTCTAGGGATGATTCACTTGATGAGTTGATTGAGTCTCCATTAATGATTTAAACTGTGTTTTGTTTCTCACTAATCTACTCGTGTATACTGTAACACTTTTTCATCGCGCTCGAGCCGAGAATAGTAATCGTGCACAATTCACTACATTTTTCACCGTTCCCTCACTAGAGGGCCAAGTACATATGTATATATATGATGTTGTGTTGTAATAAGGTGGTGATGGTACTGGGGCCATGATGGTTTTACAGATATGATTCACCGAACCCCTGAAAGGGCCAGCTATATAGTATGATATGAGCATGCATGCTTTTGTAATTCACCGAGTATAGATGCAGGCTTCTAATTTGATAATTTATTCCCCGGCTTCTTTATTTTGAATATACCTCCAGTTGTATTATGTTACATTTCACATACTCAATACATATGTCGTACTGACCCCTTTTTCTTGTGGGGCTGCGTTTTATGCCCGCAGGTACAGATACAGGTTTTGGGAGTCCATCAGCTTAGGATTCCGCGTAGCTCAGCTGGAAGAGGCTCCATTATATCAGATCTTAGTTTTTGATACTGACCACTGATGTATAAAATTATTTTGTCTATTCAGGGGTACGGCAGGGGCCCTGTCCCATCATATGTTGTCGTTAATATTTTAGAAGTCTGCAGACATGTATATGTGGGTTGTATGTGTAAGTTTTATTCAGCTGGGTCTACATGAAATATTGTAAAATTTTATATGTATGGAAGCCTCGTCGGCTTACGTGCCCTTTGATGATGTGATACAAATGAAAGAAGCTACTGATTTATGAAAATGTTATCACCCAATAGGGTTCTGTTGTATGGTATTATGTTAATTACAGTTTGACTTGACCATAGCTGATAGACACATATACGGAGGTTCAGATCGGACCCCAGTCGTGGCGTACAGGGTTGGGTCCTAACATATGGCTTCGACTAAACTCCTATATTAAGTTGTATGACTCGAGTACCAGTACTTGGACTAAATTATGTACTATTTATCGAGAATACTAAGCACCCTATAGTTGTACTAGGGTTTCTTTTTGGGGCAACCTAAAGTATGGATGATCTAACAGAAGGTGTAGACATGGTGCATCATGTTAAATATGTTTGAATAGAATCAATTGCATGTAAATAGTTGAAAATAAATAGAGGATGACATGGGTACACCCTAAAAGGGGGGAAGTGGACAAGAGAAGTACAAGCATAAGAGAAAATCAACTTACACTGTCTTATGTAAATGGGAACTCTTAAACTTCAAATGAGATCCCATAAGAGATGGATGAGATCATACTAGTACTAACGCACCAGATCCCATCAGAACTCTGAAGTTAGGTGTGCATGGGCGAGAGTAGTATTAGGATGGGTGAGCCCCTGGGAAGTAAAAGAGGAAATGAAACACAAGTATCCGTACCTCCAGAAGTAATTCTAATCTTTGCAACTCTGATATTGATTGCTTGATGAAAGTATATGTTATGGCAATGGGATAGGAGAACTCTCCATATAGTCGGTATAAGATCCAGAGGAAGGTTTTGGTTCATATTCGAGGACAAATGTTCTAAAGGGGAAAAAATGTTACATCCCGTACTCTGGTACCTCTGAATGCTTCTTAAGCTTCTAGGAAGGCTTTTATGTTTTTTAGAAGTTGTCATGTGACTCGAATAATATATAATGCTATCAAATAATCCTAAGAAAAGGAGAATGAGATACTCCATCATAGAGAAGATTGGAAATAGGGTTAGAAGAAGTTGAAAGTAGTTGGAAGCCAAGTAATGAGTTGTAGGACTCGACCTACTTGCGTAACCTACCAATTTGGAATTCTTGCATAATTAAGCTCCTGGAGCACATGTCGAGCTTAAGTAGCAAGGAATATGTAGGATCATGAAGTGTGATGAGATTACAAACCAAAGAAAATAAAGAAAGCAGGTTACAAGTAGGTGACACACCTACTTGGGCTAAGTAGGTGACCCACCTACTTAGGGTGGACCCCATGCTGCCATGTGGTAGCGTATGATTGGCCTCATGGTATGAGGTGGCGCCCTAGGGAGCTGCCACATGTCACCTCTAGGGGCTGCCACGTGTCACCTCCAAAAGTGGTGTATATATTCCTAGTTGATGACTAAGGAATTCATTTTCAGCATCTCTTAACTTAAGAAAAGTGAAGAAACTTAGGAGAATATAGAGAGGGCTACGACAACAACACAACAAGGTAAGGCCTTTGTTTTCGATCCGTGAATTAATTATTTAAGGTATCCTATGGTGATATAGCAGTGTTTAACAACATAAAATTTATTGTTGGGGTTTCAAGGAGGTTCTCACTTTTTTCAACAAACTCATTTTTCTTTTATCCGCTCAAAAAAGGATGATGAAGTATAGATGAGGTGCTGCCCAGATTTCATTTTGGAAATCCTACATGGGATGCTATTGGTATTTTGGGCATATTGTTTTGTTCATAATTGTTGTAGGGGTGATTCGAAATTGTATGCGACCCTAATACACATTTCTATAACTTTCATCAAGTCCACAAAGCCCGTTTTCCACAATTACCCCTTCAAAACTAAGCGACAATACAAGACAGTAGGCTGTCCAAAATTCACGTTTTGATACTTTTGAGCAAGTTGTTTGGGGTTTGTATTGTGTAATGTAGAAGTGAATTACTTGTATATATGCTACTGGTTGTTGTTTTTGGTTGGCTGTAGTTATTAGGGAAGTGATTGGAAATTTAGATAAGGCATGTTATAGGGGAGGTTTTGCCCGATTTCCGTTAACTCCTTGACTAACTAAGGAACTAGTAGAGAAGTCGAGCAAGGAAATGAGTTCTATGAATACTCGTGTGTAACTTAAAATACTGAAAAGTCGAGGGTTGTTGAAACTCATATTGCTTTCATGTTAAATAGGTTCAGCAGACGACAAGGCGAACACGGTAAGAGTAATCCGTAAGAGGTATGTAAAGCTATCCTTGTTTTCTTTTGGCATGTCTTAGGTATAAGTTATGAATGGTTTGTATTTGAAATGTGGGGATAATTACACTCCTAGAATTCTAGGTGTAATTCACATACTTTATTCACTTTGTGATGTTAAGAATCCTGTAATAGTTGAGTTATTGCCTTTTAAGGCTTCTATAAAATGAACAGTAGTATATGTATAAAACCTATCTCTTCTTCTCTTTGAAAGGTCTTAAATGAAAATGAAATGGTATATAATATGAACCTAGAGGTAATTCTATGTATAAGCTCAGAGTATAACTCATGTTTACTTATAAATGCTGAGGCTCATAAGGTAGTTGAGTTATTACCCTCGAGCCTTCTATATATAAGGATATGGTCCATGACTCTTAGTCATATCTAAGTTTAAGGTTCCTAAAGTAGTTAAACTACTACCCTCGAGTCCCTATGTGATGAACATTAACAGGACGTATAAGCTCCTAGTCTTAAGGACTTACGACGACAAACGTCTCTAATTCTATAAGCTGGTTAGCTTTGCCTCGGTACATGTCTATGATTCATGAGACTTCAGTTTATATGATCCTTAACGATGTTTAAAAGGTACTTAAGGAAAATACTACCCTGATCTTTAAGTGATGGTTTGCTTGATTACTCGGTAGAGCCTTGGATGCTAATTTAGTTACATATGGTTATACGCTACTTGGCTCACACATACTGTAAGACGTCATTCACCAAGTTCTGGACAAGCTATAGTATATGTACATGATTATATGATATGTGGATCGGGCCATCGTTCTTCGACATTAATCTATTTTATACGGATCGGGCCATTATACCATAGCAGTTTTCTATATTATATAAATCGGGCTGTCATACCTCGAAATTATTCTATATTATATGGATCGAGCCGTCGTACCTCAGCATTATTTTATATTATACAGATTAGGCCGTCGTAGCTTAACATTATTCTATATTATATAGATTGGGCCATCGTACCTCAGCATTATTATATGTGATACAGATTGGGCTGTCGTACCTCAAGATTATTATATGAGACACAGATCGGGCCATAGTTCCTTGCCATTATTATATGATATGTGGATCGGGTCATCATTCCTCGGTGCATACTTGCAATATAGATGGATCAGGCTATAGGTTCCATAACGCTAATAATACATATGTGCTTTTGATGACAAAATGATGTAGTTGTTATACCAATTCCCCGAATGGGCCAGGTATAGTACGTGACGACAGTACATATGACTTTATTCCATAAGATGCAGGTATAGTAATGTCACGACCCAACCCCGTGGGCTGCGACTGAGGTACGACCTAGACCCCCGTATACATATTTGTCAACTCTAGTCAAATTGAACTATGAGCAAGCGATACTACTCACAAAAACCCCAATGAGTTAAAACTTTTTCGTGTACGTGTGGCCTCTTTAATTCATATCGTATCATGAAAGAGAATGCAAGCCGACAAGACTGCCATAACTTAAAAACATTTACAACGTGTCGTATAGGCACAACCAAAATAAACTCATGAATAACCCACACATAACTGTCTACAGACCTCTAAGAATAGGAACGACAACATATGGCGGGACAGGGCCCCCGCCGTACCCCTGTGTAACCAAATATATACATCGGTGATTTGGTACCAAAACTTGGCTCCGAATCAATGGAGCTTCTTCTAAACTTGCTGAGTAGAATCCTGAGCTGGTGGACTCCCAAAATCTGTATGGTACCGGCGGGCATAAAATGCAGCCCCCCAAAGAAAAGGGGGTCAGTACGATACATGTACTGAGTATATAAACATAACATAATTGAGATAA
Source organism: Solanum dulcamara (assembly GCF_947179165.1). Lineage (NCBI taxonomy): Eukaryota > Viridiplantae > Streptophyta > Magnoliopsida > Solanales > Solanaceae > Solanum > Solanum dulcamara. The sequence goes on from NC_077241.1 coordinate 26,202,343, forward strand.
CAACTGAAACAGGGATGTAGGAAACCAAGTACAGCATTTAATAGGGTATCGTACCTGCATCTCATAAAATAAAGTCATATATACCACTATCACATATCATATCTGGCCCGCTCGGGGACTCGGTGTTACAAACACATCATCTATCATGCTAGGTATATATATGCCATTAACACTGTGGGATGTACAGACCGATCTCTGTATATAGAAAGTACATGCCGAGGAATGACAACCTGATCCATGTATCATATAATAATGCCGAGGAATGACGGCCTGATCCGTATATCATATAACAATACCGAGGTACGACGGCCCGATCTGTATAATGAATAATAATGCCGAGGAATGACAGCCTGATCCATATATCGTATAACAATGTCGAGGTATGATGTCCCAATCCATATAATGCATAATAATGCCGAGGTACGACGGCCCGATCCGTATAATGCATAATAATGCTGAGGTACGACGGCCCAATTTGTATAATGCATAACCTGTCATAGAACGTACGACCCGATCCTTACATAGCAAAATGTGTCGAGGTACGTTCGGCCCGATCCATATATATCATAATGCATATACGTGTATGTAAAACTCTGTAAAATATCAAACATCCCACATATATCATCCTAAAGCATGTTTAAGAGCCCCTAGATATACGAGCTTACACATCCATTATTCAACTTATAGGAGGCTTAAGGGTCGTAGTTCAACTACTTCAAGGCCCTTATCATTCAGAAGTGGGTACAAGTTATGAGTTATATCCAGAATATATAAATGGGGCTATATACAAATCCATGTCCTATAGAACCTTTAGTCTAGTCTTTCTCGAAGCAGGAAAAGACAAGCTTTATATGTACCATTTCCTATCACCTGGAAGACTTTGGAAAAGTAATGACTCAACTTTTTACAGGAGTTCTAATCAGTAGGAAGTGAACAAGAGTCTTTACTCACCCTCAGAGTTTTAAGAGTGGAATAACTTCAAACTTCATATACGCAATACTTACATCTAAGTCATTCCAAAAGAGAGGAAGAATAACTTTACATACACTACTTCTCAGCATATAGAAGACTTGAGGAATGGAAGCTTAACTAATTTAAGAGTCTTAACATTCAACAGTGAACACGAATTATGAATCATGAATCACGTTCAGAGCTCATGAATAGAGTTACACCAAGCATCATACACATATCACTTGTCATATAGATCTAACACATGCCCAAAAGAAAGAACAAATAGTCTTTACATATTTATACCAAAACATGCCAAAAGAAGGAATAGCTTTACATACCTTGTATGGACTTCTCTTAATCACCTCCACGTCGTTGTCCTCGAAACCTATTTAACATGGAATTAATGCAAGTATTAACAACCTTGGACTTTTCAGCAACTTAGACTACCCACGAGTATTCATAACATTCATCCCTTCGCTCGCCTTCTCGACTAGTTCCTTAACTAGTTAAGGCGTTAACGAAAATCGGACAACACCTCCCCTATAATGTGCCCTATAAGAAATCCCAACCATGTCCTTAGAACCTGAATCCAACCAACAATAGAACCAGAAGACAATACATATACATATTATGACCAAAATTACTCCATATAAACCCCCAATAATTCACTCGAAACTAAGATACCAAAACTAGAGTCTTTAATCTTTCTTTCGCGAATTCTTTAATTGCAAAGCGGAGGGTCATGTGGATGCAACCAGCATCTACCACACATCATTTAGAGAACTTTTAGACCCTGCAACACGCCACAACACAACCAGAAGCAGCCCCCACGCGCACAACATTTTATTTCGGCAACAACTTAACTATAGCGATTCCAAATTCATTTATTTCGAATGCCGAACTTTTCAAACCTTTACCCAACTTACAGCAGCCCATAAGGTGTGTAATACAACCTAATGTAACATCATAAACTTCAAATTAGAGGTGAAGAACTTACCTTTCCCGAAATTGGCTAAAACTAGCCAAAATTGCGCCTCAGAATTTTTTTAAACGTGCTGAACCGTCGTGGCAGCTTGCTGTCTGTTTTTTGGATGCACCGAACTCTAATATTATACTACTAATACTTCCATATCAGTGTAGTATACGCTAATTAATTAATTTACGGAATGAAAATGGGACTTACCTATTTTTCTCCCAAAGCCGTCGCAATTTTCTCTCCTTAGCTTTAGGGTTTTTTTTGTTCACTTTGCTGCTGGAAATTTTGATGAACAAGCTGAAGTTTGAGATATATATCATTTATATGGGTGATCCCAAGGGGTGAAACATGTCAGCCCCTAAGGGGGACACGTGTCCATCCCCTATTGGGCTACCGTGTCCATGCACTCCATGTGGGGATGCCACGTGGCAGTGGGGCCCACCCACCCAAGCAGGTGGGTCACCTACTTGACCCCAAGATGGTGGGTCACCTGCTTGCTTAGGGGCTGCCACGAATCACCCTCCCATTGGCTTCCCCGTGAATTTTTTTTTCTTCCTCGTGGGTTCGTAATCTCGTTCGTAATCTTGTCTCACTTTAAGAGCCTATGAAACCCATGCTACATAGGCTTGGTATGTAATAAAGTAACTCACGTACGTGAGACTTCTAACTTAGTAGTTTACATAGATAAGTCGAGTCCTATGACTCGCTAGTTGGCCTCCAACTCCTACCGACTTCTCTTGACCCTATTTCCAACCTTCCCTACCATGGGGTGTCACATTCTCCCTTCTTAGAGTTGTTCAATAGGGTCGTAACTTAAGTAGCTCACATACTAACTTCTAAGTAACTTAAGGAACCTTTCGAGTTCAAAGATGTGGGGTGTAACAATTAATTTGTTAATTATTATAATTGTTTCCTGCATCCCTACTTCAGTTATTCTCTCAGTTGTGATATGTTATGCTTTATATACTCAGTACATGCATCGTACTGACCCCCTTTCTTTGGGGGGCTACATTTCATGCCCGTAGGTACAGGTACACGTGTTGGGAATCTGTCAGCTTAGAAGTTCCACTCAGCTATGTTGGAAGTGCTCTACTGTAATAGAGCCTAGCCTTTGTTGTTGGTCTGTAAATATATGTATTTGTTTATTCAGGGGTACGGCGGGGGCCCTGTCCCGCTATATGTTACCGTACTATTTTTAGAGGTCTATAGAAATGTATGTGTGGGTTCTTTATGAGTTTGTTTCGGCTGTGCCTATACGACATATTGTAAATGTTTTTTTGTTATGGCAGCCCTGTCGTCTTACATGCCCTTTCATGATATGATACAAGTGAAAGAGGCTATAGGTATATGAAAAGGTTTTGACCCATTGGGGTTTTGGTGTATAGTATCACATCACACATAGTTCAACTTGACTATAGCTGATAGATACGTAGATGGAGGTCCAGGTTGGAACCCAGTTGCGGCCTATGGGGTTGGGTCGTGACACTCGTGATGAACATGAACTTTTGTTAAATTTCCAAATTGAAATAATCAACACCCTTGGATAATTAAGTAGCTTGGACACTTATTTTTTGCATTTTTTATCACTTATTTTTTTTTAAAATGAAAGATATAGCTGTATATAAAGATACACCAACTTAGAGCTAGTGGGACCCACTTTGAAGTGCCTATTTTATAGTCTCATGAAAATATGAATATCTCTAAATTTTGAAGTCGTAAGAATGAACATGTTAGTTTTTAGGAAACAAGACTTGTAGATCTTCGATTTGATAGTTCATGGTCTATATATTGCCTTATATATTAGGAGAAATGTAGTAAGACATTTGACCCAAATATTCAGAGAATTCCGTAACAACATTTATAATACCTTTTGCTAACTTTTCTTCGAACTTCCTCGAATTCAACACTTAACATAAAACCTTTGTGCAATTAAAATCACTCATAAAAATACTTCCTAATATGTTGAGAAGTCGTAGTCTTCTTCTAAAATTACAAGTTAATTAAAACATTCAATCCGTTAGGGTATTAAATTCATTTTTTGCCTAAAGAGTCTATAGAAATTGCTAGGTCAAAGTTTTCAATAAAATCCCTCACTTGGTTTTGTAGAGCTTGATATGTCTGATTTTGATGTTATTCTTGTTGTGGATTGACTCAATGCATGTTATGATTTTATTGATTGTAGAACCCATGTGGTTAAGTTTTAGTTTCCTAATGATCCATTTCTAGAATCAAGGGGTAATAATTGTGTATTTAAGGATCGATTCATCTTGTGCCTTAATTCTTATATCATTTTGTACAGGTTATGTATACTAATTCTAAAACTCCTAGTATTGAATCATGTTTGATTATTTATAAGTTTCTAGAAGTGTTTTCTGATGATTTTCGAGGTATCCCTTTCGAAAGAGAGATAGACTTTGGTATCGATCTTCTTTCCGATTCCCAACTTATGTCTATTCCTTCCTATCAAATAACTTTAGTGGAACTTAAGGACTTAAAAGATCAGTTGAAGGATTTTTTAAATAAGGATTTCATTAGACCAGGTATCTCTCAACGGGGTTCTCCAGTTCTCTTTGTGAAGAAAAAGGATTTTTCTCTTGGTATGTGTATTGATTATCGATAATTATACAAAGTCACAATCAAGAATAAGTATCCCATTCAAAGGATCGATGACTTGTTTGACCAATTTCAATGAGCAAGTTATTTCTCAAAGATTTATCTTCGATTGGGTTATCATCAACTTCGAGTAAGAGAATGTGACATTCCCAAGACAGCTTTTAGAACTCGGTATAGTCACTTTAAATTTTGGGTTATGTCTTTTGGAATAACAAATACTCATGAAGATTTTATGTATTTGATGAATAGGGTGTTCAAACAATATTTGGATATGTTCATCGTTGTGTTCAATAATGATATTTTGGTGGATTCTCTGAGTGAGGATGTGCATGTAGATCATTTGAGCATTATTTCCGGTGAAGGTATTAGGGTTGATTCTAAGAATACTAAGGAAAAGAATTGGCCTAGACGTCATCTCCATCTTATATTCAAAGTTTCTTTGGCATAGCCGATTATTATAGGAGGTTTGTGGAAGGGCTCTTTTCCATTGCATTTCCCTTGACTACTTTGACTATAAAAAAGGTGAATTTTAGTTGTCTAAGGCATCTAAGAGAAGCTTCCAAGAACTGAAAGATTGTCTTACTTCTGCTCTGGTGTTGAGTTTACCGGAAGGTTCAAATGGTTTTTGAGGGTTTGGTTTGGTTGTGATTTTATGGAAAATTGTAAGTTGATAGACTAATATTTTTGGAAACTCAACGTTCATGAAAAGAATTATCCAACTCATGACTGGAAGTTAGAAGTGGGTGTGTTTTCTTTAAAGATTTAGACACACTATATTTATGATGTCCATGTTAATGTATTCACCATTCACAAGAGATTACAATATGTGTTAAACCAAAAGGACTTGAAACTTCGACAAATGATATGGACTAAATTATTGAAAGTTTATAATAAGAGTGTGTTGTACAATTCAGGAAAAGCAAATATGGTTGTCGATGTCCTTAGTAGAGTGTGCATGAATAGTGTTTTCCATATTGACGATAAAAAAGAGTAAGTTTGTGATGCCCATAGACTACCTCGATTAGGTTTTCTCTTGGTTGATTTCGAGGATGGTGGCATTGTTGTTCAAAATGGTTCAGAATTATCCCTTATGGAGGATATTAAAGCAAAACAAGATCGTGATCCAACTTTGGTTTAGTTAAAGAAATTTGTTGCTGAAAGAAGTCATTGACACTTTCTCCCAAAGATGAGATGGTATGCTTCGTTACCAAGGTCGATTATATATTCCAAATGGTAATGGCTTGAGGAAAATGATATTGTCTAAAGCTTACAATTCATGGTAATCCAACCGATATCCACAAAGTTGTATCAAGATTTTTGGGAAGTATATTAGTTGAATGGCATGATAAAGTATATTGCAAAATTTGTGGTTAAGTGTTCTAATTTTTAGAAAGTGGTGATTGACCATCAAAAATTGGAGTTTTAGCTCAAGATGTTGAGATTCATGCATGGAAGTGGGAAGATTTGAATATGGACTTCATTACATATTTACCTCATACCTTTAGGAAACATTATTTGGTTTGGGTTGTTTTTGACTAAATGACTAAGTCGGTGCACTTTCTTCCCCATTAGGACTTCCTATTCAACTGAGGATTATGATAGAATTTATGTTCAACAATTGGTTAAGCTTCATGTTATTTCATTATTTATCATTTTGAATCGAGGTATGCAATTTACATCTTAGTTTTGGAGGTCTTGGTACTCAAGATAAACTTAGTACAACTTGTCACCCTCATATCGATGGTCAAGCCAAATGTACTATTTAGAATTTGTAGGATATGTCAATGGCTTGTTGAATTGACTTCAAAGGGAATTTGGATCTATTACACCCCGCACTCTTGAGCTCAGAACATCTTCTTAAGTTCCTTAGACACTATCATGTGAGCCGAATAAGCTACGACACTATCAAACAACTCTAAGGAAAGAAGATTGTGATACCTCACGAGAAGGGAGGTTGGATATAGAGTCATAAGAATCCGGAAGGAGTTGGAGGCCAAGTAACGAGTCTTAGGACTCGACTTATCTACGTAAACTATTAAGTTAAAAGTCTTACATACGTGAGTTACTTGATTACATACCAAGCTTATGTAGCAAGGGTTTCATAGGATCTTAAAGTGAGATGAGATTACGAATGCACGAGAAAGAAAAAAAAATTCGCGGGGCAGCCAATGGGAGGGTGACACGTGGCAGCACCTAATCAGGCAGGTGACCCACCTGCTTGGGGTCAAGTAGGTGACCCACCTGCTTGGGGGCTGGACGTGTGTCACCTCTTGGGGTTGACACGTGTCATACCCTAAAGCCATATATATATGTTGATATATATCATATACTTCAGTTATCCATCAAAACATCAGCCAACATAGAGAAAACAAATGTGAGGGAGAGAGATAGAGAGGCAGCCATGGTTCTTGAAGTTTAAAGGTGAGTTTTCTATTTATTTCTCCGCGAATTAATTATATACGATATTCCTAAAATACGTGGAGGTGTATATATGTATATTACGATGTCTACGGAACCATATTTTCAGTTCTTCACTTGGAAAACTAAGAGAAACTTAAAGAGAAAACGCTAGTTAACAAACCCGTTTTTGGAAGGGACAGTGGTTAGTAATATTGGTATAACTTCTTGTGTATATCTTCGTTTTGGGTGATTCAATATGTTTTGGAAAGTTATTGCATGGGTCTATAACTTTCATTTAGACTCCAAAATCCAGTATTACTTTATCATCTCGAAACATAGTGATGAAGTGTAGAGGAGGTACTGCCCAAATTTTGTTTTGGAAATCTTACACGGACAGCTGTGAGTATTTTGGGCATATATTTTCGTACAAAATTAATGTAGGGGTAATTCAAAATTTTTTGCGACCTTGATACACATGTATATAACTTTAATTGAGGCTACAAATCTTGTTTCCCTCAATTACCCCTCCGAAACTAAGTGACAATATAAGACGGTGGGCTGTCCAGATTTCGCGTTTTGATAGTTTTGGTGAGTTTGACAAGTTTAACGTAAGGTAAGGCCTTCCCTTTTAAATTGGAGTTTATGGTGTTTTTATATAGGGTATTATACATTGTGTAAGTGGCTGGAAATGTGAAAATATGATGAATATGCTTGACGGCCGAAATAAACTAAATTGGAATCGCTATAGTTAAATTGTTGTCGAAATAAGGTGTTGTGCGCGTGGGGGCTGCTGATGGTTGTGTGATGTGTTGTTTCAGGGCCTAAATATATTCTAATGTGGTTTAGGTTGCTGCTGGTTGAATCCATGTAACCCCTCATTGCGTATAATTAAAGGCGTTGCAAAATAAAGGCTAGACGCCCTATTGTGATATCGTATTTTTGAATAAGTCATTTGGAGTTTATGTTGTATATTGTTGGTGTAAATTGTTGAAGGTTGTTGTTGTTGGTTGTCTGTAGGTCTTAGGGACCTAATTGGAAATTCGGATAGGGCATATTATAGGGGATGTGCTGCCCAATTTTCGTTAATGCCTTAACAAACTAAAGAACTAGTCGAGGAAACAACTAAGGAAATAGATTCCATTAATACTAAGGTGTAACCTAAGATGCTGGAAAGTTAAGAAGAGTTGATATGCATATTACTCTCCTGTTTAATAGGTTCAAAGGACGACGAGGCGAACAGGATAAGGAATAACTCAGACAAGGTATGTGAAGTTTTCTTTTGGCATGTTTTTGGAATAAGTATGTAGAGCTATTCTTCTTTTCTTTTGGCATGTCTTAGATGTAAGCTATAAATGATATGTATATGATATTTGGGATTTAATCCATTCGTAAATTCATGAGTATGAGTTGAGACTCTCATTTACTTCTTGATATTAGAACTCCTGCAATTGCTGAGTCACTGGCTTTAAGTATTCTATGTGATAAAAACTAGTACATGTACATCCTATCCCTTCTTTCCTATAGAATAACTTACTTTTAAGTAAAATGATCTATGAGAGGGGTTTAGAGGTAATTCCATTTATGAACTCTGAGTGTAACTCATGACTTGTAGTCACTTCTGACCATTTAAAGTCTGAAAGTAGTCAACCTATTATTCTTGAGCCTGCTATATAGTGAATAGTAAGTGGAGATACAAGCTCCTTTCCTTGAAGCCTCTGAAATGATCAATGTCTCTGATTACATAACTGTGTCTCTGATTGCATAATTGTGTCTCTGATTGCATAAACCATTTTTCTGACTGCATAAGCTATGTGGCATTGTCTGGATGCATGTCTGTGATTCCTGAGGCCCCAACTGATGTAAGCCTAATGACATCTAAAGGGCACTTTGGATAAGTACCTTCCTGGTCTTCAGGTGACGGTTCACTTAACAGTTTCATCGAGTCTTAGATAAGGACTTAGTTGCATATGGTTTCTCATTACTCTACTTGTGTATGCTGTAACCCTTCTTTCTTCGCGTCCCACGATGGGCCGGATATTATGTCGGGCGTAGCTTTACTACTTCTTTCACCGCGTCCTAGGTTGGATGTGTATAGTTCCATGCATGAGGAGACGATGTCGTACGCGAGGTGTGATATATGTTATATGTTATGATGATATGATTATTCATCGAGTCCCAGGCCGGCTGCAATATGATAGTATATGTGGTGAAATAAGGGAGGCACCACCGAGTCCCTCCTTAGAGGGCCGGGTACGTATGTATATTATGATGGTACGCTATAGATGTAAACCACTCCATTCACTGAGTCCCTCACTAAAGGGTCGGATACTTTATGTAGGCATGCATATGAGATTAAAGCGATACATTGTGACCCTGAGCCCCGCAGTGAATCGGGTATAATACGATGATATACATGATAAGATGATACCGTATACGATGATATGATGAAATGAAATGCATTATGATACGATGATATGTGATTATGAAGAAGTGATTATAACACCGAGTTCACTAGAGGGCCGGGCACATCATATGATGATGTGTATGATTTACGTGTCCTAAGGTGCAGGTACAATAATTTATTTAGTTGTTATACTTGTCCCCTGCATCCCTATTTCAGTTATGGTCTCAGTTATTATATGTTATGCTTTACATACTCAGTACATATATCGTACTAACCCCCTTTTTCTCGGGGGGGCTGCGTTTCATGCCCGCACGTACATATGTTTATTCTGGAGATCCATCAGCATAGGAGTTCCTCTCAGCTGTGTCGGAAGTGCTTCACTGTTCTGGAGCCTAAATTTTGATGCTGGTCACTTAATGTATATATTTGTACATTCAGGGGTACGACAGGGGCCTTGTCCCGCCATATGTTACTATTACTATTCCTAGAGGTCTATAGACATATGGATGTGGGATATTTGTGAGTTCATTTCGATTGTGCCTATAGGACATTTTATGAGTATTTTATGTTACAGCAGCCTTGTCGGCTTGTATGTCTTTATGTATTCTGAGACGAGTGAAAGAGGCCATACATACACGAAAAAGTTTGAACTCATTGGGTTTTTATTTTATTTTATTTTGTGAATAGTATCACCTTGTTCATAGTTCAATATGAATGCAACTGATAGGTAGTTATACGGGGGGTCCAGGGCGGACTCCAGTCGCGGCCTACAGGGTTGGGTCATGACAGGATGATCACTTTCCATTGATAGAGTTCCTTATAACAATAGTTACCACTCCAGTATCAAAATGTCTCCATTTGAGGCTTTGTATGGTAGGAGGTGTAGGTCTCTTATTAGATGGTTTGAGGTTAGAGAGTTTACTTTGATAGGTCCCAAGTTGGTTTGTGAGCTATGGAGAAAGTAAGACTCATTAAAGAATGGTTGAAGACTACCCATTGCCTACAAAAGTCATATTCGAATGTAAGCAGAAGAGAGCTTAAGTTTGAGGTTGATGATTGGATTAACTTGAAAATCTCTCCTATGAAGGGTGTGATTCTTTTTGTAAGGAAGGGAAGTTTATTCCCCATTATATAGGTCTATATCAAAGTTTGAGGATCTATGACAAGGTCGTCTGTGAGTAGGATTTGCCTTCGAAAATTATCATCGCTGCATCTGCTATTTCATGTCTCTTTTTGAAGAAGTGTATTGGTGCTCCTACTTATATTACGCCTTTAGATATTCTTGGTGTGAAGGAGAGTCTATATTATGAACAGGTTCCAGTTGATATTTTAAACTATCAAGTACGGAAGTTGAGGAACAAGGAAGTTGCATCCGTGAAGGTCCTTTTGAGGAACCAACTATTTGAGAGAAGTACATAGGGGGTCGAAGCCAATAAGATGTCTCATTATTCTCATCTTTTTCCATCTGTTCCAACTTGAGGCATTAAGTCCCTTCAGGTTAACTCCTTCGAATTCATGTGTTTCACTCACTCTCATGTTCTTCTATGCAAACATGTCCATGTAATGAGTTTTACATTCATGTTTTAGCTTGGGGTTAATTACTCTTTGGTTTTATGCAATTGTATGTGTCATTGCATTCATGTTGGGTTGGTAGATCTATTTTCCTACACTATTCATGATACTTGAGTCCCCTTTGAGGATGAATTTTCCCAAAGGAAAGATATTGTAAGACCGCGAAATTTGAAAAGTCTAATAAAAAAAAATATCAGAAAGATTGTATGGTGCATGACCTTTATGTGCCCCAATATGGACCACACGGAGCTTCAAAGTCATAAAGAGCGATCGTGGAAAAAGAAATTATAGAATTAGGGAAAAATTGTCATTGTTCAATTGGACGAGACCTTATACAGAGAGTAAAAAGTTACGTGGCCCGTAGAAGGCAACTATAGAAATAAAGGAAAGGAAAAGTTGGGAAAAATGCTGGACCAGGTTTCTATGGTAGGGTATACGACCCATACAAAGTTATATGGACCATCATACCAACCGTAGAATAACCAAGGGAAAGATGGTTTATGGGTGGCTTTTAAAGAGGACCTTTACGGTCCTTCAACCATTTCACAACCCGTATAACCCCTCCTTAAAGTAACCCTTCCCACAACCTTGTTAACCTTCACTTCCAAGGATGCCTATATGATAAGTGGAAATTTATACGGACTCTATAAGTGGTCCGTGAAGTCGTCTCCATCAATTTTTATATAAGGAGTATTTGGGTGTTTTTCCAATTATTTAACTCTTATACTTTGTCATCTCTGTCATGACCTAACCTAGGCCCTAATTGTAACACGACAGATAGAATTCTGAAGAAATGCAACCAAACCTCTTAGCATAACATTCAAGAGCATACATAAGATATATGAAGTAAATAAACGAGGATCAAAGATACGGAAGGATAGTCTCAATAACGAGCATAATTTCAAAATGTGGAATAAGGGACATCATAGACTCTAATGAACATCTAACATGGCTCTACTAGTCTAGATGGGGGACTAAGACAATATCCTATCTTACCCAATATAAAAAGTTGAATAAAGTCATAAAATCATAAGCAATAAAATGTCTCATCCTTAGAAGGTGAGGACTCACCAACAGTAGGATAAATGTGATCACAGCACCCTACATTATGATACAATATAGGCAAAAAGTATGTATTAGTACATGGAATGTACTAAGTATGTGAGAACATGAATGAACAATAAGCATAGAACATAATTAATACGAAAAACCATGGTATAGGACCTTTAACCAACATATAATACCATGCCCATGTATCATCCTTTTGGTTCAAGCCGAGGAGAGATAAAGAAAAATCAAAGATATAGTGATTCTGTCATAAGACCTTGTTCCTTTCTACTTGAAATTCTTTATTTTCCTCGGTAATACATTGAATATGATGACTTGTATCGAGACAGAAGAGTCTACCTTTTTAGGGCATACTCTAAAAGTAACTCCTCTCAACTATGCTATGTGAATCCACTAGCTTCACTGTATTGGCATTTGTAAACCTATGTGGGCAACGCAGTAATGGGACAATGGGATCTTATTACGGGTCTCTCTCCTTAACTACGGGAAAAATGTGTTATGCCCATCACATTTGGTACATGGGAACATCTATCTAGATTCTCTAGAGCTACCATGCGATCCATATTATCTACAACATTATCAAATAACTCTAAGGAAGGAAAGATATGATGCCCCATAATAGTGAAGGTTGGAAGTAAAGTTATAAGGATTTGAAAGGAGTTGGATGCCAAATAACAAGTCGTGGAACTCGAATTACTTGTGTAAGCCACAAACTTGGATGTTCTACATAATTAAGCTACTTGAGTACACGTTGAGCTTAAGTATCAAGAAATATAAAGGTTCTTAAAGTGAGACGAGATTACGAACCCATGAAAAAGCAGTAAGTAGGTGATGTACCTACTTAGACACAGAGAAGAACGTGGTGAAGACATATGGAAGTAGGTGATGCACCTACTTAGTGTCAAGTAGGTGATGCAGCAGCATGGGGTGGACCCCACCTGCCATGTGGAACCTTTGGATTGGGTGCATGGGTGAGGTGGTGCCCTAGGGGTGGACACGTGTCACCCCTAGGGGCTGCCATGTGTTACCTCCTAAGAAATAATATATACATGTCAATTGGTGACTAATCTTCATTATACTTCAGTTTTTACACTTAAGAACTTGAGAGAGTTGAGAGAAAACGTTAGAGGGAGAAGAAAGAAAGCCATGGGTTGCTCCAATTCATGGTAAGCCCCTGACTTTTGCTCTGTGTATTAATTATTTAAGGAGTCCTACAATTAAATAAAGATGTATAACAACATAAATTAATTATTTGGGGAAGCAAGATAGGGCTGCAAATAGACAACAAAGTTCAGCCGCGATAAAGAGCCTCTGAAGTCAATTTTCAACAAGGTATGAATTGATTCTCTTCTCCCACATTTTGGTAAAGGTTTAATCATGTTATGGATGTTTAAATATGAGTTGGATATGTGAAAATGTGTATGTTACTGCTGAAAAAGGTTGCAGGCCGTATAGGGGCTGTTTTGACGATATTCTAACGGGTGAAAGTTTGGCTAGTGTCGTTGTTATTGTGGTGTGGTATTGGTAGTTGTTTTGTAGTGTTGAAGGGATGAAAACATGTCTAAATATGGATATAAGTGCTGATTCTTTCATCCACATGATACCCCATTTCGTTTGATTAAGGTTTTCCGAAATAAAGATTGAAAACTGTATTTTGGAGTTTTCGAAATAAAGATTGAAAACTGTATTTTGGAGTCGTAGTTTTGAGCGGGCTGTTCAGGACTTTTTTTTTGTAATGTTGAAGTGGTATAATTGTGTATTCGATTAGGATTGTTGTTGTTGGTTGGCTGTACTAATTTAATATGAAATTGGAAGTTTGGATAGGGCGAGTTATAGAGGAGATGCTGCTCGCATTCCGTTAACTTTTTAACTAACTAATAGACTAGTCGAGAAAGGAGAATAAGGAATTGATTCCTATGGGTGCTTGGTTGTGGATTTAGAAGCTGAAAAGTTAAAGGTTATTAATATTAGTGTTACCTTCGTGTTAAATAGGTTCAGAGGACGATTAAGCGAACATGGTTATAAGTAACCAATAATAGGTATGTAAAGCTTATCTCTTCCTTTCTTTTGGCATGTCTTCAAGTTAAGTAATGAATGATATGAGCTTGAGGGTAAATCTACTCATAAATGCCAATCGTAATTCACGGTCCTTATTTACTTCTTGATGAAAGCACTTTTATAGTAATTGAACTAGGGCTTCTCAAGCCTTCCATACGTTAGGAAGTGATGAGTATGTAAGGCTATCTTTCTTTCCTCTTGGCATGTCTTTGCCATAAAGGTTTGTATATGAAATGTGGGGATAATTCAATTCATAAAACTCCAGGCATAACTCATAATTCTTACCCAATTCTTGGTATTAGAACTCCTATAATAGTTGAGTTATTACCTTTTAAGGCTTCTCTATGATGAAGGGTAGTATACATAAAGCCTATCTCTTCTTTCTTTTGGTTTGTCTTAAATTTAAGTGAATTGATATATGATATGAGTTTGGAGGGAGTTCCATTCATAAGTTTCGGACATAACTCATGACTCATGTTCACTCTTGAATGCTAAAAGTCCTAAAGAAGTTGAACTACTACCCTTGAGCCTTCTATATGTTGAGTAGTGACTGAGTACGTATGCTCCTATTTCTAAAGACTTTGTGATGATAAATGTCTCTAATTGCATAAGTTGTGTAGAATTATCTTAATACATGTCTATGATTCCTGAGACTCCATTTGATATGGCCCCAAGAGGATTTACAGGATACTTAAGATGACTACTATTCTAATCCTCAAATGATAGTTCATTATGAGTGTGTTATTAAGTCTCAGAGGATGATCCAATTGTAGGTGATTCCTACCCTGGTTTCCAAGTGACGATTCACTTGATGACTTCATTGAGTCTCAGATAATGATTTAAATTTTGTATGGTTTCTCACTATTTTACTCATGCATGCTGTTAGTACATCTTTCACCGCATCATATGAAGGGCCAGACAGACATGATATATGATGAAATGATTATTCACTGCATACCATAAAAGGACCAGAATGACCACATCCCATGAAGGGCCGAAAAGGCATATATGATGAATTCATTATTCACCGCCTCCTATAAAGGGCCAGGCACAACAACTTTCCATGAAGGGCCGAGCAGGCATAATATATGATTAAATAATTATTCACCGCATCCTATAAAGGGGTGGGCATGACCACATCCCATGAAGGGCTGGGCAGGCATGATATATGATGAAATGATTATTCACCACATCCCATAAAGGGTCAGGCACGACCGCATCCCATGAAGGGCTGGGCAGGCATGATATACGATGATATGATGAAATAATAATACTGGGTCACTATATAGAGGGCCGAGTATGGTATGATATGTACACTACTCTTTTACCAAGTCCCTTACTAGCGGGCCAGATACGGTAGATAGATATATATATGAAAAGATATTGATGTATTTTTCATGTATGAGATGATGCTGTATATGATGGTATGATCCAGTATACGATAATATGGTAACACCGAGTACCACGACAGGCTGGGAGTGGTATGTGAGGATGACATACATGCCCTCATTTTATAAGATGCAAGTATAGTGAATCCTTAAATGTTATACCTGTTTCCTGCATCCCTATTTCAGTTGTTATATAAGTTATGTTATGTTATGCTTTATATACTCCATACATATATCGTACTGACCCCCCATTCTCCGGGGAGTTGCATTTCATGCCCACAGGTATAGGTATATATTCTGGAAGCCGTCAGCTTAGGATTTCCAGTCAGTAGTTTTAGATAATGCTCCATTGTGCCGGAGCCTAGCTTTTTTGTACCAGTCCTCCTATGTATATATTTGTTTTTTTAGGGGTATGATGGGGGACCCTGTCCCGCGATATATTTCCATTACTATTTTTAGAGGTCTATAGACATATGTATGTGGGTTGTTTATAAGTTTGTTTTAGTTGTTCTTATACGATGCATTATAAATGTTTTTATGTTATGGCAGCCTTGTCGACTTGCGTGCCCTTTCATAATATGGTATAAATAAAAGAGACTACATGTACATGAAAATATGTTGACCCATCGGGGTCTTTATATGTAGTATCACATTATACATAGCTCAAATTGACTACAGCTAATAGATATATATAAGAGGGTCCAGGTCGAAACCTAGTTGTGGCCTACGGGATTGGGTCATGACAAAAGTGGTATCAGAGCAGTTCGTCCTTAGAGTGTCTACAGACCGTGTCTAGTAGAGTCTTTTTTATCAGAGTATTGTGCACCATATCTATAAATAGGAGGCTACAAGACATTTAGGATGTTATCTTTCTTCCATATCTAAGATCATGCGATAGAGCTGAGTCATAGAGAATGAAATTTCTCATACTAACCTATGATTTCAGAATAAGGACAACATCGATAGAAGAAGACGACTGATGATATTGGAAGTTAAAAGGCACGCAGGTAAGCAAAGGCATGAAAAATATATGTCAGGTTAGGTATTGAAGTACGATTGACATGTAAAGTTAAAAATGAAAAGGAAAAGTAGACAGGGCAATGTAACAGGTGCAATTTGAGTTGGACATACGAGGTAAGTCCATTATTTTATACTGTTATTGATATTGGGTGCCCTGTGTGGCTACGATATGACATGATACAAATATATATATTGGCCCTGTGAGGCATTGTTGGCATTTTATGCATGCAGGTGTTGAGATAGTAAGAAATATAGAGGAAACTCTGCCCAAATTTTCCCAAAAATAGAAAAAAAAGGGAAGCCTATGTGAGTAGTAAAGTTTAGAATTCATTTAAATGGATCAAAAACATCCCAACCACATATTGCCGTAGAAAAAAAGAAAACATAAATTTGTGAGCTATTAAGGATAAGATTGGTTAGAAGGGGTGAAGGTTTGAGCACTCCCATTCTATAGAGGTAAATAAAACATAGTAAGAATTGCGAAGAAGGTTAAGAAGTGTTATACTACGGGACTGAATATGAACAGAATATGATATGAATATAATGAGGATCATTATGAAAATAAGTAAAGCCTAGTGAGAAAGGGGCTAAAGATGGGACGTGGTCCATGTGATAAAAATATAAAGGTAAGTGTGAAATGTAAAAGCAAGCTATCGTTCCATGAATGAATTATATTGGGTATACCACAATGATATAAAGGTGTTATTAATGTAAATTTATGATTTGGGGCAGCACCAAAAGGACAACAAGCAGCCACAAAGTTTTAGTCGCGCTAAAGGAACTTCTGAGGCGAGTTTTGGCGAATGTCGGGCAAGGTATGATTTTCCCTTTCAAAATGAGTTTATGATGATTTTATGAGGTATATTACATGTCTTAAATAAGGTTGGAAGTGGAAAAATTAAATAAGGATGCTTGACTTTATAAACAAGCTAAATTGAAGTCGTTATATTTAAATCGAAGGCGAGTAGTGTGTTGCGATTGCAGCTTGTTTGGTTGCATGTTGCAGGGATGGAAGGTGTTTTAAAAAGAGTGTGGGTTCTTTCTGGTTTCAGCCACATGACCCTCCATTTCATATTGTTAAGGATTTTATGAAATAAAGGTTAAAAACTCTATTTTAGTATCGTAGTTTTAAGCGAGTTGTTTGGAGTTTGTATTGTGTAAAGTTGAAGTGATTTACTTGTAAATGTGATGCTGGTTATTTTTGTTGGTAAGGTTGTTGATATTTTGGCTGAGTTGAAATCTTGGAGATGTTGAAATTATACGGGAGATGCTGCCCAAATTTTGGTAACTTTGAAGCTAGTAATAAGCTAGTCAAGGGAAATGGATAAGGAAATGATTCCTATGGATACGTGGTTGTAGAGTTGGAAACTAGAAAGTGAAAGGTTATTAATCTTAGTATTACTCTAATGTTAAATTGGTTTAAAATACGACAAGGCGAACGTGGTTAAGAGTAATCCATAAGAGGTATCTAAAGCTACCATTCTTTCTCTTGGCATGTTTGGCATAAGTATGTAAATCCTATACTTTCTCTTCTTCTGGATTGTCCTATATGTAAGTAAAAGATGATACAATCTCGAAGGTGATTCTAGTCCTAAGTGTTTCTTATTTACCCTTTAATGTTGGAACTCTTACAATAATTGACATGAATTTTATGAAGCAAAGATATGTCTTTTATATGATTCCCAAGGAGTTCCTATTCTCAGAGCCACTGGGATGGCCAATTTCGTGATTTTCAAAATATATTTTGTTATACCTTAATACGAGTATATGATTTCAGAAGTTCTATTTTGATATAATCCATAGTGACATTCAAAACGTACTTGATATGACTCTTGTCTTAATTTTTGAATGATAGCTCATTTTGATCATTCAATTGAGTCTCAAATATGATTTAAATTGCATTTAGTTTCACACTACTCCACTCGTGGATGCCTCAATACTTCCTTCACTGAGCCCAGTCTTGGATATACATGATCGTGCGTACTTCTCTACCCTTTTTACCGTGCCCTAATGTGAGGGGGAAGGTACGCCCTGTACATAGTTCGTTTATGGAGTTATATTGTGTCATGTACATATATACTGATATATGATGATATGATATGATATGATATGATATGGCCATCTAATATGATATGATCTGTTACAAAGATATTCCCTATTCTGGAGTTATGTTGTGGTGTGACACCGGTGATGAGATGGCGACCACGTTTTGTTCACCACATATCGTAATAGGGACGGATATGACATATGTTTTTCCAGATGCATTATCAGGGGTTGTGATAAGCATTTTGGTATTTCTATATATTTCACTCATTTGTTTTCAACATTCTGTTTTGGTAATGACTTTCTTTGGGGGGCTGCATTACATGCCCACAGATATAGACGCTCGATTCGCCGATCCACTTGCTTAGGACATCTACTCTTCTATTTGACGGTGCTTCTTTATTCAGAGTCCTATTTTGGTACTAACTTTTCTGTTGCATATTTGTACACGTTGGTCAGGGGTACGACGGGGCCCTGTCCCATTATATAAGTAGACTACCATTCTGTAGAGATCTGTAGACTTGTGTTGTGGGTTCTGTATATGTTCTTTGGGTCCTGTATATGTGTTCTGGACTTTTATGTTTCTTGACGGCCTTAATGACCTTCGTGTGCTACATCTTCTTTCATATGCTCCCTAGCGACCTCTTTTGATTTCTATACTTGTTTCTTCTGCTAATATACTAAGTGGGTCTAAGGGTACATATAGGTGCCCAGCTCGAGCACTAGTCACGGCTTACGAGATTGGGTCGTGACAAAAGTAATATCAGAGCGGTCCGTCTTTGAAATGTCTACAAACCGTGTCTAGTAGAGTCTTGTTTATCGATGTGTGGTGCACCACATCCATAAACAGGAGGCTATCGGACCTTTAGGATGTTACCTTTCTTTCTTATCTTAGATCGTGCAATAGACCTGTCTATTAGGATAATCCCTCATTAGTATACTACTATGTGTGCGACCATACCTATAAAGGAAGCTTATTTTTTAGCTCCTTTCTTGCATATAGGTACATGCTGTAGTGGAAAATGAAGAGACCAGCTCTAGACAGTAGAGGGGGTGTGGAGAAGTCCCCCAGTTGTACATATGGAACCTCAGGCTCTAGGACCAAGAAGGCAGAGCCTCGGTTATTTGATTGAGACTGATCGCTCTTAAGACCCTGATTATGTTATGGAGACCGATCCCTTTGAAGGCCCAACGACAGGTTCCCTAGAGCATCTGATACCAAGGGAAGTATTTTTGTAAGCTACGCTAGCTGCTTTTATGACCGAGCACTATGTCAAGCCGACTCTTACAATAAGTGTTACGGCATACTCGATCCCTCTATCTTGGTCATTGGTGAACCAGGAATTACCTGGCTATCGATGTGTTTTGGATTCAAGGGAGGAAGATAATGAGGGATAGATAAGCAAATGGCAACCAAATAGAGACGACGAGCATACTTCACCTCCTAGGTCACTAGGTCGAACTGGGAACTGATCAACTACAGATATAGAAGAGTGATAGGTATGGTTTTGTTTGCTATATAGGGTAGTTTTTCAGTTTTGTTTTAGCTTAATGTAGGAAGCACTGTAATATGAGATGCTATAAACCGATGTATATGTTGTCCCTATGAGGCGTTATGGTTGTGATATGATATGATATGGATGTACATATACGTTGGCCTTGCATGGCATTGCTGGTATTTCCTGAGTGCAAGTTGGGATAGAAAGGAATATAGAGGAAAGTCTACCGAAATATTTGTTTGAAAGAAAAAGGGAATGAGATATAGTTTCATCATACGGTTTGGAAGTTGATACGAAATACCTTGTTTTAATGATTTAAAGTCGTAGGGGTACCCTCCGTGTTATTGGTAAGGGGGCCCATGTTTACTCAAGAGTTTTTATTTCAGAGGAAAACTCCTATTGGAAGGCAAGGTGTCCAGCAATTGGGTTCCACTCTTTTGGGAAGACACAGAACCACCAACCATTAGTGGTGAACTGGATAAGTTGTTCACGACTTAAGAATGAACCTAGAGGGAAACCATATGAGTTAAGCACTAAAAAGTATTGTGTTGCTTATTGGATTTTAATTTCCTGCTGGTAGTAGTCGGAGGATGCTTTATGGTAACCTTTTATTGCTTCTTAAGTGACTGAAGTAATCTATGGATGAAAGACATAAACTGATGGGCTGTCCAGAGTCATGTGTTTCATATATTGGATAACATATTAGAGATTCAGAAGAGTCAGTGATACTAAAGAATGTGATTGTGAGTAAGATTAGAAGTTAGCATCGGGTACACAATAGGGATGAAAGCTCATAAAGAAGAAAGGGGTATTGTGTATATGTACTTCCACTTTGGAAAATAGTGGGAGACCTCGAGGATAGGGAATAGAAATTGCAAAACAACTGAGGCATTGTGAAACTATCAAAGGAACAAGTGGTATCCATTGAAAAAAAAATGTGATAATAAAATGTGAAACACGTTTCATCAGAGAATAAGTGCCCCAAATGGAGAGTCGAACACGATTATAAGCACTAGTGACGTATTGATTGGGACGAATGAAAAGTGGCTTTGGCTAAACTACTACATGAATTATATGACTCGAGTACCAGTACTTGGACTAGATTGAGTACTAGTTATCGAGAATTATAAGCACCCCATGGTCGTATTAAGGTTTTTTATAGGGGTAACCTAAAGTATAGATGATCTAACAGAAGGTATAGATATGGTGCAGTATGTCAAATGTGTTGGAACAGAATCATATGCATAGGAACAGTTAAAAATAAATAGAGGATGACATAGGTACACACTAAAGGGGGGAAGTGGACAAGAGAAATGCAAGTGTGAGATGAAGTCAACGAACACTATCACATGTTAACAGAAATGCTTAAACTTCGAGCGAGATCCCATGCTGGCACGAGTTTAGCAAGGGCTAAAGGCCAGCAATAAATGGATAGAAGCCATGATATTTGAGACTGGGTGGAGAACCATTTGCAGAGACCCTAATGGATGGGTACGTACACAAAGGGGTTAATACAATAAGAGAGTAAGACTAAGTGATTTAAGGACTGTGTAAAGGGTAGTAAGGCCATGTTTGAGTAAAGATTAAGAGATGTCAATAGAGTTGTTGGCCGCTGAGATGTGACTTATAAGTAGCAAGAGGAATGAATAGAAAATCTCCTACGATAGGAAATGAGGAGACCAATGAGTACCTAAAGGAAAAAAAAGGGGTAGGACAGAATAGCATTAGAGCGAGCAAGTTCTAGTGTGAAGGTGCTATGTAAAGCAAAAGGGACCAGGAAATGAAAAGACTGCGTCTACCTCACACTAGTTGTATAAAATTAGTTGTGCAACCTACAAATATATATATATATATATATATATATATATATATATATATATATATATATAAAACATAAGACCAAGTAGAGGAGTACATGATGAAAAGGGGGTATGATATTTTTGATATGTTATAGAGGAATACAAAGAGAAGTTAAATCAAATAACTAAAAAGGACATGGTCATGGTTGAACTAAAGAGCTACCCTAATATTGGTTGTAAGATAAAAGAGAAGAAGGCAGGGTGGAAGTTGAAAATTAGCGAGACAATACTAATTTAAATCTTGGGCTAAGTTGAATGTCTTCGCACATTATTACAAGAATTGCAATATAATGTGTGACAGAAAAATTAGAGCCAAATCTGATCAAAGGACCATGGAAGAATCTGAACTAATGAGAAGCAACCTATCGCCATCCTAGATTGACGGAGTAGGAATTTGTGAGCTAAGGACGTAGCTTTTGTGAAGGTGTTGAAGTGAAATGAAAATCATGAAGAAATGACCTAGGAAGCTGAAGAGGAAATGAAACGCAAGTATCCGTACCTATTCCCTATATCTATAGGTAATCCCAACCTTTGGGACTCTGATCTTGATCGTTAGATGAAAGTATATGTTATTGCAAATGGAATAACTCTCCATATGGTCTGTATAAGATTTTGAGGAAGTTTTTGGTTCACATTCGAGGACGAATGTCCTAAAGGGGGGAAGGATGTTATACCCCATACTTTTGTACCTCGAAATGCATCTTAAGCTTCTTAAGTTTGTTAAGTTTTTTGAAGGATTCTTAAGTTTATTAAAGTTTCTTAAAGCTTCTTAAAAGTTACCATGTGAGCTGGATAATCTATAACGCTATCAAACAACTTTAAGGAAGGGAGAATGTGATACCCCATAGTAGAAAAGATTGGAAATATGGTTATAAGAATCCGAAAGGAGTAGGAGGCCAACTAATGAGTCGTAGAACTCGACTTACATACGTAAGTTACCAACATGGAAATCTTACATACACTTAAGCTACTTGAGTACATACCAAGCTTACATAACAAGGATTACATAGGTTCATAAAATAAGATGAGATTAGGAACCCATGAGGGGGAAAAGAATGTGACACGTGGAAGAAGATGAAAGTGCCACATGGAAGTAGATGGAGCAAGGGTTGGACCCCATATGCCACATGGCAGCTCATGGTTGGAGGAGGTGGTGTGTTGGCCCAATAAGGGCTTGACAGGTGTCACCACTTAGAGGTTGGCATGTGTCACCTCCTAAGGTGGCCTATATATATATATATATGTTTTATGATCATACTTATAATTAAAAGTCATTCTTATCTCCTAAGTTCAAGAAAACTCTAGAAAAAAAAAAGAGAAGAGAAACCCTAAGCTTGAGAGAGAGGCTACGGATTTGGAGAAGAAAAAGAGGTAAGTTTTACTATTTTGTTGTGTGAATTAATTATCTAGGGTATAACTAGATGATATGAAGGTGTTATTAATATAAATTTATGATTTGGGGCAGCAACAAAAGGACAACAAGCAGCCACAAAGTTTTAGTCGCGCTAAAGGAACATCCGAGGCGAGTTTTGGCGAGTTTCAGGCAAGGTACAATTTTCCATTTCAAAATGGAGTTTATGATAATACTATGAGTTATATTAAATGTCCTAAATAAGGTTGTAAGTGGAAAAATTGCATAAGTATGCATGATGTTAGAAACAAACTAAATAGAGGTCGTTATAGTTAAATTGAAGTCGAGTAGTGTGTTGCGATTGTGGTGCTGCAGTTGAAGCTTGTTTTGTTGCGTGTTGTAGGGATGGAAGGTTTTTTAAAAAGGGTGTGGGTACTTCTGGTTGCAGCTACATGACCCTCAGTTTCATATTGTAAAGGATTTTATGAAATAACGGTTGAAAACTCTATTTTGGTATCGTAGTTTTAAGCGAGTTGTTTGGAGTTTGTATTGTGTAAAGTTGAAGTGATTTACTTGTAAATGTGTTTATGGTTGTTTTTGTTGATATTTTCTCCAATTTGAAATCTCAGGGATATTGAAATTATAGGAGAGATGCTACCCGATTTTCAATAACTTCGGAGCTAGTAATAAGCTAGTAAAGGGAAAAGGATAAGGAAATGATTCCTATGGATACGTGGTTGTAGAGTTGGAAACTAGAAAGTGAAAGGATATCAATATTAGTATTACTCTCATGTTAAATAGGTTCAAAAGACGACGAGGCGAACGTGGTTAAGAGTAATCCATAAGAGGTATGTAAAGCTACCCCTTCTTTCTCTTGGCATGTTTAGCATAAGTATGTAAAGCCTATCTTTTCGCTTCTTCTGGCTTTTACTAGATGTAAGTAAAAGATGATACAATATCTAAGGTGATTCCATTCCTAAGTGTTTATTATTTACCCTTTAATCACCTTAGATATTGTATCATCTTTTACTTACATCTAGTAAAATCCAGAAGAAGCGAAAGGATAGGCTTTACATACTTATGCTGAACATGCCAAGAGAAAGAAGGGGTAACTTTACATACCTCTTATGGATTACTCTTAACCACGTTCATGTTACACCCCACCCTTTTTAAACTCGTAATGTCCCTTAAGTTACTTAAAAGTTAGCATGTGAGCCACTTAAGTTACGACACTATCAAACGTCTCTAAGGAAGGGAGAATGTGATACCCCATACTAGAGAAGGTTGGAGATGAAATCATAAGAGTCCGAAAGGAATTGGAGGTCAAGTAATGAGTCGTAGGACTCGATTTACCTATGTAAGCTACTAAGTTAAAAGTCATATGCACTTGAGCTACTTAAGCATATATCAAACTTACGTAGCACGGATTACATAGGTACATAAAATAAGACGAGATTACGAGCCCACGAGGAAGGAAAAAAAAAAAAGACGACACGTGGTAGCCAATGAAGAAGCGACACGTGGCAGCACCTCAAGCAAGTAGGTGACCCACCTGCTTGGGGGGTGGTGGACCCCACTGCCACGTGGCAGCCCATAGTTGGCAGCATGATACGGTGGCCCAATAGGGGCTGGACACGTGTCACCTCTTGGGGTTGACACGTGTTACACCCTAAAGCCACATATATATGTTGATATATATCATATATTTCAGTTATCCATCAAAACATCAGCCAACTTAGAGAGAAAAAAACGTGAGGGAGAGAAATAGAGAAGCAGCCATGGTTCTTGAAGTTTAAAGGTTTGTTTTCCAATTTTCTTCCGTGAATTAATTATATACGGTGTATCTTAAGTACGTGGATATGTATATATGTATTTTAAGACCTTCATGGAAGTAAAACTCCAGCTTTGCAATTGGAATTTGGAAGAGAAAATAAGAGAAAACGTTAATTAATAAACCCGTTTTTGGAAGGGACAGTGGTTAGTAATAATCGTATAACTTCTTGTATACAGATTCGTTTCAAGTGATGTAATATGTTTTGGAAAGGTATTTCGTGGTTATATAACTTTCATTCAGACTCCAAAATCCAGTTCCACTTGTATCAGCTTGAAAAGTGGTGATGAAGTGTAGAGGAGGTACTGCTCAAATTTGGTTTTGGAAATCCTACACGGACAGCTGTGAGTATCTTGGTCATATCTTTTTGTACAAAATTGATGTAGGGATGATTCGAAATTGTTTGCGACCCTAATACACATGTCTATAACTTTCATGAAGGACGTAAATCCTGTTTCCCTCCATTACCCCTTCGAAACGAAGCGACAAGGTAAAACAGTAAGCTGTCCAGATTTCACATTTTGGATAGTTTTGGCGAGTTTGACAAGTTTAACGTAAGGTAAGGTTTCTTATTTAAATTTGAGCTTTATGTGTTCTTATGGAGCATGTTACACTCCCTATTGGTGGCTGGAAATATGAAAATGGCTTAGAAATACTTGGCGTTCGGAATAAACTAATTTGTAGTCGTTATAGTTGAATTGTTGTCGAAACAAAGTGTTGTTCTTGTGAGTTGCTCTGCAGGGGTGTGGCTTGTTGTTGCAGGGCCTAAATATGTCCTAATGTGGGTTAGGGTGCTGCTGGTAGAAGCCACATGACCCCTTGTTATGTATAATTAAAGGCGTCACAAAATAAAGGCTAGACGCCCTATTGAGATATCGTATTTTTGGAATAAGTTGTTTGGAGTGTATGCTGTATATTGTTGGTATGAATTGCTGCAGGTTGTTGTTGTTGGTTGGCTGTAGGTCTTAGGGACCTGATTGGAAATTTGGATAGGGCACATTATAGGGGAGGTGCTGCCCAATTTTCATTAACGCCTTAACAAACTAAAGGACTAGTCGAGGAAACAACTAAGGCAATAGATTCCATTAACATTAAGGCGTAATCCAAGATGCTGGAAAGTTAAGAGTAGTTGATATTCGTATTACTTTCATATTGAATAGGTTCGGAAGACGACGAGACGAGCAGGATAAAGGGTAACTCCTAAAAGGTATGTAAAGCTTTCTTGTGGCATGTTTTGGTATAAGCACGTACAATTATCTTTCTTTCCTTTTGGCAAGTTTTAGCCTTAAGTGAAGTGTGTGTGGAATGTGGGGATAATTCCATTCCCAAAACTCCAAGTATGCCTCATAACCCATATCCACTGCTTAGTATTGGAATTTCTGCAAGAATTGAGTATTGCCTAGTAAGGCTTCTATGTATTAAACACTAGTATTTGGAAAGCTATCTCTCATTTCCTTTGATACATGTTTGGTACGAAAGTGAGATTATGATGCCATAATGATTCACCGAGCCCCATGATGGGCCGGGTATGAAATATGTGTATGCAGATCCCATAAAGAAAAGTACAGACCATATATAGTTTATTCTCTTTCTTCTTCTGGCATGTCTTAGTTGTAGGTTAAACATCATATGAGTTCCGGCGTAACTCCATTCTTAGCATCTCTTATTTACGTCTGAATATCGAACTTTTATAATAATCGAACTATTTCCCTGGAAACTTTTATATGTTAAAAAGGTAACAAATGTACAGGCTCCAAGTCTTACAGACTATATGTTAACAAATGTTTCTGGTTCCATAAGCGATTTGGCTTTACTTTAGTACATGTCTAGGAGCCCCGAGATTATAATTGAGACAGCCCATAATGGCATTTAGAGGACACTCGAGATGACTACACCGCTACTCGGGTTCTCAAATAAAAGCTTAACTTTCTTATTCTGTCGAGTCTCTGATAATGATTTAAATTACATATAGTTACTCACTACTCTACTCGTGTATATTGTAACACTTCTTTCCCTGAGTCCCGGGCCAGGATATGTTCTCGTGCACAGTTCACTGCATTATTCACTGAGTCCCTCAATAGAGGGCCAGGATACGTGTATAAATATATGATGATGTGTTGTAATAAGGTGGTGATGGCACTGGGGCCATGATGGTTTTACAGAGATGATTTTACAGAGATGATTCACCGGACCCCCGAAAGGGCCGGCTATATGATATGACTCGAACATGCATGTTTTTGTAATTCATAAAGTACAGGTACAGGTTTCTGAATTGATATCTTATCCCCTGATTCTCTATCTCAGATATGTTTCCAGTTGTTTTATATTATGTTTTACATACTCAGTACACATATCGTACTGACCCCCTTTCTCGGGGGGCTGCGTTCATGCCCGCAGGTACAGATACAGATTTTGGGAGTCCGTCAGCTTAGGATTCCATGCAGCTCAGCTGGAAGAGGCTTCATTGTATCGGAGCCTAGTTTTTGATACTGTCCACGGATGTATAGAAATTGTTTTATCCATTCAGGGGTACGGCGGGGGCCCTGTCCCGCCATATGTTGTCATTTATATGTTTAGAGGTCTGCAGACATGTATATGTGGGTTGTGTATGTCAGTTTGATTAAGCTGGGTCTACATGATATATGATATATATTATTATGTTATGGCAGCCTTGTCGGCTTGCGTTCCCTGTCATGTTGTGATACAAACGAAAAGGGCTACAGTTTATGAAAATGTTATCGCCAGTGGGGCTCTATTACATGATATTGTCTTATTTACGATTCAATGTGACCTCAGCTAATAGATATATGTACGGGGGGTCCAGGTCGGACCCCAATCGCGGCCTATGGGGTTGGGTCGTGACAGAAGTGGTATCAGAGCAGTTCGTCCTCGGAGTGTCTGCAGACCGTGTCTAATAGAGTCTTGGTTATCGATGTGTTGCGCGCCACATCTATAAACAGGAAGCTATAGGACATTTAGGATGTTACCTTTCTTCTACATCTGAGATCGTGCTTTAGATCTGAGTCATAGGAAAAAAATTCCTTATACTAACCTTGGATCTTAACAGAAGGATGACACCAACAAAAGAGAGTAATTGATGACATGGAAAGTTACAAAGCACGCAGGTAAGTAAAGTGAAGGCACGGAAGATATCTGTTTGGTAAGGTAGTGAAGTATTATTTAAAATGTAAAGCTGAAACCTGAAGGGAAAGCAGTCAGGAAGTGCAATAGTTGCAGTTTGAAGTTGGACATATGAGGTAAGTCTAATATTTTTATATTATTGTTGACGTTGAAAGCCCTGTGTGGCTGCGGAAAAAAAAAAAAAATGACATTGAAAGCCCTGTGCGGCTGTGATATGACATGTAAATATATATGCTGGCCCTGTGAGACATTGTTGGTATTTTCTGCATGCAGGTTTTGGGATAAGTAAGAAATGTAGAGGAAACTCTGCCGAAATTTTCCCAGAACAAGAAAAAGGAAGTAAAGCATAGATTTTTGAGATGCCCGAGAAATTGATACCAAATACCCCTACTGTGTTTAACTAAAACTGTAAGAGGTATCTTTCAGGTCGCCGACAAGGGGCACTTTTTTTTTACTTGAAGAATTTTATTTCGGAGTAACAAAAGCTTAATTAAGTAGTAAAGTTCAGACTACTGTAGAAATATAAACAGAGGGCTCAGGGTGAAGGATAAGATGTCCCCCGAATGAGTTTCACTCTTTTTGAAAAAAATAATCCAAGCCCTCAACTCCTAATTGTAAATTAGATGAGTTGTTCATAACTCGAGGATAAACTCAGAAGGAGACCAGGTAGGTCAAGTATTAGAAGAAGTACTGTGATGTTTAAGAGGTTCTGTTTTCTTCCAACAATGATTGAAAGAAGGGTTACGATAACAGCTTATAGTTCTCCACCGACTAATTGGGGAAAGAGCTTTAGACAGAAGCACCTCAAGGAGGTGTCAGGAACTAAACAGGAATACGAATTAAAAGGGGGATATGTAAGTATGAACTGAACAGTGTGATACGAGTATGCAGGGATAAATTGGAACCACTAGTAAGATGCACTTCGTACGCGTTGCCTAAGTTAAAGGCCTGCATTGAGAACGGAGTAAGAGCATGGGGCTTAAGATACAAAGAAATGACGCGTATACACAACGTCGCCCCAAAAATAGTGGAATCCTTAAGGGACGAGGATGGAAAACTTAAGGAACAAATGACGTAACTTTTATTCGTCCCAAGAAACAAAGGATATAGGTTGGGACAAAACCACTACTTCAAGAAAACCTAGAATAGTTATTGTCAGAATACTAGCACTACCTAATAGGGATTGGAACAACTACAGGTGCTAAGTAATTCTTGGAAAAAGAAAAAGTAGAAGGTGGCCTTGGACGAGTTGTTCCCTAGGTCACATTGTTCAAGTACTGATTAGTAGATAAGACATTATGTTAGATATGGAAAGGTTCTATCGCTTCGTAATTTAATCAAGGCTCCGTACACGGATAGTCAGATTATAAACATGCAGATAAATAAAGACATGATGCGGTACCAAATAGATTGGTGAAAGGAATTGGACAAAAATTTAGACTGGACATAGAGACTTAGAACAAAGTACAAATAGAGGAAAGTGCGGGTATCCCCTAAAGGGGGGAAGTTAATGAGAAAATGGCAAAGGTAGGAGGAGGCAGTTGATATAGCAATAAATGTGAGATAGACGTCTAAACTTTGATAAGATATCTTGCTAAACCAAGTTGGAAAGCTCCAGAAGTTACCAATAATTGGATGGAAGCCAGAATGCTACATAAGGTAGCGTTAAGAAGTTTGTGACGAGACCCTGAACAACATAACACTAGAAGGTGGTTGCGGATAAAAACACAAAAAAATGTAACCATGGAAGGATATTGGATAACTCAAGAGACACTACGAGGGATAATGACAACATGCTAGACCAAAAAGCCAAAATGTTGGCTATAGAGTTTGTCGCAAATGATGTTGTGATAAATGTATAACCAAGGACAAAGGAATAGAAAGCCTCCTGTGGTAGAAAATGAGAAGAACACAAAATAAATAAAGGATAGGGGAGCTCATATGTGAAATTCCATTAAAGATATGCCAGCTAATAATAGCCAAAACTCAAAATGGCTCCAAAGGTTACTATATAAAAGAACTTTAGCGCTACTCAGTAGCCCACCCTAATGAATGGGTGCGTACAGAAAGGGGGGGGATACAATAGGGGAAGTTAAACCAAACTAACCAAAAAGGGACATGGTCATAGCGGAACTAAAGGTCTATGCCGATACTGGTCGTAAGATAACAAAGGAAGGACAGGGAAAAACATAAAGACTCGCGAGACAACACTAAGGTAAATCTTGGGCTAAATTGAGTGCCCGCACATCGTAGAAAGGATTACAGTGAAACGATACACGAAGACTTCCCAGGAAGGTCACCCATCCCAATATTACTCTTGCCCCAGCACGCTTAACTTCAAAATTCTGATGGAACTTAATGCGTTAGTGCTGGTGGGATCTCGCGAGATGGAGGAATCTGAACTAGTGATGGAGAAACGATATGAGATTATGTACCCAGAGTATTATAGGATACGTTAAGGCAATTGTAACAAGGGTTTAAGCAAAATAAGAAGGATTAGCTAATTGCTAATTGACGACGCACTTGAATGCCACAGTTCTTCAACATAGAACCAGTTAACGAGTGGAAAACCACAGAATAACTATATAGGCCAGTTAAAGTTCTAAAGAAAGTCGAGAAAAACTATACGAAGCTAAGGATTCCCAAATTATCAACGTCACCATGCACCTATTCTAAACTTTTCAAGAGTAGGGTGCTATGCGGGTTATTGCGAGAAGGCTAACGAATCAACCCCTTTGCTTCCAAGCAAGACCACCTATGCAACTGGAACTAGGTGAAGCTATATGACAAGGAAGTAGTAAGATTCCGTGAAGTTCCCCAACTAATATCTCAGATAGAGGAACTTCAAATATGGTGAACGTTTGGACCTCGGTCCAAGAAGAGGTCGAGAGCACAGACAAACCTTCATACCGCATTTACCTCGGGCTTCTGAATAGACTGAGCATACTATCAACTGCTAAAAAATATATTGCGAGCTTATGAGGTTGGCTTACGTGTAGCTAGGACTATCGTCCATCAATTATTAGGTTTGCCTACGAGAAGGGCTACCATTACAGTATCCAAATGACCCCCTACAAGATGTTGTAAGGAAGCGCCTATAGGTCCCCCTGATGGGAAAAAGACTAAGCTGGTAGGCCAAACAAGATTAAGCAAACTATTGACTAAAAGCCCAGAGTCGGCAGAAATGATATACAGATAATCGACATCGACATTCAAAGTTCAAATGGATGATTGGATGTTCATAACAGAGTCACCCAGAAAAGGGGACTTAACCCAAAATATGTTAGAAGGTATCAAGTTACTCATAAGGTGGGCAATGTGACTGGTAATTTAAGCTTACCACCTGATTTGGAAACCATACGCCCAGTCTATTAAATATAAATGTTTCGCAACTGTACTGGCGATCCACCCATAGTATGTCTCATAAATGAAGTCCATGAGATGGAAGAGTAATCCTATGAGGAGAAACTTATTGCCATCTTGGATTGGCAAATTAGAAGGTTGCGAACTGGGGACGTGCCTTCCGTCAAGATACTGTGGCAAAACCAAAACCAGAAAAGGGATGACCTGGGAAATTGAAGAGGATATAAAACACAAGTATTTGCACCTATTCCCAATATTTACAGGTAACCCCGATTCCTGAAACACGTATATGAAATATTGGTATGGAAGTACGTGTTAAGAAAATAGCAATGAATCTCCCTACGATTTGTATAAGGTGCTAAGAGAAGTTTTAGCTAACATTCGGGGACGAATGTTCTAAAGGGGGGAAGGATGTTACACCCCACCCTTTTTAAACTCGTAATGTCCCTTAAGTTACTTAAAAGTTAGCATGTGAGCCACTTAAGTTACGACACTATCAAACGTCTCTAAGGAAGGGAGAATGTGATACCCCATACTAGAGAAGGTTGGAGATGAAATCATAAGAGTCCGAAAGGAATTGGAGGTCAAGTAATGAGTCGTAGGACTCGATTTACCTATGTAAGCTACTAAGTTAAAAGTCATATGCACTTGAGCTACTTAAGCATATATCAAACTTACGTAGCACGGATTACATAGGTACATAAAATAAGACGAGATTACGAGCCCACGAGGAAGGAAAAAAAAAAAAGACGACACGTGGTAGCCAATGAAGAAGCGACACGTGGCAGCACCTCAAGCAAGTAGGTGACCCACCTGCTTGGGGGGTGGTGGACCCCACTGCCACGTGGCAGCCCATAGTTGGCAGCATGATACGGTGGCCCAATAGGGGCTGGACACGTGTCACCTCTTGGGGTTGACACGTGTTACACCCTAAAGCCACATATATATGTTGATATATATCATATATTTCAGTTATCCATCAAAACATCAGCCAACTTAGAGAGAAAAAAACGTGAGGGAGAGAAATAGAGAAGCAGCCATGGTTCTTGAAGTTTAAAGGTTTGTTTTCCAATTTTCTTCCGTGAATTAATTATATACGGTGTATCTTAAGTACGTGGATATGTATATATGTATTTTAAGACCTTCATGGAAGTAAAACTCCAGCTTTGCAATTGGAATTTGGAAGAGAAAATAAGAGAAAACGTTAATTAATAAACCCGTTTTTGGAAGGGACAGTGGTTAGTAATAATCGTATAACTTCTTGTATACAGATTCGTTTCAAGTGATGTAATATGTTTTGGAAAGGTATTTCGTGGTTATATAACTTTCATTCAGACTCCAAAATCCAGTTCCACTTGTATCAGCTTGAAAAGTGGTGATGAAGTGTAGAGGAGGTACTGCTCAAATTTGGTTTTGGAAATCCTACACGGACAGCTGTGAGTATCTTGGTCATATCTTTTTGTACAAAATTGATGTAGGGATGATTCGAAATTGTTTGCGACCCTAATACACATGTCTATAACTTTCATGAAGGACGTAAATCCTGTTTCCCTCCATTACCCCTTCGAAACGAAGCGACAAGGTAAAACAGTAAGCTGTCCAGATTTCACATTTTGGATAGTTTTGGCGAGTTTGACAAGTTTAACGTAAGGTAAGGTTTCTTATTTAAATTTGAGCTTTATGTGTTCTTATGGAGCATGTTACACTCCCTATTGGTGGCTGGAAATATGAAAATGGCTTAGAAATACTTGGCGTTCGGAATAAACTAATTTGTAGTCGTTATAGTTGAATTGTTGTCGAAACAAAGTGTTGTTCTTGTGAGTTGCTCTGCAGGGGTGTGGCTTGTTGTTGCAGGGCCTAAATATGTCCTAATGTGGGTTATGGTGCTGCTGGTAGAAGCCACATGACCCCTTGTTATGTATAATTAAAGGCGTCACAAAATAAAGGCTAGACGCCCTATTGAGATATCGTATTTTTGGAATAAGTTGTTTGGAGTGTATGCTGTATATTGTTGGTATGAATTGCTGCAGGTTGTTGTTGTTGGTTGGCTGTAGGTCTTAGGGACCTGATTGGAAATTTGGATAGGGCACATTATAGGGGAGGTGCTGCCCAATTTTCGTTAACGCCTTAACAAACTAAAGGACTAGTCGAGGAAACAACTAAGGCAATAGATTCCATTAACATTAAGGCGTAATCCAAGATGCTGGAAAGTTAAGAGTAGTTGATATTCGTATTACTTTCATATTGAATAGGTTCGGAAGACGACGAGACGAGCAGGATAAAGGGTAACTCCTAAAAGGTATGTAAAGCTTTCTTGTGGCATGTTTTGGTATAAGCACGTACAATTATCTTTCTTTCCTTTTGGCAAGTTTTAGCCTTAAGTGAAGTGTGTGTGGAATGTGGGGATAATTCCATTCCCAAAACTCCAAGTATGCCTCATAACCCATATCCACTGCTTAGTATTGGAATTTCTGCAAGAATTGAGTATTGCCTAGTAAGGCTTCTATGTATTAAACACTAGTATTTGGAAAGCTATCTCTCATTTCCTTTGATACATGTTTGGTACGAAAGTGAGATTATGATGCCATAATGATTCACCGAGCCCCATGATGGGCCGGGTATGAAATATGTGTATGCAGATCCCATAAAGAAAAGTACAGACCATATATAGTTTATTCTCTTTCTTCTTCTGGCATGTCTTAGTTGTAGGTTAAACATCATATGAGTTCCGGCGTAACTCCATTCTTAGCATCTCTTATTTACGTCTGAATATCGAACTTTTATAATAATCGAACTATTTCCCTGGAAACTTTTATATGTTAAAAAGGTAACAAATGTACAGGCTCCAAGTCTTACAGACTATATGTTAACAAATGTTTCTGGTTCCATAAGCGATTTGGCTTTACTTTAGTACATGTCTAGGAGCCCCGAGATTATAATTGAGACAGCCCATAATGGCATTTAGAGGACACTCGAGATGACTACACCGCTACTCGGGTTCTCAAATAAAAGCTTAACTTTCTTATTCTGTCGAGTCTCTGATAATGATTTAAATTACATATAGTTACTCACTACTCTACTCGTGTATATTGTAACACTTCTTTCCCTGAGTCCCGGGCCAGGATATGTTCTCGTGCACAGTTCACTGCATTATTCACTGAGTCCCTCAATAGAGGGCCAGGATACGTGTATAAATATATGATGATGTGTTGTAATAAGGTGGTGATGGCACTGGGGCCATGATGGTTTTACAGAGATGATTTTACAGAGATGATTCACCGGACCCCCGAAAGGGCCGGCTATATGATATGACTCGAACATGCATGTTTTTGTAATTCATAAAGTACAGGTACAGGTTTCTGAATTGATATCTTATCCCCTGATTCTCTATCTCAGATATGTTTCCAGTTGTTTTATATTATGTTTTACATACTCAGTACACATATCGTACTGACCCCCTTTCTCGGGGGGCTGCGTTCATGCCCGCAGGTACAGATACAGATTTTGGGAGTCCGTCAGCTTAGGATTCCATGCAGCTCAGCTGGAAGAGGCTTCATTGTATCGGAGCCTAGTTTTTGATACTGTCCACGGATGTATAGAAATTGTTTTATCCATTCAGGGGTACGGCGGGGGCCCTGTCCCGCCATATGTTGTCATTTATATGTTTAGAGGTCTGCAGACATGTATATGTGGGTTGTGTATGTCAGTTTGATTAAGCTGGGTCTACATGATATATGATATATATTATTATGTTATGGCAGCCTTGTCGGCTTGCGTTCCCTGTCATGTTGTGATACAAACGAAAAGGGCTACAGTTTATGAAAATGTTATCGCCAGTGGGGCTCTATTACATGATATTGTCTTATTTACGATTCAATGTGACCTCAGCTAATAGATATATGTACGGGGGGTCCAGGTCGGACCCCAGTCGCGGCCTATGGGGTTGGGTCGTGACAGTTCACCTTGTCGTCTTTTGAACCTATTTAACATGAGATTAATACTAAGATTAATAACCTTTCACTTTCTAGTTTCCAACTCTACAACCACGTATCCATAGGAATCATTTCCTTATCCTTTTCCCTTTACTAGCTTATTACTAGCTTCGAAGTTATCGAAAATCGGGCAACATCTCTTCTATAATTTCAATATCCCTGAGATTTCAAATCGGCCAAAATATCAACAAAAACAACCAGAAACACATTTACAAGTAAATCACTTCAACTTTACACAATACAAACTCCAAATAACTCACTTAAAACTATGATACCAAAATAGAGTTTTCAACCGTTATTTTGTAAAATCCTTAACAATATGAAACTGAGGGTCATGTAGCTGCAACTAGAAGCACACACACCCTTTTTGAAAAACCTTCAAGCCCTGCAACACGCAACAAAACAAGCTTCAACTGCAGCACCACAATCGCAACACACTACTCGACTTCGATTTAACTATAACGACCTCTATTTAGCTTGTTTCTAACATCATGCATCCTTATGCAATTTTTCCACTTACAACCTTATTTAAGACATTTAATATACCTCATAGTATTATCATAAACTCCATTTTGAAATGGAAAATTGTACCTTGCCTGAAACTCGCCAAAACTCGCCTCGGATGTTCCTTTAGCGCGACCAAAACTTTGTGGCTGCTTGTTGTCCTTTTGTTGCTGCCCCAAATCATAAATTTATATTAATAACACCTTCATATCATCTAGGTATACCCTAGATAATTAATTCACACAACAAAATCATAAAACTTACCTCTTTTTCCTCTCCAAATCCGTAGCCTCTCTCTCTAGCTTAGGGTTTCTCTTCTCTTTTTTTTTCTCTAGTGTTTTCTTGAACTTAGGAGATAAGAATGACTTTTATTGATAAGTATGATCATAAAACAAATATATATATATATAGTCCACCTTAGGAGGTGACACATGTCAACCTCTAAGTGGTGACACCTGTCAAGCCCTTATTGGGCCAACACACCACCCCCTCCAACAATGAGCTGCCATGTGGCATCTGGGGTCCAACCCTTGCTCCATCTACTTCCATTTGGCACTTCCAGCTGCTGCCACGTGTCACATTCTTTTCACCCTTATGGGTTCCTAATCTCATCTTAGTTTATGAACCTATGTAATCCTTATTATGTAAACTTGGTATGTACTCATGTAGCTTAAGTATATGTAAGATTTCAATATTGGTAGCTTACGTATGTAAGTTGAGTTCTACGACTCATTAGTTGGCCTCCTACTTCTTTCAGATTCTTATAACCGTATTTCCAATCTTTCCTACTATGGGGTGTCACATTCTCTGTTCCTTAGAGTTGTTTGATAGCGTTATAGATTATCCAGATCACATGGTAACTTTAAGAAGCTTTAAGAAACTTTAATAAACTTAAGTATCCTTCAAAAAACTTAACAAACTTAAGAAGCTTAAGATGCATTTCGAGGTACAAAAGTATGGGGTATAACATCCTTCCCCCCTTTAGGACATTCGTCCTCGAATGTGAACCAAAATCTTCCTCAAAATCTTATACAGACCATATGGAGAGTTATTCCATTTGCAATAACATATACTTTCATCTAACGATCAAGATCAGAGTCCCAAAGGTTGGGATTACCTATAGATATAGGGAATAGGTACGGATACTTGCGTTTTATTTCCTCTTCAGCTTCCCAGGTCATTTCTTCATGATTTTCATTTCACCTCAACACCTTGACAAAAGCTATGTCCTTAGCTCACAACTTCCTACTCCGCCGATCTAGGATGGCGATAGGTTGCTTCTCATTAGTTCAGATTCTTCCATGGACCTTGATGAGATTTGGCTCCAATTTTTCTGTCACACATTACATTGCAATTCTTGCAATAATGTGCGAAGACATTCAACTTAGCCCAAGATTTAAATTAGTGTTGTCTCGCTAATTTCCTGCTTCCACCTTGCCTTCTTCTCTTTTATCTTACAACCGATATTAGGGTAGATTTTTAGTTCAACCATGACCATGTCCTTTTTGGTTATTTGATTTAACTTCTCTTTGTATTCCTCTGTAATATATCCAAAATATCATACCCCCCTTTTCATCATGTACTCCTATGCTTGGTCTTATGTTGTATATATATATATATATATATTTGTAGGTTGCACAACTACTTTTATACAACTAGTATAAGGTAGACACAGTCTTTTCATTTCCTGGTCCTTGTTGCTTTACATAGCACCTTCACACTAGAACTTGCTCACTCTAATGCTATTCTTTCCTACCCCTTTTTGTTTTCCTTTAGGTACTCCTTGGTCTTCTCATTTCCTATCATAGAAGATTTTCTATTCTTTCCTCTTGCTACTTATATGTCACATCTCCGTGGCCAACAACTATGTTGCCATCTATTAATCTTTACTCAAACATGGCCTTACTACCCTTTACACAGTCCTTAGATCGCTTAGTCTTACTCTCTTATTGTATTAACCCCTTTGTGTATGTACCCATCCATTAGGGTCTCTGCTAATGGTTCTCCACCCGGTCTCAAATATCATGGCTTCTATCCATTTATTACTAGCCTTTATCCCTTGCTAAACTCGTGCTAGCATGGGATCTCGCTCGAAGTTTAGGCATTCCTGTTAACATTTTATAATGTCCGTTGACTTCACCTTACACTTGCATTTCTCTTGTCTACTTTCCCCCTTTAGTGTGTACCCATGTCATCTTCTGTTTATTTTTAACTGTTTCTATGCATATGATTTTGTTCCAACACATTTGACATACTGCACCATATCTACACCTTCCATTAGATCATCTATACTTTAGGTTACCCCTATAAGAAACCTTAATACGACCATGGGGTGCTTATAATTCTCGATAACTAGTACTCGATCTAGTCCAAGTACTGGTACTCGAGTCATATAATTCATGTAGTAGTTTAGCCTAAGCCACTTTTCATTCATCCCAATCAATACGCCACTAGTGCTTATAATCGTGTCCGACTCTCCATTTGGGGGCACTTATTCTCTGATGAAATGTGTTTCACATTTTATTATCACATTTTTTTCAATGGATACCACTTATTCCTTTGACAGTTTCACAATGCCTCAGTAGTTTTACAATTTCTATTCCCTATCCTCGAGGTCTCCCACTATTTTCCAAAGTGGAGGTACATATACACAATACCCCTTTCTTCTTTATGAGCTTTCATCCTTATCGTGTACTTGATGCTAACTCCTAATCTTACTCATAATCACATTCTTTAGTATCACTGACTCTTCTGAATCCTTAATATGTTATCCAATATATGAAACGCATGACTCTGGACAGCCCATCAGTTTATGTCTTTTGTCTATAGATTACTTCAGCCACTTAAGAAGAAATAAAAGGTTACCATAAAGCATCCTCCGACTACTACCAGCAGGAAATTAAAATCCAATAAGAAACATAATACTTTTTAGTGCGTAACTCATATGGTTTCCCTCTAGGTTCATTCTTGAGTCGTGAACAACTTATCCAGTTCACCACTAATGGTTGGTGGTTCTGTGTCTTCCCACAAGAGTGGAACCCAATTGCTGGACACCTTGCCCTCCAATAGGAGTTTTCCTCTGAAATAAAACCTCCTGAGTAAACATGGCCCCCCTTACCAATAACACGGAGGGTACCCCTATGACTTTAATTCATTAAAACAAGGTATTTCGTATCAACTTCCAAACCGTATGATGAAACTATATCTCCTTCCCTTTTTCTTTCAAAAAAATATTTCGGCCGAGTTTCCTCTATATTTCTTTCTATCCCAACTTGCACTCAGGAAATACCAGCAATGCCATGCAAGGCCAATGTATATGTACATCTATATCATATCATATCACAACCATAATGCCTCATAGGGACAACATATACATAGGTTTATAGCATTTTATATTACAGTCACACGGGGCTTCCTACATTAAGCCGAAACAAAACTGATAAACTACCCTATATAGAAAACAAAACCATACCTATCACTCTCCTATATCTGTAGTCGATTAGTTCCCAGTTCGAACTAGTGACCTAGGAGGTGAAGTATGCCCCCCCTCTCTATTTGGTTGCCATTTGCTTATCTATCCCTCGTTGTCTTCCTCCCTTGAATCCAAAAGACATCGATAGCTAGGTAATTCCTGGTTCACCAATGACCAAGATAGAGGGCTCAAGTATGCCATAACACTTATTGTAAGAGCCGGCCTGACATAGTGCTTGGTCATAAAAGCAGCTGGCGTAGCTTCCAAAACCACTTCCTTTGGCATCAGATGCTCTGGGAACCTGTCGTTGGACCTTCATAGGGATCGGTCTCCATAACATAATCAGGGTTTTAAGAGGGATCAGTCTCAATCAAATAACTGAGGCTCCGCCTTCTTGGTCCTAGAGCCTGAGGTTCCATATGTACAACTGGGGTCCTTCTCCGCACCCCCTCTACTGTCTAGAGCTGGTCTCTTCATTTTCCACTATAGCCTGTACTTATCTACAAGAAAGGAGGTAAAAAATAAGCTTCCTTTATAGGTATGGTCGCACACATAATAGTCTACTAGGGAGGGATTATCCTGATAGACAACTCTATTGCACGATCTAAGACAAGAAAGAAAGGTAACATCCTAAATGTCTGATAGCCTCCTGTTTATGGATGTGGTGCACCACACACCGATAAAAAAGACTCTACTAGACACGGTTTGTAGACATTTCAAAGATGGACTGCTCTGATATCACTTTTGTCACGACCTAATCCCGTAAGCTGTGACTAGTGCTCGAGTTGGGCACCCATATGTACGCTTAGACCCACTTAGTATGTTAGCAGAAGAAACAAGTATAGAAATCAAAAGAGGTCCCTAGGGAGCACAAGAAAGAAGATGTAGCACACGAAGGTCATTAAGGCCATCAAGGAACATAAAAGTCCAGAACACATATACAGGACCCAAAGAACATATACAGAACCCACATAACAAGTCTATAAACCTCTACAGAATGGTAGTCTACTCATATGATGCGACAGGGCCCCGCCGTACCCTTGATTAATGTGTACAAATATGCAACAGAAAAGTTAGTACCAAAATAGGACTCCAAATAATGAAGCACCGTCAAATAGAAGAGTAGATGTCCTAAGCAAGTGGATCGGCAAATCGAGTGTCTATATTTGTGGGCATGTAACGCTGCCCCTCAAAGAAAGTCATTACCAGAACAGAATGTTCAAAACAAATGAGCGAAATATATAGAAATATGAAAATGCTTATCACAACCCCTGATAATGCATCTAGAAAAACATATGTCATATCCGTCCCTATTACAGGAGGTGGTGAACAAAATGTGGTCACCATCTCATCACCGACGTCACACTACAACATAACTCCAGAATAGGGAATATCTTCGTAATAGATCATATCATATTAGATGGCCATATCATATCATATCATATCATATCATCAGATATCAGTATATATGTACATGACACAGTATAACTCTATAAACGACCTATGTACAGAGCGTACCTTCCTCCTCATATTAGGGCACGGCGAAAAGGGTAGAGAAGTACACACGATCATGTATATCCGAGCCTGGGCTCAGTGAAGGAAGTATTGAGGCATCCACGAGTGGAGTAGTGTGAAACTAAATGCAATTTAAATCATATTTGAGACTCAATGGAATGATCAAAATGAGCTATCATTCAAAAATTAAGACAGGAGTCATATCAAGTACGTTTTGAATGTCACTATGGATTATATCAAAGTAGAACTTCTGAAATCATATACTCATATCAAGGCATAACAAAATATATTTTGAAAATCATGAAATTGGCCATCCAAGTGGCTCTGAGAATAGGAACTCCTTGGGAATCATATAAAAGACATATATTTGCTTCATAAAATTCATGCCAATTATTGTAAGAGTTCCAACATTAAAGGGTAAATAAGAAACACTTAGGACTGGAATCACCTTCGAGATTGTATCATCTTTTACTTACATCTAGGACAATCCAGAAGAAGAGAAAGTATAGGATTTACATACTTATGCCAAACATGCCAAGAGAAAGAAGGGTAGCTTTAGATACCTCTTATGGATTACTCTTAACCACGTTCGCCTTGTCGTATTTTAAACCAATTTAACATTAGAGTAATACTAAGATTAATAACCTTTCACTTTCCAGTTTCCAACTCTACAACCACGTATCCATAGGAATCATTTCCTTATCCATTTCCCTTGACTAGCTTATTACTAGCTCCAAAGTTACCGAAAATCGGGCAACATCTCCCGTATAATTTCAACATCTCCAAGATTTCAACTCAGCCAAAATATCAACAACCTTACCAACAGAAACAACCAGCAGCACATTTACAAGTATATCACTTCAACTTTATACAATACAAACTCCAAACAACTCGCTTAATACTACGATACTAAAATAGAGTTTTTAACCTTTGTTTCATAAAATCCTTAACAATATGAAATGGATGGTCGTGTGGCTGAAACCAGAAGCACCCACACCCTTTTTAAAACACCTTCCATACCTGCAACATGCAACCAAACAAGCTGCAATCGCAACACCCTACTCGGCTTCGATTTAAATATAACAACTTCAATTTAGCTTGTTTCTAAAGTCAAGCATCCTTATAAGACATGTAATGTACCTCATAAAATCATCATAAACTCATTTTGAAAGGGAAAATCGTACCTTGCCCGAAACTCGCCAAAACTCACCTCAGAAGTTCCTTTAGCGCGACTAAAACTTTGTGGCTGCTTTTTGTCCTTTTGGTGCTGCCCCAAATCATAAATTTACATTAATAACACCTTCATATCATCTTGGTATACCCTATATAATTCATTTAGTGAACGAAATTAGAAAACTTACCTCTTTTTTCTCTCCAAATCCGTAGCCTCTCTCTCTAGCTTAGGGTTTCTCTTCTCTTTTTTTTTCTCTAGAGTTTTCTTTAACTTAGGAGATAAGAATGAATTTTCTTGATAAGGATGATCAAAAAACATATACATATAGTCCACCTTATGAGGTGACACATGTCAACCTCTAAGTGGTGATACGTGTCAAGCCCTTATTGGGCAAATATACCACCTCCTCCAACCATCAAGTAGCTTAAATATTTGTAAGATTTCCAAGTTTGTATCTTTAATAAGTAAGTCGAGTTCTATGACTCATTAGTTGGCCTCCTACTCCTTTCGGATTCTTATAACCGTATTTCCAATCTTCCCTACTATGGGGTGTCACATTCTTCCTTCTTTAGAGTTGTTTGGTAGCGTTATAGATTATTCGGCTCACATGGTAACTTTTAAGAAGCTTTAGAAGCTTTAAGAAGCTTTAAGAAACTTAAGAAACTTTAAGAAACTTAAGTATCCTTCCAAAAACTTATGAACCTTTCAAGAAACTTAAGAGGCATTTCAAGGTACAAAAGTATGGGGTATAACAAGGTAAAACCATTATTGAGGAAAACTTGGCATGTTGTTGAGCAAGTTAGGAGACACAATAAAGGTACAAAGGTATGAGGCATAAAAGGGTACTGCGTGCACATAATCTTACCTCGAAAATAGGGAAATCCTTAAGGGACAAAGATAGTAGACTTGAGGAACAAGTGGTGTGACATGCATCCCTCAAAGGAAAAAGATGATATAGGTTGGGACAAAAATATTACTTCAAGAGAATTTTGGACACTGATCATCAAAATATAAGTGCTGCCTAAGTAGGATTGAAGCGACTATAAGTATTAACTAATGATTGACCAGAGTACATAAAATATGGCTTTGGATAAATTGCATTACTCGAGTACCAACCATCCGATAATATTTTATACGATATATTGAGAATTTGAAGCACCTCATAATTATATTAAGATTTCGTACATGGGTAACCTATTACACCCCACACTCTCGAGTTTGGAATGTATCTTAAGTTTCTTAGACATTATCATGTGAGTCGGGTAAGCTACAACACTATCAAACGACTCTAAGAAAGGGAGAATGTGATACCCCATGGTAGAGAAGGTTGGAAATAGAGTCATAAGAATCCGGAAGGAATAGGAGGCCAAGAAATGAATTGTAGGACTTGATTTACCTACGTAAGCTACTAATTTAGAAGTCTTATACACTTGATTTACTTGTGGACATATCAAGCTTATGTAGCATGGATTACACGGGTTCTTAAAATAAGATGAGATTACGAACCTATGAGGAAGGGAAAAAGACGACATGTGGCAGCCAATAGAGGAGTGACACGTGGAAGAACCTCAAGCAAGCAGGTTACCCACCTGTTTGGGGTCAAGTAGGTTACCCACCTTCTTGGGGAGGTAGACCCCACACCACGTGGCAGCCCCTTATTGGCAGCATGTATGTGTTGGCCCAATGGGGGCCGAACACGTGTCATCCTTAGGGGATGACATGTGTCACACCCTAAGGCAACATATATCTATATGTTAAGTGACTCTTAGTCACATTTTCTATCCAAAACAGAAGCCAAAGAGAAGGAAAAACGTGAGAGAAGCAAAGGAGGCAGACATGGTTTAGAAGAAACTAAAGTGGGTTTCTAACTTTCTCTCTGTGAATTAATTATCTACGGCATTCCTCAATAATGTGGAGGTGTATATAGTGACTCATAATCTGATTCTCATCCAAATTTCAGCCAACAACAAGAGAGAAAATGTGAGAGAAAGAAAGAGAGAAAACGCTAGGGCAAAGAGAGGAACCTACGAGTTTGGCTAGAAAAAAAG
Source organism: Solanum dulcamara (assembly GCF_947179165.1). Taxonomy (NCBI): domain Eukaryota; kingdom Viridiplantae; phylum Streptophyta; class Magnoliopsida; order Solanales; family Solanaceae; genus Solanum; species Solanum dulcamara. Next base: position 26,246,585 of record NC_077241.1, read on the forward strand.
GTAAGTCTCCAACTTTTTCTCATAAATTAATTATACAGCATATACCAAAATTATATATAGGTATTATAGGTATAAAATCATGGCTTGGTGCAGCCAAAACGTACAGCAAGCAGTCCACACAGTTTCAACGCAACTAAAGAAGTTCCGAGGCGCAATTTTGGATAGTTTTGGCCAATTTCGGGTAAGGTAAGGCTTATGCATTAAATTTGGAATTTATTGGGTTGTTATTTAGTGTATTATATACCTTTTATACTGCTTGAAGTACAAAAAAAGTCGTGGAAATGCTCGACGATAGAAACAATCGAAATTGAAGTCGTCGTAGTTAAATTGTAGTTGAAATGAGGCATTGTGTGTGTGGAGGCTGCTGCTGGTTGTGTGGTGTGTTTTGAAGGTCCTAAATGTGTTCTAAAATAAGTGTGGGAGCTTCTGGTTTCAGCCACACAATTCCCCGCTTAGTACGGTTAAAGGTTTCGCAAAATAGAAACTAGAAACCCTATTTTGGATATCATAATTTTGAGTGAGTCATTGGAGGTTGTAATGTATAATGTTGCCAAGTTTTATATATATATGATCTGATGGTTATGTTTTTGGTTGGAAGTAGGTATTAGGGACATGATTGGAAATTCGGATAGGGCACATTATAGGGAAGGTGCTGTCTGATTTTCATTAACGCCTTAACTAATTAAAGAACTAGTCGAGAAGGCGAGCGAGGAAATAGGGTTTATGAATACTTGTTAGTAATGTAAGACGCTGAAAGATCTAAAGATGTTGATATTCGTATTTATTTCATGTTACCTAGGTTTACGAGACGACAAAGCGACCGGGATAAAGACTAACCCATAATAGGTATGTAGAGCTATCCTTCTTTTCTTTTGGCATGTCTTAGATGTAAGTTATGAATGATATGTATATGATATTTGGGATTCAATCCATTCATAAATCCCTATATATAAGACAAAACTCTCGTTTACTTCTTAATGTTAGAACTCCTGTAATAGCTGAGTTGTTGTCTTTAAGTCTTCTATGCGATGAAAAGTAGTACATGTAAAGCCTATCTCTTCTTTCCTTTGGAATGGCTTAATTTTAAGTGAAATGATATATGATATGGTTTTAGAGGTAAGCGGAGATACAAGCTCCTCTTCCTAAAGGATCTGAAATGACAAATTCCTCTGATTGCATAAGTTGAGTCTCTGACCACATAAGTTGTGTTTCTGATTGCATAAATTGTGTGGCATTATCTTGATGTATGTCTGTGATCCCTGAGGCCCTCACTTATGTAAACCCTAATGACATTTAAAGGGGTACCTCGGATAGTTACCCCCCTAATCTTCAGGTGATGGTTCACTTGACTATTTCATCGTGTCTCAGATAAAGACTTAGTTGCATATGGTTTTTCACTACTCTAATCATGCATACTGTAACCCATCCTTCCTCGAGTCCCACGATGGGCCGGGAACGTTATCATGCAAAATTTTACTACTTATTTCACCGTGTCCCAAGCTGGATTTATATAGTTCCGCGTATGAGGAGATGATTCCGTATGTGAGGTGTGATATATGTTATATATTATGACGATACAATTATCCACCGAGTCTCGGGCCGGCTGTAATATGATATTATATATGGCAAAATAAGGAAGAAACACCGAGTCCCTCCCTAGAGGGTTGGGTATGGTATCTATATTATGATGGTACGCTATAGTCGTACACCACTCTATTTACCGATTCCCTCACTAAAGGTCCAGATACTTTATGTAGGCGTGCATATAAGATTAGAGTGATACATTTATGACCCCAAGCTCTGTAATGAACCGGATGTAATACGATGACATATATGATAAGATTATATCATATACGATGATATGATGCCGTATACGATGATATGATGAAATAAAATACAGGATAATGCGATGACATGTTACTGTGATGAAATTATTATGACACTGAGTTCACTAGAGGGTCGGGCACAATATATGATGATGTATATGATTACCTGTCCTAAGGCGCAGGTACAGTAATTCATTTAATTATTATACTTGTTCCCTGTATCCCTATTTCAGTTATGGTCTCAGTTATGATGTGTTATGCTTTACATACTCAGTACATATATCATACTGACCCCTTCTTTTCTTGGGGGGCTGCATTTCATGTCTGCAGGTACAGATGTTCATATTGGGGATCCGCCAGCTTACAGTTTCTACTCAGTGATGCTGGGAGTGCTCCACTGTTTCGGAGCCTAACTTTTGATATTGGTCATGTAATATGTATATAATTGCAGAGAATGAGATACAGGGTTGTAGTATGTCTTGAAAGGTTGTACCCACAACAATAATGTGATTTGATTAAACTACGAATGTGGCTGACCCCGATAAATGAGTTAATTGCTGAATTAATGGCAATAGAAACTAGGAGGTCGATACTGGTATAGTAGAATGAAGTTGGAAAGGACCTATAAGCCAAAGAAGATTACTTAGAGAAGACTGATAGATGAGGATAAAACGATATAGTAAGGCATCGCCTGAATTGATACATAGGGATAAACTATGATGAGTTATAGTTGAAAGAAGTAACAATATGATTAGAACAAGAGTACATGGGAAAAAAGATTATGACGGAAGTGAAGTGTTAATAAGACAGCTTGTGAAACATTAAGGATAAGACTAACTAAAAAGGGTAAGTAGCCCATAGTAAGAATCGTGAAGAAGGTCAAGCAGTGTTATACTATGGGATTAAATGCGAACAAGTTACCATGTGAATATAACAAAAACCGTTATGAGAATAAGTAAAGCTTAGTAAGGAAATAACTAGAAGGTATGACGCGGTCGATGTGAATGGAATGTAAAGATAGGTGTGAAACGGAAAAGCAAGCTATGGAACAAATAAGGAAGATTTATCAAGTTCTGTAAGGAAAGTTTCAAATAAAGGTATTGTGATGACGAAAAGGATAGCTAGTGCAAGGAAATAAAGAGTAATATGGAATTCCTTGCGCCTAACCAAAAATGGATATGAGCTGGAGGAATAATAGAGAAGTTCTAATGGAGGCACTCAAGATAGATGTGATTAATTAAGTGTGAGTATCGAACAAAAAGAGAATTAGACAGTTACGAATTGAAAGTATAGTATGATGAAAAAGTGATAAGACAAGGCTACTACTACAACAAAGTTGATGTGGTTTTAAGAAGGATTAGAAGTGCGCCTTAAGCATATGAAAAATATGAAAGCTTAGGAGACATAAGGAAGTATTGTGTATACGTGACTTCACCTTGATGATTAGTGAGATCCTTCAAAGAGAGGGAATGTCGATTTGCAGAACAACTGCTGCATTACAAGGTTATTAGAAGAATAAGTGGTATCCACTGGAATAAGGTTAGTATAATGACGGATCTTGAAACACAAATCATCAAAGTATAAGTACTCTCGAATAGAGAATTTGAACCATTTACGAGCCGCGCTAATTATTGATTGGGATGAATGGAATGTGGCTTTGAATGCACTGCTACATTATCGATATTACCCGAGTATCAACCATTAGATGGGATTTTATACGATACATTGCGAATACTAAAGTACCTAATTGTTGTGCTAGGGTTTCCTATAAAGGCAACCTAACGTATGGATGATTTAACAGAAAATGTAGATATGGTGCGGCACATTAAATATGTTGGAGTAGACTCATTTGCGTATGAATAGTTGAAACAAAATGGAGGATGACATGGGTACACCCTAAAAGGGGGGAAGTGGACAAGAGAAGTACAAGCATAAGAGAAATTCAACTGACGCTATCGTATATAAATGGGAATGCTTAAACTTCAAACGAGACCCCATAAGGGATGGACGCGATCATACCCGCACTAATTCACCGGATTCCATCAAAACTCTAAAGTTAAGCGTACTTGGGTGAGAGTAGCACTAGGATGGGTGACCCCTGGGAAGTGAAAAAGGGAACGAAATAAGTATAACAAAAAGAGATTGGTCCTACCATCTGATTTGAAGCAATACATGCAGTTTTCATAGATCAATGCCCCGCGAATATATAACCGACCCTCCCAGAATATTCTTAATGGGTGAGGTCCATATGAAAGGAAAGTTATCCTACGAAGGGGAACCTATCGCCATCTTGGATAGGCAGGTTTAAAGGTTGCGAACTAAGGACGTAGCTTTTGTCAAAGTGTTGTGGCGGAATAAGCATCATATAAAAATGACCTAGGAAGCTGAAGAGGACATGAAACACAAATATCCGTACCTATTCTCGATGTCTATAGGTAACCCCCACTCTTGAAACTCGTATATTAATTACTTGGATAAAACTGTGTGTTATCGCAATAGAAAGGAATCTCCCTACAGTTTGTATAAAGTCTTAAGGGAAGTTTTATTCAACATTCGGGGACGAATGTTCTAAAGGGGGAAAGGATGTTACACCCCACACTCTAAAGTTTGGAATGTCTCTTAAGTTTCTTAGACATTATCATGTGAGGCGGGTAAGCTACGATACTATCAAACGACTCTAAAGAAGGGAGAATATGATACCCCGTGGTAGAGAAGGTTTGAAATAGAGTCATAAGAATCCGGAAGGAATTGGAGGCCAAGAAATGAATCGTAAGACTTGATTTACCTACGTAAGCTACTAATTTAGAAGTCTTATATACTTGAGTTACTTGTGGACATATCAAGCTTATGTAGCATGGAATACACGGGTTCTTAAAATAAGATGAGATTACGAACCCACGAGGAAGGAGAAAAGATGACACGTGGCAGCCAATGGAGGAGTGACATATGGAAGCACCTCAAGCAAGCAGGTTACCCACCTGCTTGGGGGAGGTGGACCCCACGCCACATGGCAGCCCCTTATTGGAAGCATGTATGTATTGGCCCAATGGGGGCCGAACACGTGTCACCCTTAGGGGCTGACACATGTCACCCCCTAAGGCAACATATATCTATATGTTAAGTGACTCTTAGTCACATTTTCTATCCAAAACAGCAGCCAAAGAGAAGGAAAAACGTGAGAGAAGCAAAGGAGGCAACCATGATTTAGAAGAAACTAAAGTGGGTTTCTAACTTTCCCTACGTGAATTAATTATCTACGGCGTTACTCAACAATGTCGAGGTGTATATAGTCATTTTATATGACTCATAATATGATTCTCATCCAAATTTCAGCCAAGAACAAGAGAGAAAACGTGAGAGAAAGAAAGAGAGAAAACTCTAGGACAAAGAGAGGAACCTACGGGTTTGGCTAGAAAAAAAGATAAACCTCCGACTTTCCCTCAATAAATTAATTATACAGCATATACCACGATGATATGTAGTTATTATAAGTATAAAATCATGGCTTGTTCCTGCAAAAATGGACAGCAAGCAGTCCACACAGTTTCAGCGCAACTAAAGAAGTTCCGAGGCGCAATTTTGGATAGTTTTGGCCAATTTTAGGTAAGGTAAGGCTTATCATTTAAATTTGTACTTTATTGGGATGTTATTTAGTGTATTATATACCTTTTATACTGCTGTAAGTACAAAAAAATTTGTGGAAATGCTCAACGATAGGAATAATCGAAATTGAAGTCGTCGTAGTTAAATTGTAGTTGAAATGAGGCATTGTGTGTGTGGAGGCTACTTCTGGTTGTGTGGTGTGTGTTTAAGGGCCTAAATGTTTTCTAAAATAGGTGTGGGAGCTTCTGTTTGCATCCACACAATTCCCCGCTTCGTACGGTTAAAGGTTTCGCAAAATAGAAACTAGAAACCCTATTTTGGATATCGTACTTTCGAGCGAGTCGTTCGGAGGTTGTAAAGTATAATGTTACCAATTTTTCTATATATATAAGCTGCTTGTTATGTTCTTGGTTGTCTTTATATATTAGGGACATGATTGGGAATTTGTATAGGGCACATTATAGGGGAGGTGCTGTCCGATTTTCGTTAAAGCCTTAACTAATTAAAGAACTAGTCGAGAAGGAGAGCGAGGAAATGGGGTTTATGAATACTAGTTAGTAATGTAAGATGCTGAAAGATCTAAATATGTTGATGTTCATATTGATTTCATGTTACCTAGGTTCACGGGATGACAAGGCGACTGGGATAAAGACTAACCCATAACTGGTATGTAGAGTTATCCTTCTTTTCTTTTGGCATGTCTTAGATGTAAGTTATGAATGATATGTATAGGATATTTGGGATTCAATCCATTCATAAATCCCTGAATATAAGTCAAAACTCTCATTTACTTCTTGATATTAGAACTCCTGTAATAGCTGAGGTATTGTCTTTAAGTCTTCTATGTGATGAAAAGTAGTACATGTAAATCCTATCTCTTCTTTCCTTTGGAATGGCTTAATTTTAAGTGAAATGATATATGATATGGATTTAGAGGTAATTCCGATTATGAACTCTGAGTGTCACTCGTGACTTGTACGAACTTTTTAATATTAAGAGTCTTAAAGTGGTTCACCCACTACTCTTGAGCCATCTACATGTTGAATGGTAAGTGGAGATACAAGCTCCTCTTCCTAAAGAATCTGAAATAACAAATGCCTCTGATTGCATAATTTGAGTCTCTGACCACATAAGCTGTGTTTCTGATTGCATAAACTATACTTCTGATTGCATAAATTAGGTGTCATTATCTTGATGTATGTTTTTTATCCCTGAGGCCCTAACGATATAAACCCTAATGACATCTAAAGGGGTACCTCGGATAATTACCTCCTGATCTTCAGGTGACAGTTCACTTGACTGTTTCATCGAGTCTCAGATAACGACTTAGTTGCATATGGTTTCTCACTACTCTACTCGTGCATACTGTAACACATCCTTCCTCGAGTCCCACGATGGGACAAGAATGTTATCGTGCACAATTTTACTACTTTTTTCACCATGTCCCAGGCCAGATTTATACAATTCCATGCATGAGGAGACGATTCCGTATGTGAGGTGTGATATATGTTATATATTATGACGATACAATTATCCACCGAGTCTCGGGCCGGCTGTAATATGATATTATATATGGCAAAATAAGGAAGAAACACCGAGTCCCTCCCTAGAGGGTTGGGTATGGTATCTATATTATGATGGTACGCTATAGTCATACACCACTCTATTTACCGATTCCCTCACTAAAGGTCCAGATACTTTATGTAGGCGTGCATATAAGATTAGAGTGATACATTTATGACCCCAAGCTCTATAATGAACCGGATGTAATACGATGACATATATGATAAGATTATATCATATACGATGATATGATGCCGTATACGATGATATGATGAAATAAAATACAGGATAATGCGATGACATGTTAATGTGATGAAATTATTATGACACTGAGTTCACTAGAGGGTCGGGCACAATATATGATGATGTATATGATTACCTGTCCTAAGGCGCAGGTACAGTAATTCATTTAATTATTATACTTGTTCCCTGTATCCCTATTTCAGTTATGGTCTCAGTTATGATGTGTTATGCTTTACATACTCAGTACATATATCATACTGACCCCTTCTTTTCTTGGGGGGCTGCATATCATGCCTGCAGGTACAGATGTTCATATTGGGGATCCGCCAGCTTACAGTTTCTACTTAGTGATGCTGGGAGTGCTCCACTGTTTCGGAGCCTAACTTTTGATATTGGTCATGTAATATGTATATAATTGCAGAGAATGAGATACAGGGTTGTAGTATGTCTTGAAAGGTTGTACCCACAACAATAATGTGATTTGATTAAACTACGAATGTGGCTGACCCCGAGAAATGAGTTAATTGCTGAATTAATGGCAATAAAAACTAGGAGGTCGATACTGGTATAGTAGAATGAAGTTGGAAAGGACCTATAAGCCAAAGAAGATTACTTAGAGAAGACTGATAGATCAGGATAAAACGATATAGTAAGGCATCGCCTGAATTGATACATAGGGATAAACTATGATGAGTTATAGTTGAAAGAAGTAACAATATGATTAGAACAAGAGTACATGGGAAAAAAGATTATGACGGAAGTGAAGTGTTAATAAGACAGCTTGTGAAACATTAAGGATAAGACTAACTAAAAAGGGTAAGTAGCCCATAGTAAGAATCGTGAAGAAGGTCAAGCAGTGTTATACTATGGGATTAAATGCGAACAAGTTACCATGTGAATATAACAAAAACCGTTATGAGAATAAGTAAAGCTTAGTAAGGAAATAACTAGAAGGTATGACGCGGTCGATGTGAATGGAATGTAAAGATAGGTGTGAAACGGAAAAGCAAGCTATGGAACAAATAAGGAAGATTTATCAAGTTCTGTAAGGAAAGTTTCAAATAAAGGTATTGTGATGACGAAAAGGATAGCTAGTGCAAGGAAATAAAGAGTAATATGGAATTCCTTGCGCCTAACCAAAAATGGATATGAGCTGGAGGAATAATAGAGAAGTTCTAATGGAGGCACTCAAGATAGATGTGATTAATTAAGTGTGAGTATCGAACAAAAAGAGAATTAGACAGTTACGAATTGAAAGTATAGTATGATGAAAAAGTGATAAGACAAGGCTACTACTACAACAAAGTTGATGTGGTTTTAAGAAGGATTAGAAGTGCGCCTTAAGCATATGAAAAATATGAAAGCTTAGGAGACATAAGGAAGTATTGTGTATACGTGACTTCACCTTGATGATTAGTGAGATCCTTCAAAGAGAGGGAATGTCGATTTGCAGAACAACTGCTGCATTACAAGGTTATTAGAAGAATAAGTGGTATCCACTGGAATAAGGTTAGTATAATGACGGATCTTGAAACACAAATCATCAAAGTATAAGTACTCTCGAATAGAGAATTTGAACCATTTACGAGCCGCGCTAATTATTGATTGGGATGAATGGAATGTGGCTTTGAATGCACTGCTACATTATCGATATTACCCGAGTATCAACCATTAGATGGGATTTTATACGATACATTGCGAATACTAAAGTACCTAATTGTTGTGCTAGGGTTTCCTATAAAGGCAACCTAACGTATGGATGATTTAACAGAAAATGTAGATATGGTGCGGCACATTAAATATGTTGGAGTAGACTCATTTGCGTATGAATAGTTGAAACAAAATGGAGGATGACATGGGTACACCCTAAAAGGGGGGAAGTGGACAAGAGAAGTACAAGCATAAGAGAAATTCAACTGACGCTATCGTATATAAATGGGAATGCTTAAACTTCAAACGAGACCCCATAAGGGATGGACGCGATCATACCCGCACTAATTCACCGGATTCCATCAAAACTCTAAAGTTAAGCGTACTTGGGTGAGAGTAGCACTAGGATGGGTGACCCCTGGGAAGTGAAAAAGGGAACGAAATAAGTATAACAAAAAGAGATTGTAAGTGTGTGTTAGTACAATGACACATATAAAACAAAGTAAGCCAACAACAGAAAAGATTATGACTAAATTGGAATGCACCTCGTGCAAATAGTACAAGAATAATTGTGCAACCTACGAGCATTGGCATACTAAGAGTAAGATTAAGTGATTACTTGATAAAAACAAATCAGTAATAGCAATGTGATTCCCATATTTAGAATATATTAAAGAAAAGTGTAAGATGGTTCGAGCGGGAACTATTAAGATATAATCGATATTAAGGACAAAAGCCATAGTGGAGCCCTGACCTCGACTAAAGGAGGTAAGCCACTAGTATAGCGATGCTAAGGCATTTTTTGAAATGCTATAAGTACCTACACATTTTTTTGTAAGGATTACAGTATAATGTATGGTAATAAAACTAGAAGGAAGATTTGAGTAAAAGCGCAGGATAGCATACCTAAAGTGTTACAAGTTGGATTAAGAGGAGTTGTATAATAGTTTAAATGAAGTGGAGCATTAGAGGCTTGATAGCCTATTACGGGGGATGAGAATCCCGACTCAGAAATGGAAGGCAATTAATGTAGGTTATAGTGCAGGCTGACCTCGCACTCTATGAAAGTATAAGTTCATATGGGTTATAGTAGAGAAGATGACAGACTCAACCCATTTTCTTCCAGTTAGGAAGGTGTATTCAGCTATGGGATATGCAAGATGACATAGCAAGGAAACAATAAGATTTCACGGGGTTTCTATATCTGTTATCTCAGACAGGGAAGTTCAATTTATAGTTAACCGCTAGAGATCATTTCAGTATGGATTGGGAACACAGGTGAATCGTAGTACAACATTTCACCCTTTGATTAATGAATAGGCCTAGAGGGGATCGAGCAAATTATTGATGAAGTAAAGCTTATTCAGGGACAAGCTATCGATTAGCAGCCTAGAGTCGGCAAGAAAGGGATACATTGGTCCTTCTCAGGTCATTCATAGAATAGATAAAGCTGCCTATAAGTTGGACCTACCATCTGATTTGAAGCAATACATGCAGTTTTCATAGATCAATGCCCCACGAATATATAACCGACCCTCCCAGAATATTCTTAATGGGTGAGGTCCATATGAAAGGAAAGTTATCCTACGAAGGGGAACCTATCGCCATCTTGGATAGGCAGGTTTAAAGGTTGCGAACTAAGGACGTAGCTTTTGTCAAAGTGTTGTGGCGGAATAAGCATCATAAAAAAATGACCTAGGAAGCTGAAGAGGACATGAAACACAAATATCCGTACCTATTCTCGATGTCTATAGGTAACCCCCACTCTTGAAACTCGTATATTAATTACTTGGATAAAACTGTGTGTTATCGCAATAGAAACGAATCTCCCTACAGTTTGTATAAAGTCTTAAGGGAAGTTTTATTCAACATTCGGGGACGAATGTTCTAAAGGGGGAAAGGATGTTACACCCCACACTCTAAAGTTTGGAATGTCTCTTAAGTTTCTTAGACATTATCATGTGAGGCGGGTAAGCTACGATACTATCAAACGACTCTAAAGAAGGGAGAATATGATACCCCGTGGTAGAGAAGGTTTGAAATAGAGTCATAAGAATCCGGAAGGAATTGGAGGCCAAGAAATGAATCATAAGACTTGATTTACCTACGTAAGCTACTAATTTAGAAGTCTTATATACTTGAGTTACTTGTGGACATATCAAGCTTATGTAGCATGGAATACACGGGTTCTTAAAATAAGATGAGATTACGAACCCACGAGGAAGGAGAAAAGATGACACGTGGCAGCCAATGGAGGAGTGACATATGGAAGCACCTCAAGCAAGCAGGTTACCCACCTGCTTGGGGGAGGTGGACCCCACGCCACATGGCAGCCCCTTATTGGAAGCATGTATGTATTGGCCCAATGGGGGCCGAACACGTGTCACCCTTAGGGGCTGACACATGTCACCCCCTAAGGCAACATATATCTATATGTTAAGTGACTCTTAGTCACATTTTCTATCCAAAACAGCAGCCAAAGAGAAGGAAAAACGTGAGAGAAGCAAAGGAGGCAACCATGATTTAGAAGAAACTAAAGTGGGTTTCTAACTTTCCCTACGTGAATTAATTATCTACGGCGTTACTCAACAATGTCGAGGTGTATATAGTCATTTTATATGACTCATAATATGATTCTCATCCAAATTTCAGCCAAGAACAAGAGAGAAAACGTGAGAGAAAGAAAGAGAGAAAACTCTAGGACAAAGAGAGGAACTTACGGGTTTGGCTAGAAAAAAAGATAAACCTCCGACTTTCCCTCAATAAATTAATTATCCAGCATATACCACGATGATATGTAGTTATTATAAGTATAAAATCATGGCTTGTTCCTGCAAAAATGGACAGCACGCAGTCCACACAGTTTTAGCGCAACTAAAGAAGTTCCGAGGCACAATTTTGGATAGTTTTGGCCAATTTTAGGTAAGGTAAGGCTTATCATTTAAATTTGTACTTTATTGGGATGTTATTTAGTGTATTATATACCTTTTATACTGCTGTAAGTACAAAAAAAGTTGTGGAAATGCTCAACGATAGGAATAATCGAAATTGAAGTCGTCGTAGTTAAATTGTAGTTGAAATAAGGCATTGTGTGTGTGGAGGCTACTTCTGGTTGTGTGGTGTGTGTTTAAGGGCCTAAATGTTTTCTAAAATAGGTGTGGGAGCTTCTGTTTGCATCCACACAATTCCCCGCTTCGTACGGTTAAAGGTTTCGCAAAATAGAAACTAGAAACCCTATTTTGGATATCGTACTTTCGAGCGAGTCGTTCGGAGGTTGTAAAGTATAATGTTACCAATTTTTCTATATATATAAGCTGCTTGTTATGTTCTTGGTTGTCTTTATATATTAGGGACATGATTGGGAATTTGTATAGGGCACATTATAGGGGAGGTGCTGTCTGATTTTCGTTAAAGCCTTAACTAATTAAAGAACTAGTCGAGAAGGCGAGCGAGGAAATGGGGTTTATGAATACTAGTTAGTAATGTAAGATGCTGAAAGATCTAAATATGTTGATGTTCATATTGATTTCATGTTACCTAGGTTCACGGGATGACAAGGCGACTGGGATAAAGACTAACCCATAACTGGTATGTAGAGTTATCCTTCTTTTCTTTTGGCATGTCTTAGATGTAAGTTATGAATGATATGTATAGGATATTTGGGATTCAATCCATTCATAAATCCCTGAATATAAGTCAAAACTCTCATTTACTTCTTGATATTAGAACTCCTATAATAGCTGAGTTATTGTCTTTAAGTCTTCTATGTGATGAAAAGTAGTACATGTAAATCCTATCTCTTCTTTCCTTTGGAATGGCTTAATTTTAAGTGAAATGATATATGATATGGATTTAGAGGTAATTCCGATTATGAACTCTGAGTGTCACTCGTGACTTGTACGAACTTTTTAATATTAAGAGTCTTAAAGTGGTTCACCCACTACTCTTGAGCCATCTACATGTTGAATGGTATGTGGAGATACAAGCTCCTCTTCCTAAAGAATCTGAAATAACAAATGCCTCTGATTGCATAATTTGAGTCTCTGACCACATAAGCTGTGTTTCTGATTGCATAGACTATACTTCTGATTGCATAAATTAGGTGGCATTATCTTGATGTATGTTTTTTATCCCTGAGGCCCTAACGATATAAACCCTAATGACATCTAAAGGGGTACCTCGGATAATTACCTCCTGATCTTCAGGTGACAGTTCACTTGACTGTTTTATCGAGTCTCAGATAACGACTTAGTTGCATATGGTTTCTCACTACTCTACTCGTGCATACTGTAACACATCCTTCCTCGAGTCCCACGATGGGACAAGAATGTTATCGTGCACAATTTTACTACTTCTTTCACCATGTCCCAGGCCAGATTTATACAATTCCATGCATGAGGAGACGATTCCGTATGTGAGGTGTGATATATGTTATATATTATGACGATACAATTATCCACCGAGTCTCGGGCCGGCTGTAATATGATATTATATATGGCAAAATAAGGAAGAAACACCGAGTCCCTCCCTAGAGGGTTGGGTATGGTATCTATATTATGATGGTACGCTATAGTCGTACACCACTCTATTTACCGATTCCCTCACTAAAGGTCCAGATACTTTATGTAGGCGTGCATATAAGATTAGAGTGATACATTTATGACCCCAAGCTCTGTAATGAACCGGATGTAATACGATGACATATATGATAAGATTATATCATATACGATGATATGATGCCGTATACGATGATATGATGAAATAAAATACAGGATAATGCGATGACATGTTACTGTGATGAAATTATTATGACACTGAGTTCACTAGAGGGTCGGGCACAATATATGATGATGTATATGATTACCTGTCCTAAGGCGCAGGTACAGTAATTCATTTAATTATTATACTTGTTCCCTGTATCCCTATTTCAGTTATGGTCTCAGTTATGATGTGTTATGCTTTACATACTCAGTACATATATCGTACAGACCCCTCCTTTTCTTGGAGGGCTGCGTTTTATGCCTGTAGGTACAAATGTTCATATTGGGGATCCACTAGCTTAGGGTTTCTACTCAGCGATGTTGGGAGTGCTCCACTATTCCAGAGCCTAACTTTTGATATTGGTCAAGTAATATGTATATAATTGCATATTCAGGGCTACGACAGGGGCCCTGTCTCGCCATATATTGTTGTTACTATTCTTAGAGATTTGTAGACATATGGATGTGGGTTATTTGTAAGTTTGTTTCAATTGTGCTCATACAACATATTGCAAATTGTTTTGTGGTATGGCAGCCTCATCGGCTCGCATGCCCTTTCCGGTTATGATACAGGTGAATGCGGCTACAGATTTATGAAAAAAACGTTTTGACCTATTGGAGTTTGTGTATAGTGTCACATCATACACGGTTCAACTTAAGTGTAGCTGATAGGTATGTATACAGGGGTCCAGGTCGGACCGCAGTTGCGGCCTACAAGGTTGGCTCGTGACATAACCTAAAGTATAGGTGATGTAAAGGAAGATATGGATATGGTGAAACATACCAAATATATTGGAAAAGACTTATATGTATTTGGAAAGTTGAAAATAAATAGAAAATGACATAGATATACATAAAAGGGGGGAAGTGGATATGAGACATACGAGCGTGAGACGAAACTAACCGATATTACAATGTGTTAATGTGAATGCTTAAACTTTAAGATACCATGCCGGAACGAGCTAGCAAGATATAAAAGTCAGCAATAGACAGATACAAGCCAAGATAATATCTGAAATAGTGCAGAGTATTATTGGGAAAAACCTTGAGCAGTATGACATCAAAGGATGGGTGCATACAAAAAGGTATGAATACGACAAGAGAATAATAATGAGTAACTTAAAGATATTGTAAGGGATAGCCAGGCTATACTTGACTAAATGGTAAGATGTTGGCAACAGAGTTATTGGCTACTGATATTGTGACATACAAGTGGCACAAGAGGAAGGATAAGAAATCTCTCCTAAGATGGAATAGAAGAGAACTTAAGAGTAAGAAATGGAAGTGAAGTAAGTATGAAAAAACAAACTGCAACTACATGTCAGTACAATGAAATATGTGGAGCAGAATAAGTCAAGAGAAGGCTATGAATAGAATTGAACACACTTTGTACAAAGTGTGCGAGAAGAGTTATGCAACCTACGAATATTAGTATACTAAGGGTGAGATCAAGTGATTACTTGATATATATAATAAGAAGTCAGTAATTGCAATATGATGTGTAGTAAGAGAACTAGAAAGAAGATCTGAGTAAAAGTGCAGTAGAACATGCCTAGAGAGTTACAAGTTAGATCAAGAGAAATTGTGTAATAGCTTAACCAAAATGGAGCATCAGAAGCTTGATAGTCTATTACAGGTAATGGAAATCCTGATTTTGGAATGGAAAGCAGTTAAGATGGATTATAGTATAGGTTGAGCTCGCATTTTATGAAAATATAAGTTCATATGGGTTATGGTAGATAGGCTGACAGAATCAACCCATTTTCTTCCAGTTAGGAAGACATATTCAGTTAAGGGTTATGCTCAATGATATATCAAGGAAACAGTATGGTTTCACCATGTCCCCACAGCTATTATCTCGAATAGGGAAGTTCAATTTATGGCTAATTTCTAGGGATCATTCCATAAGGGATTGGAATATAGGTGAATTGTGGTATAATATTTCACCCCAGACTAATAGACAGGCCGAACGTGCTATCTCGACATTAGAAGGTATATTTTAGGCCTGCATTACTGACTATAAGGGTAGCTGGGATGACTATTTGCCACTTAGTGAATTTACTTAGTGAAACACAATTGACAGGCTCAGACATGCCTCAGCACACTTTGGAGTCGACAAAAGTTATATGCAGATAATCAACGTCAACATTTAAGGTTTGAAGTTGGGGATTAGGTATTCTTTAAAGCGTCACTAGTGAAAGATATAATGAGACTTGAGAAGAAAGAGAAACTTGCTCGAGGTACATTGTCCTTTATCCGATCATTCATAGGATAGGCAGAGTTTCCTATGAGTTGGACTTACTATTGGATTTGGGAGCGGTACACCCAATCCCTCATATGTCAAGGTTTCACAAAGGTGTAAGTGACCCTTCCAGAATATTTCCTATAGAGGAGATCCACATAACAAGGAGTTATCCTATGAGAAGCAACCTATCACCATCATGGATTAGCAGATTAGAAGGTTGTGGACTAAGGACGTGGCTTTTGTTGAGGTAATATGGCAAAATAAGAATAATAAAAGGGATGACATGGGAAGCCGAAGAAGAGATAAAAAAAGAATGACTATGCTTGTTCCCTATGCCCAAAGGCAATCAAAACTCCTAAATTGGTGGTATGGGTTACTAAGAGAACTATCTATGACAACTGTTACAGATAATTCCTGAAACCCTCGCAAGACCTTATGAGCTTAGTTAACATTCGAGGATGAATTTTCTAAAAGGGGGAAGGATGTTATTTCCCTCACTTTTGGTACATGGGAACATCTATCTAGCTTCTCTAGAGCTACCGTGCGATCTATATTATCTACAAAGTTATCAAATAACTCTAAGGAAGGAAGGACGTGATGACCCATAATAGTGAAGGTTGGTAATAAAGTTATAAGGATTTGAAAAGAGTCATAGGCCAAATAATAAGTCATGGAAGTCGACTTACTTGCTTAAGACACCAACTTGGATGTCCTACATAATTAAGCTACTTGAGTACATGTTGAGCTTAAGTAGCAAGGAATAATAGGTTCTTAAAGTGAGACGAGATTACGAACTCACAAAAAAGGAGTAAGTAGGTGATGCACCTACTTGGACATGTGGCAGCATACGGTGAAGACATGTGGCAGCAGGTGATGCACCTACTTAAGGTCAAGTAGGTGATGCAGCATCTTGGGGTGTCACAACCCAATTCCGTAGGCCACGACAGGTGCCTGAACTGGACGCTCGTGTATACCCTTACTAACCATAAGTAAATCTATCTCCTATTTGAGTCATAGTGTGCCAATAGGCAAGATAATATATAAGTCGATAAGGCTATCATAGCATATCATCACAACTGTACATACATACATATACACAACCCACATATATGTCCATAAACCTCTAAAAGTAAGAACCGTAAAATAAGAAGGGACAGGGCCTCTATCGTACCCATGAATAAATTCATATATACATCGAGGGTTAATACCAAAACTAGGCTCCGGCACTACGGAGCACTTCTGAACTGCTGAGTGGAACTCATACACTGACGGATCCCTAAAGTGTGCATCTGTACCTGTGGGCATGAACGCAGCCCCCCTCCGCCCCAAGAAAAGGGGGTTCAGTACGACATATATACTGAGTATGTAAAGCATAGACATCATAAAGAAATTACAGTTGGCATAGAGATGCAGGGGAAAGTGTGATATCTAATCATTTACTGTACCTATAGCTTATAACATAAGGTCGTACATACTATCATCATGTACTATACCCATCTCGTTCGGGGACTTGGTGTAATGACTACATCACTCTATTATCATAAGCATTTGGATGCTAATAGTTCTATCATATATAATCATGCCAAGGAATATTTAGTTCAATCCAAATATTATATATTAATATCGAGGAATGTTTGGCCCGATCCATATATCATATAGTAATACCGAAGAACGTTTGGTCCGATCCATATATCATATAGTAATACCGAAGAATGTTCGTCCAGATCTATATATTATATAGTAATGCCGAGGAACGTTCGGCCCAATCCGTATATTATATAGTAATGCCGGGGAATGTTTGGCCTGATCCGTATATCATATAGTAATACCGAGGAATATTCGGCCAGATCAGTATATATTATATACCGTACCCGGCCCTTTTTGGGACTTGGTGTCATCCTATAATCATATCCCGTACCTGACCCTTTATGGGACTCGGTGTCATAATCATCATATATCGTACCCGACCCTTTATGGGACTCGGTATCATAATCATCATATACCATACCTGGCCCTTTATGGGACTCAGTGAAAGATGTATTACAGTATATATATGAGTAAGGTAGTGAGTAACTATATACAATCTAAATCATTATCACAGACTCAATAATGTAAGAAGATTAAGCTATTATCTGAGGACCAGAATAGTAGTGTAACCATTTCGAGTGCCTTCTAAATGCCATTAAGGCCTATACCACTTATGATCTCGAGAACCCTAGACATGTACTAAAGTAATACTAATAGTTCATAAAATCAGGGACCCGTTGTCAGATCGTCCTTAGGGCTAGGAGCTTATGTATCCAGTACTTCTCAACCTATGGAGTTCAAGTAAAGTAGTTCAACCTACTACAAGAGTTTGACATTCAGAAGTGAATAAGAGATACAAATTACATTTAGGACTTAAGAGTGGCATTACCCCCGAGCTCATATCATATTTTACTTATAATTAGGACATGCCAAGGGAAGAGAAAGAATAAGCTTTACATAGTCTCTAATTTTCCTCATGGAGTCATTATTCACATATATCATACCTGGCCCGTCATGGGCTCGGTATCATAACCTTATTATTGCATTACCTTACCATTATAGCACCATACTTATGTCAAAGACATATCAAAAGGAAACAAGGGTAGCTTTAAGTACTTATGCCAAAACACGATAAGAGAAAGGAGATAACTTCACATACTTACTATTCTCCATCATATAAAAGCGTTGAGAGGCAATAACTCAACTAGTATAGGAATTCAACTAGTATAGGAATTCTAGCTCAAGTTTCTCTTCTCTTTTCTTGATTTTTTTTGATAAGATGAACCTTAAAGGATAAGGATGAATTAAAAGTCATCAAATATGTATATATAGTCTACCTTAAGGAGTGACATGTGTCAACCCCTAAGTGGTGACACGTGTCAAGCCCTTATAGGTCCAAGGCATCACCCTCTCGACTTAGGGGCTGCCATGTGGCATGTGGGGCCCACCCCCTTGCTGCAACTACTACCACATGGAACTCTCTTATGGGCTTGCACATGTCGCTTTATTTTCCTCCTCGTGGGTTCGTAATCTCATCTTGCTTTACGAACCTATGTAATCCTTACTACATAACCTTAGTATGTACTCAAGTAGCTTAAGTATGTAAGATTTTCAAATTGGTAGCTTACTAAGTAAGTCGAGTCCTACGACTCATTACTTGGCCTCCATTTCCTTTCAGATTCTCATAACCACATTTCCAATCTTCCTATCTATGGGGTGCCTATTCTCTCTTCCTTAGAGTTATTTGATAGCATCATAGATTATCCGGCTCATATGACAAATTATAAGAAGCTTACGATCCTTTCAAGAAACATAAGAAGCTTAAATAAAACTTAAGAAGCTTAAGAGGTTCAAGAAACTTAAGAAGCTTAAGAAGTTTGAGAACCATCCAAGGTACCAAAGTACGAGGTGTAACATGGGGTGGACCCCACCTTCCACATGGAAGCTTTGTATTAGGTGCATGGATGAGGTGGCACCCTAGGGGATTCCACGTGTCACCTCCTAAGGAATAATATATATATGTCAATTGATGACTAATCTTCATTATGTTTCATTTTTTACACTTAAGAACTCGAGAGAGTTGAGAGAAAATGTGAGAGGAAGAAGAAAGGCAGTCGCGGGTTGCTCCAATTCAAGGTTAGCCCCCAAATTTTGCTCTGTAAATTAATTATTTAAGGTATTATATGGTTAAATAAAGGTGTATAAAAATGTAAATTAATTATTTAGGGAAGCAAGATATGGCTACAAACAGCCACCAAACTTCAGCCACGACAAGGAGCTTCCGAAGTTAATTTTCAACAAGATATGGCTTGATTCTCTTCTCCCACATTTTTGTAAAGCTTTAAGCATGTTATATATGTGTAAATATGAGTTCAAGACGTTAAAATATGTACTTTACTTCTGAAAAAGGTTGCAAGCCGTATAGGGGTTGTTTTGACGATATTCTAATGGGTGAAAATTTGGCTAGTGTCGTTGTTATTGTGGTGTTGTATTGGGAGTTATTTTGTAGTGTTGCCGGTCTGGAAACATGTCTAAATATGGTTATAAGTTCTTCTGGTTGCAGCCACATGATACCCCATTTCGTGTGATTAAGATTTTATGAAATAAAGATTGAAAACTGTATTTTGGAGTCGGAGTTTTGAGAGGGTTGTTCGGGACTTGTTTTGTGTAATGTTAAAGTGGTATAATTGTGTATTGTCTGCTAATTGTTGTTTTTTGGTTGGCTTTACTAATTGAATATGAAATTGGAAGTTCATATAGGGAGAGTTATAGAGGAGATGCTGCCCACATTCCGTTAACTTCTTAACTAACTAATAGACTAGTCGAGACTAGTCGAGAAAGGCAAATAAGGAAATGATTCCTATGGGTGCTTGGTTGTGGATTTAGAAGTTGGAAAGTTAAAGGTTATTAATATTAATATTACCTTCGTGTTAAATAGGTTCAGAGGACGACGACACAAACGTGGTTACGAGTAACCCATAAGAGGTATGTAAAGCTTATCTCTTCCTTTCTTTTGGCATGTCTTCAAGTTAAGTAATGAATGATATGAGCTTGAGGATAAATATACTCATAAATTCCAAGTGTAATTCACGATCGTTTTTTACTTATTGTTGAAATCACTCTTACAATAATTGAACTAGGGCTTCTCAAGCCTTCCATACGTTAGGAAGTGATGAGTATGTAAAGCTATATTTCTTTTCTCTTGGCATGTCTTAGACATAAGTGGTTTGTATATGAAATATGGGGATAATTCTATTCATAAAACTCCAGGCATGACTCATAATTCTTACCCACGTGTTGGTATTAGAACTCCTATAATAGTTAAGTTATTGACTTTTAAGGCTTCTATCTGATAAAGGGCAGTATACGTAAAGCCTATCTCTCCTTTCTTTTGGAATGTCTTAAATGTAAGTGAATTGATATATGATATGAGTTTGGAGGGATTTCCATTCATAAGTTTCAGACATAACTCACGACTCGTGTTCACTCCTGAATGCTAGAAGTCCTAAAGTAGTTGAACTACTACCCTCGAGCCTTCTATATGTTGAGTAGTGACTGAGTACATAAGCTCCTATTTCTAAAGACTCTGTGATGATAAATGTCTCTGATTGCATAAGTTGTGTAGAATTATTGTCACGTCCCAACCCCGTAGGCTACGACTGGGGTCCGACCTGGACCCCCATATACATAATTATTAAATATAAGAACTATATATAAGAACCTCAGTGGGTAATAACATTTTCATGTACATGTGGCCTCTTTTATTCATATCATATCATGAAAGGGGCACACAAGCCTATAAGGCTGCCATATCATAAGAACATTTACAACTGAACAAACTCACAACAACCCACATACACATGTCTACAGACCTCTAGGAGTATTAACTGTATCATATGGCGGGACAGGGCCCCCACCGTACCCCTGAATAAATGAAAACATACAACAGAGGTTTAGTACCCAAAAGCTCGGGTCTGACACAATGGAGATTTTCCCCAACTTGCTAGGGGGAACCCCAGGCTGGCGGATCCTCAAAGCGCGCGTCTGTACCTACGGGCATGAACGCAGCCCCCCAAGAAGAGGGGTCAGTACAATATGTGTACTGAGTATGTAAAGCATAAAATATCCTAAGGAAGGTATAGTTGACACAGGGATGCAGAGAACAAGTACAACAATTAATAAATCACATTACCTGCACCTTCTAAAATAAGGTCATGTAACTCAATATGATATTCCACACCTGGCCTTTATGGGACTCGGTGTTACAAATTTATCTTTATGTCATCATATGCATAAATATACCATAACCGTCCCTTTAATGCGACTCGGTCTGCAATCATGTCGTCTTATCATTTCATTTACATAGCATACCCGACCCTTGGTGGGGATCAGTCATATCTGGCCCTTTTTGGGACTCGGTGAATATTTATATCATCTTATATCATACCCGACCCTTTTTGGGACTTCGGTCGTACCCAGCCCTCTATGGGACTCAGTAAAGATATGTAAACCATATGCACAAGCAGAGTAGTAAGTAACCATATGCAAGCTAGATCATTACCTCAGAGATCGGATCTTGTTTAACTTATAGCTAAGGTATGCCAAAAGAAGAAAGAGAATGAACTCTACACAGTCTGTACTTTCCTTTATGTGGTCATCATAGTCACATTTTGTACTCGGCCGATCATGGGACTCGGTGAACAACCATGGCATCATAACCTCATTTCCATGCCAAATACATCTCAAGAGAAAGGAAGGATAGCTTTACCTGCCCATCACTTCCTAACGTAAGGACGCTTGAGAAGCCTTAGTTCAATTACTGTAAGAGTGCTTTCATCAAGAAGTAAATAAGGGTCGTGAATTACGCTTGGCATCTATGAGTAGATTTACCTTGAAGCTCACACCATTCATTACTTAACTTGAAGACATGCCAAAAGAAGATAAAGAGTAGGCTCTACATACTTATTCCAAAAATATGCCACAAGAAAGCTTCACATACCTTGTCTGAATTATTCCTTATCCTGCTTGCCTCGCTGTCCTTTGAACCTATTCAACATGAAATTAGTATGAATATCAACCCCATTTACTTTCCATCACCCTAGGTTACATCTTAGTATTAATGGAATCTATTTCCTTAGTCGTTTCCCCGACTAGTTCTATTATTCGCTAAAGCATCGATGAAAATTGGACAGCACCTCCCCTATAATATGACCTATCTAAATTTCCAATTAGGTCACTAATACCTACAACCAACCAACAACAACAACCTAGAATAGTTCACACCAACAATATATAACATAAACTCCAAACGACTTATTCAAAAATACGGTAGCACAATAGGGTGTCTAGCCTTTATTTTGTAATGCCTTTCATTATACGCAACGAGGGGTCATGTGGATTCAATAAGAAGTACCCTAACCCACATTAGAATATATTTATTCCCTGCAACAACACATCACACCCCTGCAGCAGCACCTAACACGAACAACACTATCCTTCGACGACAATTTAACTATAACGATTCCAATTTGGTTTATTTCAGATGTCAATCATATTTTATCATATTTTCACATTTCCATCCACTTAAACAACATAAAATACCCTCTATAACAACACCATAAACTCAAATTTAAAAGGAAATGCCTTACCTTACGTTAAACTTGTCAAACTCGCCAAAACTATCAAAACGCGAAATCTGGACAGCCCACTGTCTTATATTGTTGCTTAGTTTCGGAGGGGTAATTGAGGGAAACAGGATTTGTGGCCTCAATGAAAGTTATAGAAATGTGTATCAAGGTCACAAAAAACTTTTGAATTACCCTACAACAATTTTGTACGAAAATATATGCCCAAAATACTCACAGCTGTCCGTGTAGGATAAAATCTGGGCAGCACCTCCCCCATACTTCATCACCCTTTTTCGAGCTGATAAAAGCAAAATTAGATTTTATAGGAAATTTAAAGTTGTATACCTATGAAATATCTTTACAAAACATCTAGAATCACTCAAAAATAAGCCTTACACAAGGAGTTATATGCATATTACCAACTCAGTGTTTCTCCAAACCATGGCTGCCTTTGCTTTCTTCTCCACGTTTTTCTCTCTATTTTTGTTCAAGTTTTTTGCTAAAAATGACTTAATAGTCATACATAAATAGATATATATCTTTTTGGAGAGTGACATGTGTCCTCCCCTAAGGGTGACACGTGTCACACCCTTAGGCAGCCACCTCAATTATGCAACCAATCCATAGTTGCCATGTGGTAGGTGGGGGGTCCACCCCATGGTGTGTCATCTGCTTCCACGTGTCACTTTCATGTTCTGCCATGTGTACCTATCACGTGCTGCCATGTTTCAAGTAGGTGAGTCACCTACTTACTTCAAGTAGGTGCGTCGTTCCCTTATTTCTCTTCCGTGGGTTCGTAATTTCGTCGCACTTTAAGAGCCTATGTATTCCTTGATGCTTAGTCTCAACACGCACTTAACTAGCTTAAGTATGTAATACCTCCAAGTTGGTAGTTTACATGGGTCAATCGAGTCCTACGACTCATTTCTCGGCCTCCAACTCCTTTCAAATTTTTATAACCTTATTTCCAATCTTCTTTATTATGAAGCATTTCGTTCTCCTTTTCTTGGAGTTATTTGATAGCATTATAAACTATCCGACTCACATAACATCTTTTAAGAAACTTAAGACCCTTCCCAGAAACTTGAGAAGCTTAAGAAGCATTCTAAGGTACCAAAGTATGGGGTGTAACAATTATCTTAATACATGCCTATGATTCCTGAGACTTCGTTTGACATGGCCCCAAGGGCATTTAGAGGATACTTAAGATGACTACTATTATAATCCTCAAATGATAGTTCATTACTATTGTGTTATTAAGTCTCAGAGAATGATCCAATTGTAGGTGTTTCCTACCTTGGTTTTTAAGTGATGGCTCACTTGATGACTTCATTGACTCTCAGATAATGATTTAAATTTTGTATGGTTTCTCACTACTCTGCTCGTGCATGCTATTAGTACATCTTTCACCGCATCCCATGAAGGGTCGGGCAGGCATGATATATGATGAAGTGATTATTCACTGCATCACATAAAGGGACGAGTACGACTGTGTCCCATGAAGGGCCGGGCAGGCATGATATATGATGAAATGATTATTCACCATGTCCTATAAAGGGCCAGGCACGACCGCATCCCATAGAGGTCCATGCATGACCGTGTCCCATGAAGAGATGAGCAGGCATGATATATAATGAAATGATTATTCATCGCATCCCATAAAGGGCCAAGCACGACTGTGTCCCATGAAGGACTGGGCAGGCATGATATATGATAAAATAATTATTTACTGCATCCCATAAAGGGTCGGGCACGACCACATCTATCAAGACCCAACTCTATATGTCGTGACTGGGGTCCGACCTGGACCCCTATATACATCAATCTCAACTATAAGAACTATACACAAGAATTCATAGGGTAATAGCAAATTCTTCTGTATATAACCTCTTTCATTTGCACCATGTCATGCAAGGGACGACAAGGTTGCATTAACATAATAACATTTATAATATGCCATATAGGCACAACTGAATCAAACTCATAAACAACCCACCTATATATGTCTACAGACCTCTAAGAATATTAACAGTGACATATGGCAAGATAGGGCCCCCGCTATACCCCTGAAAAAATAATTATATACATTATATGATCAGCACCAAAAGCTAGGCTCCGAAATAGTAGAGCATTTTCGACATAGCTTAGTGGGAGTCCTAAGCTGATGGATCACCAAAGTAAGTACCTGTACCTATGGGAATGAAATGCAACCCCCCCTACTCCCCCCCGAAAAAAGGGAGGTTTGTACGATATATGTACTAAGTATGTAAAACATAACACATCATAGCTGAGATCATAACTAAAACAAGGATGCGGTGGACAAGTGTAATAATTAGCAAATTAATATACCTGCACCTTAGGACACATAGTCATATACATTATCATACGCTGTGCCCGGCTATCTAAGGAACCTGGTATTATAATAATTTCATCATATTACCATATCACCATATCATCATCCCCTCTCATTATGTATATTATTTCATTATGTCTTCGTATATGTCATAATATCATCGTATATGGTATAGTCTGATCGTATATGTCATCATAGTACATCCGGTCCACTATGGGGCTCGGGATCACAACTGTATCCCTATATTTTCATATGCATTCCTATGTAAGTATCCGACACTTTAGTAAGGGACTCGGTGAAAGAGTAGTGTACATTACATACTGCACCGGCCCCTTTATGGGACTCGCTGCCATTATCACATAGTAAAATATACCGAGAAACGTTTGGCCCGATCCATAATTTAAAATAATGCCGAGGAATGTATGGCTTGATCCACATTTTCATATTATCATCATATATTTATATATCCGGCCTGGGACTCGATGAATAACTTTATCACATACGGCATCATCGTATGCTTCAAATTTATCGTATATGACATTTCATCATCGTATACCTTATACATACATATATATAGACGGCCCGGGACTCGGTGAATGAGTAATAAAGTTGTGCACGATAACGTTCCCGGCCCATCGTGGGACTCGGTGAAAGAGTAATAAAGTTGTACACGATAACGTTCCCAGCCTATCGTGGGACTTGGTGAAGAAAGGATTACCATATGCACGAGAAGAGTAGTGAGAAACCATATGTAACTAGGTCATCTCTTGGGACTCAATGAAACAGTCAAGTGAACTGTCACTTGAAGACCAGGAAAGGAATTCTTTGAGGTACCCTTTAGATTTTATTAGGGATTTCATGAATTAGTGCCTCAGGAACCATAAGCGTGTACCAAGATAATGCCACATAGTTTATGCAATCAAAGACACAATTTATGCAATCAGACACATAGCTTATATGATCAGAGATACAACTTATGCAATCAGAGACATTTATCCTCTCAGAGCCTTTCAGAATAGAAGCTTATATTTCCACTTACTATTCAACATATAGGTGGCTCGGGAGTAGTAATCTAACTAATTTAGGACCCTTAGTATTCAGAGGTGACTATGAGTTACAAATTACATCTGGAACCTCTAAATGGAATTATCTCTAAACTCATATTAGACGTCATTTCCCTTACCTTAATCCCCTTTCAAAGAGAGAAATAGGAAAGACTTATATGTACTATTTATCATCCTATAAAAGACTTGAAAGGCGAGGACTCCACTTATTGCAGGAGTTCTAACATCCAGAAGTGAACAAGAGTCTTTACTCCTACTCAACGCTTTATGAATGGAATGACTCCCAAATTTCATATATAAATAACTTAAGGATAAGACATGCAAAAATAAAATAATGGGTAATCTTCACAAACCTTTTGTGGATTAACTGTAATCCATCTCTCCTCGTTACCTCCTTGACCTAACAACATCAGAGTAATACCAAAAAGAGGGCAGCATCTCCCCTATAAATTCAATATCCCCGAGATTTCACTCGGCCAAAATTTCAACAACCATACCAACAAAAACAACCAGCAGCATATATATAAGTAAATCATTTCAACATTACCCAATACAACTCCAAACAACTAGCTCAAAACTACGATATAAAAATAGAGTTTTTAACCTTTATTTCGTAAAATCTTTAACCATACTAAACGGGTGGTCATGTGGATGCAACCAGAAGTACCCACACCCCTTTTATAAAACTTTACAGTGCTGCAACACACAACCACACCATCCACAACCGCGGCCCTCAATCACAACACCCTACGCTACTTCGATTTAGCTATGACGACTTCAATTTAGTTTGTTTCTAACGTCAAGCATCCTTATGCAATTTTTCTACTTCTAAACTTATTTAAGACATTTAATATACCTCAAGACAACATCATAAATTCCAATTTGAAAGAGAAACCCTTACCTTGCCCGAAACGCGTCAAACTCGTAGAAACTTGCCTCGAAAATTCCCTTAGCGTGCCTAAAACTTCGTGGCTGTTTGATAACGTTTTGGGCTGCTACAAATCATAAATTTTCATTACTAACACCTTCATAACATCATTTTTCACCCTAGATAATTAATTTACGGAATGAAATTGGAGATTTACTTTTTTTTTCCTTGGCCAAACCTACTCTCTCTCTAGTTCTAGATTTCTCCTATCTTCTTTCTTTCTCTAGAAGCCTCTTGAACTTGGAAGATAATGACTTGGTTATAAGTTTGATCATAAAATATCTCTCTCTATATATATAGCGCACTTTAGTAGGTGACATGTGTCAACCCCTAAGTGGTGACACATGTCAAACCACCCATTCACCAGCTTCTGCCATATGGAACTCTCTCATGCTACCACAAGGCACTCTTTCATGCTTTCATGTGTCACTTTATTTTCCTTCTCGTGGGTTCGTAATCTAGTCTTACTTTATGAACCTATATAATACTTGCTACATAAGCTTGGTATGTACTCAAGTAGCTTAAGTTTGTAAGATTTTCAAGTTTGTAGCTTACATAAGTTAGTTGAGTCCTACAACTCATTATTTGGTCTCCAACTTCTTCCAAATTCTTAAAACGCTATTTCCAATCTTGCCTATCATGAGGTATCACATTTTCCCTTTCTTAGAGTTGGTTGATAGTGTTATGGATTATCTGGCTCCTATGGTAACTTCTAAGAAGCTTGAGAAGCTTTAAGAAGCTTTAAGAAACTTAAGAATCCTTCCAAAAACTCAAGAACCTTTCAACATACTTAAGAAGCTTAAGAACCTTCCAAGGTACAAAGGTACGGGGTGTAACATCCTTCCCCTCTTTAGAATATTCGTCCTCAAATGTAAACCAAAACCCTTCTCAAGATCTTATATCGACTATATACAGACTTTCTCTGTTCCATTGCAAGAACACATACTTTTACGAAGCAATCAATATCAGAGTTCCAAAGGTTGGGATTACCTGTAGACGTAGAGAATTGGTACGGATGCTTGTGCTTTATTTCTCTTTCAGCTTCCGAGGTCATTTCTTCGTGACTCTCATTTTGCCATAACACCTTGACGAAAGCTACATTCTTAATTCACCACGCTTACTCTGCTGATCCAGGATGGAGATCGGTTGCTTCTCGTAGGATAACTCCTTTATGACCTGGATATCTTTTGTGGAATATACTCAAGACGGATGACCAACACACTTGCGAAGCATCAATATTTGGAAGACTTGATATACTGCTTCCGGAGGGTCTGATAAGAGACAATGCATCTCAGACTAAGGTCCTTTTTCTTGCCGGTTCTCATCACTTTCTCTGTGGATGACACTTTTGAGAGTTCTTAATTACAACTTGAAACTCTAGAGATCGACGTCGATTATCCGCGTATGACTTCTGTTGACTCGAAGCTGCTAATAATCTCTCCTGAATAAGCTTTACCTTCTATAACACCTATTGAACCATATCTGGGCATATTAGTTGTGTTTTACTACCATCAAACTAATCAATTGGCGACCTACACTATCCTCCATACCAAGTCTTGTACGGGGCCATCTAGATACTAGAATGATAGTTATTATCATTAGTACTTTTGACAGGTGATAGGCAATTGTCTGAGCTACCTTTAGAGTCATCCATATAGGCTCGCAACATATCGTCTAACATTTAGCTAGTAAGCTTAGTCTGTCCATTAGTTTGAGGGTAAAATGGTGTACAAAGACCTATCTTTCTTCCCAATCTCTTCGTAAACTGATCTTCGGTAGTTAATTATAACTTGGGCTCCTTCATCTATGAAAATAGCTATAGGAACTCCGTAAGGTCCTACTACCCTCTTGACTTATAATTTCACACCATCTCGGCTGAGCAGGTAGTCTTTGATTGGAGGAACATGGGCTGATCTTGTTAATCTATGGATAACATTCCATCTAGAATTATTTTTCCAGGGAGTGCAAAATGAGTCTTGTAGTCAAGGTCGTGTTGTGGAATCTTCGACCTCATATATTACTTCTTGCCTTCTTTAGATGACATCAACTGGTACCCTCGCCTTTTTTGGTTTTGCTTTTTGCCCATCAGAGTCGGCTACCAAGTTGTGTTGAAGTCCCCTCACACAATGACCTGTATAGCCGTTCTGTGGTTTGCCTATAATTAACTAGTATTACATTGAAGAACTGTGGCATACAAGTGCGCCATCTGTTAGTAATCAGCTAATCCTGCTTGCTTTGCTTAAGCCCTTTTCTAATTCCCTTAGCATAACTTATAACACTCTAGGTACATAATCTCGTGTCGTTTCTTTGCCACTAGTTTGGATTCTTCCATCTCATGCGATCATATCAGCACTAACATACCGAATCCTACTAGAATTACGAAGGTGCTTGGGTGAGAGTAGTACTAGGATGAGTGACCCCCTCGGGAAGTCCTCGTGTCACATTCCATTGCAATCCTTGCAATAATGTGCAAAGGCACCGAACCTATCCCAAGATTTACCTTAGCGTCTTCTTGCTAGTCTTCATGATTTGCCTTGCCTTCTCCACCCTTATCTTACACTCGACGCCGGGATAGATCATTGGTTCAACCACAACTAGGTCCTATTTTTCCCTTAATACTCAC
The DNA here is from genome assembly GCF_947179165.1 of Solanum dulcamara. Classification (NCBI taxonomy): domain Eukaryota; kingdom Viridiplantae; phylum Streptophyta; class Magnoliopsida; order Solanales; family Solanaceae; genus Solanum; species Solanum dulcamara. The sequence goes on from NC_077241.1 coordinate 26,276,597, forward strand.
CCCATCTCGGTAATTTAGTCTAACTCATCTTGACATCTCTCTGTAACGTATCCAAAACATCCTAGCTCCTTTTCTTGTGTACTTCTCACTTGACCGTATACTCAACATATACATATCCATAGGTTGCATAACCATTCTGATACAAACTGTATAAGATAGATATAATCTTTTTATTTCCTGGCCCATCTTGCTTTACATATCGACTTCACACTAGAACTTTCTCACGCCAATGATATTTTGTCCTACTCCTTTCTTTTCTTCCTTTATATACTCCTTGGTCTCCTCATTTCTTACCATAAGAGATTTTCTATTATTTCTCCTTTCTACTTGTAGGTCACCATAACAACAGCCAATGATGTTGTTGCCATATCTTAATCTTTACCAAAACACGGCCCTACTACCGTTTACATAGTCCTTATTTGCTCAGTCCTACTCTTTTATCTTATTTACCCTTTGTGGTAGGCACCCATCCCTTAGGTTTCTACCAATGATTCTGTGCATGGTCTCAGATACCACGGCTCCTATCTGTTTATTGTTGGCCTCGAGCTCCTTCTAACTTGTGCCAGTATGGGATCTCGCTTGAAATTTAAGTGTTCGTATCAACATGTGATAGTGTTAGTTGATTTTATCTTACGCGAGTATTTCTCTCATCTACTCCCCTATTAAGGGTGTACCCATGTCATCCTCTGTTTATTTTTCAACTGTTCATACACATATCATTCTATTCCAACACATTTGACATACTTCACCATGTCTACACCTTCTGTTAACTCATCTATAGTTTAGGTTGCCCTTTGAAAGAAACCTTAATACAACTATGGGGTGCTTTGAATTCTCAATAAATAGTACACAATCTAGTCCAAGTACTTGTACTCGAGTCATCTAACTAATGTAGTAGCTTAGTCGATGCAGTATTTCCTTCATACCAATCAGTACGTCACTAGTGCTTATAATCGTGTTTGATTCTCCATTCGGGGGCACTTATACTCGGAAGTCAGAATTTTGGACTTTTCTTTCTTTGCCTTGCTGTCCTATGACACGTGTTTCAGCTTTTCTATAATACTATCTTTATCCTAGTGAATACCAGTTGTTCCTCTTAATGGACTCGCAACACATCAATGGTCTTACAGAGCTACCTCCTTCATCCTTGAAGGGTTTTACTATTTTCCATGGTGGAGGTACATATACACAATACCCTTTTCTGCTGCATGCGCTTTTGACCTTATCGTGTACTCGATGCTGACTCCTAATCTTACTCATAATCACATTCTTTAGTTACTTCGTTACTAGGCCCTACGTACTTCTATGAAGATCCTTATTATATTCACACTGTATTCTGCTCATGGTCAATACTAGAGGGCAATATTTCTTAACCTTTATTCATAATCCTTACTCTAGACTAATTCCACTTGGTGGAGCAAGTGTACTTAACCCTCTTATCCTTTCTCATCATTCCCATCCTTAATACCTCGCAGGAAGTCTTAAAACATTCATATTCATCACCATTCTTCTCACTATATCAGTATCGATCTTCAAATTACCACCCATACCATAATTTACTTATTTCCCAAAGTAAGTTGTACTCCTAGTTTAGTCGAATCTTATCATTATCGTGGATAAATTCTCTCAAGATATACTACAACCTTATATCTTATTCTCTTTTTATTTCAAAAAACAATTTGGCAGAGTTTCCTTTATATTCCTTACTATCCCAAACCTGGACTCAGGAAATACCAACAATGTCTCACAAGGACAACATATATATATTCATATCACCGCCACACAAGGCGCCCAATATCAACAACAGTATAAAATAATGGACTTACCTCATATGTCCAACTCGAACTGCACCCGTTATACTTTTCTATCTACTTTTCCCTTCAATCTTCGACTTTACATTTAAATCATATTTCAATCTTCTTACCTTATCCATCATGTCTCCTTCACACCATTACTTACCTATATACTGGGTAGATTCCAATATCATCCATTATTTTCTTCTGTCGATGTCATTCTTCAACTGAAACCAAAGGTTAAAAAAAGGAATTTCATGTCCTATAGCTAGGCTCTATCGCACGATCTTAGATATGAAGGAAAGGTGACATCCTAAATGCCCTGTAGCCTCTTATTTATAGATGTGGCATGCAACACACCAATAAACAAGACTCTACTAGACACGGTCTGTAGATATTCCGAGGAAGGACCGCTCCAATACCACTTCTGTCATGATCCAACTCTGTAGGCCGTGACTGGGTCCGACCTGGACCTCCGTATACATAAATCTCAACTATAAGAACTATACACAAGAATCCAGAGGGTGATGAATTTTTTTTTTCGAATTTTGTTCACATCTTAGATGTATAAATTGACCAAAAGAATTGACTGCTGAGCCGTATGATATTCATCTGCATATAGCCTCTTTCATTTGTACCATATCATGCAAGGGCCGACCAGAATGCCTTTACATAATAACATTTATAATATGCCATATAGGTACAACTGAATCAAACTCGTAAACAACCCACTTACATATGTCTGACCTCTAAAAATATTACTAATGACATATGGCAGGATAGGGCCCTAGCCATATCCCTGAAAAAATAACTATATACATTATATGATCAATACCAAAACCTAGGCTTCGGAATAGTGGAGCACTTCCGACATAGTTGAGTGGGAGTCCTAAGCTGGTGGATCTCCAAAGTAAGTACCTGCACCTGCGGGCATGAAATATAGCCCCCCTTCCTGAAGAAAGGTCAGTACGATATATGTACTGAGTATGTAAAACATGACATATCATAGCTGAGACCATAACTGAAATAAGGATGCGGTGGACAAGTGTAATAATTAGAAAATGAATGTACCTGCACCTAAGGACACGTAGTCATATACATCATCATATGCTGTGCCCGGCTCGCTAAGGAACCCGGTATCAAAACAATTTCATTATATTACCATATCACCATATCATCATCCCCTCTCATAATGTATATTATTTCATCATGTCATCATATATGACATAATATCATCGTATACGGCATAATCTTATCGTATATGTAATCATAGTACATCCGGTCCACTATGAGGCTTGGGGTCACAAGTGTATCCCTATATTTTCATATGCATGCCTACATAAGTATCTAGCCCTTTAGTGAGGGACTCGATGAAATAGTAGTGTACATAACATACCACACCCATCCCCTTTATGTGACTCGGTGCCATTATCACATAGTAAAATACACTAAGGAACGTTCAACCCAATTCATAATTTAAAATAATGTTGAGGAATGTACGGCTCGATCCACATTTTTATCATATCATCATATATATATATATATATATCCGGATTAGGACTCGGTGAATAACTTTATCACATACGGCGTCATCGTATGCTTCAACTTCATCGTATATGACATTTAATCATCATGTACTTCATAAATACATATACATAGCCGGCTTGGGATTCAGTGATGGAGTAATAAAGTTGTGCACGATAACATTCCTGGCCCATCATGGGACTAGGTAAAAGAAGGGTTACCGTATGCACGAGTAGAGTAGTAGGAAACCATATGTAACTAGGTCATCTCCTGAGACTCAATGAAATAGTCAAGTGAACCATCACTTGAAGACCAGGGAAGTAATTCTCCCTGGTACCCTTTAGATGTTATTAGGGATTTCATGAATTCACGCCTCAGGAACAACAGGCGTGTACCAAGATAATGCCACACAGTTTATGCAATCAACGGCACAACTTATGCAATCAGACACATAGCTTATACAATCAGAGATACAACTTATACAATCGGAGACATTTATCCTCTCAGAGACTTTCAGAATAGGAACTTATATTTCGATTTACTATTCAATATATAGGTGGCTTGGGAGTAGTAATCTAACTACTTTAGGACCCTCAGTATTCAGAGATGACTAAAAGTCACTAATTACGTCCGGAACCTCTAAATGGAATTATCTCTAAACTCATATAAGATGTCATTTCCCTTACCTTAAGCCCCTTTCATAGAGAGAAATAGGCAAGCCTTATATGTACAACTTATTATCCTACATAAGACTTGAAAGGCGAGGACTCCACTTATTGCAAGAGATCTAACATCCAGAAGTGAACAAGGGTCTTTACTCCTACTCAAAGCTTTATGAATGGAATGTGTTACACCCCACACTCTTGAGCTCAGAATGCCTCTTAATCTTCTTAGAAGTTACTGTGTGAGCTGGATAGTCTACGACACTATCAAACGACTCTAAGGAAGGGAGAATGTGATACCCCATAGTAGAGAAGGTTGGAAATAGAGCCATAAGAATCCGGAAAAAATTGGAGGCCAAATAAAGAGTCGTAGGACTCGACTTACCTATGCAAGATACTAACTTAGAAGTCCTATACACTTAAGCTACTTGAGTACACATCAAGATTAAGTAGCAAGGAGTGCACGGGTTCTTACAATAAGACGAGATTATGAATCCATTAGGAAGAGAAAAAGATGACACGTGGTAGCCTAGGAAGGCGACACATGGCAGTACCTCAAGTAAGCAGGTGATCCACCTGCTTGGGGTCAAGTAAGTGACTCACCTGCTTGGGCAGGTGGACCCCACTGCCACATGGCAGCACCCTATTGGCTGCATGAATTATGGCCTAATAAGGGATAGACACGGGTCACCCTATGGGGTTGACACATGTCACCTCCAAAGACACCCTATATATGTATTTTAAGTGACTAAGGAATTCATTCCTTATCTTAAAACTTAGCCAAAAGCTAAAAAAGTTTGAGAGCAAAGGAGCATAGCTACAGATGGCTCATTTTCAAGGTAAGTTCCAATTTTCCTCCATGAATTAATTATCTACGGTGTTCATCAACCATATGGAGATTTATATATGTATATTACGATGTCTACGGAATTAATTTTTCAGCTTGGAACTTGAGAGGACGTTGAAAGAACAAAGAGAGAAAATGTTATGAACTAGTTAACAAACCCATTTTTGGAAGGGACTATTGTTAGTAATATTGGTATAACTTATTGTGTACAGTTTTTTTTCAGGTTATTAAATATGTTTTAGAAAGGTATTTCATAGGTCTATAACTTTAATTTAGCCTTTAAAATCCATTTTTGATTTTATCTTCTCGAAAAAGAGTGATGAAGTATAGAGGAGGTATTGCCCAGATTTTGGTTTTGGAAATCTTACACGCACTGCTATTGGTATTTTGGGCATATCTTTTTGTAAATAATTGATGTAGGGGTTATTAGAAATAATATGTGACCCTAATACACATATCTATAACTTTCATGGAGGACATAAATCCTTTTTCTCTTAATTACCACTTCGAAATGAAGCGACAATGCAAGATAGTAAGCTGTCCAGAATTCACATTTTGATAGTTTTGAGTGAGTTTTTTGGGGCTTGTATTGTGTAATATTGGTGTTAATTGCTTGTATATATGTTGCAGGTTGTTTTTTTTGGTTGGCTGTAGTTATTAGGGGTGTGATTGGAAATTTTGATAGGTGCTGCCCAATTTTCGTTAACGCCTTAACTAATTAAAGGACTAGTCGAGGAAACGAACAAGGAAATAGATTCCATGCATACTAATGTGTAACTGAAGGTGCTGGAAAGTACAGAGTGGTTGATATTTATATTACTTCCATGTTTAATAGGTTCAAAGGATGACTAGGCAAACATGATAAAGAGTAACTCGTATGAGGTATGTAAAGATTTCTCTTGGCATGTTTTGGTATAAGTACGTACAACTATATTTCTTTCCTTTTGGAAAGTCTTAGCCCTTAGTGAATTGTATGTGGAATGTGGGGATAATTCCATTCCCAGAACTCCAGGTACGCCTCATAATCCCTAACTATAGTTAGGTGTTGACACCCCTACAAGAATTGAGCATTGCTTGTTAAGGATTCTACGTGCTAAAAAGTAGTGTATGGGAAACTATCTTTCCCTTCTCTTGATATGTACTTGGTATAAAAATGAGATTATGATGCCATAGTTGTTCACCGAGCCCCAAGATGGGCTAGGTATGAGATATGTATATAATGACCACCTAAAGGAAAGTACGGACTATATAGAGTTTACTCTCTTTCTTTTCTGGCATGTCTTAGTTGTAAGTTAAATATGATGTGAGCTTCGGAGTAACTCCATTCTTAACATCTCCTATTTACTTTTGAATATCGAACTCTGATAGTAGTTGAACTATTTCCCTGGTAACTTCTAGATGTTAAAGAGGTACCAAATGTACAGGCTCCAAGTCTTAAAGACTATACAAGACTAAGTGTTTTTGATTCTATAAATGATTTGTCCCTATGTTAATACATGTCTAGGGTCCCCGAGATTACTTTTGAGATAGCCCGTAATGGCATTTAGAGGACACTTGATATGACTACACCGTTACTCGGGTCTTTAAACAAAAGCTTTACTTTCTTATTTTGTTGAGTCTCTGATAATGATTTAAATAGCATGTAGTTATGCACTACTCTACTTTTGTATACCGTAACCCTTCTTTCACCGAGTCCCAGGCTGGGTACGTTATTATGCACAATTCACTACATTGTCAATCGAGCCCCTCACTAGAGGGTCGGGTACGTATGTATATATATGATGATGTATTGTAATAAGGAGGTGATGGCACTGGGGCCATGATGGTTTTATAGATATAATTCACTGGACCCCTGAAAGAGCCGGCTATATGGTATGATATGAGCATGCATGCTTTTGTAATTCACAGAGTACAGGTATAGGCTTCTAATTTGATGAGTTGTTCCCCTGCTTATTTATTTCAGATGTACCTCCAGTTGTATTATGATACGATTTACATACTCAATACATATGTCTTACTAACCCCCCTTTCTTTGAGGGGCTGCATTTCATGCCCGTAGGTACAAATACCGGTTTTGGAGTCCGTCAGCTTAGGATTCCGCTCAGCTCAGCTGGAAGAGGTTCCATTGTATCGGATACTTATTGTTGGCACTGGCCGTTGATGTGTAGTATTGTTTTGTTATTCAGGGGTACGGTGGGGGCCCTGTCCTGCTATATGTTGTCATTAGTATTGTTAGAGGTTTGCAGACATGTGTATATGGATTGTATATATCAGTTTGGTTCAGTTGGGTCTATATGATATGTTGTATGTGTTGTTATACTACGGCAGCCTTGTTGGCTTGCATACCCTTTCATGTTATGATACAAAGAAAGAGGCTACAGATATATAAAATGTTATGACCCATGGGGGTTCTCATGTATGCATCAGTTGTTGTAGTCCAGTTTGACTACACTTGATTTATATGCATTGAATGTTTATAATTCGATATGACCACAACTGATAGATATGTATACAGGAGGTCCAGGTCGGTCCCCAATCGTAGCCTACGGGGTTGGATCATGACACAATGACTCCTAAATTTCGTATATAAATAACTTAAGGATAAGACATGCCAAAAGAAAAGAAAGGGTAAGCTTCACATACCTTTTGTAATATCCCCTAAAAACGTTGTATACGATGTTTCAATTTTTGCCTAAACATGATACAGCCTCTGTATTTTGGTCATAACTTTTCATAGAAATATCGAAATTGAGTGATTCAAATTTCTGAGTAACCACAAGATCATTACCTACAACTTTTATGAAGACCATATTTTAAGATTCGGAGGTTAAGTAGGTCAAATAAATTAATCTTTGTAAGGTAGGATGCTGTTACGGAAATGAGTGTTTATAGAAGAAAAATCATATCTCACTGTAGGTTTATCCAAATTGGTTGATTATTGAACGATATGAAACTAGACTTCCATATCTACAATTCTTATGAAGACACCAAATCCTAATAAGGAATTTATCTTATTCAAACGCAGCTTCCAAAAAGAGTATTCTGTCAAAGATAACTCATTTCACCTACCATAGAAAGATCTAGATACATTTGACATCACTCATGACATAAATTGTCCTCCATTTAACATCATCCATGACATCAATATATTCCACTAAATTTTCAGATTTTTATTTATAATTATTTTATTTATTGTTAGGTCATCTTTCCCACCTATAAATACCCACCTTATTTCCTCATTTTATTCATCAAGCTTTCTCAAGCAAATCTTCTCTCTATACACATTCTCAAATATAGTTTTAGTTCTTAGTAGTGAAGAAATACTATTCCGGTGATTCATATATTCCGGGTAGTACACAAAACGTTCCGGCAAGGAGAGAAGGTAGGACTCAAGAGTGTTCATTAAGTCTTCCGGTACCAACTAAAGCTTCGGTTTCCAGGTATGTAAGGCTTCAATGAGAGTATTCCTTCCACTCTCATGCCTAAATTATTTTGAGTATATGATAAATTATATTTATTTTCTTTAAGATTTACTCTAAGTTATGTGAGTATTTATCCATGGGTTCTTCCACCCATGTAGTCCAAAAACTCTTTCAATTAAATATCTTGATTTTAAGTAATATTTTCTTATGTTAATTCTTATTTTTACTTAATAGTATGAATCATGGTTAAACTAATGATTATTGCTCTATTTTGATACAACGTAATTTTATATATATGAATTTATAGTTTGCAAGTAATTCCTCTATTTATCTATTTAAAGGTTCTTGAAATTCATGGTGGGTTGTTTAAAGCATGATTTTTAATTAATGATTTTTAAAGTATTTATGTATATTTAATTACATACATATTTGCAAGTTGAAGTGATTTGAACCCACCTAGTTTTACTATATTTTTAATAAAGTTTGACTTGAAAGCTTTGACTCCAAATAAATGTTTATGAAAGAAATATCTATGATAAAAAAGGGAGTCTTATGAAATGAAAGAATGATGAAATAATATGAATGATGAATTCTTTATGCAATAAGGACAATTCTTGCATATTTGAATTATCAAATGTTTTAATGAGCTATTCTACCGAATATGATGTTTGAATTCTCAAGTTATATACTATGAATATTTTGAAGTATTAAACTATTCCGTGGGATTGACTTAGCACCGAATGAGGCATTGAGGTGGGATTCGGTAAGGGAATCCTAGTAGAAACCCCTTGTCTCATTAACTATGTGCCAACATAGGAGCCCTTGTAGGCTTAGGCTAATGGATCCATAAATAGCCCTTAAAGTTAAAGTTAAAGAAATGAATGAAGTTGACGGAGTTCTACCTGGCAAGTAGTCTCCCCGGCCAACGTAGGGGGTTATGTTGGATTCCATGTAATAGCTCGCATGGTCTTAAATGTCGGTTATGGTTAGCTTCCCACAAAATGAATGTTTTAAAGGATATCCATATGATTTATTATGTATGTATTACATTATGTTCCATATTACATAAATGTTATAATATTTTCTCAATGTTCATGCATCCTTACATACTTAGTACATTCAAAGTACTAACGCATACTCTTTTGCCTACATGATATCACCATGTAGGGATCGGTGCTCCTCCTCGTTCTCCTCCACGTGGCTAGTTGATATTCCATCGAAGACTACTTTTGGTGAGTTCCCATGTTCCGGGAACAATACTCCTTTGTCTTTCTAGCTTATGATATGTTAAGATATTTTATTATGGCATTTCTTCTATTATGATTGAGGGTGAGCTAGGAACTTGTCTTAGCCCCATTAAATCTAATAGTTAGAGGTATTGTTGGACATATGTAAGTTGAATATTTATTATTATGATTTCCGCTTGTCTATTTATCATCATTACCTATGAAAGGCTAAAAGAATGCTAAGAAGCTTGTTTGAGGTACTTTCGGGTTCCTCATTCGCTATGTCACGTCTAGGACCTAGGCTTGGGTCGTGACAAACTTGGTATCAGAGCCCGAGGTTTTGAATGATCCTTGGAGTCCAACATACCGCATCGAATAGGGTCTTGTTCATGGTTGTGAAGCGCGCCACAATTATGGATAAGAGACTATGAGGCGTTTAGGAAAATTTTCACTTCTTTTAAATTCATGTCGTGCCTTAGAGTGTCCTAAGCTTTCCTTTAACTAATTACCCATTTTGTGTTCTCTAGATAATGACTCATGGAAGACCACCTCAAAGAGCAAGGATTGACAATGAGGACCAAACTCCTCTGATTCCTAATGCCCAACATCATGAGGATGGGGTAACCCATGCCGAGTTTCGCAGTGTTATTACTTTGTTAGCTCAAGTCGTAGCTAACCAAGGGAATCTAGGTGTTCCTCCTCCCCAAATGCAAAATCCAGCCTCTAGGATTCGGGATTTCCAAAGGATGAATCCGCCCGAGTTCGATGGTTCTAAACTAGATGAGGACCCTATGGAGTTCATTAATGAGGTGTACCGGATTGTGGCTATCATGGGTGTGCCACCAAATGAGAAGGCCGAGCTAGTGGCCTATCAACTCAAAGGTGTGGCTCGAGTGTGGTATGAACAATGGATTGTTGAGAGGGATGAAGAAATAGGGTCGATAGGATGGGAAGAGTTCAAAGGTGCCTTCCTAGACCGCTTCTTCCCATTGGAGCTAAGGGAGGCCAAAATCCAAGAGTTCATCAACCTCCGTCAAGGAAGTATGAGTGTGAGGGAGTATGCTCTCAAATTCACTAAGTTGTCAAAGTATGCTCCCTTCATGGTCTCTGACCCAAGAGCTAGAATGAGCAAGTTTATTTCCGGTGTCTCAAGCTTGGTGTCCAAGGAGTGCAAAACGGCCATGTTGATCAAGGAGATGGATATCTCTCGGTTAATGACTTACGCAGAACAAATTGAAGAAGAGAAGCTTAGAGAGAGATCAAGGGGGTTCAAAAAGGCTAGAGTGGATGGTGGAGGGTTTAACCCTCAAAGGTCCGATTGTGGTAACAATGGCAAAGGCCAAGGTGGGCAACGATTTATGGGGCAAGGTTCCACCAATACTCCTCCTCCAAGGTTCAACAAGGACAAGAGTAGTAAACTAATGATTCCCAGAGAGAATGTTGCTACTCAAACTTTCCCTGCTTGCAAGAAGTGTGGAAGGACTCACAAAGGGGAATGCTTAGCTGGCTCCAATGCATGCTTTAAGTGTGGCAAGCTGGGCCACCATGCTAAGGATTGTAGAGATGGTGGTGGTAGGACTCAAGGCCAAATTGCTCATGGTCAACAAGTCCAAGGAGGTGTCCAACGCACCAACCTCTTTTATGCCTTGCATGGGAGACAAGAGGTTGAGGATGCACCCAATGTCATTACCGGTATGTTAAAGGTCTTTTCTTTTGATGTGTATGCACTATTAGATCCGGGTGCAAATTTATCTTTTGTTACTCCATTCCTTGCTAATAGATTTGATGTTTTACCTGAAATGTTATTAGAGCCTTATTTGGTGTCTACCCCCGTTGGTGAGTCAGTTATTGCTAGAAAGGTCTATAGGGGTTGCCTTGTGTCTATCTTGCATAAAGTTATTCCTTGTGATCTCATTGAGCTTGATATGATAGATTTCGATGTCATTCTTGGGATGGATTGGTTACATGCATCTTATGCTTCCATAGATTGTAGGAATCGTCGAGTCAAGTTCCAATTTCCAAATGAGCCTGTTATTGAATGGCAGGGTCGTGATTCGGTGGTTAAGGGTCAGTTTATTTCTTATCTTAAGGCTCGCAAAATGATTTCTAAGGGATGTATTTACCATATTGTGAGGGTTAGGGATGTCAACTCCAAAAGTCCTTCTCTTGAGTCAGTTCCTATAGTCAATGAATTCCCCGATGTCTTTCCTGATGACCTTCCCGGTGTCCCTCCCAAAAGGGAAGTTGATTTTGGTATTGATATCCTCCCCGATACCCAACCTATCTCTATTCCTCCTTACCGCATGGCTCCAGCAGAATTGAAAGAGCTAAAGGAACAATTAAAGGACTTGTTAGAGAAGGGGTTCATAAGACCAAGTATTTCGCCATGGGGTGCTCCCGTTCTATTTGTAAGAAAGAAGGATGGTTCACTTCGAATGTGCATAGACTATCGGCAATTAAATAAGATGACCATTAAGAACAAGTACCCACTCCCTAGAATAGATGACTTGTTTGATCAATTACAAGGGGCAAGTCACTTCTCCAAGATAGACCTTCGGTCCGGCTACCACCAACTACGGGTAAGGGAGTGTGATATTCCCAAAACAGCCTTCCGAACAAGGTATGGTCACTATGAGTTTGTGGTGATGAGTTTTGGGTTGACGAATGCACCGGCGGTGTTTATGGACTTGATGAATAGGGTGTTCAAACCTTACCTTGATACCTTTGTAGTAGTCTTCATTGATGATATTTTAATTTACTCTCGGGGTGAGGAAGAACATAAAAATCACTTGAGAGTTGTGCTTCAAACATTGAGGGATAAACAATTATTTGCAAAATTTAGTAAGTGTGAATTTTGGTTAAAGGAGGTAGCATTTCTTGGTCACATAGTGTCCGGTGATGGAATCAAGGTTGATCCTAAGAAAATAGAGGCAGTCAAAAATTGGCCTAGACCATTATCTCCTTCAGACATTAGGAGCTTCTTAGGTCTAGCCGGGTACTATAGACGGTTCGTCAAAGGCTTTTCTTCCATCTCATCTCCTATGACAAAATTGACCCAAAAGAAATCCAAATTCATATGGACAGATGAGTGTGAGAAGAGTTTCTAGACCTTAAAAGATCGACTTACCTCTGCTCCTATTTTGACTCTCCCAGAAGGATTAGAAGGGTTTGTAGTTTATTGTGATGCTTCAAAGATTGGTTTAGGTTGTGTCTTAATGCAAAAGGGCAAGGTAATAGCCTATGCTTCTAGGCAATTAAAGGTGCATGAGCGCAACTACCCTACCCATGACCTTGAATTGGCGGCTGTTGTTTTGCTTTGAAAATTTGGAGGCATTACCTCTATGGGGTGCATGTGGATGTCTATACTGATCATAAGAGTCTTCAATATGTGTTTACCCAAAAGGACCTTAATCTAAGGCAAAGGAGGTGGCTAGAACTCCTTAAGGACTATGACATGAGTGTGCACTATCATCCGGGTAAAGCCAATGTGGTTGCTGATGCACTTAGTAGAATATCTATGGGGAGTGTGGCCCATGTGGATGAAAGGAAGAGGGAGTTGGTGAAAGATGTTCACCGATTGGCTAGATTAGGGGTGAAGTTGGGTAGTACTAATGATGGGGGTATGGTTGTTCAAAATAGTTCTGAATCCTCTTTGGTGGTGGATGTTAAATCAAAGCAAGATCTTGACCCAAAGTTTATCGAGTTAAAGAAGTTGGTAAAGGAAAAGAAGATAGAAGTCTTTTCCCAAGGGGGAGATGGGGTTCTATACTACCAAGGTCGGATATGTGTTCCAGATGTTGATGGCCTAAGGAGTTTGATCTTGATGGAGGCTCATAATTCTAGATACTCCATTCATCCCGGTTCAACAAAAATGTACCGAGACTTAAAGGAGTTGTATTGGTGGGGTGGCATGAAGAAGGACATAGCAAGGTTTGTGTCCGAATGTACAAATTGTCAACAAGTGAAGGCTGAACATCAAAGACCGGGTGGCCTAGCCCAAGACATTGAAATCCCAACTTGGAAATGGGAAAATGTGAATATGGATTTTGTAGTGGGTTTGCCTCATACCCGGAAACGTCATGACTCGATTTGGGTAATTATTGATAGAATGACTAAGTCAGCTCACTTCTTACCGGTTAAAACTTCCTATAGTGCCGAAGACTATGCCAAGTTGTATATTCGGGAGTTGGTGAGGTTGCATGGTGTGCCATTATCCATTATTTCGGATTGTGGTACCCAATTCACTTCTCACTTCTGGAGATCATTTCAAAAAGGCCTCGGTACTAAGGTAAAGTTGAGCACAGCATTCCATCCTCAAACGGATGGGCAAGCCGAAAGGACGATTCAAACACTAGAGGATATGTTAAGGGCTTGTGTGTTGGAGTTTAAAGGGAATTGGGATGATCATCTACCTCTCATCGAGTTTGCCTATAAGAATAGTTACCACTCAAGTATTGAGATGGCACCGTTTGAGGCTTTGTATGGGAGACGATGTAGATCACTGGTAGGTTGGTTCGAAGTAGGTGAGATGACCTTGTTGGGCTCCGATTTGGTACTTGATGCTTTAGAGAAGGTGAAGATCATTAGAGAAAGGTTGAAGACGGCTCAAAGTCGTCAAAAGTCCTATTCTGACACTAGAAGAAGGGATCTTGAGTTTAATGTGGATGATTGGGTGTATCTGAAGGTTTCACCCATGAAAGGTGTGGTTCGATTTGGTAAGAAAGGGAAATTGAGCCCTAGATATGTAGGGCCTTATAGAATCGTGAGACGTGTTGGTAAGGTTGCATATGAGTTGGAATTACCATTGGAAATGGCCATGGTTCATCCGGTGTTTCACGTGTCTATGTTGAAAAAACATGTGGGTGATTCTAGTTCCATTGTACCTATGGCAGTAGTGAATATTGAAGAAAACTTGACCTATGAAGAAGTTCCTGTGGAAATTTTGGACCGGCAAGTTAAGAGATTGAGGAACAAAGAAATTGCATCTGTTAAAGTCCTTTGGAGGAATCAACAAATAGAAAGTGCAACATGGGAAGCGGAAGCGGATATGATTAAGAGATACCCTCATCTTTTCCCCTCTACCCAAACCTAAGGTATTAAGTTGTCCTTGCTCAATTACTTGAAATCCTTACATCTCAACTTTTCTTGTCACATGCTTGCAAAATTATGAAATATTTTTTAAACGATATTTTAAATTACACTGTTGCATTAATGATAGGTTGTTTGTTAATACTCTACTCTACTCAATCTAAGTCTTTTCTCATTCGAGGACGAATGTTCCCAAGGGGGAGATAATGTAATATCCCCTAAAAACGTTGTATACGATGTTTCAATTTTTGCCTAAACATGATACAGCCTCTGTATTTTGGTCATAACTTTTCATAGAAATATCCAAATTGAGTGATTCAAATTTCTGGGTAACCACAAGATCATTACCTACAACTTTTATGAAGACCATATTTTAAGATTCGGAGGTTAAGTAGGTCAAATAAATTAATCTTTGTAAGGTAGGATGCTGTTACGGAAATGAGTGTTTATAGAAGAAAAATCATATCTCACTGTAGGTTTATCCAAATTGGTTGATTCTTGAACGATATGAAACGAGACTTCCATCATAGTAAATCCTTAGGATTAGCTTATCTAGCATCATCATAGTAAATCCTTAGGATTAGCTCATCTATCATATCTCTCATGCAATGTGGGTGTATACCTTCCATCATTATATATCTTTACTCATAAAATAGTTTTACGGTCTAACTTTCCCTATCTTTAACTTGCTTGAAAGATCATAGAATCATATTTCATAAATTTCTTTACATAAAGCATCTTAAAAGTAATTCAGAAATCATTCATTGAAATACGTGAAAATCATGATCATATCTCATAAATCATACTTGAAATGAGAATATATCATATGTCATTAAAATTTAACTTGAAATAATGCAATATGATATGGATTATGCATAATTAGGCTAATACAATTGAAGACTATCATAATTGAGAACACTCAATAAGCTCATGAAATAAGGGCTTTTAATTGAAGAAATTATAAGAAAATTGGACAAGAATTCTTTGGGATTCCATGGGTGAAAGGTACCCATGAATGAAGACCCACATACCTTGACCTTTATGAGCCCTAAATTGAAGATCATGAAAGATTGACCTTGAAGAAAATACCTTGGATTGGTTAAGAGAGAAGAAGACCTTAGAGAGAAAACTCTGGAGAGAAGGTTTTATGATTTTTGTTGTTATGTGAGAATAAGAGAGTTAGAATACTTTAGGGTAGTTAATGGATAATAATCTAGTCCCAAAAATTATCCATATTCAATAATGAAATAAAGAGAAATGACCAAAATAACCTTCATTAAATTTGAAAATTTGGGCTACACGGAGGAACCACCATGGTTTGTGAACTTCACCACGGCCCGTGGTGGTGTCCATGGTCAATGACTTCAACTTAGAAAAAGGGGAATCTTCAGGACCTCCTTCACTAAGACTATAATAGTCTGTGAATGTCACCACGACCCGTGGTAATGGTCATGGTGAGGAACCTAACAAGAGGGCCTGTAGGAGTGACCACTACGGAACCCACCAGGTCTGTGAAAGACAATGCAGCTAGTGGTAGGTGGGATATGGTCCTTGCCTTGGAAATAATTCTGAGGGTATCAAGGAAGTGGTCACCATGGCTCGTGGTCCCTATCGTGGACCCTTATTTGTAGGGTTTAAGGCTCTGAATCATTACCACAGAGGCACGCCATGAATCATGGTGTTGAATACGGCTCATGATAGCCTTCGTAATGATCACCCGATACCAAAACTGAGTTTTTTTGAGAAATTCATCCTTAGAGCTTCGTTTTCTGACTTTCCAACTTTTGGGGTCTTATAGTTTCTAGTTGTAATAAGGATTATAACTGATTTTGAACCCTCCAAAACCCTTATTATCTGAAGTTAGAATTTATTCTCCCAAGTTACCCTCAAATTCTTCTAAAAGGCAAGCACTACGGATTAAGTCTCCAGGCTACCATTGAAGAAACTAATTCAAGCTTTTACTTGAGTATGTGGGAATTGACCAATATATTCCTTTAATCTGTAGGGTTCCAGAAGAATCAATTCTCCAATTTTCAAATTACCCAATTCAATAAGGGTTTTATGTCAATTCTTCACGTGTTTCTTATATTGATTCTATTGATATTGTTTCACTTGATTATGCATGAATTCATATTACTTCATAATTTTTAAATTTATTTCATATAGACCCATGCATTATCCTATGATTGTGAATGAAGAAATATGAATTTAATCATGGATTTATGAAGGTTTGATGAATGATTTATCAAAAGTTATGAATTATGTTTTCACTTATGTTTCAAGTATACAACAACAACAACCCAGTAAAATCCCACAATGTGGTGTATAGGGAGGGTAAAGTATATGTAGACCTTACTCCTACCAAGGTTGGACGGCTGTTTCCAAAAGACCCTCGGCTCAATACTTATGTTTCAAGTATGAAATAATTAATTGTGAAGGTGTTTCTCACAATATGAAGAAATTGTGATTTAGATGCTTAGAAAGGTAAGTTTCTATATGAAGTATGTTATGAAATGATGACTTAAGGAGTTATTCTTATGATGTATTTTATGAATGTAGATTGGTACATGTTTGCCTTTCCTAATGTTAATGATATACTATTACGTTGGGATTAATTAAGCACTGAGAGGACTTGGTGGTGGATACTTGGTAAGGGAGTCTCTAGTAGGAACCCTTACTCCTAAACTACATTTCCCTCATAGGTGAACTTAATTGGACTAGATGGTAGATCACATATAGCAAATGTTTATGATTATAATACACAGTTTACTTTGGCTAGTTGCCTTTATTTTCTCAGTGCAGAAGTTACACCGGATTCCATGATATAGCTCACATGGTCTTATATGTCGGTTATGATTAATATCCCATAAATATATACGTTTCTCTTATGAGCTTTCAAAAGATGCATTCTTGATGCATTGTCCTTATTAAATTTTTTCCTGTTTTACTTCACGCTTTTCAGGATATTTGGTCATGTATAACATGTTCAAATTGATCATGTCTGCTTATTCATGTTTATGCATATTTATCTTATACTTAATATGTTCCATGAACTAATGCATACATTTTCCTATATTATCATATAATATAGGTCATGGCGCTTCTGTTTCTCCACGTTGCTAGATTCGAATTCCCTCCACATAGTTAGTTGTTGTTGAGTCCTTATGTTTCCAGAACATAACCACTATGACATTTTCTTCATGTTTTAGACTATTTCTTATGATGTTTTGGTGAGCTAGGAGCTTCTCCTACGCCGCTTCTATAGTAGTAGAGTTATGTCTAGACTCCATGAGTATGTTTGAGTTCACTTTTTAATATTATGTGTGAATTCTGTTTGTATCGAGATTTGAGACTTATCTTCCGCATTTATAATTTCATTTCGATATTTCTTATTTACTTTATAAATGTTATGTAAGAGGCTGGTTTGAGGTCCATCAAAATCCTAAGTATTGTGTCATGTCTAGGGTCTATCTTGGATCATGACAGATTTAGTATTGAGTTAGGAACTTACCCTCGCAAATTCTCTCAAAACATTTCACCCAAAATCTCCCTCCAAAAATCTTAAGATGTTGAAAATGTTGAAATAATGAAAATGGAGAAGAAATCCCAAAATATGTGTCGACCGTACATTGTCTCTTTATCGTGCGCTGACCACCGTCCACTGGCACCAAAACCAAAAATAGAAGTTTTGCTATCTTTTTAAAGTCTCCAATGGACCTTCGGCATTGCGTTGGGTTCTACATAAAAAGAAACTAGCTATGCTACCCTATTATAGTTGAAATTCCAAACTCAATGGAATCATCAGATTTTAGAAAAAATATTGCTCATGATAGAAATACCCCTCTAGGCCCCCTCTAGGCCAAAAACTCAACTTTTTGTATAAACACCTAAATCGCAACCTAAGGTATACGGACTCTAAATAATCACCCAACTAATATAAACTAAACATTTTTTACTTAATGAACTAACATAATCACCATTCGACAGTCAGATCATGCAATGTTGACCAAAGTCAACTATTTCAATAAAACTCAACTCAAAAGGTTCTAATCTACTAAAATCTAAAATGATATCATCGAGAACCATGCAAACCATCCCCACAACACATAATAAGCATGATAACACAAAAAAGAAAGGAAAAATGTTCATTTACATATAAAAGTAATTTCTCATGAAATGAGACATTACACTATACTCTACTAAACATGCATTTGTCTTTGAACAAAAAGAAAATAAAGCACTTGAAGAGGTGAAAACCTGAGGGTATCTATGATCCATATCAGAATTGACCTCCTGTGTAGCCTCCTCAATAGGCCAGTGTCTCCATTAAACATTCACTAAATTAATATGCTTATATCTCAATTGCATAGTTTGCCTATCAGAGATAACAATAGGCTCTTTCTCAAAGGAAAAATCCTGATCCAAAGCAACTGAGTCCCAATGAATCACATGGGAATCATAATGATTATATTTTGTTGGTATAAAAATATGAAATACAGGATGAATTGATGAAAGGTTTGGGGGTAAAGGCAACCTATATACTATATCTCTATACTTCTCCAAAATCTTAAAAGGGCTAATAAACCTCAAACTAAACTTCTCTTTATTTCCAAACCTCATCACACCCTTAGTGGGAGACACTCTAAGAAAAATTCCCTCACCAATAACAAAGGGCACATCACAAACACGCCTATTCACATAGATGTTTTTGCCTAATCTAGGCAGTCACAATATGTTATTGAATCAATATCACTCTCTCTATGGAATCTATCAACAAATATGTACCCCAAGGTCGAATCTTAAATGAATAAAAACATCCAATGAGAGATCTACACTTTCTTCCATATAAAGATTCGAATAGTGCCATTTGAATACTAGAATAGTAATTATTATTATAGCCAAACTCTGCAAGGGGTAGGAATTGGTCACAACGATGAACAAAATATGTTAATCAAGCTCGAAGCATACAATCGAGAACCTGAATAGTCTGTTCAGATTGACCATCAATCGGAGGATGAAAAGTAGTTCTCAACTCAAGTTTTTGTACCCATATACTCCTACACAGAACTCTAGAAATGCGAGGTAATATCCATACCTCCATTAGACACAATGGAGATAGGTACACCATGCAACCAAAAAATCTTATGAATGTACATCATGTCCTACTATAGTCATTATAACTAGTCTTCACTAGAATGAAATGTACCTATTTGGTCAGTCGATCTACAAACGCCCAAATAGAATCATACTTACTCGAAGTTAAGGGTAATCCTATAATACCTAAAAAATTTCTAATCTTAAAACTGAACCATTCTTCATACCTATAGGGTCGTACGGGAAATTATTAATTGTGCATGGGTGGTGAGGTCAATTATTTAGTGTAAGAATAGATTTAGAGATGTTTTAACATCACAAGAATCCTTTAGCATAAATGTTACAACCCGAATCTGGGTGTGATGGCACTCATCTCAACCCACCGAGATAAGTCATCCTAATACCCAATGGAAAATAGATGCGAAAGAAAAACAATAAATATAAATTTAAAAAATAAGTAAAACAAACGCGCCAAGATTGATTATCATGTGTACAAGCCACTAATACATTTATGAAATATGAAAGAAAATACATTCATAATGTCTTTGTCTCTAGAATAGGACTAAAACATATGAAAAGAGTAAGAGGTGTCCGCTAGATGGATGTAACAGCTAACTCAACACTCGGAATGATAGCCTCAAAAGTAGTAGAAAATAATAGAAGATCAAGCAGGTTCGGGCGCTCAACCTACACAAGTGTAGAAGCAAGGGGTGAGTACCAAACAACATGGTACTCAGCAAGTGGATAACTAAAACTAAGCAAGGCTTAATAGATACAAGTACTCCTATCCTCCCAACCGAACCTCCTTAACTACAACCTGCATAAAACTAGCCTAAATCTACACTTGTACAATAACAACAGTAATATAGTCTACAAATACTCATCAATAGTCTCGTCAATGAATCATACCAATTCAAGTTTAGCACACACAGAGCCATATAGGGGTAAACACAAATTCACAAAAATCAGAAAGGTGCAATGCAATGCAATGAAATAATGCATGTCTGTCCTATGGGTACATATCTGCTGAATCATAGTCCATAACCTATGGGGGACATTTCTATCCATGTAACCTGCGAAAGAATGTGTGGCCCATCCCCTCAACCTATATATCTTTCCACGGAGCATGTGGCCCAACCACTTTTATTTCATAATACTTTCCACGGAGTGTATCGCCTGACTCCTTTATTTCATAATACCTACCACGGAGCGTGTGGCCCGATCCTCTTTTGTTTCATATCATTTTTAGTCTCAACACAATATGTCAGAAATAATGCAATCAATTCATGTTCATATAATTCACGATAATAACATGACAACAATAATAATTTTCCTATCTCACATCAACATAGTAATTTCGCATGTCAAAAATAAACCCATAATCACAACATATCAATTACACCAACACATGTCGTTAAATTACCATTTTATACCCCTCATCTCCATCTTTAAGGCCAATCATATAGTCAATAACTCAGTCCAATTCTTATTACTCCCCAGTACACAGAACACGAAAATACAAGCATCTACAAGTTTAAACTAAGGTTTAAAAATTCACTTGCCTTAATTAATCAAGAAATCACTCTGAGACTTGAGCCTTCCCTTTTCGTTGGGCCTCCGAATCAATGTAATCTAGTCAAATAAATAATCACAACAAGATTTTTGAGACTAATAATAACCATATTACAATATGTCTAGTCTAGACCCAAAAACTCACCCAAATCTATACTTCATTCCCTAAATCTCAAGCCTAGGGTTAAGTTCCAATTTCTCCAAATACATAAAATGTAATGGTGTTCATATAATACAATACACTAAATATTTAATTAGCTATACAAATATATCAAAACTTGAATTATAATTTGATGAAATAACTTAAATCAAAACTAAGTTAACCATGAGAATATGCAGAATTAAGACCATGAAAAGAAAGAAAAAAATGTGTAAAGATTTGACAATTTACAATTTATCCATCACTGCACCATCATTATCTCTCAAAATTTCTTAAAGATCAATTCCCTATACTACATCCACTAAACTTATAAAAAGGAAATTAACAAAAAGTACATAGCAATTCATAAAACATTTTTTTGCTTTAATTAATGGATCATAACACGTGATACCATATGTAATAATATTTTGAGATATAAAGGGCACTGTTACACCCCGCACTTTTATATGTTGGAGCATATTTTTTTTCTTTCTCTAAAAGATTGTCGCGGGGTCCATGTTATCTATAAAGTTTCACCCAAGTAGGAAAGATTGGAAATAGGGTCAGGAGAAGTCAAAAGGAGTTGGAGGCCAAGTAATGAGTCGTAGGACTCGATTTACCTATGCAAGCTACCAACTTAGACATCTTACATACTTGAGTTGCTTAAGTACATACCAAGCTTACGTAGCATGGATTACATAGGCTCCTAAAATAAGACGAGATTACGAACCCACGAGGATGGAGAAAAGACGACACGTGGAAGCCAATGGAGGAGTGACACATGGCAGCACCTCAAGCAAGAAGGTGACCCACCTACTTAGGGTCAAGTATGTGACCCACCTACTTGGGAGGTGGGGCCCACAAAGACATGTGGCAGCCTAGGAGACAAGGCAAGGATCTGTGGCCCAATAGGATACGGACACGTGTCACCCTTAGGGGATGACACGTGTCACTTCTTGAGGAAATATATATATGTGTGATGATGACTATCAAGTAATTTTTCAGCCAATACAAGTCCAAAAATAGAGAGAAAAACGTGAGAGAAAGAGAGCTCACAACAGCAGCCACAAATTGGAGGAAATTAACGTAAGTTATTCACTTTTCTTCCGTGAATTAATTATCTACGGTGTTCCTCAATTATGTGGATGTGCATATAACTATATTACGATGCCTACAGAACCATATTTTCAGTTCTTCACTTCGAAAACTAAGAGAAACTTAAAGAGAAAACGCTAGGGAATAAACCCGTTTTTGGAGGGGACATTTGTTAGTAATATTGGTATAACTTCTTGTGTATAGCTTAGTTTAGGGTGATTCAATATGTTTTGGAAAGGTATTTCATAGTTATATAACTTTTAATTAGACGTTTAAATCCAGTTTTGCCTTTAGCTTCGTGAAAAAGGGTGATGAAGTGTAGAGGAGGTACTAACCAGAATTTGTTTTGGAAATCCTACACGGACAGCTGTGAGTATTTTGAGCATATAGATTCGTACAAAATTTCTGTAGGGGTAATTCAAAATTGTTTGCGACCTTCATATACATGTCTATAACTTTCATTGAGGCCACAAATCCTGTTTCCCTCAATTACACCTCCGAAACTATGCGACAATATAAGGACAGTGGGCTGTCCAGATTTCACGTTTTGGATAGTTTTGGCGAGTTTGACAAGTTTAACGTAAGGTAAGGCCTTTCCTTTTAAATTGGAGTTTATAGTTTTGTTATAGTGGGTATTATACGTTGTTTAAGTGGCTGGAAATGTGAAAATATGATAAATATATTTGACGCCCGAAATAAACTAAATTGGAATCGCTATAGTTAAATTGTCGTCGAAGGATAGTGTTGTTCGTGTGAGGTGCTGCTGCAGGGGTGTGATGTGTTGTTTCAGGGCCTAAATATGTTCTAATATGGTTTAGGTTGCTGCTGGTTTAATCCACATGACCCCTCGTTGCATATAATGAAAGGCGTTACAAAATAAAGGCTAGACGCCCTATTGTGCTACCGTATTTTTGAATAAGTCGGTTGGAGTTTATGTTGTGTATTGTTGGTGTGAATTGCTGCAGGTTGTTGTTGTTGGTTGTCTGTAGGTCTTAGGGACCTAATTGGAAATTTGGATAGGGCACATTATAGGGGAGGTGCTTCCCAATTTTCGACGACGCCTTAGCGAATAACAGAACTAGTCGGGGAAACGACTAAGCACATAGATTCCATTAATACTAAGATGTAACCTAGGGTGCTGGAAAGTAAGAGGGGTTGATATTCATACTGCTTTCATGTTGAATAGGTTCAAAGGACGGCGAGGCAAGCAGGATAAGGAATAATTCAGACAAGGTATGTGAAGCTTTCTTTTGGCATATTTTTGGAATAAGTATGTAGAGCCTACTCTTTCTCTTCTTTTGGAATGTATTCAATTTAAGTAATAAATGGTGTGAGCTTGAGGGTAAATCTACTCATAGATGCCAAGCGTAATTCACGACCCTTATTTACTTCTTGATGAAAGCAATCCTACAGTAATTGAACTAAGGCTTCTCAAGCTTCCTTACGTTAGGAAGTGATGGGTAGGTAAAGCTATCCTTCCTTTCTCTAGAGACGTGTTTGGCATGGGAAAGAGGTTATGATGCCATGGTTGTTCACCGAGGTCCATGATGGGTTGAGTACGAAATGTGACTATGATGACTAGCTTGCATACAGTTACTTACTATTCTACTTGTGCATATGGTTTATATATCTTTACCGAGTCCCATAGAGGGCTGGGTACCACTGAAGTCCCAAAAAGGGGCCGGGTATGATATAAGATAATATAAATATTCACCGAGTCCCAAAAGGGCCGGGTATGAACGAGCCCTACCAAAGGCCGGGTATGCTATGTAAATGCAATGATAAGACGACATGATTGCAGACCGAGTCTCATTAAAGGGCCGGTTATGGTATATTTATGCATCTGATGACATAAAGATAAATTTGTAACACCGAGTCCCATAACGGGCCAGGTGTGGAATATCATATTGAGTTACATGACCTCATTTCAAAAGGTGCAGGTAATGTGATTTATTAATTGTTCTACTTGTTCTTTGCATCCCCGTGTCAACTATACGTTAATTGTGGTATTTTATGCTTTATATACTCAGTACACATATCGTACTGACCCTCTCTTCTTGGGGGGCTGCATTCATGCCCGCAGGTGCAGCCGCGTGCTTTGAGGATCCGCCAGCCTATGGTTCCACCTAGCAAGTTCGGGAAAAGCTCCATTGTGTCGGAGCCTAGCTTTTGGGTACTAAACATCTGCTGTATGTTTTCATTTATTTAGGGATACGGCGGGGGCCCTGTCCCGCCATATGTTGTCACTAATACTCTTAGAGGTCTGTAGATATGTGTGTGGGTTATGTATATATGTGTGTTCAATTGTGCCTGTATGACTTATATTTTGGGGCAACCTTTGTCGAAGCAGCCTTGTCGGCTCACATGCGTGTTTATAATGGGACCACCCCATAAGATATAATAGCCTCACAGGCTTATAAGTTATGTTACCTACTGAGACGTTGTGACTCAAACATGCGACAGGTTTACTTGCGGTTACCAAGAGTATACATGGGTGTCCAGCTCGGACACCCAGGCGAGGCCCACGGGGTTGGGTCGTGATAAAAAGTGGTATCAGAGAAGTTCGTCCTCGGAGTGTCTACAGACCATGTCTAGTAGAGTCTTGGTTATTGATGTGTTGTGCACCACATCTATAAACAGGAGGCTACAGGACATTTAGGATGTTGTCTTTCATTCTTGTTTTCTGTTGTGCGGTAGAGCTGTAATACTAAGATAATTCCTCCCTAACGGTTTATTATGTTTACAGCAATGTCTCCAAGGAGAGCGACCACTGCCCAGAAAGGCAAGTCAGTAGCGGGGGAAACTAGTCAGACCCCAAGAATTACTAGGGCTCGTGCCCAGTCTATGCCAGGGATTGTGCCGCAATTGGCAAGTTCTACTACGCCGCCACTATCAAAGGAACTTAGAGCAGCGGCAGCTGCAGATTCTGAGACTCCAATACCTAAGCCCACAGCTCCACGTCTAGGGCCCGAAGATAGGGCTATGAGAGATGCTATGCGATTACTGACTGGGATAGTGGCAGGGCACGCTCGAAGACAGGGGTTAGAAGCAGATGATATAAATAGACAAGATAGTTTAAGGGTCCGTGACTTCCTAGACTGTAACCCTCCAGATTTTCATGGTTCGAGACTTACAAAGGACCCACAGGAGTTCATTCATCAGTTGCAACGTACCTTGTGAATAATCAGGGCCTCGAAGACTGAGTCGGTCGAATTGGCTTCGTATCATCTGCGGGATGTAGCCGCTAATTGGTATGAGTCCTGGGAACTAGCAAGGGGTGAGGGTACTCCTCTAGCAGAGTGGGATGAGTTTATGAAAGCCTTTCTTTGCCACTTCCTTCCTCCGGAAGTGAAACAAGCCAGAGTGGATAGATTTTTACAATTAAGGCAGAATGGCCGGAGCATTAGAGACTACAGCCTCGAGTTTGACTTGTTGGCAAGGCATGCGCCCAGTGTGGTAGTTGAAATGGCAGATAGGGTGCGTCGTTATGTAATGGGGTTAGATCTCTATTTGGTTGATAGTTGTGTGGTTATGGCTTCTCAGCCAGGCATGGATATTGCTCGGGTGCAGGCGTATGCTCAAGGGGTGGAGGATCGGCATGAAGGACGACAACCCGATAGAAATTATGATAGGAGTCAGTATAAGAGGGCTAGGTTGGGTCGTTATTCAGGGAAGTGTTGAGGCGAACAGCCTCAGCAGTATAGTAGGTATCTATCCCAGCCAGCCCGAAGTATACCCTCACAGGTTACGGGTAGGGGGTTCAATAGCACAAGGTATTCAGAGGCCGGTCAGAGCTCCAGGGTCTTAGACTCACAGATGGATAGGGGCTCGCGTCAGTCGAGGCCACCCTTGCCTCAGTGTCCTCATTGTGATAGGGCTTATTTTGGGAAATTTCGTTTTAGGACAGGTGCCTGTTTTACTTATGGCCGTCAAGGCCATGTTATGAGGGAGTGTCCATTCGAGAGAAGCCCAAGAGGTGTATTTCAGCCCACTGGGATAGTTGCTGGTTCATCTTTTTCTGTGGCTATGCGCCCTATGGGACAGGGCATTCAGACATCAGCAGGCCGTGGTAGAGGCCATGGTGGAACTTCTAGTTCTAGCAGTCCTTCGAATCGCATCTACGCCTTAGCTAGCAGACAGGATCAAGAAGCGTCACCAGATGTGGTTATAGGTATATTATCAATTTTATTCCGGAATATATATATACATTGATATTGGGAGCCCTGTGTGGCTGTAATATGATATGGTATATATATATACATACATGTCAGTCCTATGAGGCACTGTTGGTATTTTTTGCGTACAGATTTTTTGTGATGGTGAGAAATATAGAGGAAACTCTGCCAAAATTTTTCTAAAAATGAAAAGAGAATTGTGATGCATAGGAAGTATGAATAAGACAGCTGGTGAAATATTAAGGATGAGACTAACTAAGAAGGGTAAGTAATCCAAAGTAAGAATTGTGAACGAGGTTAAGAAGTGTCATATTATGAGATTGAATGTGAATAGGATATCAGGTGAATGTAATGAGGATCGTTATAAGAATAAGTAAAGCCTAGTAAGAAAATAACTAAAGGATATGACATGGTTTGTGGAAAAACAAAAAGGCAAACAGTGAATGTTCTAAACAGTGAAGGCTTACGCAGATTTATAGGGAAGGTTTTGGTTAACATTCGAGGACGAATGTTCTAAAGGGGGGAAGGATGTTATACCCCGCACTTTTGTATGTTGGAGCATATTTTTTTTCTTTCTGTAAAATATTGCCGCGGGATCCATGTTATCTATGAAGTTCCACCCAAGTAGGAAAGATTAAAAATAGGGTTAGTAGAAGTCGAAAGGAGTTGGAGGCCAAGTAATGAGTCGTAGGACTCGATTTACCTACATAAGCTACCAACTTAGACATCTTACATACTTAAGTTGCTTAAGGACATACCAAGCTTACGTAGCATGGATTACATAGGCTCCTAAAATAAGACGAGATTACGAAACCACGAGGATGGGGAAAAGATGACACGTGGAAGCCAATGGAGGAGTGACACGTGGAAGCACCTCAAGCAAGAAGGTGACCCACCTACTTAGGTTCAAGTATGTGACCCACCTACTTGGGAGGTGGGGCCCACAAAGACACGTGGCAGCCTAGGAGACAAGGCAAGGATCTGTGGCCCAATAGGATACGGACACGTGTCAACCTTAAGGGATGACATGTGTCACTTTTTGAGGAAATATATTTATGTGTGCTGATGACTATCAAGTCATTTTTCAGCCAAGGCAAGTCCAAAAATAGAGAGAAAAACGTGAGAGAAAGAGAGCTCACAACAACAGCCACAAATTGGAGGAAATTAGTGTAAGTTCTCACTTTTCTTCCGTAAATTAATTATCTACGGTGTTCCTGAATTACGTGGATGTGTATATAAGTATATTACGATGCCTACGGAACCATATTTTCAGTTCTTCACTTCGAAAACTAAGAGAAACTTAAAGAGAAAACGCTAGGGAACAGACCCATTTTTGGAGGGGACAGTTGTTAGTAATATTGGTATAACTTCTTGTGTATAGCTTAGTTTCGGGTCATTCAATATGTTTTGGAAAGGTATTTCATATTTATATAACTTTTATTTTGACGTTTAAATCCAGTTTTCCTTTAGCTTCGCGAAAAAGGGTGATGAAGTGTAGAGGAGGTACTGCCCAGAATTTGTTTTGGAAATCCTACACGGACAGCTGTGAGTATTTTGGGCATATAGTTTCGTCAAAAATTGTTGTAGGAGTAATTCAAAATTGATTGCGAACTTGATATAAATGTCTATAACTTTCCTGTTTCCCTCAATTACCCCTCCGAAACTAAGCGACAATATAAGGACAGTGGGCTGTCCAGATTTCACGTTTTGGATAGTTTTGGCGAGTTTGACAAGTTTATCGTAAGGTAAGGCCTTTCCTTTTAAATTGTAGTTTATGGTGTTGTTATATAGGGTATTATACGTTGTTTAAGTGGCTGTAAATGTGAAAATATGATAAATATGTTTGACTCCTGAAATAAACTAAATTCGAATCGCTATAGTTAAATTGTCATTGAAGGATAGTGTTGTTCGTGTGAGGTGCTGCTGCAGGGGTGTGATGTGTTGTTGCAGGGCCTAAATATGTTTTAATGTGGTTTAGGTTTCTTCTAGTTGAATCCACACGACTCCTCGTTGCGTATAATCAAAGGCGTTACGAAATAAAGGCTAGACACCCTATTGTGCTACCGTATTTTTGAATAAGTCGGTTGGAGTTTATGTTGTGTATTGTTGGTGTGAATTGCTGCAGGTTGTTGTTGTTGGTTGGATGTAGGTCTTAGGGACCTAATTGGAAATTTGGATAGGGCACATTATAGGGGAGGTGCTGCCCAATATTCGACGACGCCTTAGCGAATAACAGAACTAGTCGGGGAAATGACTAAGTACATAAATTCCATTAATACTAAGATGTAACCTAGGGTGCTGGAAAGTAAGAGGGGTTGATATTCATACTGCTTTCATGTTGAATAGGTTCAAAGGACGGCGAGGCAAGCAGGATAAGGAATAATTCAGACAAGGTATGTGAAGCTTTCTTTTGGCATATTTTTGGAATAAGTATGTAGAGCCTACTCTTTCTCTTCTTTTGGCATGTATTCAAGTTAAGTAATGAATGGTGTGAGCTTGAGGGTAAATCTACTCATAGATGCCAAGCGTAATTCATGACCTTTATTTACTTCTTGATGAAAGCACTCCTACAGTAATTGAACTAAGGCTTCTCAAGCTTTCTTACGTTAGCAAGTGATGGGTAGGTAAAGCTATCCTTCCTTTCTCTAGAGACGTGTTTGGCATGGGAAAGAGGTTATGATGCCATGGTTGTTCACCGAGGTCCATGATGGGCCGAGTACAAAATGTGACTATGATGACCACATAAAGGAAAGTGCATACTGTGTAGAGTTCATTCTCTTTCTTCTTTTGGCATACCTTAGCTATAAGTTAAACATGATACGATCTCTGAGGTAATGATCTAGCTTGTATATGGTTACTTACTATTCTGCTTGTGCATATGGTTTATATATCTTTACCGAGTCCCATATAGGGCTGGTTACGACCGAAGTCCCAAAAAGGGGCCGGGTATGATATAAGATGATATAAATATTCACCGAGCCCCAAAAGGGCCGGGTATGACCGAGCCCTACCAAAGGCCGGGTATGCTATGTAAATGCAATGATAAGATGACATGATTGCAGACCGAGTCTCATTAAAGGGCCGGTTATGGTATATTTATGCATCTGATGACATAAAGATAAATTTGTAACACCGAGTCCCATAACGGGCCAGGTGTGGAATATTATATTGAGTTACATGACCTCATTTCAAAAGGTGCAGGTAATGTGATTTATTAATTGTTGTACTTGGTCTTTGCATCCCCGTGTCAACTATACGTTAATTGTGGTATTTTATGCTTTATATACTCAGTACACATATCGTACTGACCCCCTCTTCTTGGGGGGCTGCGTTCATGCCCGCAGGTGTAGACGCGCGCTTTGAGGATCCGCCAGCCTAGGGTTCCACCTAGCAAGTTCGGGAAAAGCTCCATTGTGTCGAAGCCTAGCTTTTGGGTACTAAACCTCTGCTGTATGTTTTCGTTTATTCAGGGGTACGGCGGGGGCCCTGTACCGCCATATGTTGTCACTTATACTCTAAGAGGTCTGTAGATACGTGTGTGGGTTATGTATATATGTGTGTTCATTTGTGCCTGGATGACTTATATTTTGGGGCGACCTATGTCGAAGCAGCCTTGTCGGCTCTCATGTGTGTTTATAATATGATGACCCCACAAGCTATGATAGCCTCGTCAGCTTATAAGTTATGTTACCTATTCAGACGTTGTGACTCAAACATGCGACAGGTTTACTTGCGGTTACCAGGAGTAGACATGGGTGTCCAGCTCGGACATCCAGTCGTGGCCCACGGGGTTAGGTCGTGACAGCCACAAATAGAAGCATTTTTTAAGGGGTCACTAACTCCAAATCTCTCCATTCTCATCTAAGTTCTAGCCTAATTAATATAATATTAATGATATAACCTTCGCCTATAAACAGAATACATGAATGTGTGGATTACCTGATGCAAATTGGTAGTAGTTTTTGGTTATCGCCGAAAGCCTCTTTGTAATTTTGTAATTTTTTTTTCTTGAAACGGAAGTTATATCCAGTAGTATAAAACCCTACTAACTCTTATTTAATAAATAAAGTGGTATAAAGTATTAAATATATTACCATTTTAGTCCATTAATTAATTAAGTTATCTAAATTCACCCTCAATTAAATAACTATAATTACCGAATAGTCTAAATTTATAATTTAATTTTTTTATTTTTTTTTATTTTTTGGAGAGAATATTTTATGGAAGAGAGATAACTCGTTCTCAAATTGACCAAACGGGTCATTACATTATCCACCACTAAAATCCATGTTCGTCCTCGAACATAATGTAAAAGAAAGTACCTGAAGCTTCGAAAAGTTGGGGATATCTAGTGCGCATATTAGCCTCTATTTCCCAAGCCGCCTCTCCGACTGAATGGTGCTTCCATTTTACCTTCACTGAAGCTATCTCCTTGGTTCTAAGCTTACGAACCTGCCTATCTAGAATAGGCTCCTCCTCAAATGTCAGGTCTGGACCCAACTCCACTGAATCGAGTGATAACACATAGGACTCATCCAGAACATACTTCTGAAGCCTAGAAACATGAAACACATTATGCACAACCGATAATCTAGGTGGTAAGGCCAATCTATAAGCCACCTCTCCAACCCACGCCAAAATCTCAAATGGGCCAATGAATCGAGGGCTGAGCTTTCCTTTCCTCCCGAACTGCATCACGCTCTTCATGAGCGACACTCGAAGCCAAACGTGATCGGCCACCATAAACTCCAATGGTCGAACACTCTGATATGCATAACACTTTTGCCTACTCTGGACTGTCAAGAGTCTACCCTGAATTCTACAAACTTGCTCCATAGCATCTCTAAGCAAGTTTGTGTCTAAGGAGTTCATCTCAGCAAAGTCAAACCAGCCAATAGAAGATCGATACCGCCTACCATAAAGAGCCTCAAATGGAGCCATTTGAATACTAGAGTGATAACTGTTGTTGTAGGCAAACTCCGCTAGGGGCAAGTGTTGATCCCATCTAGTACCAAAATCAATAACACAAGCTCGGAGCATGTCTTCCAACACCTAGATCGTCCGCTCGGACTGACCATCTGTTTGTGGGTGAAAAGTTGTACTCATATCAAGTCTAGTGCCCAAACCATGCTGTAATGCCTGCCAAAAGTGCGAAGTAAATACTGAATCTCGATCCAAAACAATAGATACTACGACACCATAAAGACGAATGATATGGATAATATATAACTGGGCTAGCTTATCCACTGTGTACCTCACCTTAACTAGAATAAAATGGGCAGACTTTGTCAGTTTGTCAACAACTACCCATATAGAATCATAACCACCTATGGTGGGAGGTAAACCCACAACGAAGTCCATGGTTATCATTTCCCACTTCCAAGTGGGAATAGGAATCCTCTGACTCACTCCCCCAGGCCGTTGGTGCTCACACTTTACCTGCTGGCAAGTCAAACACTTGGACACAAACTCTGTGATATCTTTCTTCATCCCACACCACCAATAGTGTTGGACCAGATCATGATATATCTTGGATGCTCCCGGATGGATGGAATACCTTGAACAATGAGCCTCTTCCAAAATAAGTCTAGTTAGGTCACCCACCTTAGGTACACAAATTCTGCCGCCAATCCTCAATACACCTTCCGAATCAAGTACCGCCTCCTTAGCTACACCTTTTAATACCTTATCTCGAATGATACATAACTTCTCATCCTCAAACTTTCTCTCCTGAATCTGCTCAACAAAGGAAGAACGTGCCTCCATAAAGGCAAGAACACCACCATTCTCTGAAATCTGCAACCAGACAAGGCCATTAGCCAGCCTCTGAACATCTCTAGCCAATGGTCTCTCCTCAACTCGGATCACAGCAAGACTCCCCATACTAGAGGACTTCCTACTCAAGGCATCTACCACCACATTGGATTTTCCTGGGTGATACAAAATAGTCATGTCATAGTTCTTCAACAACTTAAGTCATCTATGTTGCCTCAAGTCTGATTGAATATATACTGAAGACTCCTATGATCGGTGAAGACCTCATAATGCACACCATATAGGTAATGAATCCATAACTTAAGCACGAAAACCACAATCGCTAACTCCAAATCATGAGTAGGATAGTTTTTCTCATGGGCCTTCAACTGTCTCGAGGCATAGGCAACCTCTTTCCCCTTTTGCATCAACACTCTGCCTAAACCAACACTAGAAGCATCACAGTATACAGTAAATCCCAAACCTTCCTTGGGTAGAGTCAAAATAGGATCCGAAGTCAATAAAGTCTTAAGCTTTTGAAAGCATGCTTCATACTCATCGAACCAATGAAAATCCATGGCCTTCTGAGTCAATCTAGTCAATGGATCTGTAATAGTGGAGAAGCCCTGCACGAACCATCTATAATAACTAGCTAACCCCACAAAACTATGAATTTCGGTAGGAGAAGTAGGCCTTGTCCAACCTCTAACTCCCTCAATCTTAGCTGGATCCACTCTAATCCCCTCTTTGGACACCACGTGTCCTAAGAATGTCATAGAATCAAGCTAAAATTCACACTTGGAGAATTTTACATACATCTTTTCTTCCCTGAACTTCTGGAGTACGAACATCAAATGGCGGACATGATCTGTCTCAGTCTTAAAATACACCAAGATGTCATCAATGAATACTATTACAAAAGAATCTACGTACGGGCGAAATACTCTGTTCATCAATCCATGAATGTTGCGGGGGCATTGCTCAACCCAAATAACATCACTAAAAACTCGTAGTGACCATAACAAGTCCAAAAAGCTGTCTTAGGGATATCTGACGCCCTAATCTTCAATTGATAATAACCGGACCTCAAGTCTATTTTGGAAAATAATGTCGCTCCCTGTAGCTGATTAAATAAATCATCAATACGGGGAAGAGGATACTTATTTTTAACAGTTACCTTGTTCAACTGCCTGTAATTGATACACATCCTCATAGTCCCATCATTCTTCTTTACAAACAAAACTGGTGCACCCCAAGGAGATACACTAGGGCGAATAAACCCCTTACTCAACAAGTCTTGCAACTGATACTTGAACTCCTTCAATTCAACTAGAGCCATGCGATATGGAGGAATAAAAATGGGTTTAGTGCCAGTCTCTAAGTCAATAGCAAATTCAATGTACCTATCTTGAGGAACACTAGGAAGATCAGTAGGAAATATATCAGAAAACTCCTTAACCACTAGAGCCATCTCTATAGGAGGTGAATCAATACTGGTATCCCGAATAAAGGACAAATAAGACATACACCCTCTATCAATCAACCTCTGAGCACAAATATATAAGATAACCTTACTAGGTTAGGAGCCACTAGTACCCTTCCACTCAATCCACGGGGTATTAGGTATCTCTAAGGTAACAGTTTTAGCATAACAATCGAGAATAGCACGATGGGGAGAAAGCTAATCCATATCTAATATCACATCAAAATCTACCATCCCCAAAATAATCATATCAACCCAAGTATCATACCCGGCCAAGGAAACAAGACAAGATTGATATACTCAATCCATCACTAAGGGCTCACCTACAAGTGTAGAAATATGAATGGGCACGAACATACGATCGCATGTCAAAACAAAGTCAGATGTAAAATAGGCAGACACATAGGAAAATATAGACCCTGGATCAAATAATATAGATGCAGGTCAATGGCAAACTAGGATAATACCTATGATAACTGCGTTGGAAGACTTAGCCTCGGGTCACCCTGGAAAAGCATAACACTGAGCTCCTCTACCACCTCTGACCTAAGGGACTACAGCACCACCAGCACCCCTACTAGAAGTGTAACCACCTCTACTAGTCTGGGCTCTACCTTAACCTCTGACCGGCGGCGCTGGTCCTCTAACTAAAACTGAAGAACTAGGTTGGGTTCCTCCTCGACCCTGAGATATACACTGCCATAAAAGATGATCTGGATCACCACAAGTATAACATGCTCTCCCATGTGAGAACCCCTATGATGAACCTGAAGAACTTGTATAACCACCCTAGCTAACCGGCCTCTACTGTGACCCTTGGTAACTTTGACCTGTGATGTAGGACCCATGAGGTATCTGACCAGCCTCAAAAGCCGGTATAGATGCATGAATTGGTCCTCTACGCTGGAAGGAACCACCTCCTCTATAGGACCCTCTACCTTCAGATGAGGTACCCAAAAACTGACTAGAAGCACGGGCCCTCTTGGGGTCCCCAAACTCTTCTTTCTCCATCAACTCTACTTTGCATCAAGGTGGTACCCATCATTGACTGAAAGGAAGCACTCTCACGGGTGGGTCAAAAAATTGTTGTATGAATGGTATAGTTCAGTCCTAGTACAAATCTGCGAATCCGATTTGTCTCATCAAGAAGGACGACCATGGCATGTCTGGACAACTGATAGAAACGAGTCTCATACTCAGCAACTGTAATTCCTTCCTTCCTCAAATTCTCAAACCATAATCGGCTTTCTTCCTTCACACTCCAGGGGACGAAACGGTCATAAAAGGCACTAGAAAACTCATCCCAAGTCATCTAGGGTGACCCAACTGGCCTGGAACTCATATATACTCTCCACCACTCTCTTACTGGTCCACGTAACTGTAGCATATTATAACGAACTCCGTAAGTCTTAGCTAACCCTACTGCCTCGAACAACTCTTGGCACAAGGTCAAGAACTCGTGTACATCCTTAGTCTTCCCACCCTGAAATTATAGGGGGGTTATTTTTCGAAATGTCTTATATCAGTATTACTTGTCGTCAGTCAACATGACTATAGGTGCACCCTGAGTTCCCCTTACCTGTACTCCACCCTTATCAGCTCTAAAGCCAGTAGGTAGCTGGCCCACTAGATCCTGAACAACTGGAATCTGATGTTACCCTAGGGTCTAAGCTCCTGCTCTAGTCTGAGAACCCTCGGGTGTACTATTCTCCCTCATACTCTGATTAAATCCTTCGAGTGCATCTAATACTTGCATCAAGGTGTCCTAAAGCAATGGTGCAGTAGCTGTCTCTAAAAGGACCTATTCCTCTCTAACATCAATGTGTGGATCAAGAGAAGCCTCTCTAGCATGACCTCTAGCTGGTACTGCTTCTCGGGAACGACCTCTGCCTGGCACCACACCCCAACCATGTCCTCTAGCTCGGCCTCTATCTCTAGCTGTAGTTCTGGTCCTGGCCATCTGTCATAAAGGACACACAAAAGTTCAATACTAACGAAAGTAACCACACACGATACAAGTGAAAGAACAAAGGGAAAATATTTCCTAAAAGTCCTCATAGCCTCTCGAAGATAAGTACAGACGTCTCCATACGGATCCTTAAGACTCTACTTAGACTCAGCTTGTATATATGTGAGACCTATGAACCTGGGGCTTTGATACCATTTTTTTTCACGACCCGAATCCGGGTGTAATGGCACTCATCTCAACCCACCGAGATAAGTCAGCCTATTACCCAATGGAAAATAGATGCGAAAGAAAAAGAAATAAATCCAAATTTAACTTAACTGAAAATAAGTAACACAAACTCAAATTCCCCCAAGATTAGTTGTCATGTGTACAAGCAACTAATACATTTATGAAATATGAAAGAAAATACAGTCATAATGTCTTTATCTCTAGAATAGGACTAAAACATATGAAAAGAGTAAGAGGTGTCCGCTAGATGGATGTAACAACTACCTCAACACTCGGAATGATAACCTCCTAAGTAGTAGAAAATTATAGAAGATCAAGCAGGTCCGGGCTCACAAACTACACAAGTGTAGAAGAAAGGGGTGAGTACCAAACAACATGGTACTCAACAAGTGGATAACTAAAATAAGTAAGGCTTAATAGATACAAGTACTCCTGTCCTCCCAACTGAACCTCCTTAACTACAACCTGCATAAAACTAGCCCAACTCTACACTTGTACAATAACAACAGTAATACAGTCCACAAATACTCATCAATAGTATCGTCAATAAATCATACCAAGTCAAGTTCAGCACACACAGAGCAATATAGGGGTAAACAAAAATTCACAAATATCAGAAAGGTGCAATGCAATGCAATGCAATGAAATGATGCATGTCTATTCTATCGGTACACATCCGCTGAATCATAGTTCGGAACCCATGGGGATATTTTTGTCCATGTAAGATGCCATAGAATGTGTGGCCCGTCCCCTCAATATATATATCTTGCAACGGAGTGTGTGGCCCGACCCCTTTTATTTCATAATACTTACCACGGAGCATGTGGCTAGACCTCTTTGTTTCATAATACCTGCTATGGAGCGTGTGGCCTGACCCCCTTTTGTTTCATATTATTTTCAAACTCAACACAATATGTCAGAACCAATGCAATTAATTCATGTTCATATAATTCACGATAATAACATGACAACAATAATAATTTTTCCTATGTCACATCAACATAGTAATTTCGCATATCCAAAATAAACCCATAATCACAACATATCAATTCCACCAATACATGTCCTTACATCACTATTTTATACCCTTTATCTCCATCTTTAAGGCCAATCATACAGTCAATAACCCAATCCAATTCTTATTACTCCCCTGTACAATTAACACAGAAATACAAGCATCTACAAGCTTAAACTGAGGTTTAAAAATTCACTTGCCTTAATTAATCAAGAAATCACTCTGACACTTGAGCCTTCCCTTTTAGTTTGGCCTCCAAATCAATGTAATCTAGTCAAATAAATAATCAAAATAAGATTTTGGAGACTAATAATACCCATATTACAATATCTCTAGCCTAGACCCAAAAACTCACCCAAATCTATACTTCATTCCCTAAATCTCAAACCTAGGGTTAAGTCCCAATTTCTTCAAATAAATAAAATCTAATGGTGTTCATATAATACAATACACTAAATATTCAATTAGCTATACAAATATATCAAAAAATGAATTATAATTTGATGAAATAAATTAAATCAAAACTAAGTTAACCATGAGAATATGCAGAATTAAGACAACGAAAAGAAACAAAAAAAATGTGTAAAGATTTGACAATTTACAATTTATCCATCACTGCACCATCATTATCTCTCAAAATTTCTTAAAGATCAATTCCCTATACTACATCCACTAAACTTATAAAAAGGAAATTAACAGAAAGTACATAGCACTTAACATTTCTTTCTTTAATTAATGGATCTTAACACGTGATACCATATTTAATAATATTTTGAGATATAAAGAGTACAAATAGAAGCATTTTTTAAGGGGTCACTGACTTCAAATCTCTCCATTATCATCTAAGTTCTAGCCTAATTAATATAATACTAATGATATAACCTCCGCCTATAAACAGAACACAAGAATGTGTGGATTACCTGATGCAAATTGATAGTAGTTTTTGGTTATTGTCGAAAGCCTCTTTGTAATTTTTTTTTCTTGAAACGGAAGTTATGTCCAGTAGTATAAAACTCCACTAACTCTTATTTAATAAATAAAGTGGTATAAATTATTAAATATATAACCATTTTAGTCAATTAATTAACTAAGTTATCTAAATTCACCCCTCAATTAAATAACTATAATTACCGAATAGTCTAAATTTATAATTTTTTTTTTTTTTTTTTTGGAGAGATTATTTTATGGAAGAGAGATGACTCATTCTCAAAATGATCAAATGGGTCATTACAATAAAGTTAAGTTGATAGATTCCTTACTAATTGAGTTTTGATATAAGATTCTACTTGGGTCATATTCAAGTGGTCATATCTCCTTGAATATAAAGAATTAGATAGCCCATGACCTATTGAATTATAGGTATCTGAGTCTTGTTTCTAATTCCACCAATTTTACTTCACTTGGAGTTCAAAGT
Source organism: Solanum dulcamara (assembly GCF_947179165.1). Classification (NCBI taxonomy): domain Eukaryota; kingdom Viridiplantae; phylum Streptophyta; class Magnoliopsida; order Solanales; family Solanaceae; genus Solanum; species Solanum dulcamara. The sequence goes on from NC_077241.1 coordinate 26,315,097, forward strand.
AAAATTTTATGGCCATTTTAGTCAGGCCCTATCAGGCAGTCATTTGTTCATGACCGCCTTTCATATGCCATGAAGTTGAATATGGGTTGCGAAAGGGAATCTTGCACTAGTTGGTGTGATATTTGATCATGAGTGATGACCATGGGAAGGAAAACGACCTATGGTGGTCACTACGGTCCATAGTGGCCTCCTTCCGACCTAGAGGTGAGCCTTCATCACCACGACCCCCACTACGAGTCATAGTGGGGTTCATTGTTTGTGGTGGGACCTCCGTGAGACCTACTTTCCAGTTTTTAAGTTAGGCTATTTTGGTCATTTTCTATATTTTAATAATGAATGTTGACAGGTTTTGGGATTAGATTCTAACCTATTATACAAATTAAGTACCATTAACCTCTGATTCTCACATTAACTCCCAAAACACAAAATCTTCTCCCCCAAGGTTCCTCTCAAGAGTCTTCTTCTTCACCGAGCAATTTCTAGGGATTTGTTTTAGATCAAACTCCAATTCTTTATCACCTAGGGTTTCTAAGGTCAAAGTATTTGGGACTTCATCCATGGGTACCTTTCTCCCATGGAATCCTAAAGTTTCTCTCAAATTTCCTTATGATTTCTTCAATCAAAATGCCCTAATTACATAATTTGCATTAGGTCTTCTTAATTATGATATATTTCAGTGATATTAGCCTTTTTTAAAAATAATTCACATCATATTGCATGATTTAAACACAAATTTCAATGATTAATGATATATATTAGTTTCTATTATGATTTATGAGTTATGATCACGATTTTCAACTTATATTCAATGAAAGCTTTATTGAATACTCTTCAAGGATTATGAATGATTTATGAAAGGTTTGAATAATAACTCTGTGATTTTCCAAGCAAGTTAATAAAAATGTAACTTAAGACCCTAATGATATCTTGTTTTTAGGAAAATGATTTGTAATGATTTTTCTCATTACATGAATCACATGATAATGAGCTAATTACTTATCAAAAGTAATGAATGATGATAAATGAGCTATTTTTATAATATGTTTATATTATGATATGATATCTATTCCATGGGATGTTTACTTAGCACCGAGTGGACTTTGAGGTGGGGGCTTAACCTAAGCCTTAATAGAAACCCCTAGTCCCTTAAACTACATTGCCACCATAGGAGTTTACTTCACCATATGGATTTTGATGATGATGTTGATAATGTTGGACATATTCTACCTTGGCAAGCAGCCTCCCTCCTTCTCGATGTGGGGATCATCAGATTCTATATTATGGATTGGATGATCTTATATGCCGGTTAAAGTCCTATTCCACACTATTTAAAACCAAAGGTATACAGTTCTCTTGGTGATGAGGTTTTTGATGCATTGACCAATGAATTAAATGTTTTAAGGTTTTCAGGTTTTAAAGATATTGGTCTTGTATCTCATGATTTATATTGATTATGTCCTATATTTATTAATCATGCATACTTCTCATATACTTAGTGAATTTCACATACAAATGCATACTTTTTTCCTATATTGTATCATAATATAGAGTCTGACGATCAGTCTCATCCTCCTATTTTTGGCCAGACCTTGTTATAGTTTTACTTTGGTGGTGAATTCTAATGTTTCAAGAATGACATTTTACTTTCATGTTGTTATTTAACTACTTCATTACTCTTATGTTATCATGGGTGAGCTATGAGATTGTTTTATGCACCCATGTAGTTAGTTAAGGCATGTTAGATGTTGAGAGTCTATGTTGTCTTACGTTTCTCACCTTTGACATTTATACCCTTATTGAGACTATGCTTTTGTATCTTGATTTAGTTTTATTCTTTTTATTTAAATTATGTATGCTTATGATATTCTAAGAGGCTTTGTTGGGGTTTCTTCGAGAATCTTAATTATCGTGTCACGGCTGGGCCCTAGTGTGAGTCGTGACAAATACATTCATAATGTCCATAGTATTGTACCCCCACTTCCACTTGAGAATGGGTATCCTCTTCATTTTAACACCATATTTTAACATCTCGTATGTTGGAAAGTGAGATAAAAGGGAAAATATGAAGAAAGTTCACTAGTTCATGCTTCCACGAGGCTACCTATGACTCCTAAAAGGTCCTACAGTCCATAGGGAGCAATCATAGATTAGTCTAGTATTTGGAAAACATGGATATGTATTAGAGATGAACTATGATTGTGATCTATGGACTGTACAAGGTACTATGATCTGTAAAAGATAGTTGTAGGAAGGACTCTGAGTTGAGAAATTTTACAAGTCTCAGAAGTTTTTTTGCATGAGCCTCACTTATGATTGATATAAGGACCTACGGACTATAGGAGGCAATCAAAGAAGAGGTTCAGAAACACTGTATATCTAGGTATAGAGGACGAGGGTTTACTATAGACCGTAGTTAGAGAATAAAAAAATTAGATTTTTGGGTTGTGTAGGACCAATGGGTCTATGACCTGTATAGTCATCTATGACGTGTAGGAGTGGGCCGTAGAAGGAACATAAAAACATTGAGTTTTGGGATCATTTTCTCTGAGCATTGTTGAAGTTCTGTCGAAGGACCTACAACCCATAGGTTGGTTCCATAGATCACCTCTAGCAGTTAATTTTAAGAAATATTTTACACACTTCCTATTCTTTTGATATCAAAACCATGTCATTTTGGGCTTTGTTCCATGAACTATAAATATTCAAACCCTCCAAATTTCCCCCATTCCTTCCCGTTCACCTAAAAAATCTCTAAGTCTCTTAAGGAACTCTCCCAATGTCTTCTTTTGCAAGTCAACCTAGGGTTCGAGGATTCAAGGCTACTTGTCAAGGTTTAAGGATATGATTCTTTCATGTATGTAAGGAAATTCATCCATGTATTCCTTTACATCCATGGAGTCCTAAAGTATTTTCAACTCCTCTTTTTGATTTCATCCAAATCCTAGATTTTGATGATCTTACATTTGATTCAATCAATTATGATCTACTCACTTCACTTGATCTTATTACACATAAATTGATCTTAGATATATGTTTTTGATTAAATTTACATGAATCCATGCATTATGCCTATTTCATGATTTATGAACCATGTTTAAGAATTATCCATGCATTATGAATTTATGTACTATAATTTTAAAGAATGCTTTAGATGTAGCATCAACAAGAATTTATGAAACTAAGTTTTGCTTTAAAAGGGAAGTAATATCGTCATGAATTTTTTCCATGATTTAGCCATTTTAATATAAGTGTGATTTTCTATGAAAAGATTATCATGATCTAGATACTTTTGATTAAATATTTCTTATGACTTTGATTGGGTTGAGGTTCATGATATATCTAAGGAGATATTTTTATGGTTTTATGTATTTTATGAAGAACTTGGTATTACTAGATTCATATATTTCTTCCCAAAAATTATGATTTGTTATTTATGGTATTCTTGTTGAGAGTTTACATTGCACTGAGTGGAATAGGAGCAATCGCCTAGTTCCCATAATTGGGACATAGGATGTCCCAAGTTAGACTATCAAAGCTTAAGCTGGTGGATCCACAAATAGCTCATTTAAATGGTGTTTACCTTGACATGTAGGACAATCTCCTTTTGGTATAAGGGGTATGGCACTAGACTCCATGTTATAACACACAAGGTTTATGTCAGTTAACAGTTTCTCTCACTATATTATGGTTCCATTATGATTTCCTTACTAATATTGTGTTGACCATACTTTATGTTGCTAATGATGTTTTAAACATTGATATTTTGTTTTATCTTGTTCAATGTATTAATTATGTTTTTATGTCAAGCATTACACAATCGCCCTGCTTAGAACAATACATAGTATTGACCGCATATGTTTTTTCCCTAAATTCTTTTATAATATATGTCACAACGCCCCTATTCTCACTCATGGTTATTAAGGACTCTGCTCAAATTTTTAGTTTGGTGAGTCCTCATGTTCACAAGACGTTTATGTGATACTTTCATTTAGAAAATATTTATTTTAGATTATTGGTGAGCTAGGGCTTGTTGTATGCACCATGTTTGTCATTAGAGGCTATGTCATAGTAGTATGTCTGTTCTTGCTTTCCAAATATTATTCTCAGATCCTTTTATCTTGAGTTGCTATGATAAGATTGCTTTAAAGACTTATCTTTTGCCCCTTGCGCTTATATTAATTCTATGTTATTTAAGACTGCTTATGCTAGGAGGCTTTTTTAGGGTCCTTTAGGATCCTATTCACCATGTAACTTCTAGGGCGTAGCTTGGATCATGACAAACTTTGTATTAGAGCATTATGATCAAGTGTCCTAGGGTGTCTGACAATATTCATTAAGAGAGTCATGTTCATTAGAATGAAGCGCATTATCTGTATGAATAGGAGGCTATGAGATTTTTAAGAAACTTCACTTTCTTCATCACTCGTAAGTTGTGCGATAGTATTGGACTCTATACGGTTTCCTTCTAACTCTGTTTCTATGTCTTTTAGAATCATGCTTCGAAAAGAGGTTCATTGAGAAGTATAAGACCCCAATAGTTGGAAAGCCAAATGAAGGAGTTATATTGCAGAAAAAGTTGTTGGTACCAGTTCCCAGAAGCTTACCTATGAATCATAGGAAGTCCTATAGACCGTAGGAAGGGCTCATAGGAAGGATATTAAGGTTGGGAAACTTCACTAAGTATGTGGTCAATCTATGAGAGGGTCTTCTGGACTATAGAAAGTCCTACAATCAGGAGGGTTCATTCGTAGATGAGGTTCAAATGTTAAACTTTTGGAATTTTTGAATGTATGTAGGATGAACACGTCCAACAACCATAGAAAATTCTACAATCCATAAATATGACTAGTAGGGTGGGTCTTGAAATTTGGAAATTTGGCTAAGCATCGAGGCATTTGATGAGCCTCTTTGATGACTCGTATCTTTTTGTAAGAACCGTAGACCAAAGTCGTAAGATCAATATGCAATTCCAATTGGTACTTTTTTGTTTACCTAAGTTCTATGAGGGGTCCTACGACCAATAAGAGTTCCTACGACCATAGGACTTTGGTCACAGAAAGTGGGTTTATTTTTTGCATGGGTTTCTATGAAGTAATTCTACAATCGTCAAAGGACTTACGACCTTTCGGTCTCAGTTATAGGTCCCTCTGGATGGATTAAGTTAGGGGTAGTTTTGACCTTTCCTCTTCATTTAACTCCTAAAATATATCATTTTAGACTATTTTGGACATCCTATAACTACACAAGACCTTAAAACTAACCTCATTCCCTCCCATTCATCAATAACCCCTCTTAGTCTTCAAGTTCTTCTCCTAAGGTTTCCTCTCAAGTTCAAAGCTAGGGCTTCTAAGTTTTAGGCTTTCAAAATTATTTGCATTTAGGGCTTTGATTTCCAGGTTCGTCAAAATTCATCAATGGATTTTCTTTCATCCTTTGGGTCTCAAAAGAACTCAATTCTCTAATTTCAGCTTACCCAATTCTATGAGTGTTTCATGTCAATTCTCTTTGGGTATTTCTCAATTGATCTTAATTAAGGTTATTATTGTTTTTATGCATGAATTTACTATGAACACATATTTTAAAATTAATTTAACATGGATCCATGGATTATGCTATGATTTTCAACTATGAACTATGAATTTATGATCATGATTTCATGAATGATTTATAAAAAAATAAGAATCATGTTTTCAGGTATATTTCAAGTATGAATGAATCAATTGTGAAAGGTTTTCTCACAATATGAAGAAATCATTATTCAAATATTTAGAAATGTAAGTGTCTATATGACCAAGCTATGAAATTGTGATTTAAAGAGATATTCTTATGATATATTTTTTGAATGTGGATGGTACATGTTTTTCTATCCTAATGTTAATAATTTACTTATTTTGTTAGGATAACTTTGAACCGATAGGACTTTGTGGTGAAGACTGTGTAAGGGAGTCTCTAGTAGCAACCTCTCATCACAAGCAATGTTGCCCCAAAGGCTGCCTTTATTGGCCTAGCTAGTAGTTCTATATATAGCATATGATAATTATGATACAGAGTAGACCTTGGCAAGTAACCTCTTTCTTCTGGTTGTGGGAGTTACATTGGATTTCATGTTATATCTTAGATGATCATAAATGTCGGTTAAGGTTAATATTCCACAAAATGACTATATTTTTTTATACGCTCTTAAATGATGTTTTTATGATGCATTGGCCTTATTACATATTTTTATGCTTTTACTTGATGCTTTTCTAGTTATTTGATCATGCATCACATGTTTATATTTATTATGTCTGCTTATTCATGTTTATGCATACTTCTTACATACTTAGTACATTTAATGTGCTAACACATATTTTTACGTACATTGGCCTATAATATATGATCCGACGATCATCATTCCCTTTGTGGTTTATTTTGTTTTCTATTGTTCACTTTAATTGGTAAGTCCTTATCCTTCAAGGGAGAAACTAACATGATTTCTTATTATTTCTTTCATGACTTCATCTTATGTTTGGATGAGCTAGGGCTTGCCCTACACCCCCGTCTAATTTAGTAGAGGCTTGTTTCACCACTATGAGCATCTAGTTCCTGATTATTTAGAGATTATGTTTTGATTTTCTTTTATGGAGACATCTGGTTTTGAGACTTATCTTCCACATTTATTCTTTAATTTCGATATGTCTAACCTACTTTATGCATGTTATGCTAAGAGGCCTTTTTGGATTTTCTTGGGATCCTAAGGACTGTGTCATGTCCAAGTCCTAACTTTGATTATGATAAGAAGGGATGTGAATGAGGATGTGGAGCATGAACTACACAAGCTATAGTTGATCCTTTGGCCGAGCGAGACATTTATGCTGAGTTTAGGATTGATTTCAAAGTGCTTGCTCAAGACATGGTGGCACAACCGACACATGGTAGCTCTCATGAACTCAAATATTGATGCGGAAGAGACAAGGCATGAGATTTAACTTAGATGAATCTTTTGGAATTCCATGGTTCTAAGGTTGACAAAGATCCACAAGAGTTTGTTGAAGGGATTCGGAAGATTGTTGACATCATGGGTGTGATTCTAGCATAAAATGTGGAATTGGATGCTTACCAATTGAAGGGAGTTGCTCAAATTTTAGTCAACTAATGGAAGGGACAGAGGGCTATTGATGTGCTTCTTTTGATTGGGAAAAGTTTGAGGGTGTTTTATTTGGACATTTATTTCCCATAGAGTTTAGGGATGCTAAGGTGCAAAAGTTAATAAAGTTGAAGCTAGATAGCATCACTCAATTGTCCATGTATGCTAATGACATGGTAGTTGACTTTAAAGCTCATATGGCAAGTTTATTTATAATGTTTTTGATAGGGTGGTCAAAGGATGTAGAACCACAATATTGATCAGGGTGATGGATATCTAGAAGTTGATGACTCATACCAAGATCATTTAGGAGAAATATCTCAAAGAAAGGACTAAAGAGTCAAAGAGGAAAGGAATCGATAGTAGTAACTTTTCACATTCGAGGTTCAGAATGGTGGTCGTTCACAATTTTGACAGAACTAGTCCTATAATAATTTATTTGGTGTTCTGACTCAAAAGTTGACCAAAGATAGGGTGTCTAACCCTAAGTCTCAATAAGTAGCTTTTAATGGTCAGATTGTCCCCGCATATCAAAAGTGTAGAAAGAACCATCGAGGAGGTTTATTAGCTGGTTTTATATTCTGTTTTGGTATGATGGTCATAGGGTGAGAGATTTCCCTTAGATTGGTAGCAAAGGTAAAGATGGTCATTAGACTCAGTATACTTCTTCAAATCTCCTAGCTCAGCTGGGTACTACATCTTGTTCGAGTAGTCAACATCAGAACACATTTTATGATCTTCAGACTCGATAGGATTTGGAGGATTCCATTGATGTGGCCACTCTTATGTTATGAGTCTTTTAGTTTGATCTTTATGATTAGTTAGATCTTGTGCAAATCTTTATTTCATAACTACTTATGTTTCTATGTAGTGTGATGTCAGTATCAAAATATTGTTAGAACCTTTCTCAATCTGTACTCCTATCAGTTATTCAGTCTTATCTAAGCTGGTTTACACAAATCGCCCGGTCTCAATTTTTCATAAAATCATCTCACTAATCTTGTAGAGCTATATATGAATTAATTAGATGTTATTCATGGCATGGATTTGATTTGTGCTTTTTATGACTCTATTGACTGTAGAACTCGAGTTGTTAAGTTCTAATTCCCTAATGAACCAAACATAGAGCAGAAGTGAAGTAATTTTATGTGTAAGGGTCAATTTATCTCATGACCTAAACCTCAAAAGATAATTTCTAAAGGTTGCATAAATCACCTTGTAAGGGTTAGGGATATGAATTTTAAAATCTTTACTCTTGAGTCAGTTCTTATTTTGGATGAGTTTCCAAAAGTATTTCTTGATAATCATCCTAGTATTCCTCCCAAAAGGGAAATTTTGTATTGACCTTCTCCAAAATACCGACCGCATCTTTATTAATCCTTATTAAATAGCTCTGACAAAACTCAAAGAGTTAAAAGATTAGTTAAAGGATTTTTTGGATAAGGTTTTTATTACAACGAGTATGCCTCCATAGGTTATTCCAGCTTCTCTTTGCATGTGCATTTATTATTGACAAAAAAAGGTCACAATCAAGAGTAAGTATCATATCTCAAAGATTGATGACTTGATTGATCAGCTTTAACGTGCCTAATACTTTTCAAAGATTCATCTTCGATCGGGTTATCATCAACTTAAAGTGAGGGAATGTGACATTCCATATCCAGCCTTCAAAACTTAGTACAGTCACTATGAATTTTTAATTATATCTTTTGGAATAACAAATGCTCCTACAGCTTTTATGGTTTTAATAAATAAGGTGTTCAAGCAATATTAAATTCATTGATAATATTTTGATCTATTGTCGGAGCGAGAATGAGCATACTGATCATTTGAGGATTGTATTACAAGTTCCCAAAGATTTTTCGTTATTTTCCAAGTTTACAAACTGTAAGTTTTGCTTGAAGTTGGTTGAATTTCTTCGCCATATTATTTCTAGTGGTTTTATTAGAGTCGATACTAAGAAAGACGAGGTGATTAAGAATTGGTCTAGACTCTTTCTGTCTTAGATATTTAGACTTTCTTGGGTTTAGCCGATTACTATACATGGTTTGATGAAGGATTTTCCTCTATTTCCTTGCCTTTGACAAAGTTGACTTAAAAGAAGGTGAAATTTCAATGGTCCAAAGCATGTTAGAAGAGTTTCCAAAAGTTGAAAGGTAGACTTAGAGCCCATTTGGATGGGCTTAAAAAAAGTAACTTTTATGTATGAAGTGCTTTTAGAATTTTGAAGTGCTGAAAGTTATTTTTATAAATAAGCAGTTGAGTGTTTGGATAAAAGTGCTTATGATGTGAATTTTAGGGTTAAAAGAATAAAAAAAGGTAGTTTGAGAATTTAGTTAAAATATAAGGGATATAAATGTAATTTCCATGGTCAAAGAAAATGACTTTAAGCACTTTGGAAAAAAAAAGTTAGGAATCCTAACTTTTCATTTTTGACTGACTTTAAGAACTTTATGGCTTAAAGTCAGCATTAGTCAAACACGTCCAAAAGCTAAAAAAAAGCCAATCCAAACGGGCTCTTAATTCCGCCACAGTTTTGACTCTATCGAAAGGATCCAATGGTTTTGTTGTGTATTATGATGCCTTGAGGATTCATCTTTGTTGTGTTTTGATGAAAAATTTTAAGGTGATAGCCTATGCTCCAAGAAAACTCAAAGTTCTTGAAAAGAACTACCCGATTGGTAATTTAGAGTTAGCGGTGGTGGTTTTTCTTTGAAGATATGGAGACACTATCTCTATTGTGTCCATGTGAATGTGCTCACTGATCATAACAGTTTGCAATATTTGTTTAAGCAAAAAATGTGAATCTTCGCAAAAGTACGTGTCTTGAATTGTTGAATGAATATGACATGAGTGTTCTACCATCCGGGTAAGGCAAATGTTATTATCGATGCTCTTAGTAGATTGTCCATAAGTAGTGTTGCCCATGTTGAGGATGATAAAACTCCTATTTGAGTGTGTTAGGAAGAGAACTTGAATTTGAAATTAATGATTGTGTTTCTTGAAAACCTCATTAATGAAGAGTGTGATGCATTTTGGTAAGAAAGGGAAACATATTTCTTGTTATTTAGGCCCATATCAAATTTTGAGGCCTTTTGATAAGGTGGCTTATGAGTTAGTTTTGCCTTTGGAATTAATATCAGTGCATCCGGTATTCCACATTTTTTAGTTGATAAAGTGTAATGGTGATCATACATATATTGTGCCATTGGAGAGTATTGGCGTGAAATAAGGTCTATCTTATGAAGAGGGTCCAGTTGAGATAATTGATCATCAAGTTTGAATGTTGATAAAAAACTAAGTTGCTTTGGTTAAACTTCTTTAGAAGAATCAATTAGTTGAGGGTGCTACTTGGGAGGCTAAATTTGATATGATGTCCCATTATCCTTATCTCTTTCCCTCCACTTCAGTTTCAGGTTGAGGTATTAGTTCCTCTAATTCACTCTTTTGGATTCATGCATCCCAGTTATTCTCATGTTTCTACATGTATGTATGTTCAAGAAATTAGTTTCAAAAGTCATGTTTTAGCTTGTGATTGATTACTCCTTATTTTTATGTATTTTGTACTCATTTTTAGTTGTTATATCTCTTTCCCTAATCTATTCATGCTAGCTTGATTCCTATTCGAGAATGAATATTCCTAGGAGGAGATATTTTAATATCCCGGAAGATGGAAAGTTCGATGAAAGGGAAAAGTTGCAAAACGTTCACTAGTTCAAGGTTCTACGAGGCTACCTACAGACTGTACGAGGTCCTACAGCTTGTAGTCCACCATTCATAGATGCATACATTGGGAAAAGGGATAACATATCTCCTATTTGAGCCATAGTGTGCCAACAGGAAAGATAATATATAAATCGACGAGGCTATCATAGTATATCGGCACAATTGTACATATATACATATACACAACCCACATACATGTCCAGAGACCTCTAAGAGTAAGAAAAGTAACATAAGGCGAGACAGGGCCACCGCCGTACCCGTCATCAAATAAATATATACATCGAGGGTTAATACCAAAACTAGGCTCCGGCACTATAGAGTGCTTCTGAACTGCTGAGTGGAACTTCTATGCTGACGGATCCCCAAAGTGTGCATCTGTACCTGCGGCCATAAATACAGCCCCCCCCCCCGAGAAAAGAGGGGTCAGTACGACATATGTACTGAGTATGTAACGCATAGACATCATAAGAAAATTATAGTTGGCGTAGGGATGTAGGGGCAAGTGTGACATCTAATTATTTATTGTACCTGTAGCTTATAACATAAGGTCGTACATACTATCATCACGTACTTTACTGTACCCGTCCCATTTTGGGACTTGGTGTAATGACTACATCACTCTATTATCATAAGAATTTGTATACTATTAGTGCTATCTCATATAATAATATCGAGAAATACACAGCACGATCCATATACCATATAGAAATTTTGAGGAACGTTCTGTCCGATCCACGTATCATATAGTAATACCGAGGAATGTTTTGACCGATCCATATATCCATATCATCATTTACATATATCGTCTTGGCGTGTCATGGGCTTGGTATCATAACCTTCTTATTGCATTACCTTACCATCCTAGCACCACACTTATGTCAAAGAAATATCAAGAGGAAACAAGGGTATCTTTACGTACTTATGCCAAAACATGCCAAGAGAAAGAAGATAACTTCACATACTTACTACTCTCTATCATATAGAAGCCTTGAGAGGCAATAACTCAACTAGTATAGGAATTCTACCATCGAGAAGTGAATAAGACTTATGAGTCATACTTGGAGTTCTATGAATGGAATTATCCCCATATTTCGTATATCAATCACTTAAGACTAAGATATGCCAAAAGAAAAGAAGAATAGCTTCACATACCTCTTATGGATTACTCTTACACGTTCGCCTCGTCGTCTCTTGAACCTATTTAACTTTAAAGTAATACTAAGGTTAATGACCTTTCACTTTCCAATTTCCAACTCTACACCCAAGTACTCATAGGAGTTATTTCCTTATCCATTACCCTCGACTAGTTTATTACTAGTTCCGAACATTCCAAAAATTGGGCAGCATCTCTCCTATAACTTCAACATCTCCGAGATTCCAACTAGGCCACAATGTCAACAAACATACCAACAACAACAACCAGCAGTATATTTAAAAGTAAATAACTTCAACCTTACATAATACAAGCTCCAAACAACTAGCTCCACACTACGATATAAAAATAGAGTTTTTAATCTTTGTTTCGCAAAATCTTTAACCATACCAAATGGAGGGTCGTGTTGATAAAACCAAAAGAACCCACACCCTTGCTAAAACACTTTGAATCCCTACAACCCGCAACCCAACCAACTGCACTGGCAGCACCACAACAACAACCTACTACTCTACTTCGATTTAACGCTAGTGATATAAATTTAGTTTATTTTTAATGTCAAGCATCCTTATGCAATTATTCCACTTCCAGCCTCATTTAAGACATGTAATATACCCCATAAAACAGCATAAACTTTAATTTGAAAGGGAAAGCCTTACCTTGTCCGAAACTCGCCAAAACTTCCCTCGGAGGTTCCTTTAGTGTGCCTAAAACTTCGTGGCTGTTTGATAATATTTTGAGCTGGTAAAAACCATAAATTTTCATTACTAACACCTTCATAACATTATGTTTAACCCTAGGTAATTAATTCTCAGAACGAAATCGGAGACTTACCTTTTTTTCTCCTCCAAAACAAAAGCTCTCTCTTCTGTCTAACTCAAGTTTCTCTTCTCTTTTCTTCTAGACGTTTCTTGAATTTTTTTGGATAAAAAAGAAACTTAAAGGATAAGGATGAATTAAATATCTTCAAACACATCTATATATAGGCCACCTTAAGGGGTGACACATGTCAACCTCTTAGTGGTGACACGTGTCTAGCTTTATAGGGACAATGCATCATCCCCTCCACTTAGGGGTTGCCACATTCAATGTGGGGCCCACCCACTTGCTTCAGCTACTGCCATGTGGCACTTCCTTATACTGCCATGTGGCACTCTCTTATGGGCTTCCACGTGTTACTTTCTTTTCCTCCTCGTGGGTTCGTAATCTCGTTTTGCTTTATGAACCTATATAATCCTTACTACATAACCTTGGTATGTACTCAAGTAGATTACGTAAGTAAGTCGAGTCCTACGACTCATTACTTTGCCTCCAATTCCTTTCGAATTCTCATGACTATATTTCCAATCTTCCCTTCTATGGGATGCCATATTCTCCCTTCCTTAGAGTTGTTTGATAGAATCATAGATTATCCGGCTCACATGACCACTTATAAGAAGCTTACGATCCTTTCAAGAAACTTAAGAAGCTTAAATAAAAACTTAAGAAGCTTAAGATGCTTGAGAACCTTCCAAGAAACTCAAAAACCTCTCAAGATACAAAAGTCTTTCAAGGTACAAAAGTACGGGGTGTAATATCCTCTCCCCCTTTAGAATATTCATCCTCGAATATGAACCAAAACCTTCCTCCGGATCTTATACTGACTATATGGAGAGTTTCTCTATCCCATTTCCATAATATATACTTTCATCGACCAGGAGGTCACGGGTTCAAGCCTTGGAAACAGCCTCTGGTAGAAATGCAAGGCAAGGCTGCGTACAATAGACCCTTGTGGTCAGGCCCTTCCCCGGACCCTGCACATAGAGGGAGCTTTAGTGCACCGGGCTTCCCTTTTTTATACTTTCATCGAGCAATCAATATTAGAGTTCCAAAGGTTAGGATTACTTGTAGACGTAGGGAATAGGTACGGATAGATGTGTTTCATTTCCTCTTTCACTTCCAAGGGGGTAACCCATCCTAGTACTACTCTCGCCCAAACACGCTTAACTTCAGAGTTCTGATGGGATTCGGTTCGTTACTGCTGGTATGATCGCATCCATCCCTTATAGGATCTCATTTGAAGTTTAAGTGTTCCCATTTTCATATGATAGCGTCAGTTGATTTTCTCTTATGCTTGTATTTCTATTGTCCGCTACCCCCCTTTTAGGGTGTACACATGTCATCCTCTTATTTATTTTCAACTATTCATACATATATGATTCTATTCCAATACATTTGACATACTGCACCTTCAGTTCATAGCTATCTATTCTCTTTTTCGTCTGATACTCGTACTTAATTGATCACGTCTATCTTGTGGGCTCCTTGTAGTAGTCCTTCTATTCTTGAGTCATAAACAACTTATCTTGTCCTCTAATAATAGTTGAGGGTTCTGTACTTTCCAACAAGAAGGAAACTTTATCATCGGGCATCTTGCCCCTCAACGTGAGCTTTTCCTAAGGCAAAATACAGATGAAGATACCTTAATCTGAACTTTGCTGCTCAGATAGGCTTTTGTTTCTCCAAAATAAAATTTTCCAAGTAAAAAGGGTGCCCCTCATTGACGACCTAGAGGTTACCATTTATAACTTTAGTTCAACATAATAGCGGTACTCAGTATCAACTTCCAAGATATATTAAGAATATATGTTTTATTTTCCCTTTTTTTATTTTGAGAAAATTTCGACAGAGTTTCCTCTATACTCCTTACTATCCCCAATACCTACATGTAGGAAAAACCAACAATGCCTCATAGGGACAACATATATATATTCATATCCTATCATATCCACACATGGATTCTAATATCATCTCATATCATAGCCACACAGGGCTTTCAATATCAACAATAGTATGAAAATAATGGACTTACCTAGTGTGTCCAACTCAACCTGCATCTGTTACACTTTCTAGTCTACCTTCCTTTCAGTTTTCGACATTACATTTCAATTATATGTCAATACCTTACCCAATAGATACCTTTCATGCCCTTTCTTACCTGCATACTTTATAACTTCCAATGTCGTCAATTACTTCCTCCGATTGATGTTGTCCTTCTGCTAAAGTCCAAGGTTAGTATATAGATTTTTTCGATGAATCAGATCTATAGCATGATCTAAGACAAGAAAGAAAGGTAACATCCTAAATGTCCTGTAGCCTTCTGTTTATAGATGTGGTACCACACACTGATAAACCAGACTTTACTAGACACGGTCTGTAGACATTTAGAGGACCAAAGAACTCTGATACCAATTTTGTTATGACCCAACTCCACGGTCGATGATGGGTTCCCGAACTAAACACTCGCATATACCATTGCTAACCATAACTAACCTATCTCTTATTTGAGTCATAGTATGCCAACAGGCAATATAATATATAAGCCGATGAGGCTATCGTATCATATCGGCACAACTATACATACATACATATACACAACCCACATACATGTCCATAGACCTCTAAGAGTAAGAATAGTAACATAAGGCGGAACAGGGCCCCCGCCGTATCCGTGAACAAATAAATATATACATTAAGGGTTAATACCAAAACTAGGCTCTGGCACTATGGAGTGCTTCATAAATGCTGAGTGGAACTCCTACGCTGACGGATCCCCAAAGTGTGCATCTGTACCTGTAGACATAAATGCAGCCCCCTACCCCCCCGAGAAAAGGGGGGTTAGTACGACATATGTACTGAGTATATAAAGCATAGACATTATAAGGAAATTACAGTTGGCATAGGGATGCAGGGGCAAGTGTGACATCTAATCATTTACTGTACCTGTAGCTTATAACATAAGGTCGTACATACTATCATCACGTACTTTACTGATCCCGTTAGGAGACTTGGTGTAATGACTACATCACTTTGTTATCATAAGCATCTGTATACTATTAGTGCTATCTCATATAATAATGCCGAGGAACGCACGGACCGATTCATATACCATATAGTAACACCGAGGAATATTTGGTCCAATCCATATATCATATAGTAATACCGAGGAACATTCGGTCTGATCCACATATCATATAGTAATGCCAAGGAATATTTGATCTGATCTGTATATTATATAGTAATATCGAGATAACTTCACATACTTACTACTTTCCATCATATAGAAGCGTTGGGAGGCAATAACACAACTAGTATAGGAATTCTACCATCGAGAAGTGAATAAGACTTATTAGTCATACTTGGAGTTCTATGAATGTAATTATCCCCATATTTCGTATATCAATCACTTAAGGCTAAGACATGCCAAAAGAAAAGAAGGATAGCTTCACATACATCTTACAGATTACTCTTACATGTTCGACTCATCGTCTCTTGAACCTATTTAACATGAAAGTAATACTAAGGTTAATGATCTTTCACTTTCTAATTTCCAACTCTATACCCAAGTACTCATAGGAGTTATTTCCTTATCCATTACCCTCGACTAGTTTGTTACTAGTTCTGAACCTACCGAAAATCGGGCAGCATCTCCCTTATAACTTCAATATCCTTGAGATTTTAACTCGGCCACAATGTCAACAACCATACAAAAAACAACAACCAGCATCATATTTACAAGTAAATCACTCAAACCTTACACAGTACAAGCTCCAAACAACTAGCTCCACACTACGATACAAAAATAGAGGTTTTAATCTTTATTTCGCAAAATATTTCACCATACCAAACGGAGGATCATATGGATGCAACCAGAAGAACCCACACCCTTTTTAAAACACTTTGAATCCCTCCAACATGTAACCAAACCAGCTGCACCCTTAGCATCACAACGACAACCCACTACTTGACTTCGATTTAACGCTAGCGATATCAATTTAGTTTGTTTCTAACATCAAGCATCCTTATGCAATTCTTACACTTCCAGCCTCATTTAAGACATGTAATATACCCCATAAAAACATCATAAACTTCAATTTGAAAGGGAAAGCATTACCTTTTCTGAAAGTTGCCAAAACATGCCTCAGAGGTTCATTTAGCGCGCCTAAAACTTTGTGGCTGTTTGATAACATTTTGGGCTTGTACAAACAAAAAATTTTCATTACTAACACCTTAATAACATCTGGTGCACCCTAGGTAATTAATTTTCGGTACGAAATTGGAGAGTTACCTTTTTGTCTCCTCCAAAACTTAAGCTCTCTCTTCTGTCTAGCTCAAGTTTCTTTTCTCTTTTCTTCTAGACTTTTCTTGAATATTTTTGGATAAAAAAGAAACTTAAAGGATAAGGATGACTTAAAACTCTTCAAGCACATATATATATAGGCCACCTTAAGGGGTGACACGTGTCAATCCTTAAGTGGTGACATGTATCAAGCCCTTATAGGGCCAAGGCATCACCCCCTCCACTTAGGGGTTGCCATATTGCATATCAGGCCCACCCCCTTGCTGCAGCTACTGCCACATGTCACTCCCTCATTCTTCCACATGGCACTCTCTCATGGGCTGCCACGTAGCACTTTCTTTTCCTCCTCGTGGGTTCATAATCTCGTCTTGCTTTACAAACCTTTGTAATACTTACTACATAACCTTGGTATGTACTCAAGTAGCTTATGTAAGTAAGTCGAGTTCCACGACTCATTAATTGGCCTCCAATTCCTTTCGGATTCTGATAACCACATTTCCAATCTTTCCTTCTATGGGGTGCCACATTCTCGCTTCCTTAGATTTGTTTGATAGTGTCATAGATTATCCGTCTCACATGACCACTTATAAGAAGCTTATGATACTTTCAAGAAACTTAAGAAGCTTAAATAAAAAATTAAGAAGCTTAAGAAGCTTGAGAACTTTCCAAGAAACTCAAAAACCTCTCAAGATACAAAAGTCTTTCAAGGTACAAAAGTATGGGTGTAACATCAACAATACCAGGAGTCATGTTTTATCCATCCGAAACTTTTCCCAAAATACACCTAGGACATGAATACTATTAATTTATCATGCTCGATGCCCAAACCCTCCTAAGTTCATACAATTCAGTATACAAGTCCCTAAACATGCTCATCCTAAAGGGAGGAAACCGTAGCCTACCTGTCACTTTAACTCAAAGAATCTGACCTTTTCTTTAGGAACGGCCTTGAAATGCTACCATGTTATCAAAAGAAGAATCACAACATCAATACAGTTGTTTAGACACTAAAATTAACTAATTTGGAGATGGGCCATTTTCGAGGTCTAAAACTAGAAGTGTAGGACCCACATACGAAATTCCAAAATTATCCCCAAAAGTAGGTCCTAGATGCTACCCAAAGCTAGTGATAAGAAAAAGCACAATTCATGTACTAGAATCAGCTACAACCACACATGCAACCCAATCTCAAGCTTAAGCTAGAAAATTAAAAGGGACAATATTTAAGAATGGTGAATTATGAAAAATAAACTTCCCACCTCCAATGAAGCTTCTAATGCACTCCCTGACTCACTAACACATTCCCCTTAAAATTCTCTTAAAATTAGACCTGTAATTTGCCAACTTTGAGCTCTTAATGAGAAAGATATAAGCAATTGAATATCAAGGTTCAAAGTTGACCGCCTCTGGTATTTTAAATAAAGTCCAGACGGAATTGCTCATCGCAATTATGGAAAGGAGAATGAGATCGTGACCTACTAGGAAATATACCCTTGCGATCATAGATGTTTGACCTCACAATTGTGATGACTAAAATATATTCAACGTGGGTAACTCCTTTTCGTGATCGCAAAGGGAAAGGGACTAGACCGTCTTGATTGCGGCCAACAACCTCATAAACGTAAAGTCCATGATGGCTGATACCAACATCAGCTGTAACAGTTGGTTTTCACTAAGTTCAAATATTTCGACAGGGTGCTCAAAATTCATTCAAAATCCCATGTGTGAAAACAAGATATTCTATGCCACCAAATTCAATATTCCAGACTTAATGGCGCAGTGGAAATTTCCATACAACATCATTACCACTGTAAGTGGGTTCCACACCCAAGTACCATTTTGAACCTAATTCCATGAAGGACCTCGAGATTATATCAAAAGTCTCGGAAAGCAAACGAAGGGTCGTTTTAGACCAAAATTAATATTCCAAAACTAACCACGCTGTTAGAATTTTCATCTGAGCTAATTTTCCAAAATGTCAACCAAATTCAACCGTAGGCCAAGTTTCAAAGGTAACAGCACCAAATGGCCCCAAACTAGTATCGATTGCCTCGGTACTCATGTCGACCATGCTTCTAGTATAATTTCGCAATTTTGAGGTTGATGAACTATTAAAATTTCATTTTGAGGTCATTTTCCTAAAGTTATGACAGAAGTCAACTTTTCAAGTTATAAAAAGTTCAAAATAGGGAAATGGTTCTAAAACCCAAATGAACGATGATGATACTAAATAGTCAGTGCCAGCAACTCATAAATGACTTGGGGTTGCTACAAGAATGCTCTAAATAATAAAATAAATGTTTTATTTCTAAAATAACCCGGTGGGTCATTAGAGGGATTAACTCTGCCTGTATGGACTCGGTCTTATCAGAACCTAACTGGTTTCTATGATTAGTAGCGTGGGCCTCAAGGTCATATATCCTACACTAGGGAGATCTTCTATCTGAACTCAGACTGAAGTTGGGTCACCTTCTATTATAGCTGTACCTGGACCACCCTAGGTAGTCACTCAATAAATAATCTACCAACGCCTTGTCTTTTGATGATCCTGCACCAATCTCTTAAGGAGTACACAAGGGACAGTAGTCATCATACTTGAAGCTACGGGTATGGACGGAGTAGTCCTGGTGTATCCTTTGGGTCACCTCCTTTAAAGATAGTGTTGGAGGAGGTGGGCGTACGGTTATAAGGATTGGTACAACTAGATGACCAATCTTGGTCTTGTAAAGTGGGTTATCTAAAATATTCATCAATGCCGCATTTGTGTACTTCTTCACTATGGTGCGGCACTTAAAGTATTTGCACATTGGGATACCTACAGCCTCACACCTCCCAAATTACGTAAGGGAATGGTAACCCACCCTGATCATTAAAATATTTATAACAAATCTCTACCATAATCAAATGACCTATGTGTAATCTAAAGAGATCCATAACATATGCTATTAGTGATGTCTATGCTGGGTGGAGTCTGTTGTTATTTCTTGTTGGTTAGAGATCAATATGAAAAATGGTCCACCAAAACTTCACCAGAAATGTGAGGGAGGCCTTAGTAATCAATTACTTTGGTTTAGTGACCCAAGGAGCATTTACACCCTCAATGGCAATCAACCCGATAATCTACTATATAATCTGAAGTTACTCCACTAGGATTCTCATACGCTTCTTATTAGTAACCATATAGTATTGGTGTGTGTAGAGATCACGTTCGAACATCAGTGTGGAAGGGTGGACCATACCAGAACCTATTTATCGTGGTCTCAGAGATATATACTATCTTTCCATGAACTTGTTATTAATTCAATGGTAGTGACCTTAATACAATAGCCTTTTCTTCTTTTTTAACGTCTTATCAAGAATCTCATTTAGCATCATAAAGGCATAGGCAGAGTAGAACTCAAGAGTGAGATTCATTCCATAATAGCCCATATTCTTAGTTATCCACCTAAAATGATGCTTGTACATGAAATCACTGATCTCAGACAATATGGAGAGGTTGTCGGTGATCACCCAAATTTCTGCTACAGTGGCTCGAGTTTTTAAGACCTTAGAGCCTTTGGTAAAGCCATTGGCAAAAACTTCATATGAGCCCAGCATAACCCATCTATTTCTCTAGATTGAAATAAGCTTGCATCACTCTATCGAATCACTTTCTTTCTTATTTGTAAACCACTCAATACTATCTGATTCATCTTCACCGCTGCCTTCTGCACTTTCCTCACCCTTAGACTACTCATTTTCTCCAATACCTTCCTCTTAGAATTGTGCCTCTTTCCTATTTTCCTTATTGTCCAAGTTGGCTGCCTCCTCTTCAGACTAGAAGTAGTAGCTACAGCCTCGGCAATTGCCTTGGCTCTAGTGGTGGGAGGTGCATGAGGAGAAATATTGGTGGGGAGTTGCACCTCAGATTAGTGGATGAGTCACTTTCTTACTCCAACTCGGACTTATGAACTGATTCCTCAAATATGGAGTCGTGGAGTCGGGATGTATTCTTGGTACGCCTTAGTGTCATGGTACCTATGGAAGTGACAAACGGATAGTATTTATACAAAAAAGTGTGACGAATTTATGCAGGTACTCAGACTTTCCCACATTTTATAAATGCATGAAAATGATCATTAAGAAATAATGTCGCTCAATCCATCATAGGGTGATCACAAGCTAAAAAAGAAATAAAACTCTTTTTCGGGATTTTCCAGTTCTTCATAATTTTTTACGTTTTTTCTGCACGGTAGACCTTCAGGGGTCATGAAGGGAATTATAGACTGTGAAGGGTTCCTTGGTGACTTCTAGAACCAAGGTTTTAGAGAAATCCCTAAAAAAATTAAAGTGTTGGGACCATGGACAACACCATAGCCAATGATAAAGTTCACGGTGTGTGATTCCTTCCATTATATTACACTTAGAGAAATCTCATATATGGAGACAATGGACCTCCACCACGGGACGTGAAGTGCAATATGGTGTGTGGTAAAGGTCATCATCCCTAACCCACATAGGTCTGCTATTTTTTATCCTCCGATTAATCCACACTCAATATCCAACACACACATTCAAGAATTTTCAGCATATGAACAACATAATTAGTATGTACAAGCATTAAAACAACTACCCACTATTTTGTCCCAAAAAACTACAAAATCAAATTAGAATTATTCCCAAATAATATTTTACAATCACAAACACACCTAGTTTTGAATTACCCCCAATAATATATGCACAAATTATCACTACCAAGATCCAACCCCAAATTTACATAAAAAAAGAGTTTAAAGGATACATACTTTTTCATTTCACTTGACATAATTTGGTCGATGTTGGGAACTAGAGACAAATGAATGACTCAAACAATGCAATATTACAACTTTGAATCCGAGAAAATTTGAGGGGATTGTGCAAATCTTGGGATGGAGGTGTTGTTTCATGGGGGAGAAGGGTAATGACCCAATCTGTTTGAATGTGAATGGGTAAAAAACCAATACCTTCATAGATCATGAAGTGACAGTTTTCCCAATAAGAACTAGGTTTGCCTCTTCACAACTTTGCAATGCCTTGCTAAGATTTAACAAACAGTCATTTAAAGTATGACCTACAATAGAAAAGTCATCCATGAATACCTCTAGAGTATCTTCTACCATATTTGATAATATTGATATTATACACCTCTGGATTATGGCGAGCATATTACATAGTCCAAAACGTATATGCTTGAATGCAAATATGTCATATAGACATGTATAGGTGGTTTTATCTTGATTCTCTAGTGCTATATAGATTTGATTGTAACCGGAGTACCCATCTAGGAAATAGTACCAACTTTTACCCACCAATATATCTATCATCTGTCCATGAAAGGCATTGGGAAATGGTCTTTCAAGGTTCATTTTTTGAGCTTCTTGTAGTCCATGTAGACTCTCCATCCTATGACCAACTAGAGTGTAACTAGCTTATTCTTATCATTCACAATAACCACCATACTACTTATTGGTTTCTTGTAACTTTTTAGGATGCGATAAGCGCCCAAACCTAATCTTCATTCAAATCTGCAGAAATAATCATTGTTAAAGAATTATTTTTACCCAAGAACACATACCTCAGATGATATGGTAGATCTTTCAATTCAAGTACATGCGGCTCCTCAATAAATGGTTTGGTTGGAGGAGTTGGTCTATTTTTAAAATCAAGATTTAGCTTTTAGGAGCTTGAGAGTGTGATCCCATGCCCTACAAAGCATTTAAAGTTTCACCAAACTCCTCTAAGAAATCACCCTGAAAGTTCATGATCACGACTGCCAATGTCTCGATGGTGAACCTCTCCTCAATAGATGCCTGAATAACTTCTTCCTCAGCTACGTTGATCGCGGGCAGCATAGTCATGTCTCTATGTTTCTTCATGGGTTTAAAAACATTAAATTTTACTTCATCTATTTTAAGCCTGAAGGTGAGCTCGCCACTTTCCATGTCTACCAATGTTCTGTCTATGGCAAAAAATGGTCTTCCTAGGATTATAGGGGCTTTAAAGTCCACATCATAGTCGAGGATGACTGAATCAACAAGGAATATGAACCTATCAACTCTCACCAAAACATTACATAGGATCCCAACAGGCTTCTTTACTAATTTTTCATCCATCTACAACCTCATTGAAGTCCATTTAAGGCCTCCTAAGCCCAACTATCTCTAGATTCCAAGTGGTATCAAGTTGGTACTACATCCTAACTCACATAGAGCCCTGGCGATTGCAAGTGGCATCAAGTTGATACTATCTCCTAAGTTGCATAGAGCCCTGGAAAAAATAAATGCACCAATAGTACATGGGATAGTGAATGCTCCTGAGTCCTCATTCTTTTTAAACAATGACCTTGTAGAAATAGCACTACAATGGTGTAGGTTGTCAGCAGGAACGAAGGGGATTGTCCTCTTCTTAGTAACATGGTCATTCATGAACTTTGCATAACACACAATTTTCTCCAACACTTATGCACATAGATGGTTCATAGATAGATCTTTCAGTATGGTGATGAATTTCAAGAACTTCCCTACCTCGGCCTTCTTTTTCAATCTATGTGGCAATAGAGAAGGTAGTTTGCGAATTTGTGGCAGTGGTTGTGCTACCTGTGATTCCACTGGATGTTTACCTTTTTCCTTCTTTCTTATCTTCGACCCTACCACTATCTCCTCAACATCATTATCGTCATTAACTAGAACTATATCATGTGACCTATTCTTTTCCTATTCATCAACATTAGATGCGACATCCTTATCCTGCTCAATAGTTGCAGGCGATGGTCCCTGAATTATCTAACCACTCTGAGTTGTCATTGTCGTATATTTCCTATCTTTCTTTGGGTTTCATACAATATCAGTGGGAAGTGTGCCATTTTCCTTTAATTTTATATTGCAGATAACTGACCCATTAGGTTCTCTATTTGTTTGATAATAGTGGAGTGTGAATCTACAAGCTGAACCATGATCAAATCTTTGACACCTACATCAGATGGCTCTACCTTTTGTAGAACCTTTTCCAGCATGTCTTCCATCTTCGAGTTTCCAGAGCAAGTGGAAGCCCAATATCTATTCCTAGGAGGTACACATACTTTTGTGGTCGTTCTTGAAGGTTTCTTTGCTTTTCTAATTTCATTGATCACGGTTATGAGCTCTATCATAATAGACATCCTTCATCTGCCTTGATTTCTAGAATTCTATTTCCGAAAACCCCCTTAGTTGATCAAATATTTCACTTCCTCTTCAAAATATATCTCTGGCTCATCATACCTGTTTGTACCTCCAACTGCATTTACCTTCTCAATACCTCTAGATAGCAATCACTTAGTAAGTAAATCTATCAGGGTATTGATGTGAGCCATATACTAATCACGCTCTTCTTCTCTTTTCCTTTGCTCAGCCGACATCTCGAATGTATAACCCAAGCCTCAAACTTAAAATATCTGGTGTGCCAAGCCCTGCTAGTCTTCTAAACCTAATCTAAGATTTTTGACACTTCTGTGAAGGTTGTGAACATAAATGACCCACTACAAGCTTGATAAACTATCGACTTAGTCATAAAGTTGCACAATATATAGAATAGCTCCATCACATGCTCGTCTTTAAGATTATGATTTTGTGTATTGAGTTCATCCTTGATCCGCAACTTCCTAGTAGGTGGAAACAAGTGTTCCAAAAATATTTTCTTTAGCTCTCTTCCAATTTATGATTAAGTCATGTGGGAGCTCATTTAGCCACTTGATTTCCTCCCCAGACAGAGACAATGGATATAGTCATAGGTGAATTGCAGTTTGGCTAACCCCATAGATGTCACAAGTTTTGCATATAGCAATAAAGTTCATCAAATGTTGATGTGCCTCCTCTCCAGATGCTCCTTTCAATAACCCTTTCAAGTTCAAAAGATAAAGTATGGTTCTAGTGATGGTGAACTTCATGTCTTTAGGTAGTGGAGGAAGAGCTATTGCCAAGTGGTTCCAACTCCATCCTTACCTAGATTATACTTATGTTGTGATAAGTTTATAGTAATCTAGTTTTTAGGAATATTATGCTTTGCTTATAATACATATGTTTCTTAGTCCTATTTCATAAACATAAAAATTATTTTGGGTGGTTAAGGTGAGGTGTAGAAATCTTGTCAAATAGTTTCGATGCCAACAGACAGTCGTTCAGCCGAAGGGATAGGAATTTTAGACTGCAAGGTGGTTTATTTGACAATTTCTTTTAAAATCCAAAACCCTTAGTATAATATCCTTGTTATAATTCAATGTTTATGCATTACAGACTTAGATATCTATATGTTATAATTAGTTCATAACTTTTCAAAGAACTAACTATTACTATTCACGTATCTCCTCACATAGTATAATCAAGGGCATTCTCTCTTTAATGAACAATCATCAGTATACTGTTAATAGTGTTAATTTGTCTATCTCTAAGGTAGAAAATGATTTACAAAACTAGTCTATTCCCAAAGAACCTTTTGAAAAAAATTTATTAGTTAGGAAATTTTTCCATGTTTAAAAAATATAACATTAAGACGTGTGAGTCTACTATTACTATCAATAATTGCCTTGAAACTATCAAGTTGTTAATTGCTGCTGATATCAATAGATACCAGAAGGAGTTTAAGTTCCTTCATATTGGTCTTGTTCAAGTAGCTGTTAAACCTCTTTTTTTATAAAGGCCTGAATATCCCTATTTGTCTACTTCTTAGAGATAACAGATTGCTAAACTTTGATGATTCTCTGTTAGGGGTCTTAGAAAGTAACCTCGCTAATGGCCCAATTTACTTTAATTGTTACCCCAACTTCTTGGTTGATATCCATGATCCAAATTTTATGGATACGTTGACACTTAATGTCAAAACTAAGAATATGAATAGTAAAACCGATATTAGAGAGATAGCTATAATATAAAGGGTATATTACAAGCTAATGAAAACCCCTATAGCCCCAAAGGCTATATCTACTAGCATTAAAGGAGTTACTATGCTCATAGAAGCAAACCAAGAGAACAGTACTACCTTCGTCCCTAGGCTTCTTAAATGGGATGACATCTTGACCGATGAAGAATGCAAATTTGATTCCATCACCAACCCTCTACCCATTCAACCCGATAGATCTCAAATAGACAGGGTTATTCAATTTCCAGATGGATCTATTAACCTTAAGTTTTTAAGATCCAACTCTTATAGTCAAGCTTCTTCAAGTAGAAGAATGTCTTCGGCTAGACCTTCTTCTTTTTGCCCCCGGGAGGGAGATGACTCTTCTACTGAAAATATTGAACAAGGAAAAGTTCATGAAGTAGATTTCTCTAGAACAATTCCAAAGGTTTATTATGAGGCTACAACCCCTGGAAGCCCCACTCTTAGTGATATGAATCCCGAACACAAGAGAAAAGATTCTATAGGTGTTCTAACTTCTGACGAAACCTTTGTTCCTAACAAAGGAAAGCTAAACAAATGGTGGAAGCTTCCTCAGCACCAAAAGAAGCTTGATTGGTACAAAGCCACTTACTCCTTAGAACAAAGAACCTTATTCATAGATAAATGGTTTAGAGACATGGAAAGATTCAAAATAGAAATTGAATTTTTCAAATGGTTTGAACACTCTGGACAAATAGATGATACCCAATCATCCCTCCAAGTCCTTGTCAACAAGTGGTACACCAAAGAACAGGTGATAGAAAGTGTTACTCCCCCTCTAGAAGGACTTAGTATTCCCTATAGAAAAACCATCCTTAAAGCTTCTCCTTTCAAAAAACCTCTAGAAAAAGATTCTTCCCTTCCAACAGCTATTGATATTAACAACATTTTTGAACAAAATAACTACACCAATCAGGTTCGTCATGTTGTTTCAAAATAGATAGAAGAATCCAAAAGCAACAGTTACAACGGTATTACCCAGATTGAAAACAAACCTAGTACCTCTTACTCCAGTCCTCACATTGAGACTAGCCCCATTTTTAAGATCCCCAAATTTTCTAAGGAAGACTTTCCTAAATTAGAAAATCTCCTTAGTCAATCCAATGACATCCTAGAAAGGATCAATGACCAACTCTCCAAACTCAATATCACCAAAGAAGATCAAGTTAGATCCATCACTTTGAATTCCTCTGAGAGTAGATATCCCAACAAAAGAAATTATTACTCCAGACCCTCTTTCCTAGATGTTCTGTTTGAAGAAGACACTCTTCACCCGTCAGGAGCTACAGATGGGCATAGAATCCTGGAATGGAATATAGATGGTATGGCAGAGGGCCAAATCTATAATAGTCTCCAAGAAATGGGGATGAACATAACTGCATACAAAATGAGAGGTTGTAGTGATAAAAATGTCGCTATTCGCCTTATTGCAGGTTTCACTGGTACTATAAAGAATTGGTGGGATAACTACCTCACTGAGCAAAATAAGGCTGAAATTCTTAACGCAGTAACTACCAAAAAAACTGTAAAAGTAGAAAATGGAGTAGTGACTACTTCCGAGGCAGTCATCGAAGATGCGACGGCCACCCTTGTTTACTGCATTGCAAAGCACTTCGTAGGAGAACCTAGGCTATTTCAAGATAGAAGCCTAGAAATCCTTAACAACCTTTATTGCAAGAAACTGACTGACTTTAGATGGTATAAAGATATGTTTATCAACAAAGTCATGATCAGATCAGATTGCAATAATGATTATTGGAAAGAAATATTTCTCAGTGGTTTACCCCCACATTTTGCTGAAAAGGTAATGTCTAAAATCAGAGATAGATGCAAAGGAAAAATCCCCTATCCCCATCTCTCTTATGGATACCTTATAAGCCTTATCAATGTCATATCCATGGAACTTTGCATAGACCTTAAGTTAAAGGAACAACTTAAGAAAGAACAGAAAACCTACTCCTCTGAGTTAGGAAGTTTTTGTCAAGATTTCGGGTTCCCTGTTCTAAAACCCCCTTCCTCAAAAAAACTAGGAAAACGAGAAAGAACTTCTTCTAGTTACTCTCACAAAAGGAGATCTTCCAAGAAAAGGGAATATATAGAAAAACCCAAAAGGAAATTCAAAAGAAAATCCTCAAAAGGATCTTTTGAGGATACTTGTTGGACTTGTGGTAAGAAGGGACACAGATCCAATGAATGTCCTAGAAATAAAAAGAAGAGAAACAGGGTAAATCTACTAGAAGTAGATGAAGAAACCAAGAAAAAATTCTTCTCCATCATAGAAGAAGAAGAATCTGAATCTGACTCAAACTACTCCTCAGAAGACGAAAGTGGTGATGAGTTCTTGAATGTCGTTCATAACATTCAGTCAGAAGAAGATTCAGAATGCAATTGCAATGGAGCCTTTTGCATGTGTGATAGCAAATCTATCAATGTTATATCTGAAAATTCGATTGAAACTTTATTTTCTACTATCAAACATATTCAAGATGAAGATGCTAGAAGAAAGTATCTCATTGAGTTACAAAAGTTAGTTACCAGGCAGAAAGAAGAAAGGCCTGAAGTAACTCCCTTTAGCATGAAGCAAATCATGGGATGATTTGACTCCAAGAAGGAAGAACCTTCTATAGAATTATTCAGAGGAGAAGTCAAAACTCTCAAAAATGAAATCAGAGAAGTCAAAGCAAGACTTCACAAAGTTGAGATCGAGAGTCTCACTAATCAACTTCAAAAAGAAACTACCAGTCAAGAAAGATCTTCGAAGGCTATCCTCACCGAAGAAACTGATGAAGTCACCGAATCTCACAGGTTTGAATCTGATGCAGGTATAAAAACTATTACAAAAATAAGACCTCAGAGTTCCCATATTTTGACAAAGCTTGTAATTAACAATGATTTCATCCTTAACAAAATTGCTTTGTAAGACAGTGTACCTGACAGAAATTGTATTGTTGAAGGATTAATTTCTACAAAATATCTTACTAAGGGAACTACAAAATTATACAGCGCCACTAGAGAGCGTATTTTGATAAATTATAAACTTTCAGATGCCCATATCTGCAATAATGGTATTTGTCTTTCTAATGATTTTTTTATCACAAAAAACATTAATGAAGAAATCATTTTGGGTATACCTTTTATCACTCAAATCAAACCTTACCTTTCAGATTTTGATGCCATACGCACAAAAATTTTAGGAAAAGAAATAGTTTTTCCTTTCATCAAAACCCTTTCTCAAGAAGAAAGTAAACTTCTGCATAAGCAGACTACTTTTAAAATAAAACTTATTTCTCAGAGATTTGTTTTCTTAAAAATGGTATAAAAATTAAGCAAATTGAGCAAATTTTACAAACCCCAGGAATGGTAACTAAGATTGCCAACCTCCAAAAAACTTTTGAAAAAAAAATTGCTCTGATTTTCCTATTACCTTTTGGGATAGAAAATCCTATATGATTGACCTCCCATAATTGATGGATTCAATGAAAAGGCCATTTCTACGAAAGCTAGGCCAATTCAAATGAACCATGAATTAATGGAAGTTTGTAAAAAAGAAATTAATACTCTTTTGGCCAATAAAATTATTAGACCTTCAAAATCTCCTTGGAGCTGCTCAGCCTTTTATGTTAACAATGCAGCAGAAAAAGAAAGAGGATCTCTCAGACTGGTTATCAATTACAAACCTCTTAACACAGCTTTGAAATGGATCAGGTATCCAATTCCTAACAAAAGATATCTTTTGAAAAGAACTTATAAAGTAAATGTTTACAGTAAGTTCGACATGAAATTAGGATTTTGGCAAATACAGATTTCAGAAAAAGATAAATACAAAACTGCTTTCAATGTCCCTTTTGGACAATATGAATGGAATGTTATGCCTTTCGGTTTGAAAAATGCCCCTTTAGAATTTCAAAATGTCATGAATTCTATCTTTAACTCTATCAGTCATATATCTATTGTGTATATAGATGATGTGCTAATCTTCTCTGAGGACATCGATTCTCATTTTAAACATCTTAACATCTTTTATAACATTGTCAAGAAAAATGGTCTTGTAGTTAGTGCTAAAAAGATTAAACTATTTCAAATAAAAATTAGATTTCTTGGTCATGATTTATACCAAGGCACTTATAAACCTATTTGTAGAGCCATCGATTTCTCCGAGAAATTCTCCGATATTGTCACTGATAAAACTCAGTTACAAAGATTTCTTGGAAGTCTTAACTATATTACTGATTTTATTCCCAAAGTTAGGCAAATTTGTAAACCCTTATATGATAGGTTAAAAAAGAATCTTGTTCCCTGGAAAAAGGAACAAACTAATGCTTTTATAAAAATTAAAGGAATTGTAAAAACCCTTCCATGTTTAGGAATTCCTAACCCTATTTATTTTATCATTGTTGAAACTGATGCCTCAGATAATGGTTATGGAGGAATTCTTAAACAAAGAAGATTCCCAGAATCACCAGAACAATTAGTAAGATACACATTTGGAATCTGGAATTCTACATAAAAAAATTATAGTACTGTTAAAAAAGAAG
This sequence comes from Solanum dulcamara, assembly GCF_947179165.1. Lineage (NCBI taxonomy): Eukaryota > Viridiplantae > Streptophyta > Magnoliopsida > Solanales > Solanaceae > Solanum > Solanum dulcamara. The sequence goes on from NC_077241.1 coordinate 26,345,684, forward strand.
TTTTAGCCATAGTCCTTTGCATCACTAAATTTCAAGATGATCTTATTAATAAAGAATTCTTGCTTAGAGTAGACTGTAAATCTACTAAAGATATTTTGCAAAAGGATGTTAAAAATCTTGTTTCTAAACAGATATTTGCTACATGGCAAGCCTTACTATCTAGCTTTGATTTTCAAATTAAGTATCTCAAGGGAGAAGATAATTCTCTCCCAGATTTTTTAATCAGAGAATTTTTGCAGGGAAAACCATGAGGCCTGGAGCACCGGTAGCAAAAGGATCCTTCAAAAGGAAAGAGATAGATGCTAAAACTACTTTGGTTAAACCCTTTAACATCAGGCCAAAATTCACAGGGTCCTCTAACCGTTACTCAGCTTTAGCCAAAATACCACCCATAAATCCTTCGGTATTCCCTCCATTACCATGAAGCACATCTTCAAACATGCTTGTCATGAAAAAACCTTTTGCTCAAACCCTAGAACCAAGTTCCCTCTCTCCTTCAGGAAAACAAAGATTTTTCCAGACTCAGACTAAAGATAGTTACACCATCAAAGCTCCTGAAAGATTTGCCGAAGCAGTAACTCCAACCGCTTCTCCTTCTAAACCCAAAGAAAAAGAAAAATTTGATCTTATTTCTTTGAGGGTTATCCTAATCTTAGCTCCGGACAAGGAGTATGAAAATTATGAGATTAAACATCTCCTCAAACCTCTATATACAAATAGGAATTATGTGGATACAGAAAATCCCCTTAAAACCAGATTATTTTATGAGTTCATTTTAGTAGATACAGGATCTATTGACATAGAACATGAACTTGCTGATAAAAACAATCCGGATAGCATTGCCTATTCTACATTTACTATCAAAAAGATTCTAACCCCTTTTGAATGGCAGGTGGACCATTTACATACCCCCATCAATTTCTCCAGAGAACATAGACCCCAAACATACAACTGGTGGGACTATAAGCAAGCCTGGTTTAATTTCATATACTTACGACCCTCGTCTCATACCTGGTTCGTAAAGTATAGTCCTGAATTAGCAAGATCCATCATTCCTAGATGGTTTTATGAATTGTGGCAATGTTTCGGGGGAAACCACCAAACCATGCCAAAATTATTTTTAGAAAAATTTAGTCAATTTCAAATTGACCAAGGCATCTCTACTTTACCAGAGCACATTCAATTGTGTAAATATTTTATTCAAAAAAGAATTTCTTATATCTTAAGCTGGACTTTTAAAATTGGCAAATTTGAAAGAATCAAGTATTTCTCCAAAGAAATCCTTATCAAAGGATGGTCCCCTACCCCTAAAGAAACTCAGCCAACTTCCTTGAGAAGTTCTCCTGCTATTCATAAGTCACCAAAGAGTGATCTAAAGAAAAGACTCGAAAAAGCCTTGTCAGATTTGGAAAACAATAATAATGAAGATGAAGTCCTTCAGCTTCTAGAAGAAGCCTCCTCTTAAAGCAATGACAATGGAGACATGCTAAATCCTAAAGGAATAGCCAGAGCTTATCTAAATCCATTTGACTAAAATCCTAATTGAGTGTTTTAAAACACAAAATAATTAGTCTTCCAAATAGAGATACAAAGTATTGGAATTATTATGGAAGAAAAAGATGAGTCTCTAAAAGAGATAGATAATCTTTTGATTTAATCAAAATGGACCCCACTCCACCGAAAGTTCTTTAACTTATTCAGAAAAGAAGACAAGCTCCCGATAGGCTTTTGACCACTCAAAAGAAATGGACCCCCAAAAGCAGTCCCCTCCAAGATAAGGTAATCCTCAACGGCCAATCAGAAGAAGGCCTCTAAGATTCTCATTATCTTTTTCAGTCTATATAAAGACTTGTATAACTTCATTAGCAGGCATCAGAAAAGTTACTATAAAAATTTCTTTTAGTCTTGCTCATTTGTAATCATGTTTATAATGCTTCTGCTTCATCAATAAATCATTCAGCTCTATTATTAGATTGGTTTGATAGTATCATAGATTATCCGGCTTTTCTAATAACCACATTTCCAATCTTCCCTTCTATGGGGTGCCATATTCTCGCTTCCTTAGATTTGTTTGATAGTGTCATAGATTATCCGGCTCACATGACCACTTATAAGAAGCTTATGATCCTTTCAAGAAACTTAAGAAGCTTAAATAAAAACTTAAGAAGCTTAAGAGGTTCAAGTAACTTAAGAAGCTTAAGAAGCTTGAGAACTTTCCAAGAAACTCAAAAACCTCTCAAGATACAAAATTCTTTCAAGGTACAAAAGTACGGGGTGTAACATAAACAATACCAGGAGTCATGCTTTATCCGTCTGAAACTTTTCCCAAAATACACCTAGGACATGAATGTTATTAATTTAGCATGCTCGATGCCCAAACCCTCCTAAGTTCATACAATTCAGTATATTAGTGCCTAAACATGCTCATCCTAAAGGGAGGAAACCGTAGCCTACCTGTCGCTTTAACTCAAAGAATCTGAGCTTTTCTTTAGGAACGGCCTCGAAACACTGCCATGTTATCAAAAGAAGAATCACAACATCAATACAGTTGTTTAGACACTAAAATTAACTAATTTGGAGATGGGCCATTTTCGAGGTCTAAAACTAGAAGTGTGGGACCCACATACGAAATTCCAAAATTGTCCCCAAAAGTAGGTCCTAGACGCTACCCCAAGCTAGTGATAAGAAAAGGCACAATTCATATACTAGAATCAGCTACAACCACACATGCAACCCAATCTCAAGCTTAAGCTAGAAAAATAAAAAAGGACAATATTTAAGAATGGTGAATTATGAAAAATAAACTTCCCACCTCCAACGAAGCTTCTAATGCACTCCCTGACTCACTAACGCATTCCCCTTAAAATTCTCTTGAAATTAGACCTGTAATTTGCCAACTTTGAGCTCTTAATGAGAAAGATATAAGCAATTGAATATCAAGGTTCAAAGGTGACCGCCTCTGGTATTTTAAATAAAGTCTAGACGGAATTGCTCATCGCAATTGTGGAAAGGAGAATGAGATCGTGACCTACTAGGAAATATACCCTTGCGATCATAGATGTTTGACCTCACAATTGTGATGACTAAAATATATTCAACGTGGGTAACTCCTCTTCGTGATCGCAAAGGGAAAGGGACTAGACCCTCTTGATTGCGGCCAACAACCTCATAAACGTAAAGTCCACGATGGTTGATACCAACATCAGCTGCAACAGCTGGTTTTCACTAAGTTTAAATATTTCGATAGGGTGCTCAAAATTCATTTAAAATCCCATGTGTGAAAACAAGATATTCTATGCCACCAAATTAAATATTCCAGACTTAATGGCGCAATGGAAATTTCCATACAACATCATTACGACTGTAAGTGGGTTCCACACCCAAGTGTCATTTTGAACCTAATTCCACAAAGGACCAAAAGATTATATCAAAAGCCTCGGAAAGAAAATGAAGTGTCATTTTAGACCAAAATTAATATTCCAAAACTAACCACACTGTTAGAATTTTCATCTGAGCTCATTTTCCAAAATGTCAACCAAATTCAACCGTAGGCCAAGTTTCAAAGGTAACAGCACCAAATGGCCCCAAACTAGTATCGATTGCCTCGATACTCATGTTGACCATGCTTCTAGTCTAATTTCGCAATTTTGAGGCTGATGAACTATTAAAATTTCATTTTGAGGTCATTTTCCTAAAGTTATGACAGAAGTCAACTTTTTAAGTTATAAAAGGTTCAAAATAGGGAAATAGGTCTAAACCCAAATGAAAGATGATGAGACCAAATAGTCAGTGCCAGCAACTCATAAATGACTTGGGGTTGCTAAAAGAATGCTCTAAATAATAAAATGAATGTTTTATTTCTAAAATAACTTGGTGGGTCATTAGAGGGATTAACTCTGCCTATATGGACTCGGTCTTATCAGAACCTAATTGGTTTCTCTAATTAGTAGCGTGGGCCTCAACGTTATATATCCTACACTAGGGAGATCTCCTATCTGAACTCAGACTGAAGTTGGGTCACCTTCTATTATAGCTATACCTAGACTACCCTAGGTAGTCACTCAATAAAATAATCTACCAACGCCCTTGTCTTTTGATGATCGTGCACCAATCTCTTAAGGAGTACACAAGGGACAGTAGGCATCATACTTGAAGCTACGGGAATGGATGGAGTAGTTTTGGTGTAGCCCTTGGGTCTTCCCCTCTAAAGATAGTGTAGGAGGAGGTGGGCGTACGGTTATAGGGATTGGTAAAACTAGATGACCAGTCTTAGTCTTGTAAAGCGGGTTATCCAAAACATTCATCAATGCCGTATTTGTGTACTTCTTCACTATGGTGCGGCACTTAAAGTATTTGCACATTGGGATACCTACAGCCTCACACCTCCCAAATTACGTATGGGAATGGTAACCCACACTGATCATTAAAATATTTATCATAAATCTCGACCACAATCAAATGACCTATGTGTAATCTAAAGAGAGCCATAACACATGCTATTAGTGATGCCTATGCTGGGTGGAGTCTGTTGTTATTTCTTGTTGGTTAGAGATCAATACGAAAAATGTTCCACCAAAACTTCACTGGAAATGTGAGGGAGGCCATAGTAATCAGTTACTTTGGTTTAGTGACCCAAGGAGCATTTACACCCTCAATGGCAATCAACCCGATAATCTACTGTATAATCTGAAATTACTCTACTAGGCTTCTCATACGCTTCTTATTAGTAACCATATAGTATTAGTGTATGTAGAGATCTATTCGAACATCGGTGTGGAAGGGTGGACCATACCAGAACCTATTTATCATGGTCTGAGAAATATATACTATCTTTCCATGAACTTGTTATTAATTCAGTGGTAGTGACCTTAATACAATAGCCTTTTCGTCTTTTTCAACGTCTTATCAAGAATCTCATTTAGCATCATAGAGGCATAGGCAGAGTAGAACTCAAGAGAGAGATTAATTCCATAATAGCCCAAGTTCTTAGTTATCCACCTAAAATAATGCTTGTAGACGAAATCTTTGATCTCAGATAGTGTGGAGAGGTTGTTGGTGATCACCCAAATTTCTGGTACAGTGGCTCGAGTTTTCAAGACCTTACAGCCTTTGGTAAAGCCATTGGCAAAAACTTCATATGAGCCCAGCATAACCCATCTATTTCTCTGGATTAAAATAAGCTTGCATCGCTCTATCGAATCACTTTGTTTCTTATTTGCAAACCACTCAATACTATCTGATTCATCTTCACCACTGCCTTCTACACTTTCCTCACCCCTAGACTACTCATTTTCTCCAATACCTTCCTCTTAGAATTGTGCCTCTTTCCTACTTGCCTTATCGTCCAAGCTGGCTGCCTCCTCTTCAGACTAGAAGTAGTAGCTACGGCCTCGGCAATTGCCTTGGCTCTAGTAGTAGGAGGTGCATAAGGAAAAATATTGGTGGTGACTTGCACCTCAGATTAGTGGATGAGTCACTTCCTTACTCCAGCTCTGACTTATGAATTGATTCCTCAAATATGGAGTCGTGGAGTCGGGATGTATTCTTGGTATTCCTTAGTGTCATGGTACCTGTGGAAGTGACAAACGGATAGTATTTATACAAAAAAGTGTGACGAATTTAAGCAGGTACTCAGACTTCCCCACATTTTATAAATGCATGAAAATGATCATTAAGAAATAATGTGGCTAAATCCATCGTAGGGTGATCGCAAGCTAAAAAAGAAATAAAACTCTTTTTCGGGATTTTCCAGTTCTTTATAATTTTTTAAGTTTTTTCTGCATGGTGGACCTTCAAGGGTCATGAAGGGCATCATAGACTGTGAATGGTTCCTTAGTGACTTCTAGAACCAAGGTTTTAGAGAAATCCCTAAAAAAAATTGAAGTGTTGGGACCACGGACAATACCATAGCCAATGATAAAGTTCGTGGTGTGTGATTCCTTCCATTATATTACACTTAGAGAAATCTCATATATGGAGACAATAGGCCTCCACCATGGGACGTGAAGTGCAATATGGTCTGTGGTGAAGTTCATCATCCCTAACCTATATAGGTCTACTATTTTTTATCCTCCTATTAATCCACACTCAATATCCAACAACCACCATACTATTGATTGGTTTCTTGTAACCTTTTAGGATGCGATAAGTGCCCGAACCTGATCTTCATTCAAATCTGCAGAAATAATCATTGTTAAAGAATTATTTTTACCCAAGAACACATACCTCAGATGATATGGTGGATCTTTTAATTCAAGTACATGCGGCTTCTCAATAGATGGTTTGGTTAGAGGAAGGTGAGCTCGCCACTTTCCATGTCTACCGATGTTCTGTCTATGGCAAAAAATGGTCTTCCTAGGATTATGGGGGCTTTAAAGTCCACATCGTAGTCGAGGATGACTGAATCAACAAGGAATATGAACTTGTCAACTCTCACTAGAACATCACATAGGATCCCAACAAGCTTCTTTTCTGATTTTTCATCCATCTACAACCTCATTGAAGTCCGTTTAAGGGCTCCCAAGCCCAACTATCTCTAGATTGCAAGTGGTATCAAGTTGATACTACATCCTAACTCACATAGAGCCCTGGCGATTGCAAATGGCATCAAGTTGATACTATCTCCTAAGTTGCATAGAGCGCTGGAAAAAATGAATGCATCAATAGTACATGGGATAGTGAATGCTCCTAGGTCCTCCTTCTTTTTAAACAATGACCTTGTAGAAATAGCACTACAATGGTGTAGGTTGTTAGCAGGAACGAAGGGGATTGTCCTATTCTTAGTAACATGGTCATTCATGAACTTTGCATAACACACAATTTTCTCCAACACTTATGCACATAGATGGTTCATAGACAGCTCTTTCAGTATGGTGATGAATTTCAAGAACTTCCCTACCTCGGCCTTCTTTTTCAATCTATGTGGCAATAGAGAAGGTAGTTTGCGAATTTGTGGCAGTGGTTGTGCTACCTGTGCTTCCACTGGATGTTTACCTTTTTCCTTCTTTCTTATCTTCGACTCTACCACTATCTCCTCAACATCATTATCGTCATCAACTAGAACTATATCATGTGACCTATTCTTTTCCTATTCATCAACATTAGATGCGACATCCTTATCCTGCTCAATAGTTGCAGGCGATGGTCCCTGAATTATCTAACCACTCTGAGTTGTCATTGTCGTATATTTCCTATCTTTCTTTGGGTTTCATATAATATCAGTGGGAAGTGTGCCATTTTCCTTTAATTTTATATTGCAGATAACTGACCCCTTAGGTTCTCTATTTGTTTGATAGTAGTGGAGTGTGAATCTACAAGCTTAACCATGTTGGACATAACTCCCTTCAAATCTTTGACCCCTACATCAGATGAATCTACCTTTTCTAGAACCTTTTCCAGCATGTCTTCCATCTTCGAGTTTTCAAAGCAAGTGAAAGCTCAATATCTATTCCTAGGAGGTACACATACTATTGTGGTCATTCTTGAAGGTGTCTTTTCTTTTCTAATTTCATTAATCATGGTTATCAGCTCTATCACAATAGACATCCTTCATCTGCCTTGATTTCCAGAATTCTATTTCCGAAAACCCCCCTAGTTGATCAAATATTTCACTTCCTCTTCAAAATATATCTCTGGTTTATCATACCTGTTTGTACCTCCAACTGCATTTATCTTCTCAATACCTCTAGATAGCAATCACTTAGTAAGTAAATCTATCAGGGTATTGATGTGAGCCATATACTAATCACGCTCTTCTTCTCTCTTTCTTTGCTCAGCCGACATCTCGAATGTATAACCCAGGCCTCCAACCTTAAAATATCTGGTGTGCTAAGCCCTGCTAGTCTTCGAAACCTAATCCAAGATTGTTGACGCTTCTATGAAGGTTGTGAACATAAATGACCCACTATAAGCTTGATAAACTATCGACTTAGTCATAAAGTTGCACAATATATAGAATAGCTCTATCACATGCTCATCTTTAAGATTATGATTTTGTGTATTGAGTTCATCCTTGATCCGCAACTTCTTAGTAGGTGGAAACAAGTGTTTCAAAAATATTTTCTTTAGCTCTCTTCTAATTTATGATTGAGTCATGCGAGAGCTTATTTAGCCACTTGATTTCCTCCCCAGATAGAGACAATGGATATAGTCACAGGTGAATTACAGTTTGGCTAACCCCATAGATGTCACAAGTTTTGCATATAGCAATAAAGTTCATCAAATATTGATATGCCTCCTCTCTAGATGCTCCTTTCAATAACCCTTTCAAGTTCAAAAGCTAAAGCATGGTTTTAGTGATGGTGAACTTCATGTCTTTAGGTAGTGGAGGAAGAGCTATTGCCCAGTGGTTCCAACTCCATCCTTACCTAGATCATTATCCTCTAGAGCAAAATCAATACGCCTCTGTTGTGCTTTGCCTTATTGCACTAGTGGATTATGCAGGGTGCATCCTCCACGTCTTCCTCCTCATCCCCGATATTATCTTTATTACTATGATTGCCTCTAGCTTGAGATTTTGCAAGATCTCTCAACCTTTGCACCTCGCACTCTTGTGCATTCATTTTTCTAATTAATTTTTGTAGTTCAGGATCTTGAGGGAGCAGTGGTTCTCCCTTACTTTGGGTATTGGGCATGCACTAGTATGTACCCTAAATGAACAAAAACAAGAAATAAAAATAAAATTAGGAAATAAGACTACAAACCAAAATAAATACTAATAGAATATTTTAAAGTTGTATTCCCCAGCAACGACATCAAATTTGATACGCCCAAACTTACACTTCAATTAAGAGGCATATAGTGATCACTTTCAAATATAGAAACCAACTAGGTTGGGGTCAAACCCAAAATGAATGCGGATGAATTAAGTCTACTAGCATTTAAACTCAGCTGTAGTCAATATTTTCAAATAATAAACATGCATAAAATAAACAGGGAGGGGGGGATTTGTTGTTTTAGTATGTAAAAGTTCTCGGTAATAGAATAAAACAGACTTAAGGTTGTAAACAATATAAGATGGTAACTAGGACTATGTTCCCCATGATATATAACTCAGTAGTCATTCGTTATTGGTCATATCGTATCAGTGTATCGCATAGAAAATATAGCAAGTTATGTACATTTAAACACATTCTGGTCCTATTAAATATATTTCACTCATCACCTCCTAGTCTCAAAGTGTATTACCAACTAACTCATACTTTTGATCTCAGAAAAATATTCCCTCCCAAGCTCAAGTTCTTGGACAAAGATTTCGACTCTGAATCTCTATTGTAGTTTTCTTTTCCTAATCACTACCCTTCTCTTTAGCAAGTAATGAATATAGGTGAGTTTTAATGCATGCACTCATTAAAAGGAAAAGAAGATGAAGAAAAGTAAAATGAAATGTTCAACACTTAACGTCAATCACCTATACGTTTGCCTACATTATTGCGTCATGGTTCTGACAACCCAAATTATGGGATCAATATAGAATTCACAAAACAATACTCACATTTATAGAAAAGTAAACCTCGAATCATAAGATAAAGAATGAATCAACAGCGAATAAAGAATTAGATTGCACATTTGAATATTGAAAAGGAATCAACATATGGTTTCAGAATTTTCACAATATTCGCAAGTCAGAAAAATGCATCACCCACAAAATAAAATAAATTCGTGAATTTATAGAAGCACAAAACCTTCTCATAAATCAATTAGGAAAACTTAAGTTGGCAGAGTTCATGCCAAGGGACCATGGACCGTATTAGCCTTCACGTCTCGTGGTTATGCCTCATTGTGCTTGACTTGACTCCATCACTATGTGGGCCTTTCCTTCTTCACGGATAGTCATCACATCATGTGGTCCTCACTACATCTCATACTGGTCCGTGGTACTCGTTATATAAAATAATTTCTTCCATTAGCATGTCCTTCACGAGCCCTTGTTATAACTCATGGTGGACTCCATAGTTCATGATGGGTCTCCTGGAGTTCCACTTAGACACATTTTCAATATATTTAGGCTTTAACCATCTCAGAACCATGCTAGCCACCACGACCCATACAAGGTACCACAACTCGTGGTAGCACCTGTAGTCCTTGGTACTCATAAAAAATGCCTCAACTCTTAAAAAATCATCCAAACTCATGCGCGACTTAATTTTTCCAGCAAAATAAACAAAAACACACATCATATCTACAAAAACATATTTTCATAGCACACTAATACACTATTTTTAGCATCAAAAGTGTCGTAAATATGTGACACATCAGTTGCGCATCAACTTAAGGGGGTTGCACAAGTTTGGTTTGATTAATGAAAGAGTGACAAGACTAGAGATATGGGTGAATGGGAAGACTTCAAGAATACTTTCCTTGACGATTTGTTTCCATTGGAGTTGAGGGAAGCCAAGGAACAAGAGTTCATAAATTTGAGGCAAGGGAACATGAGTGTAAGGGATTATGCTCTCAAGTTCACTAAATTGTTGAAATATGCTTATTTCATGGTTTTTGATCCAATAGTTTGTATGATCAAATTTGTTTTAGGTGTGTCAGACTTGGTGGTCAAGAAATATAGGACCACCATGCTAATAAATAAGATGGACATCACAAGGCTAATAACACATGCCGAATAAAACAAGGAGCAATAGTTAAAGGAGAGGCCTAGGGAGTCCCAGAGGGATAAGATTTATGATGGTAAGTTTTCACATTGTAGGTCCGATAATGGTGGCCGCTCACAGTTTTGTCAAAATTTCTCCAGCCAAAATTCTTCTAATACTTTGTTTTCTAAGTTCAACAAAGATAGGGTGTCTAACCCTAAGCTTCAAAGAGGAGCACCAATTGTTTAACCTATTCCCCATTCAAAAAGTTTGGAAAGAAGCATCTAGGAGAATGTTTGGTGAAATCAAGTGCATGCTTTGGTTGTGGAAAGATGGGTTACCAAGTGGAGGATTGTACTTAGAGTGCTACTAGAGGTGTAGGTATCCAACCCAGACTCAAGCTCAGACTACAACAGGCCTACTGGCTCATCATATACTACTTCCGGTGGAGGTCAACACTAAAAAAACATTTATGCCCCATAGGCTCATCTGGAGTTGGAGGATTCACCCAATGTTGTGGCCGATATGTTAAAAGTTTTTGGGTTTGATGTTTATGAAATGATAGATTCGGGTGCTACTCTATCATTTGTCACTCTTATCTTCCTATGAAATTTGATGTTAGTCCCTACATCTTGTTAGACCTTTTTTTAGTCTATACTCCTGTTAGTGATTCAGTTTTCGCTAAAAGTGTCTATCGAAATTTTTCGGTCTCAGTTTTTTCAAAAATCACCTCAGCTGATCTTGTAGAGCTTATATGACCTATTTTGATGTGATTCTCGATATGGATTGGCTTCATACATGATATGTTTCTATATCTTGTAAAACTCGTAGGATCAAGTCATAGTTTTCTAATGAGCCAGTCATAGAATGGAAAGGTAGTAATTCCATGTTCAAAGGTCCGTTCATCTCATGACTTATAGCTCAGAAAATAATTTCAAAGGTTGCATTTATCATGGTTAGGGATATAAACTCTGAAGCTCTTACTCTTGAGTCAGTTTCAGTCATTAATGAGTTTTCAAAAGTATTTCATAATGATCTTTCGGGCATCCCTCCCGAAAGGAAGATATAATTCAGTATTGATCTTCCACTACAACAAATTTGGCTTAAGGCCACACAATTCTAGACAACGCTTGGAAAGTGTCTATTGGAAAACTTTTGAAGTGTGAACTTTCTACAAGGATTTTGGTAAAACGTAATTATACATATGACTACACTTATGAAATATGTTATTATATAATTCTAAAAGCAATACTTTATAAGTGTGCCCTTATAATTCTTATAAAAGTTTTACTAAAATAGTTTTCCCTCGGTATATCTAAATCCCCGCCCCCAATTTTTATAAAATGTAAAAGCCTTTGGTAGAAAGGTTCTATTTCACGAAATTTTTCTACAGCGTTTCTTTAACCAATTTTTGTATAGGATTTCTAAAATTTTGACTGCAGAATCACTGAGGAAATTGATGTACTATCACTATCACCATTAGTTTCTCAAGCTTGTGTACTCAATGAAATTGCAAGGTAGTGTTTTATCTCTAAGCAATTAATTTTTTTTTGAAAATGAAAGGAATTCGGATGAACAAAAATTAGAATCATTCATGAACCTCTGGTGCGGATGAAATCGCCAAAGCCACTAAAATTGTCTCCTGATTTTGTGTTTAGTTGTAATAAAATCAGTATATGTGAATTTGTTTGATGTGAAAAGTGGGATAAATACTCAATTGGATTGAGCTTGCTCAAATTTATGATTTGATGTTTATTTTTTATTTTTTTTTGTTTTCACTTATGAATAGTATTAGGGTTTGTTTGCTATATTTATGTTGTTTTTGAACTAAAATTAAGGGGGTTTGTGTTTATAGGATTTATTTGGTTCCTCGTTTTTAATACTCAAGTGTAATTTAGAAATTTCTTTTTGTCAATTTTCTCTTAATTTTAAGCTTTTTCCATCCAAATTAGTTAATTCTGGTTTTAAAAGGACACACATTTTTGTTAATACCACATATATGCAGAGGAACCTATTTACGGTATTTATTCCAACAAATGAAGGTAAACTATGTGCTAGCTTAGAGAACATAAGCATGATGTTTGACATAGTTTATACATTTTGGTCTTGCCATTTTATCCATAACTGCTTTGGTTTGGTGGAAAAAGAATAAAAGAGAAAAAGTATCACTTTGGTAAACACAACTAATGTTTGAAAAAGGAAGTTGATGCATTTATTCTTATTATCAATGAGAAATTATTCTTCGGCATTAGGTGGATAGTTTTATGCCCTTCTACCCCTCTCCACGTAAATACTAGACTTGGTCCACAAGGGAGGATTCAAACTTGTGATGTGCACCCACCATACATCCTGTGTGTACCAACCTAAGGAAGTTATTTATCTTAAGTTTAGGTAAATATAACTAGAGGGGGATTCATGTTTTCAAAATGATGGTTTCAACCTTTATGAATCACCAACATTGCACTTATGTGATTTTAGATTAAGAGCTTAATATTTGCTAAAATTTTATTATTTATGATGTATATTTATGCTCCGTTTAAAATAGTTGTGCACAGTTGAACATATTGAGTCTATGTTGCACGTTGTCCCATCATCCTAGATATGTAGCACTCTTACATTGATAAAATATTCTAAAGCTTGTTTCTGCATAGTGGGATTATCCTCAGGAATTAGGATTACAGATAAATCATTTCTTTCCTGTCAGTTGCCATATTGAATAATGGAACAACTTGTTACTCATAGAACCTTGTTTCTGCATAGTTTCTCAAGAACTAGGATTATAGATAAATTATTTACTTTCTTTCAGCATTCATATTAAATAATTGAACAATTTGTTTTTCATGGCCTAAGATAGACCCTAGGTACGACACGACAATTAGAATCCCAAGGGACCCCAACAAAGACTCTTAGCATATCATTCATGAGCGTACATAAGGTAAATAAGAAAATAGGCCAAAGCATAGACATAAAAGTATAGTTTCAATATAGAGCATGTGTCCAAATTCGAAATGAAAGACAACATAGACTCTAAACATCCAACATGCCTCTACTAACTCAACAGGGGCATAAGACAATCTCCTTGCTAACCCATGACAATATAATAGAATGAAATAGTCAAAAAAATGTAAATGAAAATAAAGTGTCATATTCTCAAAACATGAGGACTCACAATCAATACAAAAGAATAAGCTCTAGCCATGAATCGGAGGATGAACGTGGTCGTTGGATCCTACATTATGATACAATGTAGAAACAATATATGTGTTAGTATATGGAATGCACTAAGTATGTGAGAAGTATGCATGGACAATAAATATAGGACATAATCAATATGAATCATGGAATGCAAGACCAATATCTTAAAACATGGGTAAAAGCCATGAAAAAAATTATAACATTAAATTCATTGGTCAATGCATTCAAAAAATCATTGTAAGACCCCGAAAATATGAAAGATTCAAAACAAAGGAACAAAGGATAAAATTTTAGAAAGTTATAGAAATTGGCACTAGGGCTGACCACGGAGGCCATCACGGGATATGGTATCTATCATGGAACGTGGTGAGAAATTTCAATAGAGATTCACAGACTAAGACTGCAGGGGACGAACCACAAGGAGGCCCATCGACCATGATGAGCACCACAGGCCATGAAGCCTTCTTTGGTGACCCATCGCTAAAACCCTCAGCAATTTTCCGAACGCAAGGTCCATGGATAACTACCACGGATCATGGAAGCCCCTACATACAGTGGTATTTCCTCATGGTGGACACCCAGCAAGTCCACCTACATGACCTGCACCACGACCACCTTTCACGGCCTATCATTTATATAAAGGACCGCGAAAAGATCCCGTGGTGAAACTTCAGAGACTACTCTTCAATATTTTCCAAATTATTTCAAGTTATTTACAATGAGACCCCACCACGGGCCATGGTGATCACCACAGACCATGAAAGATCCCTGTGAAGTCCTTTCCGGCTAGATTTTAAAAGGGTTATTTTAGTCTTTTCCTTCGTTTTAAGTTTAACTGTGTCATTTTGGAGGTTGAGTTCTTTTAAATAGAGACCCTAAAACCTCTAAAACCCTCATTACCCATACTTAGACTCGATACACTAAATTTTCCCTCCTCTCAAACTCTCTCAAGAACTTCAAAACAAAGCTAGGGTTTTCATCTCAAGGCATTTCAAGAGTAATTTCTTCTTCAAGTTTCCATAGGGATTTTATGTCCCTAAGGTATGTGAGTTTTCCACCCATAGAGCCCAAGATTTTTTCTCAACCTGATATTTCAATTCTAATGATGAATCTTTATGGGTCTTTACATGAAGACTCTAAATGTATAGATTATGATGTATTTAAAGTTTTTTTTTACATATATTGATGTATATTGACTCTTAATTCCATGAAATTAATGATTTGATAAAGTGCCAACATGAGGGCTTGATAGTGATTTTAAGTGTATATGGTTGCTTGTTTTTGTCACAACCCAACCCCGTAGGCCGCGACTGGGGTCCGACCTGGACCCTCGTGTACCTATCTGTCGACTATAGTCAAATTGGACTATTTATAACGTGATACTGCTCACAAAAACCTCAATAGGTTAAAAAATTTTCTAGTTCATATAGCCTCCTAGATATAGGAACCAAACACATGAACCCAGTGGGTGATAAAATATTTATACATGTGTAGCCTCTTTCATTTGCATCATGTCATGAAAGGGAAAGCCAGCCGACAAGGCTGCAATAACAGAATAGCTTTTACAATATATCGCATAGGCATAACCAAAATAAACTCCTAAACAACCCACACACATATGTCTACAAAACTCTAAGAATAGGAACAACAATATATGGTGGGACAGGGCCCCCATCGTACCCCTGCATAAACAAATATATACATCACAGGACCAGTACCCAAAAGCTAGGCTCCGAAATAGTGGAGTACTTCCAACATAGCTGAACAGAAATCCTAAGCTGGCGGATCTCTGAAATGAACATCTGTACCTGCGGGCATGAAACGCACCCCCCAGAGAAAGAAGGTCAGAACGATACATGTACTGAGTAGATAAGCATACATAACTGAGATAACAACTGAAACAAGGATGCAGGAAACTAAGTATAGCATTTAAAAAGGTACTGTACCTATATCTCATAAAATAAAGCCATGTATACCATTATCACATACCGTATTTGGCCTGCTCGGGGACTCGGTGTTACAAACACATCATCTATCATGATAAGCATATGTATATTTTTAGCACTATGGGATGTACAAACCAATTCATGTATACAACAAGCATATGCTGAGGAACGACGGCCCGATCCATATGTCACATGATAATGCCAAGGTACGACGGCCCGATCCATATATTATATGATGATGCCGAGGTACGATGGCCCGATCTGTATAATACATAATAATGCCAAGGTACAATGGCCCAATACATATATTGCATAATCTGTTGTGGAACGTACGACCCGATCCTTACATAGCAAAATGTGTCGAGGTACATCCGGCCCGATCCATATATATATTATAATGCATATACGTGCACACAAAACTCTGTAATATATCAAACATCCCTTAGATATCATCATAAAGCATGTTCAAGAGCCCCTAGGTATAGGAGCTTACACATCCCAATACTATTCAACTATAGGAGGCTCAAGGGTCATAGTTCAACTACTTCAAGGCCCTTATCATTCAAAAGTAGGTACAAGTCATGAGTTACATCCAGAATCTATAAATGGGGCTATATCCAAATCCATGTCCTATAGAACCTTTAGTCTAGTCTTTCTAGAAGCAGGAAAAGACAAGCTTTACATGCACCAATTCCTATCACATGGAAGACTTGAAAAGTAATGACTCAACTTGTTACAAGATTTAGAATCAGTAGGAAGTGAACAAGAGTCTTAACTCACCCTCAGAGTTTTAAGAGTGGAATATCTTCAAACTTCATATACACAATACTTACATCTAACTCATGCCAAAAGAGAGGAAGAATAACTTTACATACACTACTTCTCAGCATATAGAAGACTTGAGGAATGGAAGCTTAACTACTTTAAGAGTCTTAACATTCAACACTGAACACGAACTATGAATCATGAATCATGTTCCGAGCTCATGAATAGAGTTACCCCAAGATTCATACACATATCACTTGTCACTTAGACCTAAGACATGCCCAAAAGAAAGAACAGATAGGCTTTACATACTTATACCAAAATATGCCAAAAGAAGGAACAGCTTTACATACCTTTTACGTACTTCTATTAATCGCGTTCACATCGTCGTCCTCCAAACCTATTTAACATGGAATCAATACGAATATCAATCACCTTAGACTTTTCCAGAATCTTATATTACCTACGAGTATTCACAACATTCATTTCCCCGCTCGCCTTCTCGACTAGTTCCTTAACTAGTTAAGGCATTAACGGAAATCGGGCAACACCTCCCCTATAATATGCCCTATCCGAATTTACAATTACACTCCGAATAAATACATCCAACCAACAAAAACAACCTGCAGCACATTAATAAGCATTTCATACCAACATAATACAAAACAACTGCAAATGAGTCGCTCGAAACCACGATACCAAAATAGGATTTCTAGTTTCCATTTTGCAAAACCTTTAACTATAAGAAACGGGGGGTCGGATGGCTACAACCACAAGCTCCCAAACCCCTTTTAGTATACTTCTAGTTCCTGCAACACAACACCACAACCTGCAGCACCACACCATAAGCCCAACACCTTGCTTCGACTACAATTCAACTATAGCGACTCCAATTTACTTTGTCTTTAACGTCCAGCAGTTATATGAAGTTAGTACACTTACAGAAGCATAAAAGATGTATAAAACACCCTATGATAACACCATAAACTTCAAATTGAAAGGAAACACCTTACCTTCCCCGAAATTGGCCAAAACTAGCCAAAACCTAGCCTCGGAAGTTCCTTAGAGTGCTGAAAAGTAGTGGACTGTTCGTATATTTTTTGTGCTGATCCAAACCATAAATTTATGTTATTAACAACATCATAAAATTTCCAAACCCTTACCAAAACGTGGGAGAATAGAACCACACCATACCTTAACGAACGGCTTCCCAAACTTGCTGAAAATTGGCTTTGGAAGCTCTTGTTGCGGCTGAACTTCGGTGGCTGTTTGCAGCCCTATATTTCCACCCAAATTAATTAATTTAAGTTGTTAAATACCTTCATTTAACCGAGGGATACCTTAAATAATTAATTTATGGAACATAATTGGAGCTTACCTTTCACTTTGGCCAAAGCCGTCGCCTTTCTCTCTTAGTCTCTTAGGGTTTTCCTTCATTTATTTTGTTCTAAATGCTGAAGAATGAACTATGTACAGCATCTAATACATATATATATATATATACCTTCTTAGGAGGTGAAACATGGCATCCCCTAGGGGTAACACGTGGCAGCGCCCTAGGGCGCCACCTCAATCATGCGGCCAATCCAAAGCTACCACATGGCAGCATGGGGTCCACCCCAAGTAGGTGAGTCACCTACTTGCTTCAAGTAGGTGCGTCGTCTCCTTATCTCTCTTCCGTAGTTTCGTAATCGCATCTCACTTTAAGAGCCTATGTGTTCCTTGCTACTTAAGCTCGATGTGTACTCAAGTAGCTTAGTATGCAAAATGTCCCAAATAATAGCTTTCACAAGTACGTCAAGTCCTACGACTCACTACTTAGCCTCCAACTTCTTTCGGATTCTTGTAACCCTATTTCCAATCTTCTCTCTTATGGAATATCTCCTTCTCCATTCCTTAGGATTATTTGATAGCGTTATAGTTTATCCGA
This sequence comes from Solanum dulcamara, assembly GCF_947179165.1. Taxonomy (NCBI): domain Eukaryota; kingdom Viridiplantae; phylum Streptophyta; class Magnoliopsida; order Solanales; family Solanaceae; genus Solanum; species Solanum dulcamara. The sequence continues at coordinate 26,364,103 of NC_077241.1, forward strand.
CTCACATGACAACTTCTAAGAAACTTAAGAGCCTTTCCAAAAACTTAAGAAGCATTCCAAGGTACCAAACTACGGGGTGTAACATCCTTCCCCCCTTTAGAACATTCGTCCTCGAATGTGAACCAAAACCTTCCTTCGGATATTAAACCGACTATATGGAGAGTTCCTCTATCCCATTTCCATAACATATACTTTCCTCGAGCAATCAATATTAGAGTTCCAAAGGTTAAGATTACTTATAGACGTAGGGAATAGGTACGGATACTTGTGTTTCCTTTCCTCTATCACTTCCCGGGGGTCACCCATCCTAGTACTACTCTCTCCTAAGCAAGCTTAACTTCATAGTTCTGATGGGATCCGGTGCGTTAGTGCTGGTATGTTCGCATCCACCCCTTAGGGGATTTCGTTTGAGGTTTAAGCATTCCCATTTACATATGATAGCATCGGTTTATTTTATCTTATGCTTGAACTTCTCTTGTCCACTTCCCCCCTTTAGGGTGTATCCATGTCATTGTCTGTTTATTTCTAACTTTCCAAATGCATATGAGTCCTTTCCAACCTATTTAGTATACTGTGCTATTTCCATATCTTCCTTTACATCACCTATACTTTAGGTTACCCCTATACGAAACCTTAATACAATCATGAGGCGCTTAGAATCCTCAATATACAGTACCAACTCTAGTCTTAAACACTGGTACTCAAGTAATATCCTTACTGTAGCAGTGCATGTAAAGACACATTCCATTCGTCCCAATCAGTAATTAACTTGTAACTGTTTATCCCGATGTATCAACTCAGTTGGTTCCTTAATATCTCATTTTATCCAGATCTAGGTGTCATCTGTAAATCATCTCTTAGTCTCACCAGTCTTTTCTAGATTCCTTTTCCATACCCATATTGACCTCCTTGTTACTATTACCATCACTTTACTCATTAACTTATTTCTCAAGGTCAGCCTTACTCGTAGTTTAGTCACATCTCATTCTTATTATGGACAAGGCATACTACAACCTTGTAGCTCCTTCTCCTTTAATTTCTAGGAAAATTTGGGCAGAGTTTCCTTTGTATTTTTCCCTATCTTAACACCTGCATGCAGGAAATACCAACAATGCCTCATAGGGTCAACATACATATTCATACCTTATCATACTGCATCCACACAGGGAATTCAAAATCAACCGTATGAAAATGGACTTACCTCATATGTGTACTCGAACTGCACCTGTTGCACTTTCCTGTCTATTTTTTTCTTTTCCATTTTAACTTTACATGTCAATCATACTTCAATACCTAACATGCCATATATCTTTCGTACCTTTGCTTACCTGCGTACTTTGTAACTTCTAATACCGTCAGTTACTTCTTTTATTGATGTTGTCCTTCCGCTAAAAGCATAGGTTAGTATGAGGAATTTCATTCCCTATGACTTGGCTCTATTGTACAATCTTAGATATGAAAGAAAAGTAACATCCTAAATATCCCGTAGCCTCTTATCTATAGATGTGGTGCACAACACACCGATAAACAAGACTCTACTAGACACAGTTTGTAGACACTCCAAGGATGAACTGCTCTGATACCACTTTTGTCACGACCCAACCCCATGGGCCACGACTGAGGTCCGACCTAGACCCCCATGTACCTATCTGTCGACTATAGTCAAATTGGACTATGTATAACGTGATACAGCTCACAAAAACCTCACTAGGTTAAAAAGTTTTCTAGTTCATATAGCCTCCTAGATATATGAACCAAACACATGAACCCAGTGGGTGATAAAATATTCATACACGTGTAGCCTCTTTCATTTGCGTCATGTCATGAAAGGGAAAGCCAACCGACAAGGCTTCCATAACATAATAGCTTTTACAACATATCGCATAGGCATAACCGAAATAAACTCCTAAATAACCCACACACATATATCTATAGACCTCTAAGAATAGGAACGACAATATATGGCGGGATAGGGCACCCACCGTACCCCTACATAAACAAATATATACATCACAAGACCAGTACCCAAAAGCTAGGCTCCGAAATAGTGGAGCACTTCCAATATAGCTGAGAGGAAATCCCAAGCTAGTAGATCTCTGAAATGAACATCTGTACCTACGGGCATGAAACGCAGCCCCCTAGAGAAAGCGGGGTGAGAACGATACATGTACTGAGTATATAAGCATACATAACTGAGATAACAACTGAACAGGGATGCAAGAAACCAAGTATAGCATTTAATAGGGTACTGTACCTGCATCTCATAAAATAAAGTCATGTATACCATTATCACATACCATATTCGGCCACTCGGGGACTCGGTATTACAAATACATCATCTATCATGATAGGCATATGCATATTATTAGCACTGTAGGACGTACAACCCGATTCATGTATACAGCAAGCACATGCCCAGGAACGACGGCCTGATTCATATGTCACATGATAATGCCGAGGTACGATGGCTCGATCTATATATTACATGATGATACCAAGGTACAACAGCCCGATCCGTATAATGCATAATAATGCCGAGGTATGATGGCCTGATCAGTATAATGCATAATCTATCGTGGAATGTACGACCTGATCCTTACATAGCAAATGTGTCGAGGTATGTCCAGCCCGATCCATATATATATCATAATGCATATATGTGCACGCAAAACTCTGTAACATATCAAACATCCCTTAGATATCATCATAAAGCATGTTCAAGAGCCCATAGGTATAGGAGCTTACACATGCCAACACTATTCAACCTATAGGAGGCTCAAGGGTCATAGTTCAACTACTTCAAGGCCCTTATCATTCAAAAGTAGGTACAAGTCATGAGTTACATCTAGAATCTATAAATGGAGCTATATCCAAATCCATGTCCTATAGAACCTTTAGTCTAGTCTTTCTAGAAGAAGGAAAAGATAAGCTTTACATGCACCACTTCCTATCATATGGAAGACTTGAAAAGTAATGACTCAACATGTTACAAGAGTTAGAATCAGTAGGAAGTGAACAAGAGTCTTAACTCACCCTCAGAGTTTTAAGAGTGGAATAACTTCAAACTTTATATACACAATACTTACATCTAATCATGCCAAAAGAGAGGAAGAATAACTTTACATACACTACTTCTCAGCATATAGAAGACTTGAGGAATGGAAGCTTAACTACTTTAAGAGTCTTAACATTCAACAGTGAACACGAATTATGAATCATGAATCATGTTCCGAGATCTTGAATAGAGTTACCCCAAGCTTCATACATATATCACTTTTCACTTAGATCTAATACATTCCCAAAAGAAAGAACAGATAGGCTTTACATACTTATACCAAAACATGCCAAAAGAAGGAATAGTTTACATACCTTTTATGTACTTCTATTAATCACGTACACGTCGTCGTCCTCCAAACCTATTTAACATGGAATAAATATGAATATCAATCACCTTAGACTTTTACAGCATCTTATATTACCTATGAGTATTCACAACATTCATTTCCTCGCTCGCCTTCTCGACTAGTTCCTTAACTAGTTAAGGCGTTAACGGAAATCGGGCAGCACCTCCCCTATAATATGCCCTATCCGAATTTCCAATTACACTCCTAATAACTATAGCCAACCAACAGCAACAACCTGCAGAACATGTATAACCAGTTCATACCAACATAATACAAAACAACTACAAATGACTCGCTCAAAACCACGATACCAAAATAGGGTTTCTAGTTTCCATTTTGCAAAATCTTTAACTATACGAAACGGGGGGTCGGTTATCTACAATCAGAAGATCACACACTTCTTTTAGTATACTTTTAGGCCCTGCAACACAAAACCACAACCTGCAGCATCACACCATAAGCACAACACCTTGCTTTGACTACAATTCAACTATAGCGACTCTAATTTAGTTTGTCTTTAACGTCCTGCACTTATATGAAGTTCTTACAGTTACATCAGAATACAAGATGTATAAAAAAACCCTATTATAACACCATAAACTTCAAATTGAAAGGAAATACCTTACCTTCCCCAAAATTGGCCAAAACTAGCCAAAACCTAGCCTCGGAAGTTCCTTAGAGTGCTGAAAAGTAGTGGACTGTTTGTATCTTTTGGGTGCTACTCCAAACCATAAATTTATGTTATTAACACCATAATAAAATGTCCAAACTCTTACCAAAACGTGGGAGAAGAGAACCACACCATACCTTAACGAACGGCTTCCCAAACTTGCTGAAAATTGGCTTTGGAAGCTCTTGTTGCGGCTGAACTTTGGTGGCTGTTTGCAGCCCCATATTTCTGCCCTAATTAATTAATTTAAGTTGTTAAAAACCTTCATTTAACCGAGAAATACCCTAAATAATTAATTTATGGAATGGAATCGGAGCTTACCTTTCACTTTGGCCAAAGCCGTCGCCCTTCTCTCTTAGTCTCTTAGGGTTTTCCTTCTTTTATTTTGTTCTAAATGCTGAAGAATTAACTATGTACAAAATCTATTACATATATATATATATACCTTCTTAGAAGGTGACATATGGCATCCCCTAGGGGTGACATGTGGCAGCCCCCCTAAGGCGCCACCTCAATCATGCGGCCAATCCAAAGCTTCCACATGGCAGCATGGGGTCCACCCCAAGTAGGTGAATCACCTACTTTCTTCAAGTAGGTACGTCGTCTCCTTATCTCTCTTTCGTAGTTTCGTAATCTCGTCTCACTTTAAGAGCCTATGTGTTCCTTGCTACTTAAGCTCGATGAGTACTCAAGTAGCTTAGTATGCAAAATGTCCCAAATAATAGCTTTCACAAGTACGTCGAGTCCTACGACTTACTACTTAGCCTCCAACTTCTTTCGGATTCTTGTAACCATATTTACAATCTTCTCTCTTATGGAGTATCTCCTTCTCCTTTCCTTAGGATTTTTTGATAGCGTTATAGATTATCCGACTCACATGATGACTTCTAAGAAACTTAAGAGCCTTTTCGGAATCTTAAGAAACTTAAGAAGCGTTCTAAGGTACCAAACTACGAGGTGTAACCGTTTTGAGATGTTTAGTTTGAAGTATTTCCATTACTCTCATGCATACAAGAAACTCTTTAAAATACATTTGAAGGTTTTATGAAATGAACCCACCTAGTTTTCTTATGAGAAGTGAAGTTGAAGTGAAAGATTTTGACTGAAAATGAAAGTTATGAAGTAAGTGGTTATGTATAGGGAGTCTAATGAAATGTTGAATGATTAAATATCTTCTTATTCAAAGTAAGATTTCAATGTGAATGGACAATCCTCTCTTTGAATCAAAGAAAATATTTTAATGAGCTATTCCACTGAATGATGATTCTATATTAAAGTTATATAAATCTTATTCTATGGGATTGACCTAGAACCAATGTAGCATGTAAATGGGAAATCGACCTAAGGGGTTCTTAAATAAAGTTTCATGATGCATTAACTATACATCAACATAGGGGCCCTTGTCAAATATTCTAGTCTAGTAGATCCTCGATTAGCCATTTAAGTCAAAGTTAATGAAATGATTAAAATTGATGGAGTTCTATCTGGAAAGTAGTCTCCCAGTTACAACGTAGGGCATTATGTTAGATTTCATGTAATAGCTCGCATGGTCTTAAATGTCGGTTATGGTAACTTTTCCACAAAATCAATGTTTTAAGGTTCCATATGATATTTCTCATGCATGTATTCATTATTACATATTGCTTATATATATGACTTGATGTTGTTCATTATAGCATGCTCTCTTACTTAGTACATTCAAAGTACTAACATATATTTTTGCCTATATGATATCACCATGTTGGAACTAGCATTGCTCCAAATTCTCCTCTTCATGGCTAAGATGATCATTGAAGGCTACCACTTTTGGTGAGTTCCCATAATCCGGGAATAACACTCCTAACCTATCTAATTATGTTATTTTAGACATTTGAGTCACATTTTGGTATTTTGACCTAATCTTGAGGGTGAGCTAGGGACATGTCTTAGCCCTTGCCAAGTCATAATGTGAAAGGTGTTATTGGGCATAGTAAACGATGATATGTTGACTTTGATTCTTATTGAATGTGAAACCCCTTAGGCCCAATTACCACTTATGTTTCTGCTAGTTGTTGTTTATCATTAACTATGAAATACTCCATGAATGCTAAGAGGCTTGGGTGAGGTACCTCTGGGTGCTTCATTCATCGTGTCGCATCTAGGCCCTAGGTTGGGATCATTACAAACTTGGTATCAGAGCTTGATCTTTTAAAATAGTCATCAGAGTCCAATATACCACGTAAAATAGGGTCTTGTTCATGGTTGTGAAGCACACCAAAACTATGAATAGAAGACTATGTGATGCTTAGGAAAGTTTTCACTTCTTTCAAATTCATGTCGTGCCTTAGAGTATCCTAAGCCTACCTCTAACTAATGACCCATTTTGTATTGTCTAGATCATGCCTCATGGAAGACCCCCTCTAGAGCAAGGGTTGACGATGAGTACCAAGCTCCGCTGGTTGTTTATGTCCTACATCATGAGGAAGGGGTAATCCATGGCGATTTTTGCAATATCATTATGTTGTTTCTTAAGCCATAGCCAACCAAGGGAATCAAGGTTTACCTCCTCTCTAAGTACAAAATCCAGCCTCTTAGATTCAGGATTTCCAAAGGATGAATCTGCCCGATTTCGATGGTTCTAAACTATATGAGGATTCTATGGAGTTCATCAATAAGGTGAATCAAAATCTAGCTATCATGGGTGTGCCACCGAATAAGAAGGCCAAACTAGTGGCCTATCAACTCAAAGTTATGGCTCGAGTTTGATATAAACAATGGGTTGTTGAGAGAGTTGAAGAAATGGGGCCAATAAGATAGGAAGAGTTCAAGAGTACCTTCCTAGCTTACTTCTTTTCATTGGAGCTAAGGGAGGCCAAAATCTAAGAGTTCATCAACCTTCATTAAAGGAGTATGAGTATGATGGAGTATTTCCTTAAATTCACTAAGTTGTCAAAGTATGTTCCCTTCATGGTCTCTGACTCCCAAGAAAGGATGAGCAAGTTCATTTTTTGTGTCTCAATCTTAGTGTCTAAGGAGTGCAAGATGGCCATGGTTGCCAAGTATATCGACATCTCCCTACTAATGACTTATGAAAAACAAATTGAAGAAGAGAAGTTGAGGAAGTGGTCTATAGGGTTCAAGAAAGCTAGAGTGGATGGTAGAGGGTTCAACCCTCAAAGGTCTTGTTATGGTAATAATGGCAAAGGCTAAGGTAGGAAACGGTTTGTGGAAAAAGGTTCCACTAATCTCCTCCTCCCAAATTTAACAAGGATAAAGGTCCTAATCCAATGGTCCCAAGAGATAATGTTGGTTCCCAAGCTTTCCCCCATGTAATAAATGTGGTAGGACCCACAAAAGGGAGTGCTTGGAGGGCTTAAATGCATGCTCCAAATGAGGCAAACTGAGTCATCATGCTATGGATCGTAGAGGTCATGGTAGTGGTAGTCCTCAAGGACAAATTGCTCATGGCCAACAAGGTCAAGGAGGTGGCCAAGGCACCAACCATTTCTATGCTTTGCATGGGCAGAAAGAGGTTGAGGAAGCACCAAATATTATTACTGGTATGTTAAAGGTCTTTACTTTTGATATATATGCATTATTGGATCTGTGTGCAAACTTTTCATTTGCTAATAGGTTTGATATTTTTCCTAAAATTCTAATAGAGCTTTATTTGGTGTCTATCCCCGTGGGTGAGTCAGTTATGGTTAGAAAGGTCTATAAGAGTTACCCCATGTCCATCATGTATAAAGTTGTCCCTTGTGATCTCATAGAGCTTAACATGGTATATTTAAATGTTACACTTGGGATGGATTGGTTACATGCGTCTTATGTTTCCATAGATTGTAGGACTCATCGAGTCAAGTTCCAATTTCCAAATGAGTCTATTCTTGAATGGGATGGTCGTAATTCAGTGATGAAGTGTAAGTTCATCTCTTGTCTTAAGGAACAAAAATTGATTTCCAAGGGTTGTATTTACCATATTGTGCTGGTTATGGATGTCGACTCTGAAAGTCCTCCTCTCGAGTCAGTTCCCATAGTCGATGAGTTTCCCGATGACCTTCCTAGTGTCCCTCCCAAAAATAAATTTGATTTTCATATCAATCTCATCCCCGATACCCAACCTATCTCTATTCCTCCTTACCGAATAGCCCCGACAAAATTGAAAGAGTTAAAGGAACAATTAAAGGATTTAAAAAAAGGGTTCATATGGCTGAGCATTTCATCATGGGGTGTTCCCATGCTATTTGTAAGGAAGATAGATGGGTCTTTTCGAATATGCATAGACTACCGTCAATTGAAAAAAGTAATCATTAAGAACAAGTACCCAATCCCTAGAATAGATGACTTGTTTGATCAATTGCAAGGGAAAAGTCACTTCTCCAAGATCGACCTTCGGTCCGGCTACCACAAACTAAGGGTGAGGGAGTTTGACATTATTAAAATGGCTTTTCGAACAAGGTATGGAAATTTCGAGTTTGTAGTGATGAGTTTTGGAGTTACGAATGCGTCGACGATGATTTTGGACCTAATGAATAGGGCTTTCAAACCCTACCTTGATACCTTTGTTGTGGTCTTCATTGATGATGTTTTGATTTACTCTCGAGGTGAAGAAGAACATAAGATTCACTTGAGAATTGTGCCTCAAACATTGACAGATAGTTAATTGTTTGCAAAATTTAGTAAGTGCAAAGTTTGGTTACAGGAAGTGGCATTTCTGAGTCACATAGTGTCTGGTAATAGGATCAAGGTTGATTCTATGAAAATAGAAGCGGCCAAGAATTGGCCTAGACCATTATCTCCTTTGTATATTAGGAGTTTCTTGGGTCTAGATGGATACTATAGAAGGTTCATCGAGGGGTTTTCATCCATCTCATCTCCTATGAAAAAATTGACCCATAAGAAGGTAAAATTCGTATGGAGAAATGTGTGTGAGAAGAGTTTCCAAATGTTGAAAGATCAACTTACCTCCACTCCTATTTTAATACTACCAGAAGGATTAGAAAGGTTTCTGGTTTATAGTGATGCTTCAAAGATTGGTTTGGGTTGTGTTTTGATGCAAAATGGTAAGGTTATAGCCTATGCTTCTTGGCAATTGAAAGTGTATGAACGAAACTACCCTACCCATGATCTTGAGTTGGCGGCCATTTTTTTGCATTAAATATTTGGCGACATTACCTCTATGGGGTGCATGTGGATGCACACATCGATCATAATAGTCTCCAATATGTTTTTACCCAAAAATACCTCAATCTAAGGCAAATGAGGTGGCTAGAACTCCTCAAGGACTATGATATAAGTGTGCACTATCATTCAGGAAAAGCCAATGTGCTTGTCGATGCATTTAGCAGAGTATCTATAGGGAGTGTGGCTCATGTGGATGAAGGGAAGAGAGAGTTAGTAAAAGATGTTCACCAGTTGGCTAGATTAGGGGTGAAGTTGTGTGCTACCGATGATGGTGGTATGGTTATTCAAAATAGGTCCTAATCCTCTTTGGTGGTGGATGTTAAATCAAAGCAAGATATTGACCAGGCATTTATCAAGTTAAAGAAGTTGCTGAAAGAAAAAAAGGTAGAGGTCTTTTCACAAGGAGGAGATTGGGTGAAATACTACCAATGTTGGTTATGTGTTCTGGATGTGGATGGCCTAAGGGGTCTAATCTTGATGGAGGCTCATAATTCTACGTACTATATTCATCCCGGCTCGACAAAATGTATCAAAACTTAAAAGAGTTCTATTGGTGGGGTGGCATAAAGAGGGATATTTCGCATACGAATATCCGAATTGCTAACAACTGAAGGTCGAACATCAAAGGCCGGGTGGCCTAGCCAAAGACATTGAAATCCCCACTTAGAAGTGGAAATATGGGAACATGGATTTTGTAGTGGGTTTTCCTCATACCCGTAAATGTCATGATTTGATTTGGGTAAATATTGATAGATAACAAAGTCGACTCAGTTCCTATCGGTCAAAACTTCTTATAGTGCTGAAGACTATGCGAAGTTGTATGTTCGAGAGTTAGTGAGATTGCATGGTGTACTGTTGTCCATTATTTTGGATCGTGGTACCCAACTCACCTTTCACTTTTGGAGATCATTTCAAAATGGCCTCAAAACTAAGGTTAAGTTAAGCACACTTTACATCCTCAAACCTATGTGCAAGCAAAAAGGATAATTCAAATACTAGAAGATATGACAAAGGATTGTGTGTTGGAGTTTTTTCAAAGGAAATTGGGATGATCACCTACCTCTCATCGAATTTTCCTATAATAATAGTTACCACTCAAGTATTAAGATGGTACCGTTTAAGGCTTTGTATTGGAGACGATCTAGATCTCTGGTTGGGTGATTCGAAGTAGGTAAGACGACATTGTTGGGTCTCGAATTGGTGCTTGATGCTTTAGAGAAGGTTAAGGTCATTATAGAAAAGTTGAAAATGGCTCAAAATAGTCAAAAGTCCTATTCCGATACTAGAAGAAGGGATCTTGAGTTCCATATGAATGATTGGGTGTATTTGAAGGTTTTACCTGGTGTGGTTCGGTTTGGTAAGAAAGGTAAATTGAGCCCTAGGTATGTAGGTCCTTATAGAATCTTAAAGCGGGTTGGCAAGTTTACCTATGAGTTTAAATTGCCTTCGAAAATGGCCACAGTCCATCCGGTGTTCCATGTGTCTATGTTGAGGAAATATGTGGGAGATTCAAGTTCCATAGTGACCTTTTATATAGTGAACGTTGAAGATAATTTGACCTATAAATAGATTCCAGTTGAAATTTTAGACTGGCAAGTCAAGAGATTGAGAAAGAAAAAAGTTGCATCTGTTAAAGTCCATTGGAGAAATCAACAAGTTGAAAGTGCTACATGGGAAGAGGAAGCAGATATGATGAAACGTTACCCTCATCTCTTTCATTCTACTCAAGCCTAAGGTACCAAATCATTCATGCTCAAGTATTTAAGGTTCTTATGTTTCAGTTTTCCCAAGTCTTCATATGCATTATTATTCATGAAGTTGAATTTTAAAGTTATGATTTATGCTAAAGTTTAAAGATTTCATGTTTGATACATTTCAAGTGACATTGTATATATATTGGATTGCTAGTCCTCGTTCCATGTCATCGTCTATACTAAGGATTATGATTCGAATATGAATGTTCCTAAGGGGGAGATATTATAAGACCCCAAAAATATGAAAGGTCCAAAACTAAGGAACAAAGGATGAAATTTCATAAAGTTGTAGAAACTAGCACAAGAGGCTGATAACACAGGCCATCACGGGTTGTGGTATGTATCACAGACCATGGTGAGAAACCATGGTAGAGATTCAGAGACTCAGACTGCAGGGGACAAATGAGGACCACAGAACATGGTGAGCACCAAATACCATGAAGCCTTCCATGATGACCCCTCCCTAAGAAGCTTAGAAATTTTCCGAAGGAAGGGTCCATGGATGACCATCACGGATTGTGGAACCCTCCACAGACCGTGGTATGTCCTCATAGTGGACACTCTCTAAGCCCATCTGAAGGACCTACACACAGCCTCCTTTCAAGACCCATCATGCATATCACGTACCGTAAAAAGGTCCTATGGTTAAACTTCAGAGACTACCCTATAGGCTTTTCCAAAATCTTTTTCAAGTCCTTTACCACGAGACCTCACAACAGGCCATGGTTAACACCTACCATGAAGGGTCTCCATGAAGTCCTTTTAGACCAGTTTTAAAAGGGGTATTTTTAGTATTTTCCTATATTTTAAGTCTAAATGGTGTTGTTTTGCAGGTTTAATTCTTCTATCTAGAGACCTAAAACCTCTAAAACCCTCATTCTCCATACTCAGATTCAATACACTAAATTTACCCTCTTCTCAGACTCTTCTAAGAACATTAAGGCAAAGCTAGGGTTTTCAACTCAAGGATTTCAAGTTTCCTTTCCTCTTCAAGTTTCTATTGGGATTCTGTGTCTCCAAGGTATATGAGTTTTCTGTCCAGGTGTCCTTCCACCCATGGAGCCCAAAAAATCTTCTCAAGTTGATCTTTCAATTCTAATAACGAATCTTTATGGCTCTTTACATGATGACTCTAAATGCATATATTATGATTTATTTTAAGTTTATTTACATATATTAATGTAAATTGACTCTCAACTCCATAAAATGAATTATTTACTAAAGTGCCTACATGAGGGCTTGAAAGTGATTTTTAATGTATATGGTGGGTTGTTTTGAGATGTTTACTTTGAAGTATTTCCATCACTCTCATGCATGCAAGAAACTCTTTAAAATGCATTTGAAGGTTTTATGAAATGAACCCACCTAGTTTCCTTATGATAAAGTGAAGTTAAAGTGAAAGCTTTTGACTGCAAATCAAAGTTATGAACTAAGTATTTATGTAAAGGGAGTCTTATGAAATGATTGAATGATGAAAGGGCTTATTAGACAAAGTAAGGTTTCAATGTGAAAGGACAATTCTCGCATTGAATCAAATGAATTGTTTTAATGAGCTATTCATCTGAATGATGAGTTTATGTTAATGTTATATAAATGCTTATGCCATTATGATGTTTAAATGTTATTCTGTGGTATTGACGTAGCACCGAATGTAGAATGTAGATGGGGACTCAACCGAAGGGGTCCTTAAATAAAGTCTCATGATGCATTAATTATGAGCTAACATAGGGGCCCTTGTCGGCTATTCTAGGCTAGTGGATCCACAATTAGGCATTTAAGTTAAAGTTGTTATATTCCATACTTTTGTACATTGAAATGTTTTTAAGGTTCTCTAAAACTGCCATGTGATCCATGTTATCCTTGAACTTATCAAATAATCCTAAGGAAGGGAGGATCTAACGCCCCATATCTTACATAGACTAGTTCTATGTGAAGTAGTAATGGTTTGAAATAGATTTGGAAAGATTTGAAAGGCGTTCGAGGCCAATTTGTCATAGTAATTAGCCTACTTGCTTAAGCTACTGATTTAGATGTCTTACATAATTAAGCTATTTGAGTACACATCTAAGTTAAGTAGAAAGGATCACATAGGTTCCTAAGGTAAGACTAATTCTAACCTACTAAAAACAATAAGTAGGTGATGCACCTACTTAGAATGTGTGGACCGCATTTTATTAAAAAAAAGTCAAGTAGGTGATGAAACTACTTACGAACTTGTGGCAGGAATTAAGGAGGTGATGCACCTACTTTCTTAAAGTAATGGACAAGATTATTCTGGGATGCGAGATAGAGATTTTTATTCGCTATTTTAATTAATACACGAATTGGTTATATATTTTATTTGATCTAGATTATTTAGTGAGGATTAGGGATTAATTGAGATTAATTAAGTTAATTAGACCCCTAAGTGGGCCCCACAAATATGTGATAGAGTGTAATTGGCCCTTGGATCTTAATGGGACATATGCTAGATATGTGTCACCCCTATGTGTTGTATATAAAGGGAAAATTGATGACTAATAACCTCATTTCATCTTCTCCACAAGATTAAACCATAGAGATAGAGAAAGAAATGCTCACGGCTATGGCTAAGCCAAATCAAGTTCACCAATCTTGATTCAAATTAATTTTACATGGTGTTTTAAATCAAAGGAAGGTATATGGTAATGTGAATTGGTCCTTGAGGGCAGCAAGGGTGGTTATCAACTGAAGTTGCCAAATTCAGCAAATTAAGAAGTCAAGTTATTAAGATAAGATTTGATTATATTCTACACGTTTTAGTAGGTATTTGGACTTGTTATAAATTGGTGGATATGAATTGAATACATGGAATTATGTATGTTGATGTTGAAGTATTGTTGAGACATGTAAGGGAGTTGTTGTGGTTGGAATTGATGAATTAATTTTAAGTAGTATTTTGGGTTGTTATTATCATGAATTATCTGATTAGAGTGAAGGAATTAAATGGTTAAAGTTGAGGTTGAATTTGTGTTGTGGGCTGTTGCAGAACTTGTGGTGATATTAACATAGTTTTCTTGCATATGAATGAATGATGTTGTGGTCATGTGTGGTCTGGTATAAATCATGAATTTGGATAAAAATATTGTATGAGATAACATATGAGAAACATAGGTGGTTTTCTTGGTGTATTCGTAGGTGTTCATAAGATTATAGGGCATTTCTTTATGTTGTGGTTAGGGGATGTTTTGTTATGTTGTTGTTGTTCTTGTTGAGTTTGGAAGATTAATGATAATGACTATACATTGTGTTGTATGTTTGTTGGGCTATTATGGGGTTATTTAGATGAAAATGTTATGACTATGGATCATTAAGAATAACATGCATATGTGGTAGTCATATGTGGATTTTTATCGAATGTTGTGAATGTGGGGCTATTAAGAGTATCCTTGAATCTTATCTTGGCTATTCTAAACATGGAATTTGAATGTGTGATTGTTAATGCTACTTGATAGTTGTATGGCTGACTGGGATATGAGAGAAGTGAGCTATATAGGGGAGGTGCTAATGATAAAGTACATTTAATACCTTTCCATCGCTTGACTATGGTGCTTAACGTCTTAATATAGGTTGACACACTACAAGCAGTGTATACATATTATGGCGAATAGGTGCTAAATGTGTCACGACCCAACCCCGTAGACCGTGACTGGGGTCCGACCTGGACCCCCATACACTTATCTATTAGCTGAGGTCACAGTGAATCATAAGTAAGATAATATCATGTAATAGAGCCCCACTGGGCGATAACATTTTCATACACTGTAGCCTTTTTCGTTTGTATCACAACATGATAGGGCACGCAAGCCGACAAGGCTGCCATAACATAGTAATATACATCATATATCACGTAGACCCAGCTGAATCAAACTAACATACACAACCCACATATACATGTCTGCAGACCTCTAAACATATAAATGACAACATATGGCGGGACAGGGCCCCCGCCGTACCCCTGAATGGATAAAACAATTTCTATACATCCGTAGACAGTATAAAAAACTAGGCCCCGATACAATGGAGCCTCTTCCTGCTGAGCTGCATGGAATCCTAAGCTGACGGACTCCCAAAATCTGTATCTGTACCTACGGGCATGAACGCAGCCCCCCCCGAGAAAGGGGGTCAGTACGATATATGTACTGAGTATGCAAAACATAATATAATACAACTGGAAACATATCTGAGATAGAGAATCAGGGGATAAGATATCAATTCAGAAACCTGTACCTGTACTTTATGAATTACAAAAACATGCATGTTCGAGTCATATCATATAGCCGGCCCTTTCGGGGGTCCGGTGAATCATCTCTGTAAAATCATCATGGCCCCAGTGCCATCACCACCTTATTACAACACATCATCATATATTTATACACGTATCCTGGCCCTCTATTGAGGGACTCAGTGAGTAATGCAGTGAACTGTGCACGAGAACATATCCTGGCCCGGGACTCAAGGAAAGAAGTGTTACGGTATACACGAGTAGAGTAGTGAGTAACTATATGCAATTTAAATCGTTATCAGAGACTCGACAGAATAAGAAAGTTAAGCTTTTATTTGAGAACCCAAGTAACGGTATAGTCATCTCGAGTGTCCTCTAAATTCCATTATGGGCTGTCTCAATTATGATCTCGAGGCTCCTAGACATGTACTAAAGTAAAGCCAAATCGCTTATGGAACCAGAAACATTTGTTAACATATAGTCTGTAAGACTTGGAGCCTGTACATTTTTTACCTTTTTAACATATAAAAGTTTCCAGGGAAATAGTTCGATTATTATAAAAGTTCGATATTCAGACGTAAATAAGAGATGCTAAGAATGGAGTTACCCCGGAACTCATATCATGTTTAACCTACAACCAAGACATGCCAGAAGAAGAAAGAGAATAAACTATAAATGGTCTGTACTTTCCTTTATGGGATATGCATACACATATTTCATACCCAGCCCATCATGGGGCTCGGTGAATCAGTATGGCATCATAATCTCACTTTCGTACCAAATACGTATCAAAGGAAATGAGAGATAGCTTTCCACATACTAGTGTTTAACACATAGAAGCCTTACTCGGCAACACTCAATTCTTGCAGAAATTCCAATACTAAGCAGTGGATATGGGTTATGAGGCATACTTGGAGTTTTGGGAATGGAATTATCCCCACATTCCACACACACTTTATTTAAGGCTAAAACTTGCCAAAAGGAAAGAAAGATAGTTGTATGAACTTATACCAAAACATGCCAAGAGAAAGCTTTACATACCTTTTGGGAGTTACCCTTTATCCTGCTCGTCTCGTCGTCTTTCGAACCTATTCAATATGAAAGTAATACGAATATCAACTACTCTTAACTTTCCAGCATCTTGGATTACGCTTTAATGTTAATGGAATCTATTTCCTTAGTCGTTTCCTCGACTAGTCCTTTAGTTTGTTAAGGCGTTAACGAAAATTGGGCAGCACCTCCCCTATAATGTGCCCCATCCAAATTTCCAATTAGGTCCCTAAGACATACAGCCAACCAACAACAACAACCTGCAGCAATTCATACCAACAATATACAACATACACTCCAAACGACTTATTCGAAAATACGATATCAAAATAGGGCGTCTAGCCTTTATTTTTATGACGCCTTTAATTATACGTAACG
This sequence comes from Solanum dulcamara, assembly GCF_947179165.1. NCBI lineage: Eukaryota > Viridiplantae > Streptophyta > Magnoliopsida > Solanales > Solanaceae > Solanum > Solanum dulcamara. The sequence goes on from NC_077241.1 coordinate 26,380,765, forward strand.
AGGGGTCATGGGGTCTCAACCAGCAGCACCCTAACCCACATTAGGACATATTTAGGCCCTGCAACAACAAGCCACACCCCTTCAGAGCAACTCACAAGAACAACACTTTGTTTCGATAACAATTCAACTATAACGACTACAAATTAGTTTATTCCGTAAGCCAAGTATTTCTAAGCCATTTTAATATTTCCAGCCACCAATAGGTCGTGTAACATGCTCCATCATAACACATAAAGCTCAAATTTAAATAAGAAACCTTACCTTACGTTAAACTTGTCAAACTCGCCAAAACTATCCAAAATGTGAAATCTGGACAGCTTACTGCTTTACCTTGTCGCTTCGTTTCGAAGGGGTAATGGAGGGAAACAGGATTTACGTCCTTCATGAAAGTTATAGACATGTGTCTTAGGGTCGCAAACAATTTCGAATCATCCCTACATCAATTTTGTACAAAATGATATGACCAAAATACTTACAGCTGTCCGTGTAGAATTTCCAAAACCAAATCTGGGCAGTACCTCCTCTACACTTCATCACCCTTTTTCGAGCTTCTACAAGTAAAACTGGATTTTAGCGTCTGAACGAAAGTTATCGTCCTCTGAAATACCTTTCCAAAACATATTAAATCATTCGAAACGAAACTGTACACAAGAAGTTATACCAATATTACTAATCACTGTCCCTTCCAAAAACGGGTTGGTTAATTAATTCTTAACATTTTCTCCTTCGACTTTCTCTTATTTCTTTCCAAGTGTAAACTGAAACCATGGTTCCTTAGTCATCCTAAGACACATGTATACACCCCCACATGTTTGAAAAACATTGTAGATAATTAATTCACGGAGCAAAATTGAAGAACTCACCTTTAATTCTTCAAAAACGTTGCTGCCTTGTTCCTTTTGGTTCTTCACGTTTTTGTTTTCTATGTTGGCTGCTGTTTTTGGATAATGAACAGCTTAAGAATCATATATACATATATATATGAGGTGACACGTGTCAGCCCCTAAGGGTGACACGTGTCAGCCCCTTATTGGGCCACCTCAACATGCGGCCAATGGGGGTGCTGCCACGTGGCAGTGGGGTCCACCTCCCCCCAAGCAGGTGGGTCACCTACTTGACCCCAAGCAGGTGGGTCACCTGCCTTCTTAGGTGAAGCCATGTGTCACCCTCCCATTGGCTGCCCCGCGAAATTTTTTTCTCTTCCTCGTGGGTTCGTAATCTCGTTCGTAATATCGTCTCACTTTAAGAGCCTATGAAACCCTTGCTACGTAAGCTTGGTATGTAATCAAGTAACTCACGTATGTAAGATTTCTAAATTAGTAGTTTACATAGATAAGTCGAGTCCTACAACTCGTTACTTGGCCTCCTATTCCTTCCGGATTCTTATGATTCCCCTTCCAACCTTCTCTACCATGGGGTATCACATCCTCCCTTCGTTGGAGTCATTTGATAGTGTCGTAGCATATCCGGTTCATATGGTAATGTCCAAGGAACTTATGAGACCTTCTGAGTTTAAAAAGGGTGGGGTGTAACATCCTTCCCCCCTTTAGAACATTCGTCCCCGAATGTTAAATGCAACCTTCTGTAAGACTTTATATAAATTATAGAGGGGTTCCTTTCCTTTATGCTATCACCTGCATTTCCATCTATATTATTAACATACGAGTTCTCAAGAGTTGGAGTTACCTATAGACATCGGTTACAGGTGCAAATACTTGTATTCTATGTTCTCTTCAGTTCCCTGATCATCCTCTTTCTGATTTTGGTTTTTCCTCCGTAACTTGACGGAAGATACGTCTTTAGTCTACAATCTTTCAGTTTGCCGATCCAGGATGGTGGTAGGTCTTTCCTCACCGGATTCCATCTCCTGGACCTCACCTATGGCATATACCCTAGGTGTCTCATCAGTATCTTTGTGAAGCATTCTTATCTGATGGACTGGGCGTATAGTTTCCAAATGAGGTAGTAAACTGAACTTACCAGCCACGTTGCCCACCTTATGAGTAACTTGATACTGTCTAACATATTTTGGGTCAATTTCTTTTTCTAGGTGACCCTATGATGAACATCCAATCATCAACTTGAACTCTGTATGTCGATGTCGATTATCTGTATGTCATTCCTGCCGACTCTGGGCTTTTAGTCAATAGTTTGCTTAATCATGTCGAGGCTATTGGAATACTAGGGTAGTAATTATTATTATAGGCAACTTGATAAGTGATGGATAATCATTCCGGCTACCTTCGAAGTTAATCTCCCGGCTTGTGATATATCTTCTAGCGTCTAATAGTGCGCTCAGTCTGTTTAGTAGCTCGAGGGAGAAATGTGGTACTAAGACCTGTCTGTGCTCCTAACCTCTTCTTGGACTGATCTCAAGGCGTTAATTATAATTGAAGTCCCTTTATCTGGATATTGGAGGAGGAAACCTCACGGAACCTTACCATTCTCCATGTTCAATAACTCCTTCTAATTTCAGCAGCATAGGTACTCTTATTTGGAAGCAAATGGGCTGATTCGTTAGCCTTCTCTCAATAATTCATATAGCACCCTACTCTTGAAGAGTATAGAATAGGTGCGTGATCACGTTGATAATTCAGGAATCCCTAGCTTCGTATAGTTTTTCTCAACTTTCTTCAGAACTTTAACTGGCACTTTATTCTTTTGGGTCTTTCTTCTCCCTTATTCTATATTCGATGTCGGGGAAGATCTTTGGTCACTCGTGGCCATGTCTTACTTCATCCATAGTATCAGATCCATCTTGATAGTTTGACTTAACCCATCTCTGCATCTCTCAATAGTTAATCACAACTTGAGCTTCTTTGCCTGGTATAATAGCTATGGGGACTCCGTAAGGTTCTACCACTATTTTATTCTATAATTTTACACCTTCTCGGCAGAGTAGGTAACCTTTAATTGAAGAGGCAGGGACTAATATAGTTAATCCACAAGTAACATTCCCTCCAGATTCATCTGGCGCTAGAGTTCGAAGTGAGTCTTGTAGTCCCGGTCATATTGTGAAATTTTCAACCTTGGGCACTGTTTCATATCATTCGTAAATTATATCAGCTGGTACCCTTACCTTTTGGGTTATACTTTTTTTTTTGCCCTCAGAGTTAGCTACTCAGTGGTGTCGAAATTCCCTCGCCCACTGGCCCATATAGCCATTCTGCGGTTTCCCTCTCATTAACTAGCTCTATGTTGACGAGTTGTGGCATTCGAGTGCGTTGTCAATTAGCAATTAGCTAATCCTTCTTGTTTTCTTAAGCCCTTGTTACAATTTCCTTAACGTATCTTATAATACTCTGGGTACATAATCTCATATCGTTTCTCCATTACTAGTTCAGATTCTTCAATCTCGCACGATCACACCAGCACTAACGCATTAAGTTCCATCAGAATTTTGAAGTTAAGCGTGCTGGGGCGAGAGAAATATTGAGATGGGTGACCTCCATGGGAAGTCTTCATGTCGCGTTTCATTATAACCTTTTCCACGAGGTGCGGGCACTCAACTTAGCTCCAGATTTACCTCAGCGTTGTCTCGCGAGTCTTTATGTTTTGCCCTGTCCTTTCGTCTGTTATCTTGCATCTAGTATCGGCGTAGACCTTTAGCTCCACGATCCTTTATTCACTTTATGTTCTCCTTATTTTCTACCACAAGAGGCTTTCTATTCCTTTTTCTTTGGTGATTTATCTATCGCAACATCATTTGTGACTAACTCTATAACCAACATTTTGGCTTTTGGTCTAGCATACTGTCATTATCCTTTGTAGTGTCTCTTGAATTATTTGATATCCTTTCATTGGTACATTCTTCTGTTTTTATACGCAGCCGCCTTCTAGTGTTATGTTGTTCAGGGTCTCGTCACAAACTTCTTAACACTACCTTATGTAGCATTCCGGCTTCCATCCAATTATTGGTAACTTCCGGACCTTTCCAACTTGGTTTAGTAAGATATATTATCGAAGTTTAGACGTCTATTTCACATTTATTACTATATCGATTGCCTTCACCTTACTTTTGCCATTTTCTCATTAACTTCCCCCCTTTAGAGGGTACTCGTACTTTCATTTGTTTGTACTTGTAGTCATTCAATTTCAATTAGGCAGTACTAGTATTCCGACGATAACTATTCCAAGTTTTCTTGAAGCAGTGGCATTGTCCCAACCTATATCCTTTGTTTCTTGGGACGAATAAAAGTTGCATCGTTTGTTCCTTAAGTTTTCCATCCTCGTCCCTTAAGGGTTCCACTATTTTTGGGGCGACGTTGTGTGCACGCGTCATTTTTTTTATATCTTAAGCCCCATGCTCTTACTGCGTTCTCAATGCAGTCCTTTAACTTAGGAAACGCGTACTATGTGTGTCTTACTAGTGGTTCCACTTTATCCCTGCATACTCGTATCACACTGTTCAGTTCATACTTACATATCCCCCTTTTTAACTCGTATATATATTTGGTTCCTGACATCTCTTTGAGGTGCTTCTATTAGAAGTTCTTTCCCCAATTAGTCGGTGGCAAATTATAAACCATTATCGTACATCATTTTCCAACCATTGTTGGAAGAAATCAGAACCTCTTAAACATCATAGTACTTTTTCTAATACTTGACCTACCTGGTCTCCTTCTGAGTTTAACCTCAAGCTATAAACAACTCATCTGATTTACAATTAGGAATTGGAGGTTTGGTATTTATTTTTTTCCAAAAAGAGTGATACTCGTTCGCGTGACATCTTATCCTTCATCCTGAGCCTCTTTTTTTTTTACAACACAATTACGGTTGGAGATACTACGGTCTGAACTGTACTGCTCAGACAGACTTTTGTTTCTTCAAAATAATTTCCTCGAGTAAGAAAAGTATCCCTTATTGACGACATGAAGAGTACCTCTTATAGTTTTAATTAAACATAATAAGGGTACTTGATATCAATCTCCAGGACATCCTAAAAATCTATGTTTCATTCCCTTTTCCTTGTTCTGGGAAAAGTTCGACAAAGTTTCCTCTACATTTCTTACTTATGCCAAAACCTGCACGCAGAAAATACCAACAATGCCTCACAAGGCCAACATATATATATATATACATATCATATCAAAGCCGCACAGGGCTTTCAATGTCATCTCATATCACAGCCACACAGGGCTTTCAACGTCAACAATAATATAAAAATACTGGACTTACCTCATATGTCCAACTTCAGACTGTATCCGTTGCCCTTCTTGTCTGTTTTCCTTTCAGATTTCACCTTTATATTTCAATACCTTACCCGACGGACATCTTCCGTGGCTTTACTTTACTTACCTGCGTGCTTCGTAACTTTCCATGTTGTCAATTACTTCCTTCTGTTGGTGTCGTCCTTCTATTAAGATCCAATGTTAGTATAAGGAATTTTCCTATGACTCGGATCTAAAGCACGATCTTAGATGTAGAAGAAAAGTAACATCCTAAATGTCCTATAGCTTCCTGTTTATAGATGTGGCGCGCAACACATCGATAACCAAGACTCTATTAGACACGGTCTGCAGACACTCCGAGGACGAACTGCTCTGATACCACTTCTGTCACGACCCAACCCCGTAGACCGTGACTGGGGTCCGACCTGGACCCCCATACACTTATCTATTAGCTGAGGTCACAGTGAATCATAAGTAAGACAATATCATGTAATAGAGCCCCACTGGGCGATAACATTTTCATACACTGTAGCCTTTTTCATTTGTATCACAACATGATAGGGCACGCAAGCCGACAAGGCTGCCATAACATAGTAATATACATCATATATCACGTAGACCCAGCTGAATCAAACTGACATACACAACCCACATATACATGTCTGCAGACCTCTAAACATATAAATGACAACATATGGCGGGACAGGGCCCCCGCCGTACCCCTGAATGGATAAAACAATTTCTATACATCCGTGGACAGTATCAAAAACTAGGCCCCGATACAATGGAGCCTCTTCCTGCTGAGCTGCATGGAATCCTAAGCTGACGGACTCCCAAAATCTGTATCTGTACCTGCGGGCATGAACGCAGCCCCCCCAAGAAAGGGGGTCAGTACGATATATGTACTGAGTATGCAAAACATAATATAATACAACTGGAAACATATCTGAGTTAGAGAATCAGGGGATAAGATATCAATTCAGAAACCTATACCTGTACTTTATGAATTACAAAAACATGCATGTTCGAGTCATATCATATAGCCGGCCCTTTCGGGGGTCTGGTGAATCATCTCTGTAAAATCATCATGGCCCCAGTGCCATCACCACCTTATTACAACACATCATCATATATTTATACACGTATCCTGGCCCTCTATTGAGGGACTCAGTGAGTAATGCAGTGAACTGTGCACGAGAACATATCCTGGCCCGGGACTCAAGGAAAGAAGTGTTACGGTATACACGAGTAGAGTAGTGAGTAACTATATGCAATTTAAATCGTTATCAGAGACTCGACAGAATAAGAAAGTTAAGCTTTTATTTGAGAACCCAAGTAACGGTATAGTCATCTCGAGTGTCCTCTAAATTCCATTATGGGCTGTCTCAATTATGATCTCGAGGCTCCTAGACATGTACTAAAGTAAAGCCAAATCGCTTATGGAACCAGAAACATTTGTTAACATATAGTCTGTAAGACTTGGAGCCTGTACATTTGTTACCTTTTTAACATATAAAAGTTTCCAGGGAAATAGTTCGATTATTATAAAAGTTCGATATTCAGACGTAAATAAGAGATGCTAAGAATGGAGTTACCCCGGAACTCATATCATGTTTAACCTACAACCAAGACATGCCAGAAGAAGAAAGAGAATAAACTATATATGGTCTGTACTTTCCTTTATGGGATCTGCATACACATATTTCATACCCGACCCATCATGGGGCTCGGTGAATCATTATGGCATCATAATCTCACTTTCGTACCAAATACGTATCAAAGGAAATGAGAGATAGCTTTCCACATACTAGTGTTTAACACATAGAAGCCTTACTCGGCAACACTCAATTCTTGCAGAAATTCCAATACTAAGCAGTGGATATGGGTTATGAGGCATACTTGGAGTTTTGGGAATGGAATTATCCCCACATTCCACACACACTTTATTTAAGGCTAAAACTTGCCAAAAGGAAAGAAAGATAGTTGTATGAACTTATACCAAAACATGCCAAGAGAAAGCTTTACATACCTTTTGGGAGTTACCCTTTATCCTGCTCGTCTCGTCGTCTTTCGAACCTATTCAATATGAAAGTAATATGAATATCAACTACTCTTAACTTTCCAGCATCTTGGATTACGCTTTAATGTTAATGGAATCTATTTCCTTAGTCGTTTCCTCGACTAGTCCTTTAGTTTGTTAAGGTGTTAACGAAAATTGGGCAGCACCTCCCCTATAATGTGCCCCATCCAAATTTCCAATTAGGTCCCTAAGACCTACAGCCAACCAACAACAACAACCTGCAGCAATTCATACCAACAATATACAACATACACTCCAAACGACTTATTCGAAAATACGATATCAAAATAGGGCGTCTAGCCTTTATTTTTGTGACGCCTTTAATTATACGTAACGAGGGGTCATGGGGTCTCAACCAGCAGCACCCTAACCCAAATTAGGACATATTTAGGCCCTGCAACAACAAGCCACACCCCTGCAGAGCAACTCACAAGAACAACACTTTGTTTCGATAACAATTCAACTATAACGACTACAAATTAGTTTATTCCGAACGCCAAGTATTTCTAAGCCATTTTAATATTTCCAGCCACCAATAGGTCGTGTAACATGCTCCATCATAACACATAAAGCTCAAATTTAAATAAGAAACCTTACCTTACGTTAAACTTGTCAAACTCGCCAAAACTATCCAAAATGTGAAATCTGGACAGCTTACTGCTTTACCTTGTCGCTTCGTTTCGAAGGGGTAATGGAGGGAAACAGGATTTACGTCCTTCATGAAAGTTATAGACATGTGTCTTAGGGTCGCAAACAATTTCGAATCATCCCTACATCAATTTTGTACAAAATGATATGACCAAAATACTTACAGCTGTCCGTGTAGAATTTCCAAAACCAAATCTGGGCAGTACCTCCTCTACACTTCATCACCCTTTTTCGAGCTTCTACAAGTAAAACTGGATTTTAGAGTCTGAACGAAAGTTATCGTCCTCTGAAATACCTTTCCAAAACATATTAAATCATTCGAAACGAAACTGTACACAAGAAGTTATACCAATATTACTAATCACTGTCCCTTCCAAAAACGGGTTGGTTAATTAATTCTTAACATTTTCTCCTTCGACTTTCTCTTATTTCTTTCCAAGTGTAAACTGAAACCATGGTTCCTTAGTCATCCTAAGACACATTTATAAACCCCCACATGTTTGAAAAACATTGTAGATAATTAATTCACGGAGCAAAATTGAAGAACTCACCTTTAATTCTTCAAAAACGTTGCTGCCTTGTTCCTTTTGGTTCTTCACGTTTTTGTTTTCTATGTTGGCTGTTGTTTTTGGATAATGAACAGCTTAAGAATCATATATACATATATATATGAGGTGACACGTGTCAGCCCCTAAGGGTGACACGTGTCAGCCCCTAAGGGTGACACATGTCAGCCCCTTATTGGGCCACCTCAACATGCGGCCAATGGGGGGTGCTGCCACGTGGCAGTGGGGTCCACCTCCCCCCAAGCAGGTGGGTCACCTACTTGACCCCAAGCAGGTGGGTCACCTGCCTTCTTAGGTGAAGCCATGTGTCACCCTCCCATTGGCTGCCCCGCGAATTTTTTTTTCTCTTCCTCGTGGGTTCGTAATCTCGTTCGTAATATCGTCTCACTTTAAGAGCCTATGAAACCCTTGCTACGTAAGCTTGGTATGTAATCAAGTAACTCACGTATGTAAGATTTCTAAATTAGTAGTTTACATAGATAAGTCGAGTCCTACAACTCGTTACTTGGCCTCCTATTCCTTCCGGATTCTTATGATTCCCCTTCCAACCTTCTCTACCACGGGGTATCACATCCTCCCTTCGTTGGAGTCATTTGATAGTGTCGTAGCATATCCGGTTCATATGGTAATGTCCAAGGAACTTATGAGACCTTCTGAGTTTAAAAAGGGTGGGGTGTAACAAAATGTATGTAAAGCTATCCCTTCTTTCTTTTGGCATGTCTTAGATATAAGTGATATATGATATGAGTTTTGGGATAATTCCATTCATAGGTTCCAAGTATGATTCATGATTCGTATTCATTTCTTGACTTTAAAACTCTTAAAGTAGTTTAGCTACTTCCCTTGAGTCTTCTATACGTTGGACAATAGTTGGTATATGAAAGTCCCTAATCTTAAGGACCCTATAATGATTAATGTCCTTAACTTTCATAAGATGTCTCACGTTATCTGGATACGTGTATATGATCCTTGAGACTTTATCTAATATGGTTCATAAGGACATTCAAAGAATACTTAACATTACTATCGCCCTGATACTCAAGTACTGATTAGTCTACTTCTCTATTGAGTCTCAAATGATGATCTAAATGCATTTGGTTACTCACTACTCTGCTCATGCATACTGTCATTACATTTTTCACTGAATCCCGTACTATAGGGTCGGGTATGTTATCACACACATTTTACTACATTATCCACCGAGTCCCTTACTTGGGGGGCAATTATGCTATATGATGATGTAATGATATGTTTATGGCACCAAGTCCCACGATGGGCCGAGTATAGTAAATATGTGCATGACTTTATTCACCGAGTCTATTACTAGAGGGTCGGGTATGGTATATGTATAATGATAATATGATAATATGGTGACATGATTATGGCATTAAGTACCATAATGGGCCGAGTACGGTATATGAAAATGATATGCATAATTTATTTCGTAAAACACAGGTACAGTGAGTTCTTTATTATCATACTTATCTCCTTGACTCTCTACTTCAGTTATGATCTTTCTTACTATATTTCATGTTTTATATACTCAGTACATTTCTTATACTGGCCCCCTTACTTCGGGGGGGTGCATTTCATGCTCGCACGTGTAGATACTCATTTTGGGGATCCGCTAGCTTAGGATTTTCACTTAGCTATTTTGGAGTGTTCTATTGTACCGAAGCCTAGACTTATGGTACAGATCATTTTGATGTATATATTTGATTATCCAGGGGTACAGCGGGCCCTGTCCCATCATAAGCTATTTTTAATACACTTGGAGGTCTGTAGACATATGTTTGGGTTGTGTATAAGTTTTGTTCAGCTGTGTCTATACGATGGGTTATGGATGTATTGATATGTAATGGTAGCCTTGTTGGCTTGCATATGATATGATTAGTTGTGACTCCTTAGGAGATAGTTTATCTGGATATACATGTATAATGACGTTATGAACCTTTGGAGTTCTTTTACAAGTTTCCATATTGGTAATAGATTCAGTTCGACTATATCTAATAGGTATGTATATGAGTGTCCAGCTCGAGCACTAGTCACAGCCCATGGGGTTGGGTCATGAAAAAAGTTAATGAAATGATTAAAGTTGATAGAGTTCTACCCAGAAAGTAGTCTTCCAATGCCAATGTAGGGGTTATGTTGGATTCCATGTAATAGCTCACATGGTCTTAAATATCGGTGATGGTCACTTTCCAACAAAATGAATGTTTTAAGGTTGCATATGATATTTCTCATGCATGCATTCATTATTGCATATTTCTTATAAATATGACTTGATTTTTCTTTATTAAAGAATGCTCTCATACTTAGTACATTCAATGTACTAACGCATACTTTTGCCTACATGATATCACCATGTAGAAACTGGTGTAGCTCCACACTCTTCTCCCCGTGGCTAAGTTGATTGTTGAAGGCTACCACTTTTGGTGAGTTCCCATATTCTAGGAACAACACTCATAACCTATCTAGCCTATGTTATGTTTAGACATTTGAGTTACATTTTTGTATTTTAACCTAATCTTGAGGGTGAACTAGGGACATATCTTAGCCCCCACCAAATCTTAATGTAGAAGGTATTGTTGGACATAGTAAAGGATGATATGTTGACTTTGATTCTTATTGAATATGAAACCCCTTAGTCACGATTACCCCTTATGTTTCCACTGGTTGTGGTTTATCATTACCGATAAAATACTCAATGAATTCTAAGAGGCTTGGATGAGGTACCTCAGGGTGCTTAATTCACCTTGGGTAGCTACAATGGCTACCGGATCGAACCCCACCTTGAAGTCCTCTTGGCGTTAAGTCTTTATCTTAATGGAACTTTCATGAAACATATTAATTAACATTATTAGGAAAGATAATAATAGATATCAATACATCTTTATAAATATAATATAAGAAAATCTCATCTATCAACTTCATCATGAATGTGTGAGGAAATTCCATCACAACCTTTAAATTTTTTAACATGATTGTTCAAGAATGTTCCTTATTGCACTATAAATTCTTTGCTTATAGCATCATTGAAACATCATTCAAAACGTTTTTCTTAAAGCATCTTTGAACATCATTTATAAAGCTTTCATTGAAATAACTTAAAAATCATGATCATAACTCATAAATAATACTTGAAACTAGCATATATCATAGGTCTTTGAAATATATCTTAAAATCATGCAATTGCCATGACCCAACCCCATAGGCTGTGACTGGGGTCTGACCTGGATACCCATATATATACCTATCAGATATAGTCAAGATAAACTACGAACAATATCATAACTTACATAAGAACTCCAATGGTTCATAACGTCTTCAGATAAATACATCCCTATCATTTGTCTCTTGAGGAGTCAGCACTAATCATATCATGATAGGACATGCAAATAGACAAGGCTGTCATTTCATATTAATATCCATAGCACATTGTATAGACAAAGATGAATAAAACTTAAACACAATCCACACATATATCTGCAGACCTCTAAGAGTATCAATAGTATCATATGGCGAAACAGGGCCCTGCTATACACCTAAATAAACGAATATATACATCAAAAATATCGGCACCAAAAATCTAGGCTATGGTACGATGGAGCACTCAAAAATAACTGAGTGGAAATTCTAAGTTGGCAGATTCCCGAAATGAGTATTTGTACCTGCGGGCATGAAACGCAGCCCCCCTGAAAAAAGGGGGTCAGCACAAAATACGTACTGAGTATAAAAGCATAAAATATCATAAAGAAGATCACATCTAAAATAAAAATTTAGGATAAAAGTATAATAATCAATAAATCACTTTACCTGCGTCATATGAAATAAATTCATGTATATCATCATCATATACCGTACCCATCCTATTTTGGGACTCGATGTCATAATTATATCATTATATCGTCATATGTATATATACACCGTACCCGGCCCTCTAGCAAGGGATTCGGTGAATAGAGTAGTGTACACTTATACCGTACTCAGACCATTATGGGACTCAGTGTCATAACCATATCATCATAACATCATATCATCTTATACCATTCTCGGCCCTCTAGTAAGGGACTCAATGCATAATATAGTAAAACTACGCATGACAACATACCCGGCCTGAGACTCGGTGAAAGAAGTAATAACAGTATGCACGAGCAGAGTAGTGAGTAACCATATGCAAATTAAATCAGCATTTGAGACTCAATAGAATAAACTTGCACTTGAATATTAAAGGCAATAATCATATTAAATACCCTTTGAATATCACTATGGACCATATCAAATGGAGCCTCAAGAATCATAAAAATATATCAAGATAATGCAAAAAAAACTTATGGAATCAGAGACATTTGTCATCATAGAGTCTATAAGAATAGAAGATTATACATCAAACTACTATTCAAGATATAGAAGGCTTGAGGGCGGTAGCTCAACTACTTTAAGAGTTTTAACGTCAAGAGGTAAATAAGAGTCATGAATCATACTCGGAACTTATGAAAGGAATTACCCAAAAGCTCATATCATATATCACTTATATATAAGACATGCCAAAATAAAAAAGGGATAGTTTTACATACCTGTATAGGTCAACCATACCCAAGCTTGCTTTGTTACCCCTTTAGCCTATTTAATACGAAAGTAACACTATTATTAATAAACCTTAAATTTCCTATCTTATAAATCTACAACCAATCGCTTATAGGAATCATTATGTCAACTACATGTGCAGCATATATATATATATATATCTCTTAATGATTAAGAATCTCATTTTATCCCATTCTTCTTCAGCTTAGACTTAGAGAGAAAGAGGCTCTCAACTTCCTCAAGTGAAGAAGAAAAGAGAGAGAGTCACAGCAGCCATGGCAGCACCACCAAGCACGGCCAACCTTCCTCTTCTTTTCACCATTAAATCCCTAAGATAATTAAACCCTTTAGAAGGTCCATAGCAATGTGGGATTGATCCTAGGAGCAGCAAGAGTGAATTAATTAAAGTCGTCAAGTTTCAGCCAACTGAAGGAGCCAACTTGTTAAGGTAAGGTTTGATCATATTTTTACATATTTTATTAAGGGTTTAGACGTGTTGGAGGTATGAAATTATATATGTTGGCATTGGAATATTGTTGAAGTTGTGTAGGGGTTATTTGTATTTAGAAATGGTGAATCAATTTTAATTAACATTTTAGTTATTGTTGTTATGTATTATATAATGAGGATGAAGGAATTAAATAGAATTAGAAGTGAGAAAACTCCGTGATTAGTGTTGGTGTTGAAATAGACAAAATTGGAGTTATTTAAATTAGATTGGGTTAATTGTTGTTGTTGCTATTATTGTTATTGATTATGTATTAAAAGTGAAGGTATTATGTATGTTAATGTTAAATTCCCATTTGGACCGTGTTGGGGCTGTTCTAATCTAAAAAAAATAGATTAATTTTGATTAATGTTGTGTTTGTTATTGTCATTGGTTGTAAGATGAAAATGAAGGAATATGATATTTAAAATTATAATTAAGGATCTAGTGTAGTTGTAATTATTGTACTATTATAAAGTCATCCGATGAAGTGTTGTGGCTACAAATTATTAAGAGTAACTTGATTAGTGTGCGAGTTATTTCAGAACATTCTTGAATCATGCCTTGGCTAACTTTGATAAACGTGTGGTTGTTTATGTTGACTCAGTTGTTATATAGTTGGGTTGAATATAAGGAAATGTCGCTTAATTTTCTAGAAATGAGCTGCTAACGTTGGAGTGCATTTTGAAACCTTCCCGTACCTTAACCATAGTTCTTGACGTCTTAATATAGGTTGAGACACTATTGGGCAGCATATGCGTGTTGTGTTGCGAATAAGCGCTAAAGGTATGTAAAGCCTATCCCTTCTTTCTTTTGGCATGTCTTAGATGTAAGTGACGAATGATATAAGCTTTGGGGTAATTCCATTCATAAGTTTCGAACATGATTCATGATCCTTATTCACTTCTAGATGTTAAAACTCTTAAAGCAGTTGAGCTACTGCCCTCGAGCCTTCTATATGTTGAATAGTAGTTGGATGTATAAGCTCTTATTCCTAAAGACTCAACAATGACAAATGTCTCTGATTCCATAAGTTGTTTCGCATTATCTTGATACATGTCTATGATTCATGAGGCTCTATTTGATATGGTCCATAGTGACATTCAAAGGGTATTTAATATGATTATCGCCTTTAATACTTAAGTGCGAGTTTATTTTACTTATTCTATTAAGTCTTAGATGATGATTTAATTTACATATAGTTACTCACTACTCTACTCTGTATTGCTATTATTACTTCTTTCATCGAGTTCTGGGCCGAGTATGTATCGTGCATAGTTTTACTTCATTATTCACTGAGTCCCTTACTAGAGGGCTGGGTACGGTATATATATATATGATCATATGATATGATGACATGATGATGTGATGATAGTGCCGAGCCCCATGATGGGCCGAGTATGATAGATGTGTGTATGACAAATTCATCGAGTCCATAATGGGCCGAATATGATATATGATATAATTAGGCATGATTTTATTTCATAAGGCACAGGTACAGTGAGCTCTTAATTATCATACTTGTCTCCTGGACTCTCTACTTCAGTTATGATCTTTCCTATTGTATTTCATGTTCTACATACTCAGTACATATTTTGTACTGACCCCCTTCCTTGGGGGGTTGCATTTCATGCCCGCAGGTACACGTACTAGCTTTGGTGATCCGTCAGCCTAGGATTCCTATTCATCTATATTGGAGTGCTCCTTTGTCTCGGAGCCTAGACATTTGGTATAGACCCCTTTTAGATGTATATATATATGTTTAATTCAGGGGTATGGTGGGGCCTTATCCCGCTATATGATACTGGTGATACTCTTAGAGGTCTGTAGACATATGTGTGGGTTGTATATATATGTGTTCGGTTATACGTATATGACTTGTATTTTAGGATGGTATATGTTGTGACAGTCTTGCTGACTCGTGTATTATGAGGTTTTAATTAATTATGATTCCTCAGGAGACAGGTTACCCTGATACATGTATGTAATGCTTGAGATGATATCCTATTTACACAAAGCCTCCATATTGTGTTTGGTTTCAATTTGATGATGTCTAATAGATATGTACACGATGCCCAACTCGAGCACTAGTCAAGTCCTATAGAGCTGGGTCATGAGAGTAGTGTTTTTCAATTCCTTAATAGGTTCATATTCACAAGGCTTGGTACTCCGCGTGCGATTATCAGTGATGGTGGCTCTCATTTTTTAAACTATGAATTTGCTTCGCTTCTAAGCAAATAAAGTGTAAAACACAAGGTTGCCACACCTTACCTCCTACAAACAAGTATGTAGGTTGAAGTATCTAATAGGGAGATAAAGGTCATCTTAACCAAGACAGTATATGCTAATAGATCTGATTGGTCCCAGAAGTTGGAAGACGCCTTGTGGGCTTATAGAACTGCTTACAAGATATAAATTTGGTAAGGATTGTCACCTTCTGATAGAACTTTAAAATAAATCTTTGTGGGCATTGAAGGCCATGAATTTAGATTGGGAAGTTGCGTAGAAACATAGAGTAGACCATTTCACTCTTTGGTGGAATTTCGACTTCAATCTTATGAGAGCTAAGCTCTTTACAAGGACAAAATTAAAAAATGGCATGATTCTCAAATTCTTCAACGGGACTTTAGAGTTGGTGATCTTGTGTAGCACATTAATTCTTTCCTCCGACCCTTTCCTGGAAATCCAATATCAAAATAGTCTGGCCCTTTCAAAGTGACTCGTGTTTTTTAAAATAGGGCCATTGAAGTTGAGAATAATGAGGGTTCAAAATTCAAAGTTAATGGGCAAAGACTAAAGTTGGAATTTAAGAAGGCTCGGGTGTGGGAATAATAGAAGGGGTATATTTGGATGACATTGAATGCCTGTCCACGTCATTCTATGATGTAAACTAAGCCACTTTATGGGAGGCAACCCAAGTTTTTAGTATTGAATTTGGAGGTCGTTGAAGAAGAACAATGGGTGAGATGCTAAAGAAAAAGGTGATTCACCTAATGTGATCGGCGAGCCAATCGTAGCTTGCCCAAAACTTGAGCCTCAGAAGTGAAAATGTTACTGTTCTATTAGAAGATCTCAGCCACACTTGGCGAGCTACCGAATCAACTCAACGAGCTACATTTGGTTTGCCTTCGAGTTGCTTAAGAGGCCCTATTAGCTCTAGAAGATTTGTAACTTTTGGTAAGGAAATCCTCATTTTGATGAATCATGGAATGGTTTGACGGGTTTGCCTCTACTTGCACATTGCTATGCTAAAATAGATCTAGAACAACTGAAGATAAGGGCGAGCTTGACAATGAAGGGCGACTAGCCCAACTTATTTGGCGAGCTCTAGCGGGCTCACTGACTTGCTTTGCACCATGCTTGTTCTCAATCATGAGTTTTGGCGATGTGATTACTAAAGGGTGACTTGTTGATCAGTCAGCAACATTAGTAAGACCTCACCAACTTCACCACCTGAAAAGAATTAAAAGGCCCCTT
Source organism: Solanum dulcamara (assembly GCF_947179165.1). Classification (NCBI taxonomy): domain Eukaryota; kingdom Viridiplantae; phylum Streptophyta; class Magnoliopsida; order Solanales; family Solanaceae; genus Solanum; species Solanum dulcamara. Next base: position 26,397,781 of record NC_077241.1, read on the forward strand.
GTCTATTTAAAATTCTAACTTTTCAAATTTTGCTCATTCTACTCCCTTACACTGTTCATCTTCCCTCTTTATTTTATTTTAGTCAAACTTTTTATATTTTTCTTCCATTTATTTGTACATTTGTGTGAAGTCGCATCGCTTGAGTTTCATAACTATGTTCTCCTTGTCTAATAGTGATTAAAAGGTTAGCTTTTTTGATTTTTCACTACCTAAGCTAAATTACTAGGTGATTGCAATGTGGGTTTGATTTGTTCCTATTTCTCATTGATATTGTGCGTGTCACTTGATCTTATTTCTCCTTTCTGATTAAGTTTTTTATTGTCTTGATTTTTTACTAGGTTTGTGAATGGGTAAATCAGAGTTGTTCATTGAATATATTAAATCTATTAGCATTCTGCTCTTTCTTTGTGTACCACTGGGTTGGTGATTCTGTGATTGAAATTGGTCCTAACTATGGTTGTGTTTATCTTAAATTGGTTGAATTTGAATGTTCATGTTTGGGTGAAGTCTGAGTAACCCTATACCAACAAAATAAATGAGTTTGCCTGATCATAGATGGGTGATGTCATTCTTAAGGGTGAGTACATCGTTTTGTGGTGTTTGGATTAGTCACATAGGGAATTCTAAGTACATAAGTCAAACACCGAATGAACCATAGCTACCTCAAATGGCAAATCTTACTCATATGCCACCTTGCCAATACACTTCAATATCTTAGAGGATCCAACATACCTAGGACTTAATTTCCCCTTCTTACCAAAATGCCTAACACACTTCATGGGTGAAACCTTCAAATAGACTCAATCATCTACATCAAACTCAAGTTCTTTTTTCCTAATGTCTGAATAAGACTTTTGACGACTTTGATCCATCTTCAACCTTTATCTTATGAGTCTCACCTTCTCCATAGAATACATTACCAAATACAAACCCATCAATGCCATCTTACCTATTTCAAACTATCCTACCGGGGACCTATACCTTCTCCCATACAAAGCTTTAAAAGGAGTCATTTAGATGTTAGACTGATAACTATTAATGTAGGCAAATGCATTCAACAGTAGATACTCATCCCAACTTCCTTTGAAATTAATGACACACGCCATCAACATATCCTCTAAAGTTTGAATTGTTCTTTTGGCTTGGCCATTTGTTTGAGAATGAAAAGTGGTATTATCACAACCCAGCCCCGTGGACCGCGACTAGTGCCCTATTTGGACACCCAAATGAACTTATATACCAAATCGTCATATTATAGAATAATTCAAATTTAATATTTGTTTCAATTAGAAGAGTAGGCAATCATTAATTTAAGTAGTCGCGCGTGCAGAAATTAACATATCAAACGAAAAGAGGCGACAGAATGCGCATCGCCGGATATGTGCATATATACAAACATATGGGCTGTTTTGGCCGTTATAATGGAAGGGACCGCATTAAGACACCAGTCATAAATAGATGAGCATACGCGACCCATGACCCATACCTATGTCTACAGGTCTCTAAAGAACATAGCTAAAATATATGATGGGACAAGGCCCTGCCGTACCGAAATGGTCAAATATACAAGAGCATGTACATAGGAAAGTCATATACCAAAATGCGGGCTCCGAGTCAAAGGAGCACTCTGTAGTAGCAGAAGGTGTGTAGCCTACAATGACAAATCATGAAAGTTTGTACCTGCGGACATGAAATGCAGCCCCCCCAAAGAAAGGGGGTCAGTACGAAATATGTACTGAATATGTAAGGTATGAAGTACAAAGAATCTAAACCATAACTGAAAGGAAAGGTACAAGGAGCAAATACCAAACCATGGTATCAAAATCTATACTAAAAACATATGTACATAATGCAGATAAAAATCATGCATACAGCTCAGGAACGTGGCCATCTCCCCGATGCTGGTACCACAACACATCATACTCTAGAAGGTTTCAAGTCACCGTACAAACCCCGAACATATCATATCATCATAACATGTTATATTATCAGAATATATCATATGCCAAATCACATCATGACACCATAAACAATACCCGGCTCTATGGCGAGTTCTCGAGACCCATAACACATCATACTACTGAATACATTATAGGGCGCACTATTACGAATCCATTCTGGGTTCTGGCGAACGATATCATAATAGTATGCACGAGCGGAGTAGTGAGAAACTAATGCAGAACATCTATATAAAGCATATTGGGAGACTCGAGATAATCATATGACAACAAGTTAAGTAGAACTGATCGAACGGCTAAGGGACACAAGGGATGTCCCATAATAGCATTTCTAAAGTTATATTTGCAGCCCTAAAATAGGTATTAGAACATAAGGGAACGATTAGGATATTATTTTTTAGTAGGGAAAAATCATAGGCAAAAGTTTTCTCTTTATGTCATACAAGAATAAACTGAATAGGACAACTAAGTGAGTCTCGAAGTTAGTGGGCCCACTTTCAGCCAAGCTTAGGTGGCATATATGAATTTCAAACATCTGGCTCTAGGGAGTCATCTATCAAGATTGTAGGATGATCCGATCTCTTAAGTAGAAGTTATGGATGTTTACACTTTTTCTTTCAATATACTTGAGTTTTTAATTCACTTATACTGGATGGAATGGTAGGAAATTTAAACTCGAATTTCCATGAACAGAATTTTTCTCGAGGCTCAAATTACAACATACTATACCTAGGATATGCCAAAAGAAGGAAAGGAAGAGCCTTACATACCTTATCCGCTTCTTACGCTCACTCCAACTCAACTCCCATTTTCTCCAAAATCTACAAATGGTCACAATTACCAAATGTAAGTTATGAGCTTTTAAGAGTTCAATCTTAACCCCTACTTGTCTACAGAAATTTGGGCAGCACCTCCCCTATAAATTCAATATTCTTGAGAATTTAACTCGGCTAGGATATCAAAAATAACATCCACAATAATACCGACAACATCAACAATCATTACAAAACACATTGTAACATCAATAGTCTCCTTTTTACATAAGGCAACAAATTCTACTCCAACTTTACACCTTCCAACTAATATCGACATCTTCATGTACATTCACTAATTCAAAACCACTTAAACACAATTCGAAAGAATTTCACATTATTCCACACAATATACCAAAAATTCCACCAAAACCATAATTTACCCAAAACTTCTACGAACGCAACAAAACTGCCAAGTCGCACTGTCTTCTTCCAAATTCATTAAGAATAACAATAATTCCTATATTAGAATTCTACTTCCATAATTATATAAAAACTATACTAAAATCACATAATTCACTATAACAACTTATAACCAATTTCAAGGTCGTCTCGAATCATTAAACTGTTAGTTACATCATAACTACCACAACGATGCAACTAACAAGCTAAATAAACTTTAATTCCTCTTCCCTTCACCATCATACCACACTTCCATACACACACTTGCACACCCACATGTCCACACACACACATCTACCATAATTTTATGATCTTCATTTAATTCTAACACTTACAACACATACACTCCTTCCATAACATAAAAAGATAGAATTCTTACTTTTTTATTCAAATTTCCACTTACCACAAACGTAGGTTTCTTGCTTGACTAATTATGCCACATTGAAGAGGGACTTGAACCTAACAAGAATTCAAGAAGGAAGAGATTTTTGGATCAAAGTTGAAGAACTTGGAAATTTTTCTTTTTTTTCTTTCTTTCCCCCCTAAGTTTGATGCTCTCACTCCCTCTCTTGTTGATTCCTTATGTCTCTTGAAGGTTCTAGTAGATGAAAAATATATATATTGGACCCTTTTAATTGATTAGTCACATGGAATAAATTTTCTATGGGCTTGGGCTTACCATGACCTTTGGGCCTCAATTTTTCTTATTCATTATTTTTATTTTTGAGCCCAAAAACTATAAGTCTTACTTAATAATTCATGAAACTAATTTTCAAAACTCCCAATTTTACCCTCGGCCTTCCCCCGTATTTCCATATCAAATTTTCCTAAACATCACACCAGTATTAAATAAAATAAATCATAACCCCATTCCTAGCAAGTCAATTTTTTTTTCTTTCCGAATGCACAAAAGTGTTAGATGTAACATACTCCCCCCTTTAGAACATTCATCCCTGAATGTTAAATTATCCTTATGGGTTGGATTCTTTATATGAGCGGCATACATAATTAATTACTAATTACTGTAATCAATTACAGAATTTAAGTTACCTGATGGCATAAGGAATAGGTGAGGATAGTTCTTCTTCATCTCACCTTCTTCCTCCCAAGTCATCTCTTCTCGGTTATTGTTTTGCCATAAAACCTTGACAGAAGGTACATCCTTGGTACGCAATCTTCTCACTTGCCGATTGAAAATGGCTATGGACTATTCTTCGTAGGATAGTTCCTCCATTATCTGTACCTCTTCTATAGGGAATATTCTGGAGGGATCACCAACATATTTACGAAGCATAGACACATGAAATACCGGGTGCACTGCCTCCATATCGGATGGTAAGTCTAGCTCATAGGCGACTTCGCCTATCCTCCAAGTAATCTGATAAGGTTCGATATACCACAGACTAAGCTTACCCTTTTTGCTGAACCTCATCACACCCTTCATAGGCGACACCTTCAAAAATACCCAGTCTCTAATCTGAAACTCTAGTGGTCGATGTCGCTTATCTGTATATGATTTCTGTTGACTCTGGGTAGCCAATAATCGCTTCAAAATAAGCTTCACTTTATCAACTGCTTGCTGTACCACACCTGGACCAACTAATTTAGTCTCGCCCATGTCAATCCAACCAATCGAGGATCTGCACTTCCTACCATACAAGGCTTCGTACGGCGTCATCTGAATGCTATAAAAGTAGTTATTATTATAAGAAATTCAATAAGTGGAAAATGATCGTACCATCTACCTCTAAAATTAATTACACAGGACCACAATATATCTTCCAGTGTCTGAATAGTCCGCTCGACCTGTCCATCGGATTTAGGATGAAATATGGTGCTAAGACTCACTTGAGTCCCTAATCCTTCCTGGAATGATCTCCAGAAGTTAGCCGTAAACTGGGCACCTTTGTCGATTATAATAGATACAGAAACTCCATGGAGCCTTACTATCTCCTTAATATACAATTTAGCATAATCCCCGGCCAAATACTTAGTCTTGCCAGGAAGAAAATGGGCTGATTTCGTCAATCTATCAATAATAACCCAAATAGAATCATACCCGCGTGGGGTACGCGGTAATCCTGTAACAAAATCCATATTAATTCTTTTCCATTTCCAAGTAGGAATTTCCATCTTCTGTAGTAATTTGGCAGGCTTTTGATGCTCGATCTTAACTTGCTGACAATTTGGACATTGACCAACAAACTCTGCAATGTCTCTTTTCATCTCGTCCCACCAATATAAATATTTGAGTTCATGATGCATTTTAGTAGATCCAGGATGAACAAAATATCGAGCATTATGTGCCTCACCCATAATTTATTATCGCAGCCCTACAATGTCAGGTACACGTATCCTGCCTTTACATAACAATACCCCATCAGATGAAATTTTGAACTGAGTCCTTTCCTTGTTAAGAGCCACATCTCTATACTGTAGAAGATTGGGATCCTCAAACTGACGCCATTTTACCTCTTCCATAGGTAGTGATTCAGCAACATCTCAGATAGAAATCCCAGTATCTCTAGAGTCAGCCAAACGAACTCCAAGACTGGCTAACTGATTAATCTCATTAACCAATTCTTTCTTATCTAGTGGCACATCAGTCAAAAAACCCATGGACTTGCGGCTAAGTGCATCAGCTACCACATTGGCTTTCCCTGGATGATACAAAATATCGACATCATAATATTTCAATAATTCAATCTATCTTCTCTATCGCAAATTTAACTCCTTTTGCTTAAAATATTATATTCCATATTTTTGCATCTTGAACTATTCGTGAGCTAACGAATATAAATTCAAAGAGTTTCAATGTTGATTTTTAAAATAGCATAATTTGTTGTAAATGACAAGTTATATGGATAATATATGGTAAGTAAAAGATATCTCAAGAAGGACCCTTGAGCCTAATCAAAGTAGAAGCCATCAAATATTTTTTCTTAAAGTCACATTTTCGGGTAAGCTGACCTTGGGAGGCCATAACCCTTTTAGAATTTGGTAATTTGGGAAAACTCTAAAAATGAAAGTTGTAGAAAATTGAAATATATTTCCAACCATAGGTCGTGGGTCTATAGAAGACATTGGGATAAAGAGATATGGATGTTTTAAGGTAGGAGGGTCAAGCTGAATAGTTGATTCGGTCCAACCCAATTCCAACTCGGGTCAGGCCCAATACCTAGATCATTTAAGGGATATTTTAATCTTCCTTCTTCATTATCAAACAAGGAAATATCCAGAAATTTCCAAAGAGAGAGAGAGAGAGAGGAAGATCTTAGAGAGAAAAACTAAATCTGACCAAAATTAGAGTCCCGAAATCTGAAGCTCATGAAGAGAAATGTGTTGTACGTCATGTTGCCTTCAATTTGAGCTAAATATCAACTAATAAGGAGAATATTTAATGTGGTTGTTGCACACTTGAGGTAATATTAAAGTCCCTTTTTCATTGTTAACAAGTTTATTTAGAGTTTTAACAGATTAGAACGGAGAAAATAGCGTTATAAACTCGTTCGGTGATTTGTTTAGATTTATGGGTTAAGAGAATATTTTGGATGGATTAAATGGATGGAATTATCTTAGGGATTATGTATAATAATGGTTGATATTGTTTTGATGTTGTTGATGAGTTGTTGTTCTTGAATTTGGAGTAATAAGGTGTATGGAGATTGTAAGTGTTCAAATCCATTTTTAGAATTGCATAGCTTGTAGTAATTCTTAAATATCTCATTGTGTAGATCTTTGATTTTAGAAATTAAATATGTTTTGGAAAGATAATACATGTACCTACAACTCTTATGTTTATGTCAGAGCCTATATCTGTTGTTATTATGTCGAAAAAAGAGGATGAAGCATAAGGCAAGTTTTGTCCAGATTCTTGATTGAAAAATTCCTCATGTATAGCTGTTAGTGTTTTGAGGATATATTTTTGTACAAAATGAGTTTTGAATTGATTCCTTTTGGATTTAAAGCTTAAGATAGAGATCTAAAATTTAGCACCAACTTTCACTTAGACACCTCAACTAACCTTTGTTCATTTTAGACACCTCAAGTAAGGTTCTGATGTGTCATTTTGACACTTTGTGCTGACTTGGCACATTGCGTGTGTTGCACCCATTTTGAGCGCGTGAAGAGCATTTTTTAAAAAAAAATAATATTTTTTTTCTTTTTCTTCTTCTTCTCCATTTTCTAGATGTTTTCCTCCATAACTTTGGACTTTGATTTTGTAATCTCATTGTCATTGCCTAGATCTAGTTCTTGTTTTCGTTCTATTGTTAATTAGTAACCGATCTTTGTAAAATAAAAATTTCAAAATAGTTTCTTTTGATAGTGGGGAAGGAGTTGGGGTTGGGGTGGGTGGAGGTGGAGAAGACGACAACGACTGGGTGGGGTGGGTGAAGAAGACAACTAGGTGGGGTGGTTTTTTTTTTTGAAAATCACTTTTTTTAGAAGATGAATTTCTTTTTTTTTTAATTATTATTTGGGTAAAAAATGTCATATGTCATCAAGTTAATGACCACTATTTTTCTACTCAAAAGTCATTATTTTAAAATTATTTTTAATATATATGCCATGTGTCTTCATTTAATTGGTCACTTTATCACATCATCGACAAGTGTATTACACACACTTTAGATATTTGGGTGATTATAAAAAAAGTGTCAAAATGACACATCGAAACCTTACTTGAGGTGTCTAAAATGAACAAAGCTTAGTTGAGGTGTCTAAGTAAAAGTTGATGCCAACTTTAGGGGGCCACCGATGGGTTCCTCCCAATATTGGGAAGCATATACATATAAACGCTAAAGGTATGTAAAGCTAACCTTTCTCTCTTTTGGAATGATCCATATGAAACAAACGAACGACGAAAGTATAAATTCCAAAGAAACTCTTATTCTTAGTTATACTAGGATGGCTAATGTTCTAAATTTTCAGAATGTAGATCGTTATACCTTGACTTATATGTATGGTTCCAGCCATCCTAGTTGGTAAAATTCATATTTTAGTACAATTCATGCTTCGGTATAATTCATATTTGGCATGATTTATAATGGCAATCGAAGATTACTTGAAATGAGTATTGTCTTGATTTTCAAATGATGGTCCATTTTAATTATTCTATTGAGTCTCAAATAAAGCTTTAAATACATATGGTTACTCATTACTCTATTCGTGCATGCCTTAATGTATCTTTCACCGAGTCCTGAGCAGGGTATGTATTCGTGCACAGTTTCACTGCATTATTCACTGAGTCCCTCACTAGAGGGCCGGGTACGGTATATATATATATATGATGATCATGATATGATATGATGACATGGTGATATGATGATGGCGCCGAGCCCCATGATGGGTTGAATATGATATACATGTATATGACAGATTCACCGAGTCCATAATGGGCCAAATATGATATATGATATGATCTTGCATGATTTTATTTCATAAGGCACAAGTACAGTGATTTCTTGAGTAGCATACTTGTCTCCTAATCTCTACTTTAGATGTGATCTCATTTATGATATGTTATGCTTTATATACTCACTGCATTATTCACTGAGTCCCTCACTAGAGGGCCGGGTACGGTATATATATATATGATGATGATATGATATGATGACATGGTGATATGATGATGGCGCCGAGCCCCATGATGGGTTGAATATGATATACATGTATATGACAAATTCACCGAGTTCATAATGGGACAAATATGATATATGATATGATCTTGCATGATTTTATTTCATAAGGCACAAGTACAGTGATTTCTTGAGTAGCATACTTGTCTCCTGAATCTCTACTTTAGATGTGATCTCATTTATGATATGTTATGCTTTATATACTCACTGCATTATTCACTGAGTCCCTCACTAGAGGGCCGGGTACGGTATATATATATATGATGATGATGTTATGATATGATGACATGGTGATATGATGATGGCGCCGAGCTCCATGATGGGTTGAGTATGATATACATGTATATGACAGATTCACCGAGTCCATAATGGGCCAAATATGATATATGATATGATCTTGCATGATTTTATTTCATAAGGCACAAGTATAGTGATTTCTTGAGTAGCATACTTGTCTCCTGAATCTCTACTTTAGATGTGATCTCATTTATAATATGTTATGATTTATATACTCAGTACATATATCGTACTAACCCTCTTTCTTCGTGGGGGCTGCATTTCATGCCCGCAAGTACAGGTATTCATTTCAGGGATTCGCCAGCTTAGGATTTCCACTCAACTATTTTGGAAGTGCTCCATTGTCCCAGAGCCTAGAATTTTGGTATAGATATTTTGATGTATATATTTATTTATCCATGGGTACAGCGGAGCCCTGTCCCGTCATATGTTACTATTGTTGTTCTTAGAGGTTTGTAGACATATATATGGGTGGTATATAGATGTTATCCATCTATACTAATATGACATATATTTTAGAACGTTCCTATTCATAGTGGTAGCCTAGTCGGCTTGTGTATATACATGTATATTTTGGAATGTGATGTGTAGTGGCAGCCTTGTCGGCTTACGTACCACATTACCTTTGATGTTATAACTCCTCAGGAGACAGGTCCCATTAATATATAAATATGGGACAGTTTTGATATGACATCCTATTTCCTTAAGTCTGATATCATATTTAGTTATGAATTGGTTATAGATAATAGATATATGTACGGGTGTCCAGTCCGGGCACCAATCACGGCCTATGGGGTTGGGTCGTGACAAAAAATATACTGGAGGCTCTTGTGGTCTGTATAAATATCAATGTAGACCCCATATAAGTAATGCCGCCATATCTTTAAGACATGAATCACTGCGGCTAATTCTAAATCGTTAGTGGGATAGGCTATGACTCACTTCCCAGGAAGCATAAGCTATGACTCGACTGTGCTGCATTAACACACAACCTATCCCAACACCAGAGGCACACAATAAATAACATACCCATGTGACCCCTCTGGAAGAGCTAAAAATGGAGTTGTAATTAACTTTTCCTTCAGCAACCAAAAGCTGCATTCACAAGCATCAGTCCAATGAAATTTTGCTTCCTTCTGTGTTAGCTTTGTTAAGGGTGCCGCAATCGAAGAAAAATTCTCTACAAATCTTCTATAGTACCCGACTAACCCCAGAAAGCTATGTACCTCTGTCGATGTGGTAGGCCTGGACCAATTCTGTACAGCCTTAATCTTCGGTGTATCGACCCGAATACCATCTGCTCCGACAATATGCCCTAGGAATGCCACCGAGGTTAACCAAAATTCACATTTGGAGAATTTAACATATAGTTTTTGTTGCTGAAGTATGCCGAGTACTGTTCTCAGATGATCAGATTGTTTTTCTGCTGATCGTGAGTAAACTAAAATGTCATCAATAAATACAATCACGAACATGTCAAGGTATGGCCGAAATACCTGATTCATCAAATCCATAAACACCGCTAGAGCATTAGTAAGCCCAAAAGATATCACTCTGAATTCATAATGCCCGTATTGGGTTCTGAAAGCAGTCTTTAGAATATCTGCCTCTTGTATACTTGATGGTATCCTAAACATAAATCGATCTTTGAAAAATATTTGGTACCCTGCAACTGATCAAATAAATCATCAATCCGGGGGAGGGGATATTTATTCTTTATAGTCACCTTATTTAATTGCCTGTAGTCAATACACATTCGTAGTGACCCATCTTTCTTTCTTACAAATAATATTGGCGCTCCATATGGCGATGTGCTAGGCCTAATGAAGCCTTTGTTGAATAAGTCTTTCATCTTCTCCTTCAATTTCTTTAATTTCGCCAGCGCCTTCGATACGGAGGAATGGATATAGGTTGAGTATCTGACAGCAAATCTATTGTGAACTCTACCTCCTATTCAGGGGGAAGACCTGGAAGTTCATCCATAAATACATTTGGGAATTCATTGACTATCGGAACTGACGGGAGAGCAGGTGTCTCGGCTTTAGTATTATGTACACGAACCATATGATAGATATAGCCTTTTTGAATCATCTTTTTAGCCTTGAGGTATGAAATAAACTTACCCCTCGGCAATGTTGTACTCTTGTCCACTCTACCATTGTTTCCCCTAGAAACTGAAATCGAACTACTTTTTCCGGTAGTCAACATTAGCATAACAGGAAGCTAACCAGTCCATACCTATAATAACATCAAATTATATCATATCTAATTCCACCAAATCAGCTTTAGTGCAATGATCACATATAATCACAGAACAATCCTTATATACTTGCCTTCCTACAATAAAATCCCTAACTGGTGTAGCTACTTCAAATAGCTCTATAGATTTGAGAGTTATCCTAATTTTACTAGCAACGAGTAGAGAGATATATGATAAAGTAGATCCTGGATCAATCAATACATATATAGATCAAAAGAAAACCAATAATGTACCTGTGACAACATTTGGCGATGCCTCCTGATCCTGGTGGCTAGACAATGCATATATGCGGTTCGAAGGACCGCTCAAATTAGAAACCCTACGACAGCCTCAAACGCAGCCCGTCGGTGCCGACATATCTTATCCTGCAGGATATGCAGCTGGAGAGGTAAACGACGAACCAACAGCTGATCCTGTCGGCTGAACTACGCCACCTGAACTGCTCGCCAATGGACAATGTCACATGATATGTCCTTGATGGCCGCAAGAAAAGCAAACTCCTATAGCTCGGTAATACTCCCCAGGATGTGATCTCCCACAATAAGAACACCGAGGCATAGGGGGCCTGGACTGACCAGAACCTCTGCTTGTCTACGAACCTGATGCTCTAAAACTCTGGCTGGCCCCAGATGACCCTGCACCATCAAGTCATCTACCGACGGACTGCGTACCCCATCCTAATAGAGGAAGATATCTATCGAATTATTGCTAAAATTGCTCACCTCAAAAATCTCCAGAATACCCCACTTATATGGCCCTTTTAGGCGGCCTCCTGTTATGATCCCTACCAGACTAATCTCCCTTATGCCATTCCTCCATTCCCTACACATAGGCCTGTAATCGGCCAATGTCCATGTCGACCTGAGATACCATTGCTATACAGTTTTCAACCAAATAGCGATCCAACCCTACCACGTACCGATGCATCCTATCCTCTATATCAGCTACGATAATAGGTGCATATCGGGCCAGAGAGTCAAACTCCAAATTGTAGTCTCAGACACTCCTACCTCGCTGCTTCAACTATAAAAATCTATCAACCTTCGCCTGCCATAGCTCTAGGGAAAGAAGTGGCTGAGGAAGGTGGCTACAAACTCATCCCACCTAGTTGGGGGAGCACCACCACCCCTGGACATCTCCCAAGACTAATGCCAATTAATCGCAATATGTCGTAACCTGTGTAAAGCTAACTCAACAAACTCGATTTTAGAAGCCCTACCCATTCTCGATGAGTGCTGCATCTACCGAATGAAATCTAAGGGGTCCTCCTCAAGCTTAGATCCAAAAAACTCTGGGGGTTATATGTCAGAAAATAGCGAACCCTCAAACTATCACGTCAGTCATCACCATTACCTCTTAGCCCGCATCCATGAGCCTAACCAGCTACTATCATCATCAGCAACTGCACAGCCTCCCTCAGCACCCTATCTTCTACCTTAGGTTGAGGAGCTAGAGGCTCGAGCGCTGGAGCCTCTAGATCTAATGGGGGAGCTACTCCAGGCTCCTCCGGTGGTGGTGTAGCAGAACCCTCTGACTGGGCATAACATTAGGCATATAATGAGCATAAGCCCGGGTAACTCTCGGCATCTAACTAGTCTCTCCTACCACTGCTTTTCCCTTCTAGACTGTCATCGCCTTCTTCATAGGCATCAGTGGAAAAAAAATACAACAGCCGATTAAAGAAAAAAATCATCCTAATAACACAGCTCAATCGCACGATCTAAGATTTAAAGAAAGGTAACACCCTAAATGTCCTGTAGCCTCCTGTTTATAGATGTGGTGCACAACACACTGATAAACGGGACTCTATGAGACATGACCTGTAGACATTCCAAGGACAAACCTCTCTGATACCACTGTTATCATGACCCAGCCACGTGGGGCACAACTGGTGCCCTATTTGGACACCTAAATGAACTTATATACAAAATTGTCATATTACAGAATAATTCAAATTTAATATTTGTTTCAATTAGCAGAGTAGGCAATCATTAATTTAAGTAGTCGCACATACAAAAATTAACATATCAAACTAAAAGAGGCAGCAGAATGTGCATTGCCGGATATGTGCATATATACCAACATATGGGCCGTTTTGGCCATTATAACGGAAGGGACCATTTTAAGACACTAGTCATAAACAGACGAGCATATGTGACCCATGACCCACACCTATGTCTACGGGTCTCTACAGAACATAGCTTAAATATAGATTGGGACAGGGCCCCGTTGTACCCAAATGGTGAAATATACAAGAGCATGTACATAGGAAAGCCATATACCAAAATGCGGGCTCCGAGTCAAAGTAGCACTCTGTAGTAGCAGAAGGTGTGTAGCATACACTGACGAATCATGAACATCTATACCTGCGGGCATACAACGCAACCCCTCCCCCCCCTCCCCGGCCCCGAAGAAAGGGGGTCAGTACAAAATGTGTACTTAATATGTAAGGTATGAAGTACAAAAAATCTAAACCATAACTAAAACGAAAGGTACAAGGAGCAAATACCAAACCAAGGTATCAAAATCTATACTAAAAACATATGTACATAATGCAGATAAAAATCATGCATACGGCTCAGGAACGTGGCCACCTCCCCGACGTTGGTACCACAACACATCATACTCCAAAAGGTTTTATCTTCGTACAAACCCCGAATATATCATATCATCATAACATGTCATATCATCAAAACATATCATATGCCATATTACATCATGACACCATAAATAGTACCCGGCCCTATGGTGAGGTCTCGAGACCCATAACACATCATACTGCCGAATACATTATAGGGCATATAATTATAAAGTCTGCCTGGGTTCCGGCGAACGATATCATAATAGTATGCACGAGTGGAGTAGTGAGAAACTAATGCAGAACATCTATATAAAGCATATTTGGAGACTCGAGATAATCATATGACAACAAGTTAAGTAGAACCGATCAAACGGCTAAGGGACACAGGGGCTGTCCCGTAATAGCATTTCTAAAGTTATATTTGCAGCCCCAAAATAGGTATTAGAACATAAAGGAACGATTAGGATATTATTTTTTAGTAGGGAAAAATCATAGGCAAAAGTTTTCTCTTTATGTCATACAAGAATAAACTGAATAGGACAACTAAGTGAGTCTCGAAGTTAGTGGGCCCACTTTCAGCCAAGCTTAGGTGGCATATATGAATTTCAAACATCTGGCTCTAGGGAGTCATCTATCAAGATTGTAGGATGATCCGATCTCTTAAGTAGAAGTTATGGATGTTTACACGTTTTCTTTCAATATACCTGAGTTTTTAATTCACTTATACTGGATGGAATGGTAGGAAATTTAAACTCTAATTTCCATGAACAGAATTTTTCTCGAGGGTCAAATTACAACCTACTATACCTAAGACATGCCAAAAGAAGGAAAGGAAGAGCCTTATATACCTTATCCGCTTCTTACGCTCACTCTAACTCAACTCCCATTTTCTCCAAAATCTACAAATGGTCACAATTACCAAATGTAAGTTATGAGCTTTTAAGAGTTCAATCTTAACCCCTACTTGTCTACAGAAATTTGACAGCACCTCCCCTATAAATTCAACATTCCCAAGAATTTAACTCTGCCAAAATATCAACAACAACATCCACAACAATACCGACAACATCAACAATCATTATAAAACACATTGTAACATCAATAGTCTACTTTTTACATAAGGCAACAAATTCTACTCCAACTTTACACCTTCCAACTAATATCGATATTTTCATGTCCATTCACTAATTCAAGACCACTTAAACACTATTTGAAAGAAATTCATATTATTCCACACAATATACCAAAATTTCCATCAAAACCATAATCCACCCAAAACTTCTACGAACGCAATGAAACTACCAAGTCGCATTGTCTTCTTCCAAATTCATTAAGAATAACAATAATTCCTATATTAGAATTCTACTTCCATAATTATATAAAAACTATACTAAAATTACATAATTCACTATAGCAACTTATAACCAATTTCAAGGGATTCTCGAATCATTAAACTTTAAGTTACATCATAACTACCACAACGATCCAACTAACAAGCTAAATAAAATTCAATTCCTCTTTCCTTAACCATCATACCACACGGCCATACACACACTTGCACACCCACACAGCCACACACACACATACATCAAAATTTTATGATCTTCATTTAATTCTAAAACTTACAAAACATACACTCCTTCCATAACATAAAAAGATAGAATTCTTACCTTTTTCCTCAAATTTCCACTTGCCACAAACGTAGCTTTCTTGCTTGACTAATTATGCCACGTTGAAGAGGGCCTTGAACCTAACAAGAATTCAAGAAGGAAGAGATTTTTGGATCAAAGTTGAAGAAGTTGGAAATTTTTCTTTTTTTTCTTTCTTTTCCCCTCTAAGTTTGATGCTCTCACTCCCTCTCTTGTTGATTCCTTATGTCTCTTGAAGGTTCTAGTAGATAAAAAATATATATATTGGACCCTTTCAATTGATTAGTCACATGGAATAAATTTTCTATGGGCTTGGGCTAACAGTGGCCTTTGGGCCTCAATGTTTTTTATTCATTATTTTTATTTTTGAGCCCAAAAACTATAAGTCTTACTTTAAAATTTATGAAACTAATTTCAAAAACTCTCAATTTTACCCTCGGTCTTCCTCCATATTTCTACATTAATTTTTCCTAAACATCACACCGATATTAAATAAAATAAATCATAAACCCATTCCTAGCAAGTCAAATGTTTTTTCTTTCCGAATGCGCAAAAGTGCGAGATATAACAGGTACTTAGCTTGACTTTCATACCAAGACCCTTTTGAAATGAATTTCAAAAATTTGAGGTGAATTGAGTACCTCAATCTGATATAATAGACAAAGGGACACCATAAAGTCTTACGAACTCACAAATATATAACTTAGCATAATCTTCGGTACTATAAGAAGTCTTAACCGGTAGAAAATGTACTCACTTAGTCATTGGATCCACAATAACCCAAATAGAATTATGTTGTTTCTTAGTACGAGGCAAACCCTTCACAAAGTCCATAATCACATCTTCCCATTTTTGAATAGAAATTTTGATGTCTTTTGCCAAACCTCCCAGTTTTTTATGCTCAACCTTCACTTGTTGACAATTAGGACACCTTGCCATATAATCCGCTATGTCCTTCTTTATGCCATTTTGCCAATACACTTTCCTCAAATCATGATACAACTTGGTGGATACCGGATGAATCAAATACCGAGAACTATGGACCTCATCCAATATCAATTCTCTTAGACCATCAATATTAGGCAAACAAAGCACACCATCTTACCCTTGAGAGAAGTCTCAATGACTTTTTCGGAAACTGACTTCTTCAATTCTACCAACACTGGATCATTATCTTGTTTAGCCTTAACATCCTCCACAAGAGACGATTTCAAACCATTTTGAACAAGAATACTTCTATTATTGGAATCAATTAAATGAACCCCTAAATGGGCCAATCTATGAACATCCTTGACCAACTCTTTCTTACCTTCTTTAATATGGGAAACCCTATGCATGGACAATTTACTAAGTGCATCGGCAACCACATTAGCTTTATCTAGATGGTACAATACACTTATATCATAGTCCTTCAATAATTCAAGCCATCTTCTTTATTGAAGGTTCAATTCCTTTTGCTTAAACATATATTGTCAGCTCTTATGGTCGGTGAATATATCCACATGGATACCATAAAGATAGTATCTCCAAATATTCAAAGCAAACACAATCGCTGCTAGTTCCGTATCATGAGTCCGATAGTTTCTCTCATGTACCTTAAGTTTTCTAGAAGCATAGGCTATCACCTTACCATGTTGTATCAAAACACAACTGTCCTATCCTTGCGGCAACACAATACACAACAAAATTGTCGGACCCTTCTGGTAGAGTCAAAATAGAAGCAGTAGAAAAGACAATCTTTAAACTCTTCCAAACTTTTCTCACAAGCTTCTGACCATTGGAACTTAACTTTCTTTTGGGTCAACTTGGCCAAACGCAAAGAGATTGATGAGAAACTTACCACAAACCTTCTATAGCATCTAACTAGGCCAAAGAAACTTCTAATATCCAAAGGAAACAATGGTCTAGGACAATTCTTCACTGCCTCCATTTCTTTGGATCAACCTTAATTTCATCATCAGACACCACATGACTGAGAAATGCAACTTCCCTTAGCCAAAATCACACTTATTAAACTTGGCAAATAGTCTCTTGTCCCTTAAAGTTTGCAACACAATCCTCAAGTGATTGGCATGCTCCTCCTCATGAACATGTCCAAGTATTACTTGAATACCCTATTCATCAAGTCCATAAAGGCCGCGAAGGCATTGTTTAGTCCAAATGACATAACTAAGAATTCATAATAGCCATACCTTGTTGAAACACCATCATGGGAATATCATACTCCCTCACCCTTAGTTGGTGATAATCTAACAGAGATCAAGTTGGAATTGGATACTTATTCTTTATGGTAACTTTATTCAATTATCGGTAGTCGTTACATAGATAGAGTGAACCATCCTTCTTTCTAACAAACAAAATGGGAGCACCCCATAGGATATACTTGGTCTAATAAAACTCCTATCCAACAAATTCTTTAATTGATCTTTTAACTCTTTTAGTTCCTCCGAGGCCATTCGGTAAGGAGGAATAGAAATAGGTTGGGTGTCGGGAATAAGGTCTATTCCAAAGTCAATTTCCCTTTCGGGAGGAACACCGAGTAGATCCTCGGGAAATACATCTAGAAACTCATTTACAATAAGGACCGACTCTAGAGTAGGTGCTTCAAAATTAGTGTCTCTAACCCGTACAAGCGGTAGATGAAACCTTTGGAATAATTTTCCGAGCTTTTTTTTGATTTCTTCAAAGACCAGATCTAAGCTTTAAGTCACGAGATAAATTGATCTATAAACACAAATTTTCTACCCTTCCATTCTAGTACTGGCTTATTTGGAAATTAAAACTTAACCACACGAGTTTTACAATCAATAGAAGCATAGCATGCATATAGCCAATCCATACCAAGGATAATATAAAAATTAGTCATATCAAGTTCAACTAGATCACAAGAAGTAACTTTATGAAACACCAAAACTGAATAATTTCTATAGGCTCTTTTAGCCACCAGTGACTTACCTACGGGAGTATAAAAGAAAAAGGCTCCAATAATATTTCAGGGCTAACATCAGATCTCATGGCCATATAAGAAGTAACAAAGGATAAATTTTCACCTGGATCAAGTAAAGAATGAATATCATAGTGAAAGACTCATAAGATACCAGTGACAACATCGGTAGTCTCCTCCACATCTTGCCTAGCATGAAGAGCATAAAACCAACTATTGCATTGACCACCTTTTGGTTGAGCTTGGGCACCTTATTGTACTTTCCCTCCATGAGCAAATTGTCTTTGAGGATGACCATCTTTAACTCTACACTCCTTATCATGATGACTCAGCTTGCCACACCTATAGCACACATTTAATCCCATTAAACACTCTCTCTTATGAGTCTTCCCATACTTCTTGCATGTGTGGATTACTTTTGGGACTTCTCCTTGGATCTTAGGATTAGGCACTATATCCTTGTCAAACCTTGGAGTAGGAGCATTTGAAGAACCTTGATCGGAGTACCTTTGGCAAAATTGAGGACGCCCACTATTTCTGGATCTAGCATGAGAGGAATCACCACTATAGGTCCTTGCCCTTTTGGACTCTCTTACCTTCTCCCTTAGTTTCTTATTCTCTATTTTCTCTGCACGGGTCATGAGTCTAGAGATATCTATTTCCCTAATCAACATAGCCGCTTTGCACTTTTTGGACACCATATTTGGCACACCCAAAACAAACTTGCTCATACGAGCTCTTAGGTCGACCAACCATAAATAGAGTATACTTCGACAATTGGTGAACTTGAGGGTATACTCCCTCACACTTATATTCCCTATCTTGAGGTTGATGAACTCTTGTAACTTGGCCTTACTCAACTCCAATGGGAAAAAGTGATCAAAAAACACTCTTTTGAACTTTTCCCAATTAACGGGACCCGTCTCTAAAGGCCTCTCACATTATGATTGATCATACCGTATTCTAGCAATGCCCTTCAATTGGTAAGTAGAAAATTCCACCTTATCAATTGAGCTAACCTCCATTATCTGTACAATCTTACCAATACTCTCAATAAACTCTTGTGTATCCTCCTCCACCTTGGAACCCCAAAACTTTAGAAGATTCATCCTTATAAAGTCACGAACCCTTGTCACTGTCGAACCCACATTTGGATTCATATGAAAAACTACCTCACAGTTGGCTTTTGCCATCATAGCTTGAGAAAGCACTTGGAAAACTGATCGAAACTCGATATGAGAGACTTATTCATTCAAGGGATAATTTGGATCTTGTTGATCCTCTTCAACAACATTCCCTCAGGCAAGGTATCTTCGTGGAAGCATTTTCTAAAAATTACAAAGAACAATCATTAGAAGGGAAAGACTTAGATTACCACTCTATCGCACGACATAGATCATAAAAAAGTGAGATTTTCCTAACACACCTCATAGCTTCCTATTCATATATGTGGCATTCTTTGCACTGATGAATAATACTCTACTTAACGGGCATGTTAGACTCCCTAGGACACTCCTAAACCTTGTATTCTCATACCAAGTTTGTCACACCCCAAGCTAGGCCTTAGGAGTAATATGGCAATTGAAACCCCAAAGTATCCCAACCAAGCTTCTTAGCATACATTGCATTCATGAGGTCAAATAAACATAGTAAATCAAGCAGAATATCAATTCATAACCATGAAACTCTAAGAATAGAAGGAACTCACAATATATGTCCCAAGCAGAATATCAACTCATAACCATGAAAGTCTAAGAATAGAAGGAACTCAAAACATATGTCCCAAGTAGACTACATCAACTTCTATATGTCTAAACATGCCTCTATAACTAGATGGGGACTTAGGACAAGCTTCTAGCTCACCCTAATATAAGAGAGTCAAAATTACAATATGAAAGAAAGTATTGTCCTCAGTGAATGAGGACTCACTAAATAACTCTAGAAGTAGCAAGCTCTATCCATGAATTGGATGAGTAGAGTGATTGTCTTCCCTTATATTATGAGATAATATTTGCAAAAGTATGTGTGATTATATAGAAGGTACTAAGTATGTGAGCTTTGCAGGAATAATAAAATAATGCATAAGCAATATGTACATAAGATGTATGACCAGTGTAATAAAAAGCATAGATAAGACTTTAAAAGGATTTGAAATCATGGTGTAAGCATGTGGTCAATGCATCACAAAACTTCATAGCACAACTTACATCTTTGCATATAACTTCTGTGGGATAAGACCTTTAACTGAGATCTAAGACCATGTGAGCTATAACATGGAATCCAATACAATTCCCACATCGAGAAGAGAGAGGATACTTGCTAAGGTAGACTACATGAGAACATCAAGAACATCATAAGCTATACGTGGATCCACTAGATATGACATAAAGGTAACCTACGGGGGAAACATAGTTTTGGAATTTAGATTGTTACTAGGATTCCCTTGGATAACTAACTTTTGTTACCGGAATGAAGCCACCTAAAAGTCCTCTCGGTGCTTAGTCAATATCCCAATGGAATAGTAAATCATAATACCATAGTAATTCATGAATCAATCATAAGCTTTTGAAAATCATTGATAACATCATTCATATAGAGTAGCTCATTAAAACTTTAATTCGGTCAATGTGAGAATTGGACTTATCAACATTTGAATCCGTGAATAGATGAGTTTAACATAAAAACTTTGATCCAATCAATATGAGGATTGTACTTATCACACCTTGAATCCATGACATAGCATCTCACCATCTTTAATTCATTCCTAAGGGACTTCAATAAAACATTATTCAATAACTTTCAAAAAACATGAGTGAAGGCCTTATCATTCATAAAATATTCTTTCATAAAAACCTTATTTGAAAACCATTGAAATTCATGATTATAATTCATGGAGATCATCATTGAATATAGCTTTATGCATGGGAATTTGTAAAACAACTAGAAATTATGAAATTAAGATAGAATCATACTTAAAATAATCATTAAAGACAAGTAAAAATATAATTGAAATAGTCAAATGCAATATCATCAATCTAGGGTTAGAAAGCAATTGAAATTGAGAAGATTTTTGAGGAAAACCTTGGGTCTCCATGGGTGAACAAAACTCGTGAATGAAATCCCACATACCTTGGTGAATCTAACTCTGAAATTAAGAAAGGGACTTGAGTTATTAAAACCTAACTTGAATTATAGGAAAATACCCTTGACAGAATAATCTTTCAATGCCTTGGAAAAATTTAGAGAATAAATAAGAATAGGAGGGAATTTGAAGGGTTGGGGTATTTATAGATTCTAAACCTTCCCCAAAAGTGTCTAAGATACATTAAACCAAAATTGGGTAAAAACCACAATATCCCTCATTAAATTAATCTCAGAAGACCCTACAAATTATGTTCTACGAGTTGCAACAAGGTCTATGAGTCATAAAAAGGTCTACAAGTCATAGACTTGACTTGTCCTATTGATTCTGAAAATACCCTGAATACTGAGCCTCTAAATCGACCCTATGACTCATTCTTATGAGTCTTCAAAAGTCTTATAAGTCATAGACCCAATTCGTCTTACAGGGTCTAAAAAATATATAAATCCTGAGCTTCTGATCTTTTTCTACGAATCAATATTATAAATCTATATTATGAATCGCCAGGGTGTCTATGAGTCTTTAATTTGACTTGTAGACCCTCCTCTCACTTAACCCATTTCCTTTACTCAGTACCCTCCCTACAAGTCATTTTACGTCTCATAGGAGTTTCTACGACTTGTAGGTCGAGTTATAGAAGCTGACACAGTCCATTTTTGGAAATTTCTTTTGTTTTGACTTTTGAACTTCTGGTTCTTCTAGATGGGTTGTATATATTTGGTTTTGGAACTTGTCACTTATTCTTGTGGCTTGTTCTCCCTCTTAAATTTCTATGGTTGTGTATAATCTTCACTTGTATATTTGAGTCATTTTTTTATCAATATCAATGACTTGAATAATGTTCTTGATGAATGACACATTTGTGTTAGCCCAATGAGGTAAAAAAGGTTGCATAACTCTTGTGTGAACTCTTGGCATCTCATTGTGACTAGTTAAATGTCAATTATGAGTCTTACAATGGTTGTTTCCTGTGAGATTAATTTGTAGGATTATATTGGATGATCATGTTGGAATGACACATGTGTTGAGGCTTACTTGAAATATATGCACGAGGATGCCTACAACTTGCTCTGTTGATCTAATTAATTAGAATTGGTGATTGAAAGAAATGATCTTAGGCATGATTTTTAAGAGTGAACGTAATTGCTATACCTTCTTGTGACTTCCTTGTGAGCAAGTAAACCATTTTAGCACCATTTTGAGCCTACCCTTTTCTTTGGAGGAAACATGAACTCAATTGTTAAACTCTTTTCCAAATTTTCTTTATCCTTCCTACTTATAACCTTCTTGGAGCATTGGGTGTTTTGAATAGCCAACTTAAGCCAAAATCCTAAGTTGAGGGTATGGTAAAAATAAGGAGAGAATCTAGATAAAAGGTTCATGCAAAATCACTTTAGGGCATATGATTGTGGAAGAAATGGAACCCCTCCATATAAAAAGGGGGGAAAGAGAAGAAATAAATTGAAAAAGGAATGAATTAAGTCTTATTGTGTTTTAGTTTGGAAATAAAAGGGGTATTTAATGGACTATGTCAATAATTGTGGTGTGCTATGAATGGAAAAAGAGTTATTTGTAAACTTGACAAATGAAAGAAAAGGTAGAGAAATGAAATTGACCCATGCTTTAAGAAGGAAGAGTCACTAAGACAAAATGATCATACCATGCACTCAACCCCATTACAAGCCTTAAAAGACCTTTTTGATCTTGCATGATCCAATTGATGTATTGGTTGGAAAATACGGGCAAGCCTATGGCCAAAGTTATGCATGTTTTTGTCCTTATGAGTGTGACACTTATTTTTGATTCCATTGTTATATTTTTTGAATGGATTATTCAGAGCATGGAATCATTTCTTTGATATGAGGGACTTTTTAATATGTACGATGAGCATAAATTTGCATTTTGAAGCAAAAATTTGTGAGAATGAACTCTAAATTGAGATTGGCTAGTTATTGTTTGAAGACTTGAGTACGTAATTGAATATTGCATGCTGAAATTGAACCTTCCGTGTTGATTCTCTTATTCATATGAATCATGCATTTGAGCCAAATCAAGATGTCCTATCAGACTCTCTTCTCCAAACCTTGCTTTAGATGTTATCCTTGAGAGGGAAGTTATGTCTCTAAATGCTTATTATTATCACCCAAGAGGCAGTGTGATTGAGGCATTGTGAGTTATAAGTAGTAGAATGACCCTAGAGCTAGAAAGATGAAGTTAGAGGAGTAGAACCTAAAGAAAGTGAGAATGGTGGTTGATTGAGGCTTGTAACTAGAGTTATGTATCTATAAGGTAAGTAATAAGGTGATAAGTCAAGTCTCTTTGGTTTTGACAAAAGAGTTGTAAGTATCATTGGGTTTTCATGATAGGAGGTAGATAAAGAGTTATTGGGTAGGATGGGTTAGAGTATACTTGAACCAAGGAAGGAGTTTATGTTGATGTTTCATTGTGTTAGTATAGACCAAGTATGGGTGTTGAACAGAAGAACAGAGTAGTCATGAGTTGATAGATCTAAGTTAGGCTTATGATTTTGAAGGAAGAGCTTTATGATATTCAGAGGGATGTGAACTTAGTTAAGCAAGGAGGTACAATGAATGGGTATATGGTACTTCGGTTGTAAAAAGGAATGTGATGATACATTATAATCAGACATACTGTGAGATAAATATTGACTACTTATCATGATGTCTTAGTGGGTGAATATTTCTTAATTTTATCTAGTAGTCGTGAGAAATTTTATTGTTATACGTGTTTATTACTAGACACTAAGCTTGAATTTGAAATGAGTGTCATGATAAAAAGAATGGCAACATGAGGGTCATAATGCTAGTTTTGAGATTTGATCTAGTAGATTTGACGTAGAGTATGTGAGGAATTAAGCTGATAACTTGCAATAAATATGAGTGGTGCTATGGTATTATGACCCTTAGATGAGATAAATGAATTATGGCAAAGTCATTAGGAAATAAAAGGCTTAAGATGTGTATTGGTGATAGTATATAATCAAGATGAGGCTCTAATTAAGTTTATGATTTTCTATGTGTGCCTAGATAATATATTTGAGTTATCAATGTGGAATGGGTTGATGTAGGCATTCTTTATTACCCTTAAGATTTTGGTCGAAGAGATCATATATAGACAATGATGAGCCTCTTAAATATAGTTCAAGTGTCCTCCAATTAGGTAGATATGAACTTATAAGAGCGGTATTAGTGGGAGAAGAAGGAGAAGATGGACTATTAATAGTTAGATAAAGCGACCTTTAAAGACAATACGAGTACCGATTATAGAAAGACTTCTATAGAAGAGAGATAAAGTTAAGAGAAACATCTCACAAAGGATCCCTAAAAGGAATCCTAGTACCTGTACTGGAGAGTTAAGTAGACATGAGTTTAGCATTTTTTGAGTATTAGTGTCATGGCCCAAGCTTAGGCCCTAGATGTGACACGGGGAATGACGAATCCGGAGATACCTCACCCAATCCTCTTAGCATTCCTTTAGCCTTTCATCGATAATGACAATTAATAATAAGTGGAATTTAAAAGCGAAAGAAGGTATATGGGAAAACATCAAAAACAACCACCAATAGTCATGGATCATCCTACACATGTCCAACAATACCTTTAAATCTTTAGACTTGGCGGGGGCTAAGACATGTCCCTAGATCACCCTCAATACAAATAGAAATAAAGTACCATGAAAGATATCCAAAAGTCTTTACGAAACATAAGCTAGAAAGAAAAGGAATATTGTTCCCAAAACATGGGAACTCACCAAATGGTAGCTTTCAACGAACTTTACTAGCTACATGGAGGAGAGTGAGGAGAAGCACTGGTCCCTACATGGTGATATCATGTAGTCAATGAGTATGCATTAGTACTTTGAATGTACTAAGTATATGTCTATGCAATATAATGGAAAACATTAAGGCTTTTATAAACTAAAGTGCATAACTAATTGCATGCATGAGTGATTAATGTAAATAGCATTTGAAACATTCATTTGTGGGAAGATGACTATAATCGAGAGTAAGACCATGTGAGCTATAACATGGAATCTAACATAAACCCCTACGTTGGCCGGGGAGTCTACTTGCCAAGGGTAGAACTCTATCAACTTTACATTCATTCTTTAACTTTAACTTTAAGGCTTTTGTGGATCCACTGGCTTAAGCCTACAAGGGCTCCTATGGAGGTACATAGTTAATGAGACAAGGGGTTGCTACTAGGATTCCCTTACCGAATCACACCCCATGCCCCATTAGGTTCTAAGTTAATCCAATAAAATAGTTTAATACTTCAAAATAGTCATATCATATAGCTTGAGAATCCAAAATATCACATTTGGTAAAATAGCTCATTAAAACATTTGGTGATTCAAATATGCAAGAATTGTCCTTATTGCATAAGAATCCATCATTCATATCATTATGTCATTCTTTCATTTCATAAGGATCCCTTTTGATCATAGTCATTGCTTTCATAAACATTTATTTGGAGTCAAAAACTTTCCAAGTCAAACTTCATTGAAAACATAGTAAAACTAGATGAGTTCTATTCAATTCAACTTTCAAACATGCTTTTCAATAGAATCATGCATAACCATCATCAATTGAGTCAATTCAAATCATACTTCAAATAACCCACCATTCATTTCAAAGATCCATAATAGCTTGACATAGGAAATTACTTGAAATTTAATAATTTATGCAATTAAATAGTAATATAGGCTTACTTGAATATAATATCAATAATTTGAACCACAATCTAGCAATTTGAGAAGGATTGAACAAAACCCATTTGAAAATTCATAAACCCAAGATAGAAAATTAAGGCATTCATAGGTAGTAATAAATTTCATGCAAATTGAGTCAATAACCATAATTTCAATCATGATTCATGCTAGTAAGAAGAAATTAGAAATACCCATAAAGAATTAATACTTGAATTTAAAGGAATTAGTTGGAAAGGGTTTTGGGACTCCATGGGTGGAAGAACCCATAGATGAAGAAACCCACATACCTTAGAGAAGAACTTCAAGAAGATTTGGAGAATTCCTGATGTTAGGTCTTCAATTAGGAGCTTGAATCCTTACCTTAAGAGGAAATCTTGTAGGAGATGATTTGGGGAAAAAAATGTCACTTCCAATTTCTCCGGTCATGATGGCACCTACTATGACCCACTAGTAGGTAAGCCGACCCATATCCTGAAACTGCGAGTAATGGGATATCAGGATAAAACACCAATAGTTCAATCTAAAACAGTAAGGGAATAATAAGAACATACATGAATAGGCGGAAGCAAAGCTAAGTATATACAACTAAAAAGATCCTTCTTAAAACCTGGAAATCACATGTACAGAGCTACTACCAAAAAGAGTACAAGTCCCAAAAGTGGACCACAGAAATGAGGTTGTCTCAAACAGCAAAAGAGAGGCAAATTATATGTACAGAGCGAGATGGGCAAATCCAGAACGATATGTGCTTACCCTCGTCTCTGATAAAGATAGTTTCTGGCTCAAATCAACATCGATAGCTAGTACTCAAACCTGCATCACAAAAATAGATGCAGAGTGTAGTATGAGTACCAAAACAACAAGTACCCAATAGGTATCATACGTTGACCGAGCAAGATAAGAAAAAGTAAATTAAAAAGCATGTAAGTGACAAAAACCAAAGACAAGGCAAGAGATAAATACAGGTATGTACACGAGCGTACTCAACAAATAAAGAGAAAGAATATAGATAAATCCGTCGGGCTCAAACCCAATGGGTACACTCGTGTTCAAGTCTAATGTAACAACCTGAAAAGTCCCCCATAAGCCTGATAGGAGCAAAGGTAGTTGAAGTAAAGTAAAAGAGCCAATAGAGTACAAATAATACAACCAATATCCCATACATCAACTGAACCATCCTAAAAGCCTGGAACTTTAACCCACAGTTGAGGGTAGATGAAGACTCGAACCGAAGATTTATCAGGGAATCAGGAATTAAACCACGTGTAAGCTGGAACACGGACTTAACCCAGGTAACTGTAACTAATGAGTCGACATGAGTAAGTTAGACCACGAACTTTAACAAGGTAACTATAGATAAGGGTCGAACATAGGTAAGCTAGACCACAGACTTCAACCAGGTAATTGTAGCTAAGGAGTTAGACCACGAATTTCAATCGGGTAACTGTAGATAAGGAGCAGAACACAAGTAAGCTGGACCAGAGAATTCAACCGAGTAATTGTAGACAAAGGATCGAGATGAACTAGAATCAGTGACAATTAAGCATCACGGGGAGTACCCCAAACAGAGTGCCATCAATACCTCACTCTAGCCCGAACCATTTACAACCAAAACCATCGTGAAGACTCCCAGAATTCAGAACCAAGCTATACAGGACTATTAAAAGAATAGGACGTTATAGAGATAAGGTCACAAGTTGTGTTACCACCTAGCTAAATCTCAAACTATCACACTTAAGTTTGTTATATCAGTCTACAGGGAGCTAACTATCTGAAATGATATCAGAGAAGTTCTAAGGCCCAACGGCCCCAAAATTGTGCAAGTCTAAGGCAATACTAGTTAAGCCTAAACTAAGGCCAAACATGCTTCCATACATATAACCATAGGCATAACATATATCACAAGGTATAGACGATCAACAATTATAGGAGTCATGCTTAAACAGTCCAATAATATCCCGAAATAGAACCTTGGACTTTAATTCTAGGAAGTTAGCATGCTCAACACCCAAACCCCTCCCACTCATACAATTCAATATACAATTGCCTAAATATGCTCAGTCTTATGTGGGAAAAGTAGTAGCCTGCTTATAGGGCGAACGCATGTGCTCCAACTTATGGAACCGCAGCTTTTCCCTTATGAGCATTTTCCAAATGCTTCCATGCTATTAATAATAGAATCAAGATGTTAATACGGTTATTATGACACTAAGATTATTAAATTTGGAGACATGCCAATTTTATAATAAAAAATTGGGAATTATGAGACCCGCTCCATAACTCACAGAATTGACTATGAGAATAGGCTCCAACTACTACCCTTGGCTCATGTTCTAAAGAGAAACACAACTCGCACCCCAAAATAGACTCAAACCATTAATGCATTCATGATCAACTACATAGCCCAAGAACACTAGAAATGCAGGAAAAAGGGGGAAATTACCTCAAAGAAAGTCTCAACGCCTAATTCTAAACACATCACTGGGTTCCCCTCGAAAAAGCTATACAATTTAGCCTTTTGAATTGCCCAAGAATTGAAGGAGAAAATGACATTTAAAGTTAGATATCAAAGATGGAAATATGGACTTAACGGACCGCAAGTGTCGCAAAAGCGAACACCCACTAGTCTCTTAAGCGACCACCTCAAAGAGGTTGGCATCGCTTTAGCGACACCAGGTCGCTTAAGAGACACCTGCCCAAGAGGGATGGTCTTTTTAACAAGCTCCTGGACAGTTTAGCGGCACTCGCTTTAGTGACTAGGAGTTGCTTTAGCGAAGGCACAAGACCCAGCTAATGCAAAAATGAGCTTGGCATGCCAATTCCTCTAACCGGTGCTCGAGATTCATTCGAAACCTCGTGCACGCATACAAGATATTCTCCCTCACATAATTCGATGATCCTCTTTTAATGGCGCATATGAAATTCCCATACGACATTATTTTAATGAAAATTGGAACCTACATCCAAGTGCCATCTTGAGTTTATTTCCACAATGGGCCTCAAAATTAGATCAGAAGCCTCGAAAAGCAAATAAAGGGTCCTGCTAGACCAAACATGACTTTTCGAAGCTAACCGCATTGCAAGAATTTTTCTCCGAGCGCTTTTTCCAAAAATGTTGACCAAAGTCAACCATAGACCAAGTTTCAAAGGCAAAAATGCCAATTGGCCTCAAATTAATACTAATTCCTTGGTACTCGTGCCGACTATGCTACTAGCCTAATTTAGCTATTTCAGAGTTGTTCGAATCGTCAGAATTCTATTTTTAGGTCATTTTTCTGAAGTTATGACTGTAGTCAACTTTTCAAGTTATAAAAGCTCTAAAATAGGGAAAAGGACCTAAAACCCAAATGAACAATCAGGCGGCTGAACAGTCAGTGCCAGCAAGTCATAAATGACTAGGAGTCGCTATCAGATTGGTATAAATGATGGAATGAATGCTTTGACTCAAATATGACCTAGAAGGTCATTACAACATCCACTACAAAAAGAACTTTGGTCCGCAAAAGTAAGAGTCAAGAAGTACCTGAAGGCTCAAATAAGTTGGGGAACTTTGCCCATATCTCATGCTTAGTCTCCCAGGTAGCCCTCTCAACTTGACGATGCCTCCAACAGACCTTAACCACAAGAATGGCTCTACAATGCAACTGCCTGACATCTCTAGCAAAAATAGCAACTGGCTTTTCAATATATCTCAAACGATTATCCAGGTCAAATACGTCATACTAAAGCATGCGGGACTCATCTAGAACATACTGGCGCAGCATAGAAATATAAAAAACTGGATGAATAGCTGAAAAGACCAGAGGAAAGGCTAACTCATATGCCACCTTGACAACTGTCCTCAATATCTCAAAAGGGCCAATATACTTGGGGCTAAGCTTGCCCCGCCTCCCAAATCTCATCATATCCCTCATGGGCGATACAGGAAGGAATACTTTATCACTAATATCAAATTTCAATGGTTGATGCCTATGATCCATATAATTCTGGTATCTACTTTGAGAGTTCTTGAGCCAATCCTAAATTACCCTCACATGATCTAAGGCCTCTTATATCAAGTCTGTACCATACGGCCTGGGCTCCATAGACTCAAACCAACCAATCGAAGAGCGACAACACCTACTATATAAGGCCTCAGATGGGGTCATCTGAATATTGGAGTGGTAGTTGTTGTTGTACGCAAACTCTGCCAAGAGAAAAAACTAATCGCATAGACCCCCAAAATTTGTAACACAAGCCTGCAACATATCCTCGAGAACCTAAATCATGCACTCCAACTGGCCATTAGTTTGTGAGTGGAAAGTTGTGCTAAAGTTGACACGGGTACCCAACTCCTCCATAAAAGTCCTTTAAAAGCTAAATATGAACTATGAGCTCGGTCTGAAATGATAGAAACTAGCACACCGTGAAGGCGAACCACTTCCCAAATATAGATACAAGCCAACCTCTCAGCACTGTAGGAAGTGTGAGGGAAGGAAGTGTGTTGACTTGGTCAATCGATGCATGATGACCCAAATACTATTAAGACCACGAGAAGTATGAGGCAATCCCATAATGAAATCCATAGTGATCCGCTCCTATTTCCACTTTTAAATGGGTAATCTCTGAAGCCTGCCACCAGGCCTTAAATGTTCGGCCTTAACCTGCTGATAACTCAAAAAATGTGATACCTAATCTTTAATGTCTCAACTCATGCCAATCCACCAGTAATGCTACCTTAAGTCATAATACATCTTAGCGGTGCCTGGATTGATAAAATATTTAGAATCATGGGTCTCTGTAAGGATCAACAGAATTAGTCCCCCAACTCTCGAAACACAAAAATGACCACCAAAACTCAAAACTCCATCTGAATCTAACATACCTAGGATGATATCACCTCCTAAAACACAATATCTAAGTGCAACAAAATCCTCATCCTCAAACTAACAGAGGCAAATTCGGTCTAATAGAGATGACTATGCTCTTACATAAACTAACACACACGAGGAATCAGAGATGTCAAGTCGAATCATCTAGTTAGCTAAGGACTGGATGTCGAAAGCTAATGGTCGCTCCAAAGTAGAAAGAAAGTCTAGAATACACATACTCATTGCCTTTCGACTTAAGGGATCTGTTAATACATTTACCTCACTCGGATAGTAGAGAATAGAAAGGTCATAGTCCTTCAGGAGCTCAATCCAGCGGCGCTACCTCAAATTAAGATCCCTATGACTTATAATATACTAAAGGCTCTTGTGATTAATGTAAATATTGCATCGAATACCATATAGGTAGTGCCTCTAAATCTTAAGAGCAAGTACATCCACCGCTAACTCTAAGTCATAAGTGGGGTAGTTGCGCTCATACAACTTAAGTTGCCTCAACACATAAGTAATAACCCGATTCTGTTGCATTAATACACAACCCAAACCAAAGATGGATGCATCATAATAAATGGTAAATACCCACCCTCAACTGGAAAATTCAATATAGGAGTGGTAGTAAGTAACTCCTTGAGCCTCAAAAAGCTCTTCTTGCACTCCTCCGACCACACAATCGGAACATCCTGTTAGAGGTGCGGCTATAGTAGAGAGCCCTTTAACAAAGTGCTTGTAGTACCTACCAATCTAACGAAGCTACGAATCTTAGTCGAAGAGGCGGGCCTGGCCCAATCATGAATAGCCTCAATCTTCGCCAAATCTACCATAATGCCATCCTTGGACACCACATGACCAAAAAATGCCACAGACTCAAGCTCAAACTTATACTTTGAGAACTTGGCATAAAGTCGTTGATCTCTCAAAGTCTGGAGTACTACTCTCAAATGTTGCTCATGCTCATACCGATTCTGCGAGTATACCAGAATGTCATCAATGAATACTATGACAAATAAGTCCAAGTATGGCCTAAACACCCAAGTCATCATGTCCATGAATGCTTTAGGGGAGTTAGTCAACCCAAAAGATATTACTAAGAACTCATAGTGGTCATAATGAGTCTTAAATGTCATATGGACGTCCGTTGCCCTAATCCTCAACTGGTGATAGCCAAATCTCAAATTAATCTTAGAAAATACCACGACACCCTAGAGTTGGTTGAATAGGTCATTGATCCTAGGCATGGGGTAATGGTTGCTCATTGTCACCTTGTTCAACTGCCTATAATCAATACACATCCACATCGTATCATTCTTCTTCCTAAAGAATAAGATTGGAGTAACCCATGGCAATACACTAGGCTGAATAAATCCCTTATCCAAGATATTCTGAAGCTGAAAACTAAACTCTTTGAGCCTTATGGGGGCCATACAATATGGTGGGATGGAAATAGGATGAGTACCCAGTTATACATCAATGGCAAAGTCAATATCACAATCAGGAGGAAGGCCAGGCAAATTGACATAAAACACATCCGCAAACTCTCAATCTGTAGGTACTGAATAAACTATAGGACCCTTCCTACTCATATCTATAACACAAGCCACATGTCAAATATCTGCTAGCCACTAAAATTCGGGCCCAAACAAAAAGGATTACCTCAATTGGCGTGTGACTACAAAAGCTCTGCCACACTACCGGTGAAATACCAGGCATGGCTAAGGTAACAATCTTGGCATAGCAGTACAAGACTGCTTGGTGAGGGGATAACCAGTCCATACCCAAAATCAAATCAAAATCCACCATATCAAGCAACATAAGATCAACCCTAGTGTCATGCCCCTAAATAGGTCCCACACAAGATCTAAAGACCTAATCCACTACTAAAGAATCACTTATCGTGGTTAAAACATGAAATGGCTCATATAATGGATCTAGGCTCTCACTCAGTCCAGGGGCATAATATATAAATATATAAGAATATGTGGAGTTTGTTTCAAATAAAGCGGATGCAGGCTAATGACATATAGGACCGTACCTATGATTTCATTGTCCGAGGCCTCAACGTCTACTCTAGCTGGAGCTGCATAAAAATGGGCCTTATCTCCTCTATCTTGCACATTGACTCTGCATCCTAACCTACCTCCCCGTGCACCCTAATGACCATACTTGCGGTATTAGCCCTGGCCTTCGCCTCTAACTAGATGTAGTGGTGCTGTCGTAGGTCAAGCTGCCTATGGAGCTGCTAAGGCCAACCTGCATTGAGAGAACTCGCATGACCAATAAACTAGATCTCTGCACTCATAGAACCCCTAGGACTATCGGCTGAAAGTAAGAGGTCGAACACCTCGACCAGAAAAACCTATCTGTGAACCTCATCGGCTCTAACTCAAATCGGCACTAGAGCCACCCTAACGGTGCGGATCACCCTCTGAAGTTTGACGAAAATCTTGGAAGGGGCAACTGGACTAACCTTGCTGAAATCTCTGGCGAGACCTGTTAAAGGACTCCCGGGGTCTAAAGCGGCGCTCACCCGGACTATCATCTTGTCTATCCCTTTTGTCGTTGCCCATTAGGTCCCATGAAAGAGCTTCTCAAGCATGCGGGCATGGTCTACCACCTCCAAAAATAAGCGGCTCATCAAGACTAAAGACTGAGTCTCAATCCGTAGTTGGAGTCTTAATCTTCTAACGAAGCACCAAACTCTCTCCTTCTTTGTAGGTAAGATCATGGTGGCATGTCTAGAGAGCTCATGGAATCAGGCCTCGTACTCTGATACAATCATGGAGCCTTGCTCTAATTGTCAAAACTGATCTCGGAACTAATCTCTGACATTCCTGGGAAAAAATTAGGCTAAGAAGGCCTAAAAAAACTCAGCCTACATCACCGATGAAAACCCAGTTGGCCTAGTCTCCAACTATATATGCCACTACTGCTGGGCAGGGTCGTCTAGATGATAAGAAGTGAAGTCGTCTCCTTTCGACTCTACTAGATCCAAGGTTTGTAGCCGTTTTCGACAAGTGAATAGAAACTCATGGGCTTCCTTATGCATAATCCTAGAAAACCTCAGAGGTGATAGTCTAAGGAACACCCCAAGTATCTTATACTTCCGAAGCGACATGACACCCTCCAAACCTTCAGGCTGAGCGGTAGGTGTCGATAGATACTGAATAGCTGGTGCTTCTGTTGTAGGCTAGTCCTGCAGTACTGGACTAGTTGGAGTTGGGGCCTCCTTTATACCCCCAATAGTGGCCAAAATCTGGGAGAACATCGCCTGTATGTTTGGAACTGCGACTGGCTAGTTGGGCTGATCCTAGGTCCACTGACTGTTGACTCCAATGCTACTAATGGCTCCATCTTTGGCTCTGGAGTCAGCTCTTTATCCTGGGCTGGTGCCGCAGCCTTGGAAAGACCATGAGGTTAGGCTCTACCTCTGGTGCACATGCGAGCCATCCTATAAAAGAGTGGAAAAAGTAAGATTTTTAGAAACCAGTAAAACACACACTGCACGATAGGGGTATAAAATAGATACATTTCTAAAGACATCCTGTAGTCTTCCGAAGATAAGTCATTGACCTCTCCGCCCTAATCCACAAGACTCTACTATACATTAGTTTTGTACAAGTGAGACTAGTGAACCTAGGGCTCTAATACCAACTTGTTAAGAACTGATTTCTCAGGTCACGATAAGGCCTACTATGACCCACCAGTATACAAGCTGACCTATATCCCAAAACTATGAGTAATGGGATATTAGGGTAGAAGACTAATAATTTAATAAAAACAGTAATGGAATAATAGGAACATATATGAATGAGAGAAAGAAAAGCAACGGGCAAAACTAAAGATAAGTATATACAACTAAAAAGATCCCTTCTAGAACTTGGAAGTCACATGTACAGAGCTACTACCAAAAAGAGTACAAGTCCCAAAAGTGAACCATAGAAATAAGGTTATCTCAAAAAGCAAAACACAGGCAAAATATATGTACAGAGAGGGGAGGGTAAATCTAGAATGCTATGTGCTCACCCTCGCTTCTGATCAAGACAGTTGTTGGCTCGAATCAACAACAATAGCTAGTACTCAGACCTTCATCACAAAAATAGGTGCAGAGTGTAGTATGAGTACCAAAGCAATAGGTACCCAGTAGGCATCATAGTCCAACTGAGTAAGATAAGTAAAAGTAAACTAAAATGTGAGTAAGTGACCACAACCAAAGACAGGGCATGAGGTAAATGCAGGTATGTACATGAGCGTACTCAACAAATAAAGAGAAAAAATCTAGGTAAATCAACTAGGCTCCAATAATCCCAATGGGTACGCTCGTACACAAGTCAGTTAAGAACCTAAAGGGCCCCCATAAGGTTGATAGGAGCAAAGTCAGTTGAAGTAAAAGAATGGAGCCAATAGAGTTCCAATAATACCACTAATATCCCAGACTTGAACTAAACCATCCCAAGAGCTTGGAACTTTAACCCAAAGTTGAGGTTATATGAAAACTACTAAAGATTCATCAGGGAATCAAGAATTGAACCACATGTAAGCTGGACCATAGACTTCAACCAAGTAACTGCAGCTAATAACTCAACACGAGTAAACTAGACTACGAACTTCAACCGGGTAATTATAGCCAAGGGTCGAACATAGGTTAGCTAGCCCACGGACTTCAACTAGGTAATTATAGGTAAGGATATAGACCACAGACTTCAACTGGGTAACTATAGCTAAGGAGTCGAATATAAATAAGCTAGACCACAGAATTCAACCAGTAACTATAACCAAGGGATCGAACCGAATTAGAATCAGTGACCAACTGAGCATTACGGGTACCCTAAACCAAGTTCTATCAATACCTCACTCCAAGCCAAACCATATACAACCAAAATTATCATAAAGACTCTAGAACAGAGAACCAAGCTATACAGAACCGCTAGAAGAATAGGGCGTTATAGAGGTAGGGTCACTATCTGTGTTACTGTCTAGCTAAAGCTCAAATTATCAAACTCAAGTTTTCTATATCAGTCTATAGGGAGCTAACTATTTGAAATGGCGTCGGAGCATTTCTAAGGCCTAACAGCATCAAAATCATGCAAGTCTAAGGCAACACTAGTCAAAGTCTAGACTAAGGCCAAATGTGCTTCCAAACATATAACCACATGCACAACATAAATCACAAGGTATACACGATCAACAATAATAGGATTTATGCTTAAACAATCCAACAATTTTATGCTCGACACCCAAACCCCTCCCATTCATACAATTCCATATACAATTGCCTAAACATGCTCAGTCACACGAGGGGAAAATCATAGCATACCTGTAGGCTGACTGCGCGTACTCTAACTTACAAAATTAAAGCTTTTTCCTTCCAAGCGGTCTCCAAATGCATCCACACTATCAACAATAGAATCACAATGTTAATACGGTTGTTATGAAACTAAAATTATCGAATTTAGAGATGGACTAATTTTGGAGTCAATAATGAGAAATTATGGGACTCGCTCTGTAACTCATGGAATTGACTCTAAGAATAGGCTTCAACTACTACTCCCAGCTGATGTTCCAAAAAGGAACACAATTCATACCACCAAAATAGACTCAAATTAATCATGCATTCATGATCAACTACATACCCCAAGAACACTAGATACGCAGGAAAAAGGAAAAATTACCTCAAAGTAAGTCTCAACTCCTAATTATGAATACACCGCTGGGTTCCTCTTGAAAATCTACATAATTCATCCTTTTGAATCACCCAAATTGACCAAAAATTGAAAGAGAAAAACAATTTTAAAGTTAGAGATCAAAGCTGGAAATTTGGACTTAATTGGCCTCCTGTGTAGAAAAAGTGAAAACCTGTTGATTGCTTAAGAGACCACCTCAAAGAGGCAGGTATCGCTTTAGTGACACTAGGTCGCTTATGCGACTAGTCTCTTTTGCGATAGGTTTGTCGATGAAGAGATACCCTCCCAAGAGGGTTGGTCACTTTAGAAAACCTTTGGACACTTTAGCGGCACTCACTTTAGCAACGAAACCAAACCTAGCTGGTGCAAAAATGAGCTTAGCTTGCCAATTCCTTCGATGGGGTGCTCGGGTTTCGTTTGGAACCCTATGCTTGCAAACGAAAATGCTACCCTACCAAATTTGACATTCCATACTCAATGGAGCATTTAAAATTCTCGTACAAGGAATATTAATGAAAAGTGGGTCCCACATCCAAGTGTTATTTTGAGCCTATTTCCATAATGGGCCTCGATATTAGCTCAAAAGCCTCGGAAAGCGAACGAAGGGTCATTCTAGACAAAAATTAACATTCCAGAGCTAATTGAACGATCAAAATTTTCTTCCAAGTGCATTTTCCAAGAATGTTGACCAAAGTCAATCATAGGCCAAGTTTCAAAGGCAAAAGCGCCATTGGCCTCAAACTCATACTGATTGCCTCGGCACTCATACTAACTATGCTATCATCCTAATTTAGACATTTTAGAGTTGATGGATCTGTCAGAATTCCATTCTGAGGTTGTTTTCCTGAAGTTATTACTAAATTCAACTTTTTAGGTTATAAAAGCTCCGAAATAGGGAAACAGGACTAAAATCCAAATGAACGACTAGGCGACTGAACAGTCAGTGCCAGCAAGTCATAAATAACTTGGGGTTGCTAACAGAATGCTCTAAACGATGGAATGAATGCTTTAACTCAAAAATAACCTGGAGGGTCATTATAAAGGAGGAGTGAATTCTAGGGTTCTAGGTAGTGAAAAAGTTGAAAAATAACCCCATAAAGCTTCTAAACCCGACTATATATGTTCAGGAAATTATCCAAAATACCCTTAACTAAAAGTAAAAAAAATTGCAAAAATTTATACTTTCTAGGAACAAGTCCGCGCTGCGGAGTTGTTCCCCCATAGGTCATTTTTTTTTGTGAAGTTCAATTTTTCCCCAGATTTGAGCTTGATTCAAGTTTGAACAATTTTACACTATGAGGGAATAGCACTGCGGTGCACCTTGGTCAGGGAATCTTCTATTTTCTGCATTTTTAAAAAACTTTATATCACATTAAATGAGTTTGCAAAAGCCATTTTCCCTCTATTTTACCTTATGATAGCACATTTCAACCTTTAAAACATATGGGACCTTATAATTAGAGTATATAGAATAGTTTAGAGAATGTTGA
The DNA here is from genome assembly GCF_947179165.1 of Solanum dulcamara. Lineage (NCBI taxonomy): Eukaryota > Viridiplantae > Streptophyta > Magnoliopsida > Solanales > Solanaceae > Solanum > Solanum dulcamara. The sequence continues at coordinate 26,436,232 of NC_077241.1, forward strand.
AAGCTCTATAGCTTTAAAGTGTTAGCTTCAGACCTATTGGGGAGATGATAGAGTAAGGAACCAAGTAGAGTGATGACAATCTGATAGTGATGTGTTCAAAAAATGTTTTGGCGATATATCCATCCATTTGTACTCCAGCACATTCCTCAAACTTCAATCGTTATAACACCATTTTGATGTCTTGCATATCAACATTATGTCCATGACCTATGTCATACACTTAAAATAGATTACATCTATGCTCAGTTCCTAGAATAAGAGATTAAGACTTTAGCCCATTGATCTAAATCTTACTCCATGAAGTATCTAAATATCAGCCTCATGATATGAATCTATTCATAAAACGCTCAGGTCTCATAGTATGCTTAGTCTCATGAATTGGTTATTTACCTTCAATGGCACGAACTAATTCTATGTCATGCATATTCTTATATCAAAATTTCTCAAATGAATTGTGCTCTAGATCTCTCACTCTATGCCCCTTCAGTGATCTTTTTTCAGTTTTGATGGTGATACCAATGGTAGTAGCTGAGTATTGATAAATAAGAGACGCTTGATGTTTCTTTTTGTGATAGTGATGGTGTTCTATTCCATCTAAGGTAAGGTTATAAATATGAAGGAAGAACAAGATAAGGATTTTTATGAGTAATAGTCAGATAAGAGCACTTGGTTTATCTCCTTATAGTGATGCATGATTAGAGAACATCATAAGGAGAAAATTCTTAGAATAGTTGGTTACTTAGAGTCCATGGAGTGGTTATAGTAATAAGATTGAATGTGGTGTTGATGCCATGTGGATTAATGCACGATGCATTAGGTGCTTCTTGACTAAGTCTCGTGGTTTGTTGAATGTGGTGGTAAGGAGTAGTATTCTTAGGATGGAATTCTTTATATAGGTGTAGAACATGAATCTTGTAGTTTAGATTAGCAAAAATCATCTTATGTGCAACATTCTGTGACTTAGAGTTAGGCTTGAACACAGTAAGAGTATCTTCTTTCCCTTCCAGTTCATCCTGACCATCATTCGAGAACGAATGATCCCAAGGAGGAGATATTGTAACATTCTAATATTTTTAATCCAAATCAAACTGCGAATGAAAAATTTGAAGTTTGAAATCCTACATAAAATAATATTCACAAGTGGAATCTACGGTCTATAGACGGAACTATAGGCCATAGACTAGACCTGTAATTTGACTCTTGACTTACTGAAATTTCTAGCCTTAGTACACTCTCTATGGACACTACCTATGTCTCATGGAATGAACCACAGACCATAGATGGTGTTCGTAGAAGAAGTTCAGAAATTCAGTTTTTCAGGTAGATAAGACGGGTCCTATCTACGAGCATAGTCTTTTCTACAGAAAGTAAATCGGTCCATAGATTGAAGTCTTGGAGCCCCAACTCTTGTATAAATTGACAGATGAACTGTAGAAGGGGTCTATGACCCCTAGGATGATCCATGGACCCAAAGATCAGAAACTTAGGAACTCATCCTAATTTCCACGGGTGGCCTCTTCAGCCTATAGAAGGAGCTACGGACCATAAATGGCCTCCGTATATGGCTCCGAATAGTTTTATAGAAGGCTATTTTAGTCCTTTTCAAATCATTCTAAGCCTAAAATTCAATATTTTTACACCTACATAATGTCTTTATCAGTATTATTCCATCGATTTACCCATATAATCACCTCCAAACCTTAGAGCAAGATTCAAGAGGAGAAAAACAAGGGTTTCAAGCATCTTTTTCAAAGTTCTTCAAGAATCTAGTTCTTCCAGGTATGTAAGACTATTCATAGTGTTGGTTTTAGTTCTCCCTCATGTCGTACATCTATATTCAGTAAGTAAAAGTTTAACCTAGTGTTTTAACCCAATACCTTTCTTGAAATTCGAGTTTCTAAATATTCTTTGATATTGAATGCAATATCGTTGAGCTTCTGAACCCTTATATGATTCTAATTCTTGATTGTTGTTCCTTCTTATTTTCACATTAACCCTATTTGAGTTGTTGGAGGTTTCTACTTTGCTCGACATTGTGCATTGTTTTTAGTTAAAGTATTTCAAAACAATGACTAGAAGAATAGTTTAAAGGGAAACTGAGTGTCCCAAGTGCTTTACTTGGTTTTGAAGCTATTGATTATGCATGATTTCTAGAGTTTGAGTAAGATAAAGTATTTTACACTACAATTCATTATACATGATTTTCAGAGTTTAAGTGAGTTAAAGTACTATGCATTATTATTGAGAATGAGTTTTGAGGTAATTTGAGTGGTTCCAAATGCATTATTTGTACTGAGAAAAAGCATGTTTATTTTAAATAAGGCATAAAGAGTTTGAGAAAGAGTTTTCAGTTAGTTAAAGTAAACCTCACTGTGACTTCAGTGGAGTATTTTGTGTATTTACTCACCAAGATTTTATTATATGAGCAAAATTGCTTGTTTTGAAAGTAGTATTGAATACTGATTTGGGTAAGAGTTAAGATAACTCAAACCCCATAAACTTTGTACTTGCGTAGGATAGGATTGTGCCATTGGTTTGGGCAACTCCTCCTCCAACCTCATTGAGGGATTTTTAGATGGATCCAGAAGTTGAGTTATTGTCATCTAATTTGGCAAGGTATAAGATGGCTTTGGCAACGTGGACAAGGCGTGTACCATCAAGAGGCTCATAGTGATGGTTATCGGTTAGAAAAACTTCCCAAGAAAATTTATTACCTTACTTTAGTTATAAAGCTTTGGGTTTTCATAACACTTACATTGTTTTATATTTCAGTCAAGTTATTTTAGTATTTCTTTTAGCATGAGTATTCAGTTTAGTTATTGGTTCATTCAACTTTATTACATACCATACATTTCATGTACATACATCAGTCGACAATACATCATTTTATGATGCAGATTTAGGTACTCACAACCGCAGACACTTCTGTAAGATCTCTTTTTATCAGCAGTCTCATCACCCAAGCCTAAGGCCTAGATATGACATGGCGAATGAGACACCTGGAAGTACCTCTTCCAAGCCTCTTATCATTCATGTAGCTCTTCATAGATAATGACATTCAATAACAAAAAGTGGAAATAGAGGGGATAATGGGACTAACGGAACCAATGTAGAATAAGAGTCAAAATCAACTTAAACATCATACATTCATGTCCAACAATACCTTCTACCTAATAGACCTGGCGGTAGCTAATACAAATCCCTAAATCACCCTCATAATAAAGGAACAAGTATTAGAAGTAATTCAATATTTACACAAATTATAAGCTAGAATGGAATAGGATATTGGTCCCAAAATATGGAAACTCACCAAAGTAGTAGTAGCCTTCAATGATTGAACTAGCCACGTGGAGGTGAATGTGGAGCAATGTCGGTCCATAAATGGTGATATCATGTAGGCAAAAGACTATGCATTAGTACTTTGAATATACTAAGTATGTAGGCATGCAATATAATAAAAAATGTTAAGACATTTATAAGCCTAGTACATGAGTAAATACATGCATGAGAAATCATCATATATAACATTAAAATATTCAATTTGTGGGAAGATGACCATAACTGACATTTAAGACCATGCGAGTTATTATATGAAATCCAACATAACCCCCTATGTTGGCATGGGGAGACTACTTTCCCGGTAGAACTCTGTCAACTTTAATTATTTCTTTAACTTTAACTTTAAGAGCTAATTATGGATCCACTAGCCTAAATAGCCTATAAGGGCTCCTATATGCCACATAGTTAATGCAACATGAGACTTTACTTAAGGACCCCTTAGGTTGAGTCCCCATCTATATGCTACATTCGGTGCTAGGTCAATCCTATGGAATAATATTTAAATATCATAATAACATAAGCATTCATACAACTTTAGACATCAAACCATCATTTGGTGGAATAACTCATTAAAACCTTTATTTGATTCAAATATATGATAATTGTCCTTATCACATTGAATCCATTCTTTGGCTCAGAATCCCTTTATCATTATTCAATCATTCTTTCATTTTATAGGACTCCCTTTAAACATAGACATTTGCTTTAATAAAACCTTCATTTGTAGTCAAAGCTTTCAATTCAACTTCATTTCAACATAATGAAACTAGGTGGGTTCTTTATATTCAACCTTCAATATATTTAAAACAATGCAAGCATGCATGAGAGTGATGGAAATGTATCAATTAAAATATCTCAAAACAAACCACCATAAACACTTTAACACTACTTTCATGCCTTCATTTATGAAACATGACAAATCATCCATTTTATGAAATTAAGAGTCAATATATATCAATATAGGTAAATAAGCTTCAAATAAACCATAATCTGTGAATTTGGAATCATCATATAAAAACCCATAAGACTTCATCATTTAAAATATAAATATTGAGTTTAGAAAAATATTTGGGCTCGATGGGTGAAAGAACCCATAAATGAGACCCATATACCTCAAACAATGAGGCCCTAATTCAGATTTGAGAATAGAGGCTTGAAGAACCTTGAATTAAAACCCTAGACTTTGGCTTGGAACCCTTGGGAGGTTTTGTGAGGAAGGAATTTGTGTTTTAAAGTCGAAGTGTTAGAGTGATGGATTAGAATGGCTTAGGGTCCTTAGATAGGGTCCATTTAGTCCCTAAAAAGACCACACTGTGATGTTAAAATATGGGAAAAGACGTAAATACCCTTTGAAAATATGGACAGAACTGACCCTACGACTCTTTCCTATGAGTTGTAGAAGGGTCAATGAGTCATAGTAATGACTGGTCCTATAGGTTATGAGAAAGACCCTAAAAACTGACCCTCAATACTTTCTCTATGACTCATTTCTACGAGTCATCGAATGGGCTCATTCTGCAGGGTCTGAGGACTGACCCTCAGAAATTCCTTTACAACTCATTTCTATGAGCCGATGTCCTAACGATGAGTCATAGACTCGTTCATCCTACAGGGTTGAAAAACCTGCAAGTTTGGAGTCTCTGAAGTTTCTTGATGAGTCATTTCTAGGACTCTTCTATACTTCTATGCATCGTCAAATTGACTCATAAACCCCTTCTTCACATGGTCATATTTCTAGGCCTCATGTTGAGTCTTATGAGTTAGTCCTACGACTCATAAGCTACTCTTAGCTTGTATAGTGAGTTATAGGACCTAATTTTTCATCCCTTTTCAGAATTGTTCCAATATTTAGACTTACTGGTATTACAATATCTCCCCCTAAGGAACATTTATCCTCAAATGAGAATTATTAGCATAGCAAAGAGTATGGCACAATTAGTAACCCAACATATGATAGACACTTAAAATGCACAAAATATGAGATCTTTAAACTTAGCAGAAAACAAGGCTTAAAAATTCAACTTTATGAACATGCATGCATATGAAGACTTAGGAAAACTGAAACATAAGGGTCTTAAACATTTGAGGATGAATAACTTAGTACCTTAGGCTTGAGTAGAATAGAAGAGATGAGGGTAACATTTCATCATATCCGCTTTCACTTCTGATATAGCACTTTCAACTTGTTGATTCCTCCAACGGACTTTAACGGGTGTAACTTCTTTGTTCCTCAATCTCTTGACTTGATGGTCCAAAATTTCAATCAGAACCTCTTCATAGGTCAAGTTTTCTTTGACATTCACTATCTCCAAAGGCACAATAGAAATAGGATCATCCATACATTTTCTCAACATGGATACATAAAATACTAGGTGAACCATGTCTATTTCCAAGAGCAACTCAAACTCATAAGCAACCTTGCCAACACGTCTCAAGATTCTATAAGGCCCTACATACCCAGGGCTCAATTTCCCTTTTATACCAAACTTAACAATACCCTTCATTGGTGAAACCTTCAAGTACACTCAATAATCAATATTGAACTCAAGATCCCTTCTTCTAGTATCAAAATAGTACTTTTGATGACTTTGAGCCATGTTCAACCTTTATCTAATGACCCTCACCTTTTTTAAAGCATCAAGCACCAAATCAGGGCCTAACAAGGTCATCTCACCCATTTCAAACCATCCAACCGGAGACCTACATCATCTCCCATACAAAACCTCAAACGACGCCATCTCAATACTTGAGTGGTAGATATTATTATAGGCAAACTCAACGAGTAGTAGATGATCATCCCAACTTCCTTTGAATTCTAAAACACAAGCCCTTAACATATTTTCCAATATTTGAATTATCCGTTTGGCTTGTCCATTAGTTTGAGGATGAAATATGGTGCTTAGCTTTACCTTGGTACTAAGACCCCTTTGCAACGATCTCCAAAAGTGAGAAGTGAATTGGGTACCATGATCTGAAATAATTGACAATGGCACTCTATGCAACCTCACCAATTCTCGAATATATAACTTAGCATAATCCTCGGCACTATATGAAGTTTTAACTAGTAGAAAATGAGTTGAATTCATCATTTTATAAATAATCACCCAAATTGAGTCATGACATTTTCAAGTATGAGGCAAACCCTCTACAAAATCCATGTTCATATCTTCTTTCTTCCAAGTAGGGATCTCAATGTCTTATGCTAGGTCACCTGGCCTTTGATGTTTGGCCTTGACTTGTTAGCAATTTGGGCATTCGGGCACAAACTTTGCTATGTCCTTCTTTATTCCACCCCACCAATATAGCTCCTTTAAGTCCTGGTACATTATCGGAATGAATAGAGTATGCAGAATTATGAGCCTCCTTTAAGAGAAAACACCTTAGTCTATCAACATTTGTAACATATAACCAATCTTGATAATGAAGTACCCCATCTCCCCCTTTTGAGAAGACCACTCCTTTCTTTTCCTTCACCAACTTCTTTAACTTTACTAATGTAAGGTCAAGGTTTTGTTTTGACTTAACATCCACCACCAAAGATGATTTGGACCCATTATGAATAACCATACCACCATCATTAGAACTACTCAACTTCGCCCCTAATTTAGTCAATCGGTGAACATCATTTACCAACCCTCTCTTATCTTCGTCAACATGAGTTATACTCCCTATAGAAACTCTACTAAGGGCATCGGAAACCACATTAGCTTTACCCGGATGGTAATCTATACTCATGTCATATTCTTTGAGGAGTTACAGACACCTCATTTGCCTTAGATTAAGGTCCTTTTGAGTGAACACATATTAAAGACTCTTGTGATCGGTGAACACATCCACATGTACCCTATAGAGGTAGTGTCACCAAACCAACTAAGGGATTATGGCTCCTCTTAATGTTCCTATTCCATCCTCAAGAGTGAGTGACTTTGCACGAATGAATCCTCTGGAGTTTCATGGCTCAAAGGTTTATAAAGATCCTCAAGAATTCATTGATGAGGTCTAAAAGATAGTGAGTATTATGGGGGTGACTTTGAAAGAAAAAATGGAGTTATTGGCTTACTAATTTAAGGGTGTTTCTCAAGTTTGATATACTAAATGGAAGATAGAGAGGGTGGATGAATGTCCTATTGAATGGGAAGCTTTCAAACTTGCTTTCCTTGATTATTGTTTCCCTCTTGAGTTAAGGGAAGCTAAAGTGTTAGAGTTCATAAATCTTTGACAAGGAAATATGGGGATGAGGGACTATGCCCTCAAGTTTACTAAGTTATCCAAGTATGCTCCTTTATTGGTTTTCGATCTACATGCCCGAATGAGTCAATTCATATTAGAGGTGTCCGACTAGGTTGCTAATGAATGTCATACAACTATACTTGTTAAGGAGATGGACATATCTCGGCTCATGATTTTTTCCAAACAAATTGAAGGACAAAAGTTCAAGGAGATGAGGATGAGGGATTCTAAGAGGGTCCAGTATGAAGGTGGGTTCTGCAATACTAAGATTGGTGGTAGTAGTAGACTCTCTCAACAAGTACAAAGATTGGAGAAGAAGTTTTCTAAGGATAGGGTACCATAACCTAAACCTCAAGAAGGAGGAGGTGTGAATGCTTGTAGCCCTTCTTTTCCTAAGTGTGCAAGGTATGGAAAGAATCATGAAGGAAAGTACTTAATGGGAATGGGTGCTTGTTATGGATATGGATAGATGGGCCATAAGCAATTCAAGTGCCCTCATATTGCCAACAAGTGTAGAGAAGGTCGTCCTCTAGAAGGCCAAGTGCAACAAGGCGCCTAAGCTCAACCCAAGGGTGGCTAACTTAACAATCGATTCTTTGTTCTTCATGCTAGGCAAGATGTTGATGAGACGCCCAATGTGGTCATGGGTATGTTACGTGTCATTAAATTTGATGTTTATGCATTGCTTGATCTGGGTTTCAACTTGTTTTTTATTACTCCTTGCATTGCTATGAGATTTGATGTGTCCTCGAAGTGTTATTAGAACCTTTTTTGATTTATACTCCCATTGGTGATTCGGTATTAGCCAAGAGAGCTTAAAGAAATTATCCCGTATGGTTCTTGTACAGAGTTATTCCGTGTGATCTTGTTGAACTTGACATGACTGACTTTGACATCATTCTTGCTATGGATTAGTTATATGCCGCTTACATATCTATACATTGTAGGACTCATATGGTTAAGTTTCACTTTCCTAATGAGCCTATTGTTGAATTAAAGGGTAATAATTTCATGGTTAAGGGTCAATTCATCTCATGTATTAAGGCCTGGAAAATAATTTCCAAGAGGTGCATTTATCATATTGTGCGAGCTAGGTACGTCGATCCCAAAACTCCTACTCTTGAATTGGTCCATATAGTTAATGAGTTTTTCAATGTGTTTCCCAATGATTTGCTCAGTATTCCTCCTAAAAGAGAAATTGACTTTGGCATAAATCTCCTTCCCCATACCCAACCTATGCGGAACTTAAAGAGTTGAAAGAACAATTGAAGAATTTGTTGGATAAGGGTTTTATAAGACCGAGTATTCCACCATGGGGTGCTCCCATGTTTTTTTTTAGGAATAAAGATGGGTCACTCCAAATGTGTATAAACTACCGGCAATTGAATAAGGTAACCATAAAGAAAAAATATCCAATTCCAAGGATAGATGACTTATTTGATCAATTACAAGGAGCAAGCTACTTATCTAAGATTGACCTCCGTTCCTGTTATCACCAATTGAGGGTAAGGGAGTGCGATATTCCCAAAACAGTTTTTCGGACAAGGTATGGTCATTTTGAATTTGTAGTAATGTCATTTGGTTTGACTAATGCTCCCTCTATATTCACAGATTTGATAAATCATATTTTCAAGCCATACTTGGACATGTTTGTAGTGGTGTTCATTGATGACATCTTGATTTATTCTCAAAATGATGAAGACATATGGGTCACTTGAAGATTGTGTTACAAATATTAAGAGAGAAGCAATTATTCTCTAAATTTAGTAAGAGTGAGTTTTGGCTGAGGAAAGTTGCATTTCTTGTCCATGTGGTATCCGGTGATGGGATTAAAGTAGACCCAAAGAAAATAGAGGCGGTTAAGAATTGTCCTAGACCATTATCTCCTTCAGACATTAGAAGCTTTTTGGGCTTAGTCGGATACTATAAAAGGTTCATTGAAGGGTTTTTCATCTATTGCTTCGCCTTTAACTAAGTTTACACAAAAGAAGGCAAAATTTCAATAGTCGGATGAATGTGAGAACAATTGCCGAATATTGAAGGAACTTCCTTGGAACCATAAAAAAAGTCATATATTTGTTTCATAAAAACCTTGCCAAAAGAAAGATTATCTTTTCATACTTATGTCACAACATGCTAAGAGGAAGAGTAAGCTTTACATACTTATGACAAAAACATGCTAAAAGGAGGAAACGTTAGCTTTACATACCTCTTACGGATTACTCTTAACATGCTGAATGTTAGCGGCTTTTTATATCCCTTCCTTGCTTCCCTAAAGTGAAATTTAACGTTATTAAACATCGCTATATCACCGTAGGATACCTTAAATAATTAATTCACAAAACGGAATCGGAGGGCTTACCTTGTTTTCCTCCAAGCCGTGGTTGCCCTCTTCCTCTCTCACGTTTTTCTCTCTTTTTTTGGCTAAGGAAGCTGAAAATGAGATATTTTTCAGCATAACATATATATACACCTCCTTAGGAGGTGACACGTGGCATCTCCTAGGGGTGACACATGGCAGCCCCCTAGGGCGCCACCTCAATCATGCACCCACTCTTTTGCTGCCATGTGGCAGTGTGGGACCCACCTTAAGTAGGTGTGTCACCTACTTGTTCCAAGTAGGTGCATCACCTGCTTGCTTCCGAGTAGGTGCATCACCTGCTTGCTTCCGAGTAGGTGCTATGCCTTATTTCGTCTCTTCCATGGGTTCATAATCTCATCTTACTTTAAGAGCCTATGAAATCCTTGCTATGGAAGCTCAATATGTACTCCAGTAGCTTAAGTATGTAAGACATCCAAGTTGGTAGCTTACGCAAGTAGATCGGGTCCTACGACTCATTACTTGGCCTCCAACTCCTTCCAGATTCTTATAACCCAATTTCCAATCTTCCTTATTATGGGGTATATCATTTTCCTTTCCTTAGGGTTATTTGATAGCGTGGTAGATTATCCGACTCACATGAAAATTTCTAAGAAACTTAAGAGCCTTCCCAGAAACTTAAGAAGCTTAGGAAGCATTCCAAGGTACCAAAGTATGGGGTGTAACATCCTTCCCCCTTTTAACACATTCATCCTCGAGTGTGAACCAAAACCTTCCTACAAATCTCATACCAACTATATGGAGAGGTCCTCTATCCCGTTGCCATAATATATACTTTTATCGAGCAATCAATATCAGAGTTCCAAAGGTTAGGATTACTTGTGACGTAGGGAATAGGTACGGATACTTGTGTTTCATTTCCTTTTTCGCTTCACAGGGGGTCACCCATCCTATTACTACTCTCGCCCAAGCACTTAGTGCTGGTATGATCGCATCCATCCCTTATGGGATCTTATTTGAAGTTTAAGCGTTCCCATTTACATATGATAGCGTCAGTTGATTTTCTCTTATGCTTGTATTTCTCTTGTCCACTTCCCCCCTTTAGGGTGTATCCATGTCATTGTCTGTTTATTTCTAACTTTCCAAATACATATGAGTCCTTTCCAACCTATTTAGTATACTGCGCTATTTCCATATCTTTATTTACATTACCTATACTTTAGGTTACCCATGTACGAAACCTTAATACAATCATGAGGTACTTAGAATCCTCAATATACAGTACCAACTCCAGTTTGAACATTGGTACTCGAGTAATATCCTTAATGTAGCAGTACATTTAAATCTGCATTCCATTCATCCCAATTAGTAATTAGCTCATCACCATTTATCCCTGTGTATCAACTCAGTAGGTGCCTTAATATGTTGTTCTATCCAGATCTAGGTGTCATCTCTAAATCATATTCTTAGGATCACAAGTCTTTTCAAACTTCGTTTTACCATACCAGTATCGACCTTTCAAGATATATTACAATCCTATATCTCATTCTCATTTTATATTAAGGAAAATTTGGGCAGAGTATCCTCTGTATTTCTTACTATCTCAACACCTACATACAGAAAATACCAATAATGCCTCATAGAGCCAACACATATATTCGTATCGCAGCCACACAGGGCTTCCAATAACAATGACAGTATAAAATAATGGACTTACCTCGTATGTCTACTCAAACTGCACCTATTAACTTTCCTGGCTACTTTTCCTTTCAACTTTATATGTCAATCGTATTTCGATATCCTACCTGATATATATTTTTCATGCCTTTGCTTACCTGCATGCTTTGTAACTTCCAATATCATCAGTCACCTTCTTCTATCGATGTTGTCCTTCTGCTGAAACCATAGGTTAGTACGAGGAATTTTATTCCCTATGACTCAGCTCTATCGCACGATCTTAGATATGAAAGAAAGGTAACATCCTATATGTCCTGTAGCCTCCTATTTATAGATGTGGTGCACAACACACCGATAAACAAGACTCTACTAGACATGGTCTATAGACACTCTAAGGACGAACTGCTTTAATACCACTTCTATCACGACCCAACTCTATAGGTCGTGACTGGTGCCTGATTTGGACACCCATATGTACCCTTAGCCCTACTGAGTATGTTAGCAAAATAAACAAATGAGGAAATCAAAATAGATCGCTAGAGAGCACATAAAAATAGATATGGCACACAAAGGTCGTTAAGGTCGTCACTGAACACAAGCCCAAAATATATAGAAGATATAGATCTCTGGTAGGGTAGTTTGAAGTGGGTGAGATGTCATTCATTGGTCCAGATTTGGTAGTTAATACAATGGAGAAAGTAAGGCTCATAAAAGAAAGATTGAAAATGGCTCAAAGTCGTCAAAAGTCCTATTCGGACACTAGAAGGAGAGAGCTTGAATTTGATGTGGATGATATGGTGTATTTGAAGATTTCACATATGAAAGTGTTAATGCGGTTTGGTAAGAAAGGGAAGTTTATTCCTAGATATGTAGGACCCTATAGAATATTGAAATGCATTGACAAAGTGGCATATGAGTTAGACTTGCCACTTGAGTTGGCTTTGGTTCATCCGGTATTTTATGTGTCATTGTTGAGGAAGTTTGTGGGTGATCCAAATTCTATTGTGCCAATGGAGAATGTGAGTAATTAAGAAAATTTGACTTATGAGGAGACCCGATTGATATTTTAAACCGGCAAGTAAAAAGGTTAAGAAATAAAGACGTTGCGTCTCTCAAGTTGTTATGGAGGAATCAACAAGTAGAGAGTGCTACGTGAGAAGTGGAATCGAATATAATGAAGCGTTATTTATATCTCTTTCCTTCCACTCAAGCCTAAAGGTACTAATTTTTTCATGATCAAATCGATTAAACTCCTACGTTTCAGTTCCATATGTCATTCATATGCAAGCATGATTCATCAAAATGATTCTTTTTCTCAAGGAATATGTAAAGTATGAAGTTTACATATTCTATGCATTTTTCTGTATGTCTTCATATTCATGTTGGGCTGCTAGTCCTTTTTCCATGTCCTTCCTATATTAGTTGAATCTCATTCGAGGACGAATGTTCTCAAGGGGGAGATATTGTAACATTTCTCAAAATGATCACAAGTGTCATCAGAATGCCTTGGGAATAGGCCGATCACATAATGCATTATCCTTAATCTTTTTGGCAAATCCGAGTCCAAAATATCGATCAAGGGTCAAAACCTGTGAGGAAATGGTCTCAGTGGATTTTTAGGACCCGTATATAGAAAGATAAATTTTTTGAAGAAATTGTGCAAAATAGTAAAGTGCGCGGACGCAGACTTTCTCCCGTTCAGTACAATTTTTCCCAAGTCAAAATTTAGCCAAAATCTCATTCATTCAAAATTTGTCCATCAGGGAACACCTCCACATCACTGACCTGGGCAGTGGTTTTTGTCCGAATTTTATTTTTTTTAGTGAGGGCACTTTAGACTTTTCCCTAATTGTTAGTTAATGAACCTAGATATTTTTAGGACGTAATTCAGCTCTTTAAATTAACCTAAACCTCTAATTTTATTCATTCTTATACAATTCACCTATTCAAATGTTTCTCACTCTACAAAAGACTCTCAAGGACTCCATTGAAGACTTCAAGTAAATTCACTCAAAACTCTCAAGTTCTTCCAAATTATTTGGTTTTCTCACTTAAGGTATGTGGTTATTGATTCATGGATTCTTTCATCCATGAAGCCCAATCAATTTCTCAAGTTTTCTATCAAATTAAAGTATGGTATTTTATGGGTATTATGATCTCTAGTCCAATTGCATGAATTATGATTCAAATTATGATTATGAGACTATTTTGATATAAATTGATGGTTATTGCATTGAATTGAAGAGTTTTCCATGAAATCTCCTATATTGATCTCTAGGGTTCATGATGTAAATTATGGATATTTTCAACTATACTTCCTAATGATATCATCTTTATGAATTATGTATGGGATGATAGAAAGTATATGAACATGCATGTTTCCAAGTAAATTTCATGATTTTCAAGTCAATTGATTATGCAATTGAGTTTTACTCTAAGTTCAAGATATGAATTTCATGCAAGTTATGAAGTAAGGTGACTTAGGGCCCTATGTGGTGACCTAGGACCTAACTATATGAATTATGCAAATATGATTGTAATGATGAAAGGACAATTCTCATATTACAAGTATGTTATGAAAATGAGCTATTCTATGATTTCAAACCTATGATCATGACTATAATATATGTAATTATGATTTTTATATTATGTATGTATTCCATGGGATTTGACTTAGCACCGACTGGACTTAAGGAGACGGCCCTACAAAAAAGACTTAGTAGCAACCTCAGGTGTCTTAAACTATGTGCCACCGTAGGTTGCCTTTATGGCATAGCTATTGGATCCACAAATAGCATATGTATGACCCGCCTAGCAGGGCAGAGTCTACCTTAGCAAGTAGATTCCCCTTTTTCTTCTTTGTATGGGGAGACAATGGGATTCTATGTTATAACTCGCATGGTCTTATTATCTGTTACACCTCACCCTTTTAAACTCAGAATGTTTCATAAGTTCCTTGGACATTACCATATGAACCGGATATGCTACGACACTATCAAATGACTCCAACGAAGGGAGGATGTGATACCCCGTGGTAGAGAAGGTTGGAAGGGGAATCATATAAGAATCTGGAAGGAATAGGAGGCCAAGTAATGAGATGTAGTTCTCGACTTATCTACGCAAGCTACTAATTTAGAAATCTTACATACGTGAGTTACTTGATTACATACCAAACTTATGTAGCACGGATTACATAGGTACATAAAATAAGACGAAATTACGAGCCCACGAGGAAGGGAAAAAAAGATGACACGTGGTAGCCAATGAAGAAGCGACACGTAGCAGCACCTCAAGCAAGCAGGTGACCCACCTGCTTGGGGGGGGGGGGGTAGACCCCACTGCCACATGGCAGCCCATAGTTGGCAGCATGATACGGTGGCCCAATAGGGGCTGGACACGTGTCACCTCTTGGGGTTGACACATGTTACACCCTAAAGCCACATATATATGTTGATATATATCATATACTTCAGTTATCCATCAAAACATCAGCCAACTTAGAGAAAAAAAACGTGAGGGAGAGAAATAGAGAGGCAGCCATGATTCTTGAAGTTTAAAGGTTAGTTTTCCAATTTTCTTCCGTGAATTAATTATATACGGTGTACCTTAAGTACGTGGATACGTATATATGTATTTTAAGACCTTCATGGAAGTAAAACTCCAGCTTTGCAATTGGAATTTGGAAGAGAAAATAAGAGAAAACGCTAGTTAAAAAACCCGTTTTTGGAAGGGACAGCGGTTAGTAATATTGATATAAATTCTTGTGTACATATTCGTTTCAAGTGATTTAATATGTTTTGGAAAGGTATTTCGTGGTTATATAACTTTCATTCAGACTCCAAAATCCAGTTCTACTTGTATCATCTCGAAAAATGGTGATGAAGTGTAGAGGAGGTACTGCTCAGATTTGGTTTTGGAAATTCTACACGGACAGCTGTAAGTATTTTGGTCATATCTTTTTGTACAAAATTGATGTAGGGATTATTCGAAATTGTTTGCGACCCTAAGACATATGTCTATAACTTTAATGAAGGACGTAAATCCTGTTTCCCTCCATTACCCCTTCGAAATGAAGCGACAAGGTAAAACAGTAAACTGTCCAGATTTCACATTTTGGATAGTTTTGGCGAGTTTGACAAGTGTAACATAAGGTAAGGCCTTTCCTTTTAAAATTGGAGTTTATGGTATTGTTATATGGTGTATTTCACCCCTTTTATGCTGCTGGAAGTTTAAGAATGTCGTAGAAATACTCGACGTTCGAAATAAACTAAATTGGAGTCGCTAGAAGTGAATTGTCATCGAAATAAAGTGTCGTTCTTGTGAGTTGCTCTGCAGGGGTGTGGCTTGTTGTTGAAGGGCCTGAATATGTCCTAATGTGGGTTAGGGTGATGCTGGTCGAAGCCACATGACCCCTCGTTACGTATAATTAAAGGCGTCACAAAATAAAGGCTAGACGCCCTATTTTGATATCGTATTTTCGAATAAGTCGTTTGGAGTTTATGTTGTATATTGTTGGTATGAATTGCTGCAGGTTGTTGTTGTTGGTTGGCTGTAGGTCTTAGGGACCTAATTGGAAATTCGGATAGGGCACATTATAGGGGAGGTGCTGCCTAATTTTTGTTAACGCCTTAACAAACTAAAGGACTAGTCGAGGAAACGACTAAGGAAATAGATTCCATTAACATTAAGGCGTAATCCAAGATGCTGGAAAGTTAAGAGTAGTTGATATTCGTATTAATTTCATATTGAATAGGTTCGGAAGACGACGAGATGAGCAGGATGAAGGGTAGCTCCCAAAAGGTATGTAAAGCTTTCTTGTGGCATGTTTTGGTATAAGCACGTACAATTATCTTTCTTTCCTTTTGGCAAGTTTTAGCCTTAAGTGAATTGTATGTGGAATGTGGGAATAATTCCAATCCCAGAACTCCAGGTACGCCCCATAATTCCTAACTACAGTTAAGTGTTAACACCCCTACAAGGATTGAGTAGTACCTGTTAAGGCTTCTACGTGCTAAAGAATAGTGTATGGGAAACTATCTTTCCCTTCTCTTGATATGTATTTGGTACAAAAGTGAGATTTGAATGCCATAGTGTCTCATCGAGCCCTATAATGGGCCGGGTATGAAATATGTGTATGAAGGTCATCTAAAACAAAGTACAGACTACATAAAGCTTATTCTATTTCTTCTTTTGGGCATGTCTTTGTCTCAGTTGTAAGTTGAATATGATCTGAGCTCTGGGGTAACTCCATACTCAAACATCTCTTATTTACTTCTGAATATAGAACTCCTACAGTAGTCGAACTATTTCCCTGGAAACTTTTATATGTTAAAAAGGTAACAAATATACAGGCTCCAAGTCTTACAGACTATTTGTTAACAAATGTTTCTGGTTCCATAAGCGATTTGGATTTACTTTAGTATATGTCTAGGAGCCCCGAGATTATAATTGATATTGCCCATAATGGCATTTAGAAGTCACTCGAGATGACTACACCGTTACTCGGGTCCTCAAACAAAAGCTTAACTTTTTTATTCTGTCGAGTCTCTGATAATGATTTAAATTGCATATAGTTACTCACTACTCTACTCGTGTATATTGTAACACTTCTTTCCCTGAGTCCTGGGCCAGGATATGTTCTCGTGCACAGTTCACTGCATTATTCCCTGAGTCCCTCAATAGAGGGCCAGGATACGTGTATAGATATATGATGATGTGTTGTAATAAGGTGGTGATGGCACTGGGGCCATGATGGTTTTACAGAGATGATTTTAGAGAGATGATTCACCGGACCCCCGAAAGGGCCGGCTATATGATATGACTCGAACATGCATGTTTTTGTAATTCACAAAGTACAGGTACAGGTTTCTGAATTGATATCTTATCCCCTGTTTCTCTATCTCAGATATGCTTCCAGTTGTATTATATTATGTTTTACATACTCAGTACATATATCGTACTGACCCCCTTTCTCGGGGGGCTGCGTTCATGCCCGCAAGTACATATACAGATTTTGGGAGTCCGTCAGCTTAGGATTCCATGCAGCTCAGTTGGAAGAGGCTTCATTGTATCGGGGCCTAGTTTTTGGTACTTTCCACAGATGTATAAAAATTATTTCATCTATTCAGGGGTACGGCGGGGGCCCTGTCCCACCATATGTTGTCATTTATATGTTTAGAGGTCTGCAGACATGTATATGTGGGTTGTGTATGTCAGTTTGATTCAGCTGGGTCTAAATGATATATGACATATGTTATTATGTTATGGCAGCCTGGTCGGCTTGCGTGCCCTGTCATGTTGTGATACAAATAAAAAGGGCTACAGGTTTATGAAAATGTTATCGCTCAGTGGGGCTCTATTACATGATATTATATTATTTACGATTCAATATGACCGTAGCTAATACATATATATACGGGGGGTCAAGGTCGGACCCCAGTCGCAGCCTACGGGGTTGGGTCGTGACAGAAGTGGTATCAGAGCAGTTTGTCCTTGGATTGTCTGCAGACCGTGTCTAGTAGAGTCTTGTTTATCGGTGTGTTGCGCGCCACATCTATAAACAGAAAGCTACAGGATATTTAGGATGTTACCTTTCTTCTACATCTGAGATCGTGCTTTAGATCTGAGTCATAGAAAAAATTCCTTATACTAACCTTGGATCTTAACAGAAGGACGACACCAACAGAAGAAAGTAATTGATGACATGGAAAGTTACAAAGCATGCAGGTAAGTAAAGTAAAGCCACGAAAGATATTCGTCGGGTAAGGTATTAAAATATAAAGTTGAAACCTGAAACAAAAGCAGACAGAAAGTGCAACAGATGCAGTTTGAAGTGGGAAATATGAGGTAAGTCCAGTATTTTTATATTATTGTTGACGTTGAAAGCCCTGTGTGGCTGCGATATGAGATGATATTGAAAGCCCTGTGCGGCTGTGATGTGATATGTATATATATATGTTGGCCCTGTGAGGCATTCTTGGTATTTTATGCGTGCAGGTTTTGGCATAAGTAAGAAATGTAGAGGAAACTCTGCCGAAATTTTTCCAGAACAAGGAAAAGGGAATAAAACATAGTTTTATAACATGTCTGAGAAGTTTATACCAAGTACCCCTACTGTATTCAACTAAAGCTGTAAGAGGTACCCTTTAGGTGGTCGATAAGGGGCACCCTTTCCACTTGAAGAATTTTATTTCGGAGGAACAAAGGCTTAATTAAGTAGTAAAGTTCAGACTACGGTATCTCCAGCCGTATTTGTATTGTAGGAATATACACAGAGGGCTCAGGGTGAAGGATAAGATGTCCCGCGAATGAGTTTCACTCTTTTTGGAAAAAAAAATACCAAGCCCTCAACTCCTAATTATAAATTAGATGAGTTGTTCATAACTCGAGGATAAACTCAGAAGGAGACCAGGTAGGTCAAGTATTAGAAGAAGTACTGTGATGTTTAAGAGGTTCTGATTTCTTCCAACAATGATTGAAAGAAGGGTTACGATAACAACTTATAGTTCTCCACCGACTAATTGGGGAAAGAGCTTCAGACAGAAGCACCTCAAGGAGGTGTTAGGAACTAAACAGGAATACGAATTAAAAGGGGGATATGTAAGTATGAACTGAATAGTGTGATACGAGTATGCAGGGTTAAATTGGAACCACTAGTAAGATGCACTTCGGACGCGTTGCCTAAGTTAAAGGCCTGCATTGAGAACAGAGTAAGAGCATGGGGCTTAAGATATAAAAGAAATGACGCGTGTACACAACGTCGCCCCAAAAATAGTGGAATCCTTAAGGGACGAGGATGGAAAACTTAAGGAACAAATGACGTAACTTCTATTCGCCCCAAGAAGCAAAGGATATAGGTTGGGACAAAACCACTACTTCGAGAAAACCTGGAATAGTTATCGTCGGAATACTAGCACTACCTAATTGGGATTGGAACAACTACAGGTGCTAAGTAATTCTTGGAAAAAGAAAAAGTAGAAGGTGGCCTTGGACGAGTTGGTCCCTGGGTCACATTGTTCAAGTACTGATTAGTAGATAAGACATTACGTTAGATATGGAAAGGTTCTCGTCGCTTCATAATTTAATCAAGGCTCCGTACGCGGATAGTCAGATTATAAACATGCAGATAAACGAAGACATGATGCGGTACCAAATAGATTGGTGAAAGGAATTGGACAAAAATTTAGAATGGACATAGAGACGTAGAACAAAGTACAAACAGAGGAAAGTGCGGGTACCCCCTAAAGGGGGGAAGTTAATGAGAAAATGGAAAAGGTAGGAGGAGGCAATTGATATAGCAATAAATGTGAGATAGACGTCTAAACTTCGATAAAATATCTTGCTAAACCAAGTTGGAAAGCTCCGGAAGTTACCAATAATTGGATGGAAGCTGGAATGCTACATAAGGTAGCGTTAAGAAGTTTGTGACGAGACCCTGAACAACATAACACTAGAAGGTGGTTGCGGATAAAAACACAAAAAAAATGTAACCATGGAAGGATATCGAATAACTCAAGAGACACTACGAAGGATAATGACAACATGCTAGACCAAAAAGCCAAAATGTTGGCTATAGAGTTGGTCGCAAATGATGTTGCGATAAATGTATAACCAAGGACAAAGGAATAGAAAGCCTCCTGTGGTAGAAAATGAGAAGAACACAAAATGAATAAAGGATAGGGGAGCTCATATGTCAAATTCCTTTAAAGCTATGCCAGCTAATAATAGCCAAAACTCAAAATGGCTCCAAAGGTTACTATATGAAAGAACTTTAGCGCTACTCAGTAGCCCACCCTAATGAATGGGTGCATACAGAAAGGGGGGGAATACAATAGGGGAAGTTAAACCAAACTGACCAAAAAGGGACATGGTCATAGCGGAACTAAAGGTCTACGCCGATACTGGTCGCAAGATAACAAAGGAAGGACAGAGCAAAACATAAAGACTTGCGAGACAACACTAAGGTAAATCTTGGGCTAAATTGAGTGCCCGCACATCGTAGAAAGGATTACAGTGAAATGATACACGAAGACTTCCCAGGAAGGTCACCCATCCCAATATTACTCTCGCCCCAGCACGCTTAACTTCAAAATTCTGATGGAACTTAATACGTTAGTGCTGGTGTGATCAGGCGAGATGGAGGAATCTGAACTAGTGATGGAGAAACGATATGAGATTATGTACCCAGAGTATTATAAGATACGTTAAGGCAATTGTAACAAGGGTTTAAGCAAAACAAGAAGGATTAGCTAATTGCTAATTGACGACGCACTTGAATGCTACAGTTCTTCAACATAGAACCAGTTAACGAGTGGAAAACCACAGAATAACTATATAGGCCAGTTAAAGTTCTAAAGAAAGTCGAGAAAAACTATACGAAGCTATGGATTCCCAAATTATCAACGTCACCACGCACCTATTCTAAACTCTTCAAGAGTAGGGTGCTATACAGGTTATTGCGAGAAGGCTAACGAATCAGCCCATTTGCTTTCAAGCAAGACCACCTATGCAACTTGAATGAGGTGAAGTTATATAACAAGGAAGTAGTAAGATTCCGTGAAGTTCCCCAGCTAATATCTCAGATAGAGGAACTTCAAATATGGTTAACGTTTGGACCTCAGTCTAAGAAGAGGTCGGGAGCACAGATAGACCTTCATACCGCATTTACCTCAGGCTTCTGAATAGACTGAGCATACTATCAACTATTAGAAAATATATTGCGAGCTTATGAGGTTGGCTTTAAGTGTAGCTAGGACTATCATCCATCAATTATTAGGTTTGCCAACGAGAAGGGCTACCATTTCAGTGTCCAAATGACCCCCTACAAGATGTTGTAAGGAAGCGCCTATAGGTCCCCCTGATGGGGAAAAGACTAAGCTGGTAGGCCAAACAGGATTAAGCAAACTATTGACTAAAAGCCCAGAGTCGGGAGGAATGATATACAGATAATCGACGTCGACATGCAGAGTTCAAGTTGATGATTGGATGTTCATAATTGGGTCACCTAGAAAAGGAACATGACCCAGAATATGTTAGACTGTATTAGGGTGCGCGTAAGGTGGGCAATGCGGCTGGTAAGTTGAGCTAACCACTTGATTTGGAGACCATACACCTAGCCTATCAGATATAGATATTTCGCGAATGTACTAGCGATCCACCCATAGTATGTCTTATAAATGAAGTCCATGAGATGGAAGAGTTATCCTATGAGGAAAAACTTATTGCCATCTTCGATTGGCAAATTAGAAGGTTGCGAACTGAAGACGTGCCTTCCGTCAAGGTATTGTGGCAAAATCAAAACCAGAAAAGGGGATGACCCAAGAAATTAAAAAGAGGACATAAAACACCAGGTAAACAGGTAACCCCAACTCCGGAAACTCGTATACTAAGTACTTCGATGGAAATATGTGTAAGGAAATAGAAACGAATCCCCCGATGGTCTGTATAAGTTCTAAGGGAAGTTTTATTTAACATTCGGGGACAAATGTTCTAAAGGGGGGAAGGATGTTACACCTCACCCTTTTAAACTCAGAATGTTTCATAAGTTCCTTGAACATTACCATATGAACCGGATGTGCTACGACACTATCAAATGACTCCAACGAAGGGAGGATGTGATACCCCGTGGTAGAGAAGGTTGGAAGGGGAATCATATAAGAATCCGGAAGGAATAGGAGGCCAAGTAACGAGACGTAGGACTCGACTTATCTACGCAAGCTACTAATTTAGAAATCTTACATACGTGAGTTACTTGATTACATACCAAACTTATGTAGCACGAATTACATAGGTACATAAAATAAGACGAGATTACGAGCCCACGAGGAAGGGAAAAAAAGATGACACGTGGTAGCCAATGAAGAAGCGACACATGGCAGCACCTCAAGCAAGCAGGTGACCCACCTGCTTAGGGGGTGGACCCCACTGCCACGTGGCAGCCTATAGTTGGCAGCATAATACGGTGGCCCAATAGGGGCTGGACACATGTCACCTCTTGGGGTTGACACGTGTTACACCCTAAAGCCACATATATATATGTTGATATATATCATATACTTCAGTTATCCATCAAAACATCAGCCAACTTAGAGAAAAAAATGTGAGGGAGAGAAATAGAGAGGCAGCCATGGTTCTTGAAGTTTAAAGGTTAGTTTTCCAATTTTCTTCCGTGAATTAATTATATACGGTGTACCTTAAGTACGTGGATACGTATATATGTATTTTAAGACCTTCATGGAAGTAAAACTCTAGCTTTGCAATTGGAATTTGGAAGAGAAAATAAGAGAAAACGCTAGTTAACAAACCCGTCTTTGGAAGGGACAGCGGTTAGTAATATTGGTATAACTTCTTGTGTACAGATTCGTTTCGAGTGATTTAATATGTTTTGGAAATTTATTTCGTGGTTCTATAACTTTCATTCAGACTCCAAAATCCAGTTCTACTTGTATCAGCTCGAAAAATTGTGATGAAGTGTAGAGGAGGTACTGCTCAGATTTGGTTTTGGAAATTTTACACGGACATCTGTAAGTATTTTGGTCATATCATTTTGTACAAAATTGATGTAGGGATTATTCGAAATTGTTTGCGACCCTAAGACATATGTCTATAACTTTAATGAAGGACGTAAATCCTGTTTCCCTCCATTACCCCTTCGAAACGAAGCGACAAGGTAAAACAGTAAACTGTCCAGATTTCACATTTTGGATAGATTTGGCGAGTTTGACAAGTGTAACGTAAGGTAAGGCCTTTCCTTTTAAAATTGGAGTTTATGGTATTGTTATATGGTGTATTACACCCCTTTTATGCTGCTGGAAGTTTAAGAATGTCGTAGAAATGCTCGACGTTCGAAATAAACTAAATTGGAGTCGCTAGAAGTGAATTGTCATCGAAATAAAGTATCGTTCTTGTGAGTTGCTCTGCAGAGGTGTGGCTTGTTGTTGAAGGGCCTGAATATGTCCTAATGTGGGTTAGGATGCTGCTGGTAGAAGCCACATGACCCCTCGTTACGTATAATTAAAGGCGTCACAAAATAAAGGCTAGACGCCCTATTTTGATATCGTATTTTCGAATAAGTCGTTTGGAGTTTATGCTGTATATTGTTGGTATGAATTGCTGCAGGTTGTTGTTGTTGGTTGGCTGTAGGTCTTAGGGACCTAATTGGAAATTCGGATAGGGCACATTATAGGGGAGGTGCTGCCCAATTTTCGTTAACGCCTTAACAAACTAAAGGACTAGTCGAGGAAACGACTAAGGAAATAGATTCCATTAACATTAAGGCGTAATCCAAGATGCTGGAAAGTTAAGAGTAGTTGATATTCGTATTACTTTCATATTGAATAGGTTCGGAAGACAACGAGACGAGCAGGATGAAGGGTAGCTCCCAAAAGGTATGTAAAGCTTTCTTGTGGCATGTTTTGGTATAAGCACGTACAATTATCTTTCTCTCCTTTTGGAAAGTTTTAGCCTTAAGTGAATTGTATGTGGAATGTGGGAATAATTCCATTCCCAGAACTCCAGGTACGCCCCATAATCCCTAACTACAGTTAAGTGTTAACACCCCTACAAGGATTGAGTAGTACCTGTTAAGGCTTCTACGTGCTAAAGAATAGTGTATGGGAAACTATCTTTCCCTTCTCTTGATATGTATTTGGTACGAAAGTGAGATTTGAATGCCATAGTGTCTCAGCGAGCCCTATAATGGGCCGGGTATGAAATATGTGTATGAAGGTCATCTAAAACAAAGTACAGACTACATAAAGCTTATTCTATTTCTTCTTTTGGGCATGTCTTTGTCTCAGTTGTAAGTTGAATATGATCTGAGCTCTGGGGTAACTCCATCCTCAAACATCTCTTATTTACTTCTGAATATAGAACTCCTACAGTAGTCGAACTATTTCCCTGGAAACTTTTATATGTTAAAAAGGTAACAAATATACAGGCTCCAAGTCTTACAGACTATTTGTTAACAAATGTTTCTGGTTCCATAAGCGATTTGGATTTACTTTAGTATATGTCTAGGAGCCCCGAGATTATAATTGATATTGCCTATAATGGCATTTAGAAGTCACTCGAGATAACTACACCGTTACTCGGGTCCTCAAACAAAAGCTTAACTTTTTTATTCTGTCGAGTCTCTGATAATGATTTAAATTGCATATAGTTACTCACTACTCTACTCGTGTATATTGTAACACTTCTTTCCTTGAGTCCCGGGCCAGGATATGTTCTCGTGCACAGTTCACTGCATTATTTCCTGAGTCCCTCAATAGAGGGCCAGGATACGTGTATAGATATATGATGATGTGTTGTAATAAGGTGGTGATGGCACTGGGGCCATGATGGTTTTACAGAGATGATTTTACAGAGATGATTTTACAGAGATGATTCACCAGACCCCCAAAAGGGCCGGCTATATGATATGACTCGAACATGCATGTTTTTTGTAATTCACAAAGTACAGGTACAGGTTTCTGAATTGATATCTTATCCCCTGTTTCTCTATCTCAGATATGCTTCCAGTTGTATTATATTATGTTTTACATACTCAGTACATATATCGTACTGACCCCCTTTCTCGGGGGGGCTGCGTTCATGCCCGCAGGTACATATACAGATTTTGGGAGTCCGTCAGCTTAGGATTCCATGCAGCTCAGTTTGAAGAGGCTTTATTGTATCGGGGCCTAGTTTTTGGTACTGTCCACAGATGTATAAAAATTATTTCATCTATTCAGGGGTACGGTGGGGGCCTTGTCCCGCCATATGTTGTCATTTATATGTTTAGAGGTCTTCAGACATGTATATGTGGGTTGTGTATGTCAGTTTGATTCAGCTGGGTCTAAATGATATATGACATATGTTATTATGTTATGGAAGCCTGGTCGGCTTGCGTGCCCTGTCATGTTGTAATACAAATGAAAAGGGCTACAGGTTTATGAAAATGTTATCGCCCAGTGGGGCTCTATTACATGATATTATCTTATTTACGATTCAATATGACCGCAGCTAATAGATATGTATACGGGGGGTCAAGGTCAGACCCCAGTCGCGGCTACGGGGTTGGGTCGTGACATTATCAGCTATGGTTCCTATCCCACATATGTACTATATAATATGTATTTTCATGATCTCAATTATGCTTTTCAAATGCTTTGGTCATTATGATTTTCTCATGAGTTTACTTATCTCATCCTATCATGTGTTTTACTTGACCATTGCATCCCATGATTTACGTTGCATGTCATGCCCACATACTTAGTACATGATAACGTACTAATGCATACTCTTTAACTACATTATCTCATAATGTAGGGGTTGAGATTGAAGATCATATTCATTCACATGGCTAGTTAAGCTTTCCTATCTGGCGGTATTTGTGGTGAGTCCTCATTTATTGAGGACTAGTCATCGAGTTGGTTATTTTATTCAAAGACTTTTGTTATGTTTTATATTGAGGTGAGCCAAGGACATGTCTTAGGCCCCGCCCATGCTCATGAGTAGAGGCATCTAGTTCGACAAATGTTCCGAGTCTATGTTGTCATGTGACATTCTTGATTTACTATTCATAGTTTAGACTCCCTTATGATATTTCCACTTTTACTTTACCTTATGTATGCTTATGATATGTACAAGAGGCTTGGGTAGATCCCCTTAGGGGTTTCGACCACCGTGTTACGACTAGGCCCTAGATCGGGTCATGACAAGCATACTAAGACAATTTAGTGAATTTGAGGGTACACTCCCTCACACTCATACTCCCTTGATGAAGGCTAATGAACTCGAGGATTTTTGCCTCCCTTAGATCCAAAGGAAAAAAGTGGTCTAGGAAAGCACCTTTGAACTCTTTCTAATCTATCGTCCCCTTATCTTCACCCCTCTTAACAACCCATTATTCTTACCATACCCTTGCTACGCCCTTGAGTTGATGGGCCACTAGCTCGGCCTTCTCATTCGGAGGTACACCTATAGTGGACACAATTCGATATACTTCATCCATGAACTCCATAGGGTCTTCATTAACTTTGAAACCATCAAACTCGGGCAAATTCATTCTCTTGAATTACTAAATCCTAGAAGCCAGAGTAGCAACTTAAAGAGGAGGGGAAGGAGCATTACCTTTATTAGCTTGGTTGGATATGGCTTGAGCCAACAATGTGATGATGTTACGGAACTTCTCATGTGTCACTCCCTCCTCATGATGTGGAGCTTCATGAATCGAAGGAGACATGAATTTTGCAGGTTTTGGGGACCTACAGGATGAGCCCAAGGAATGGGTAGTATACACAAGTTGTTTCTAAAATTCAGATACTATATTTTAGGCTCTTTTCTCAGACTTGTAAGAGGGGTCATTTGCACGACTCGTCGTTATGACGATGACCCGTAGAAGGGTCCCCATAGGACTAATTTTCCAGATTTAACGAAGGAAAATTGTGTCTTTTTCAAATTTTAGTTCAATGAACCTAGACACTTTTATGGTCAAGTTCAAAGTTTGAAAACACTCTTCTCTTCAAGACCCCCTCCTATTCAATTAATTCTCTCAAAACTTCTAAGGCAAGGACTCACAAGTTCCCTCAAGGCTTCTCTCCAAATTCAAGATAGGGTTTCCAATTTCTTCAAGGTTATTCTTCAATTATAAGTGAATTCAATCAAGGTATGTGGGTTTTCATCCATAGGTTCTTCCATCCATGGAGCCCAAATGTTTTTTCAGCGAGATATTTTAAATTCTAAATGGTGAATTCTTATGGGCTTTTACATGATGATTACAAATGCATATATTGTGATATGTTTGAAGTGTATTTATTTAAATTGATATATATTGACTCTATATTTCATGAAATGAATGATTTTGTTAGGGTTCTTATATGAGGGCTTGAAAGGTAGTTTTGAAGTGTATATGATGGGTTGTTTTAATATATTTCATATGATTAATTTCCATCACTCTCATGCATTAAATATATTTGAAAGTTATACGAAATAAACCCACCTAGTCTTTTTATGTTGAAATGAAGTTGAATTGAAAGTTTTGACTCCAAATGAAAGTTTATGAAGCAAATGCCTATGTTTAAGGGAGTCTTGTCAAATGATTGAATGGTGATGAAAAGGATTTTAGCCAAAGAAAGGATTCGATGTGAAAGGACAATTCTCACATATTTGAATTAAATAAAATGTTTTAATAAGCTATTCCACCGATGATGATTTGATGTCTAAAGTTATACAATGCTTATGTCATATTGATATTTAAATGTTATTCCATGGGATTGACCTAGCATCGAATGTAGCATGTAGATGGGACTCGGGGTCCTTAAGTAAAGTCTTATATTGCATTCACTATGCACTAATATAGGAGCCCTTGTAGGCTATTTAGGCTAGTGGATCCACAATTAGCCTTAAAGTCAAACTTAAGGAAATGGTTAAAGTTGACGGAGTTCTATCCGGCAAATAGTCTCCCTGTGCCAACGTAGGGTTTTATGTTGCATTCCATGTAATTTCTCGCATAGTCTTAAATGTCGGTTAAGGTCGCTTTCCACAAAATGAATGTTTTAAGGATTCATATGATGATTTCTCATATATGCATTCACTTATGCAAATTGCCTATATATGTCTCTCTTGTATGTTCTCCATTTCATAGGACACTCACATACTTAGTACATTCAAAGTACTAACGCATACTTTTGCCTATATGATATCACCATGTAGGGACAGACGTCGCTCTACACTTTCCTTGTGGCTAAGTTAAGCGTTGAAGGCTACCACTTTAGTGAGTTACCGTGTTCCGGGAATGACACTCCTACCTTATCTAGCTTATGTTATATTTAGACATTTAAATTAAGTTTGGTATTTTGACTTAATCTTAAGGGTGAGCTAGGGATATGTCTTAGCCCCCGCCAAGTCTTAATATAGAAGGTATTGTTAGACATAGTAAAGGGTGTTATGTTGTCTTTGACTCTTATTAATATGAAGTATCTTAGTCCCTATATCCCTTATGTTTCCGTTCAATTTGTTTTTCATTACAAATAAAATGCTTAATAAATGCTAAGAGGCTTGGATGAGGTACTTCTGGGTGTCTCATTCATCGTGTCACATCTAGACCCTAGGCTTGGGTCATGACAAAATTGGTATCAGAGCCCGAGGTTTAAAATAGTCCTCGGAGTCCAACATACCACGTCAAATAGAGTCTTGTTCATGGTTGTGAAGTGCGCCACTACTATGAATAGGAGACTATGGGACCTTTAGAAAGGTCTTCACTTCTTTCAATTCATATCGTGCCCTAGAGTGTCCTAAGTTTTCCTCTAACTAACAACTGATTTTTTATATCCTTTAGATAATACCTCTTGGAAGAGCAGCTCTAAAACCAAGGGTTGACGATAAGGACCAAGCTCCTCTGGTTCCGTATGTCCCATAATATGATAAAGGGGTAACTCATGCCGAGTTGCACAACATCGTTGCATTATTGGCTCAAGTTGTAGCCTACCAAGGACATCAAGGTGTCCCTCCTCCTCAAGTGCAAAATCCGACCTCTCAAATTTAGGATTTTCAAAAGATGAATCCGCCCGAGTTTGATAGTTCTAAACTAGATTAGGACCCTATGGAGTTCATTGATAAGGTCTACCAGATCGTGGAAATTATGGGTGTACCACTGAATGAAAAGGCCAAGCTAGTGGCCTATTAATTCAAAGGTGTGGCTCGAGTGTGGTACGAATAATGAGTTATTGAGAGGGATGAGGAAATGGAGTCGATAGGATAGGATGAGTTCAAAGGTGCTTTCCTACACCGTTTCTTCCCATTGGAGTTAAGGGAGGCCAAAATCTAAGAGTTCATCAACCTTTGTCAATGAAGTATGAGTGTGAGGGAATATACCCTCAAGTTCACAAAATTGTCCAAGTATGCACCTTTTATGGTCTCCGACCCTCAGGAAAAGATGAGTAAGTTTATTTTCGATGTTTCAAGCTTGGTGTCCAAAGAGTGAAAAATGGCCATATTGGTCAAGGAGGTGGACATCTCTCGGTTGATGACTTATGCCAAAAAAATCGAAGAAGAGAAGTTGAGGGAAAGGTTTAAAGGGTTCAAAAAGGCTAGAGTGGATGGTGGAGGGTTCAACCTTCAAAGGTCCGGTTACGGTAGCAATAGTAAAGCCAAAGTGGTCGATGGTTCATGGGACAAGGTTCTACCAATGCTCCTCCTCCAAAATTCAATAAGGACAAAGGTCCCAACTCAATGGTCCTAGGAGATAACATAGGTACCTAAGCCTTTCCCCCATGTAGGAAGTGCAGGAAGACCCACAAAGGAGAGTGTTTGGCGGGCTCAAATGCATGCTTCAACTACAGCAAGCCGGGTCATCATGCCTGGGATTATAAAGGTGGTGGTGGTAGTAGACCTCAAGGACAAGCTACTCAAGGCCAATAAGCTTAAGAAGGTGGCCAATGTACCAACCATTTCTATGCATTGCATGAGAGGCAAGAGGTTGAGGAAGCATCAAATGTTATTACTGGTATGTTAAGGATCTTTGCTTTAGATGTATATGCAATATTAGACCCGAGTGCAAACTTGTCATTTGTTACTCCATTCTTATCTAATAGGTTTGATTTATTGCCTAAAATATTAGTGGAGCCTTATTTGGTGTCAACCACTGTAGGTGAGTCGATTGTGGCTAGGAAGGTCTATAGGGGTTGTCCTATATCCCTCTTGCATATAGTCATTTCTTGTGATCTTATAGAGCTTAACATGGTAGATTTCGATGTAATCCTTGGGATGGATTGGTTGCATGCATCTTATGCTTCCATAGATTGTAGGGATCGTCGAGTCAGGTTTTCATTCCCAAATAAGTCTATTTTTTAATGGTAGGGTTTTAATTCGGTGGTGAATGGTAGATTCATTTCTTGTCTCAAGGCTCAAAAATTGATTTCTAAGGGTTGTATTTACAACATAGTGAGAGTTAGGGATTTCGACTCTAAAAGTCCTTCTCTTAAGTCGATCCCCGTAGTTAATGAGTTTCTCGATGTTCTTTTCGATGACCTTTCCGATGTCCCTCTCAAAAGAGAATTTGATTTTGGTATCGATATCCTCTCTGATACCCAACCTACCTCTATTTCTCCTTACCAAATGGCCCCGATGGAATTGAAGGAATTGAAGGAGAAATTAAAGGATTTGTTAGAAAAGGGGTTCATAAGGCCAAGTATTTTACCATGGGGTGCCCCCGTTCTATTTGTAATAAAGATGAATGGGTCACTTCGAATGTGCATAGACTACCGACAATTGAATAAGGTGACTATTAAGAACAAGTATCCACCTCCTAGGATAGATGACTTATTTGATCAACTGCAAGGGGTGAGTCACTTCTCCAAGATTGACCTTCAGTCCGACTACCACTAACTAAGGGTGAGGGAGTGTGACATTCCCTAGACGGTATTCCAGATAAGGTATGGTCCCTTTGAATTTGTGGTAATAAGTTTTGGGTTGACGAATGCTTCGGCGGTGCTCATGGACTTAATGAATAGGGTGTTCAAACCCTACCTTGATACTTTTGTTGTGGTGTTCATTGATGATGTTTTGATCTACTCTCATATTGAGGAAGAACATAAGGATTATTTGAGGGTTTTGCTCTAAACGTTGAGGGATAAGCAGTTGTTTGCAAAATTTAGCAAGTTCGAGTTTTGGTTGAAGGAGGTGGCCTTTCTCAGTCACATAATGTTTAGCGAGGGGATTAAGGTTAATCTTAAGAAAATGGAGTCGGTTAAGAACTGGCTTAGACCATTGTCTCCTTCATACATTAGGAGCTTCTTGGGTCTAGCCGGTTACTATAGAAGGTTCATTAAAGGGTTTTCTTTCATCTCATCTCCTATGACAAAGTTGACTCAAAAAAGGTGAAATTCATATGGATGGAGAAGTGTGAAAGGAGTTTCCAAACCTTGAAAGATTGACTTACCTCCGCTCTTATTTTAACTCTACCGAAAGGATTAGAAGGGTTTGTGGTTTATTTTGATACTTCAAAAATTGGTTTGGGTTGTTTCCTAATGCAAAATGGCAATAGCCTATTTTTCTAGGCAATTGAAAGGGCATGACTGTAACTACCCTACCCGTGATCTTAAGTTGGCGGTCATGGTTTTTTCTTCGAAAATTTGGTGTCACTACCTCTATGGAGTACATGTTGATATGTATACTGATAATAAAAGCCTTCAATATGTGTTCACCCAAAAGGACCTTAATCTAAGGCAAAAAACGTGGCTAGAGCTCCTCAAGGACTATGATATGAGTGTGCATTATCATCCGGATAAAGCCAATGTGGTTGGCGATGCACTTAGTAGAGTGATTATGGGGAGTGTATCCCATTTTGATGAAGGAAAGAGGGAGTTGGCAAAAGATGTTCACCGATTGGCTAGACAAGGGGTGAAGTTACACGATACCAATGATGGGGGTGTTGTTGTCCAAAAAGGGTCTGAATCCTCTTTGGTAGTAAATGTCAAGTAGAAACAAGATCTCGACCCGACACTTGTCTAGTTAAAGAAGTTGGTGAAAAAGAAGGTAAAGGTCTTTTCACAAGGGGGAGATGGGGTGTTATATTACCAAGGTCGGTGATGCATTCCAGATGTGGATGGCCTAAGGATTTTGATCTTGATAGAGACATATAATTTTGTACACTATATTCACCCCGATTCAATAAAAATGTATTGGGACTTGAAAGTGTGTATTATTGGGGTGGCATGAAGAAGGACATAGCAAGGTTCATGTCCAAATGTCCTAATTGTCAACAAGTGAAGGTTGAATATCAAAGGCCGGGTGGTCTAGCCTAAGATATTGAAATCCCTACTTGGAAATGGGAAGATGTTAATATGGATTTTGAAGTGGGTTTGCCTCACACTAGGAAGCGACATAATTCTATTTGGGTAATTGTTGATAGAATGACTAAGTCGGCTCACTTCCTATTGGTTAAGATTTCCTATAGGGCTGAAGATTATGCCAAGTTGTATATTCAGGAGTTGGTGAGGTTTCATGGTGTTCCGTTGTCCATAATTTCGGATCGTGGTAACCCAATTCACTTCTCACTTTTGGAAATCATTTCAAAAGGTCCTCGGTACTAAGGTAAAGTTGAGCACCGCATTCCATCCTTAAACAGATGGGCAAGCTAAAAGGACAATTCAAACACTAGAGGATATGTTAAGGGCTTATGTGTTAGAGTTTAAAGGAAATTAGGATGATCATCTACCGCTCATTAAGTTTTCCTATAATAATAGTTACCACTCAAGTATTGAGATGGCACCATTTGAGGCTTTGTATGAGAGATGATATAGGTCCTCGATTGGTTGGTTCAAAGTATGTGAGATGACCTTGTTGGTCCCCGGCTTGGTACTTTACTCTTTAGAGAAGGTAAAGATCATTAGACAAAGGTTGAAGATGGATCAAAGTTGTCAAAAGTCATATTCTGACACCAGAACAAGGGATCTTGAGTTTGAGGTGGGTGATTGGGTGTATTTGAAGGTTTCACCTATGAAAGGTGTGGTTCAATTTGGTAAGAAGGGGAAATTGAGCCCTAGGTATGTAGGGACGTATAAAATCTTGAGATGTGTGGGCAAAGTTGCTTCTGCGTTGGAGTTGCCATTGAAGATGGTCATGGTTCACCCGGTGTTCCATGTGTCTATGTTGAGAAAATGTGTAGGTGATCCTAGTTCCATTGTTCCTTTGGAAGTATGTTGAAGAAAACTTGACCTATGAAGAAGTCCCGGTTGAAATTTTGGACCGGCAAGTTAAAAGATTGAGGAACAAAGAAGTTGCATCTGTTAAAGTCCTTTGGAGGAATCAACAAGTTGAAAATGCTACATGGGACGCGAAAATGGATATGATGAAATGATACCCTCATCAATTTCATTCTACTCAAATCCAAGGTACTAAGTTACTCATGCTCAATGTTTAAGACTCCTGTGTTTCATTTTTCTTACGTCCTCATATGCATGTATGTTCATGAAGTTACATTTTGAAGCCCTGTTTTATACTAAGTTTAAAGATCTCATGTTTTATGAATTACATGTGTCATTTTGTTCATATTGAGTTGCTAGTCCTCTTCCCGTGTCCTTCCTATGATAAGTTAATCACATTCGAGGATGAATGTTTCCAAGGGGGAAATATTGTAAGACCCCGTAAGTTAAAAAGTTGGAACCAAAGAGAAAAGTCTTAAAATTTCGAATCCATCCACATGAACGAGCCCCTCTATGGCTCGTAGGGCCTTCTACGTCTCGTAAGGTAGGGTCATAGAGCGACCCTTCGAGAAAAAATTAGATTTCCCCTATGGAAAGGTTCTACGACCTTCCAAGATGAGTCATCCTCGATAAGACGGGTCATAGAAACCCCTTGTAAGGTAAGTTCAGAGGCCAAGTTTCAAGGACCCCTCAGAGACAAGTCTACAAACTTACAGGACAGGTCGTAGAATCTCAGACGGGTCATATGGACCACCCGTCATAAAATTTCAGAGACTTGAATTTTACAGGTTTTGGGGACCTGCAGGACGAGCTCAAGGAACGGGTCATTTCCATGAGGATGGGTCGTATACACGAGTCATTCCTAAACTTTAGAGACTATGTTTTAGGATCGTTTCTGAGGCCTGTAAGATAGGTCATTTGCACGACTCATTGTTATGACGACGACCCATAGAAGGGTCCCTTAGGGCCAATTTTCTAGAATTAATAAAGGAAAATTGTGTCTTTTTCAAAGTTCGGTTCAGTGAACCTAGACACTTTTATGGCCAAGTTCAAAGTATGAAAATACTCTTTCCTTCAAGACCCCCTCCTATTCAATTCATTCTCTCAAAACTTCTAAGGCAAGGACTCACAAGGTCGCTTAATGTTTCTCTCCAAATTCAAGCTTGGGTTTCCAATTTCTTTAAGGTTCTTCTTCAATTCTTAGTGAATTCAAGAAAGGTATGTGGGTTCTTCCACCCATGGAGTCCAAATGTTTCTCAGCTTGATATTTCAAATTTTAAAGGGTGAATTCTGATGGGCTTTTACATGATGATTCCAAATGCATATATTGTGATATGTTTGAAGTTTATTTACTTAAATTGATATATATTGAATCTACATTTCATGAAATGAATGATTTTGTTAGGGTTCTTATATGAGGGCTTGAAAGTTAGTTTTGAAGTGTATATAGTGGGTTGTTTTAAGATGTTTCATATGATTAATTTTCATCACTCTCATGCATTAAATGTATTTGAAAGTTATACGAAATAAACCCACCTAGTCTTCTTATGTTGAAATAAAGTTGAATTGAATGTTTTGATTCCAAATGAAAGTTTATGAAGCAAATGCTTATGTTTAAGAGAGTCTTGTGAAATGATTGAATGATGATGAAAGAGATTTTAGCCAAAGAAAGGATTCAATGTGAAAGGACAATTCTCATATATTTGAATAAAATAAAATGTTTTAATAAGCTATTCCATCGATGATGATTTGATGTCTAAAGTTATACAATGCTTTTGTTATTATGATATTTAAATGTTATTCCGTGGAATTGACCTAGCACCAAATGTAGCATTTAGATGTGGATTCGACCTAAGGGGTCTGTAAGTAAATTCTTATATTGCATTAACTATTGTCACGACCCAACCCCATGGGCTGTGACTAGTGCCCGAGTTGGACACTCATATGCATACCTATTAGATATAGTCAAACTGAATCTATGAACAATATGGAAACTTGCAAAAGAACTCCAATGGTCCATAACGTTATTATACATGTATATCTAGATTAACTATCTTCTGAGGAGTCACAACTAATCAAATCATATGCAAGCCGACAAGGCTGCCATTACATATCAATACATCCATAGCCCATCATATAGACACAGCTGAACAAAACTTATACACAACCTATACATATATCTACAGACCTCTAAGAGTATTAACAGTAGCTTATGATGGGACAGGGCCCCACCAAACACCTGGATAAAAAAATATATACATCAAAAGGATTTGTACCAAAATTCTAGACTTCGGGACAATGGAGCACTCCAAAATAGCTAAGTGGAAACCCTAAGCTGGCGGATCCCCAAAATGAGTATTTGTACCTACGGGCATGAAATGCAGCCCCTCCTCTCCCGAAGAAAGGGGGTCAGTACAAGAAATGTACTAAGTATATAAAAAATGACATACAGTAAGAAGATCATAACTAAAGTAGAGAGTCCAAGAGACAAGTATGATAATCAAGAACTCACTGCACCTGTGTCTTACAAAATAAATCATGCATATCATTATCATATACCGTACCCAGCCCATTATGGAACTCGGTGTCATAATCGTATTACCATATTATCTTATCATCATATACATATACCGTACTCAGCCCTCTAGTAAGGGACTTAGTGAATAAAGTCGTGCATACGTATACCATACCCGGCCCATCGTGGGACTAGGTGTCATAACCATATCATTGCATCATCATATCATCATATAGCATACCTAGCCCCCTAGTGAGGGACTCAGTGGATAATGTAGTAAAATATGTGTGATAACATACCCAGCCCTCTAGTAAGGAACTCGGTGAAACATATAATGATAGTATGCACGAGCAGAGTAGTGAGTAACCATATGCATTTAGATCATCATTTAAGACTCAATAGATAAGTAGACTAATTAGTACTTGAGTATCAGAGCGATAGTCATGTTCAATATTCTTTGAATGTCCTTATAAACCATATTAGACAAAGTCTCAGGGATGAAAGACACGTATAAAGATAATGTGACACAGCTTATGAAAGTTATGAACATTAATCATTATAAGGTCCTTCAGAATAGGGAGTTTTATATACCAACTATTGTCCAATGTATAGAAGACTCAAGGGCAATAGCTCAACAAATCTAAGAGTTTTAACGTCAAGAAGTGAATAAGAATCATGAATCATACTTGGAACCTATGAATGGAATTACCCCAAAGTTCATATCATATATCACTTGTATCTAAGACATGCCAAAAGAAAGAAGGGATAGCTTTACATACCTTTAGCGCCTATTCCCCACAATACGTATACGCTGCCCATAGTGTCTCAACCTATATTAAGACGTTAAGCACCATGATTAAGGTATGGAAAGATATTAAATGTACATATATATATATATACATGTATCATATCATATCACAGCCACACAGGGCTCCCAATATCAACAATGATATAAAAATGATGAACCTACCTCGTATGGTCATCTCAAACTGCACCTGTTACATTTTCCTGTTTACTTCCCTTTCGATCTTCAACCTTACATTTCAATCGTACTTTAATACATTACCCGACATGTATCTTTCGTACCATTGCTTACCTGTGTACTTTGTAAGTTCTAACATAATCAATCACTTTCTTCTATCGGTGTTATTTTTCTGCTTTAATCAAAGGTTAGTATAAGGAATCTCATTTCCTATAGCTCAGCTCTATCGCACGATCTTAGATATGAAAGAAAGGTAACATCCTAAATGTTATGTAGCCTCCTATTTATAGATATGGTGCACAACACACCGATAAACAAGACTCTACTAGACACGGTCTGTAGACACTTTGAGGATGAACTACTCTGATACAACTTTTTTCATGACCTAACCCTGTAGGCCACGACTGGGGTCCAACCTGGACCCCCATATACATACCTACCAGATGTAGTCAAACCAAACTACAAACAACATGATAACATACATACAAATTCTAATGGGTCATGACATCTTCATATAAATACATCTCTATCATTGGTCCCTTGAGGAGTTGTCACTAATCATCTCCTGAAGGGACACGCAAGTCGATAAGACTGCTATTTCATATAAATATTTACAACACATTGTATAGACACAGCTGAACAAAACTTACATACAACCCACATACACATGTCTACAGACCTCTAAGAGTATTAACAGTATCATATAGCGGGATAGTGCCCCCGTGTACCCTTGAATAAACGAATATATACATTAGAATATCAGTACCAAAAAGCTAGGCTCTGGGATAGTGGATCACTTCCAAAATAGCTGAGTGGAAATCCTAAGCTGGTGGATCCCCGAAATGAATATCTTTACCTGCGGACATGAAATGCATCCCCCCCCAAAAAAGGGGGTTAGTACGATACATGTACTGAGTATAAAGCATAACATAGCATAAATGAGATTACAGCTGAAATAGGGATGCAGGAGGCAAGTATAATAATTAACAAATCACTATACCTGTATCTTATGAAATGAAGTCAGGCATATCGTCATCACTTACTATACCCGGCCCGTTGTGGGACTCAGTTTACAAATACATCACTATATCATCATATTCATGCATATACCATACCAGGCCCTCTAGTGAGGGACTCGGTGCCATAACCATATCATCATATATCGTACCCAGCCCATTATGGGACTCGGTAAATAAACATATCATTATACATTGTACTCGACCCTTTATGGGACTCGGTGAAGATGTAGTGAAGCTGTGCACGATAACATTCCTGGCCTAGAACTCGGTGAAAGAAATAATAACAACATGCATGATCAGAGTAGTGAGTAAGCATATGCAAGTTAAATACTCATCTGAGACTCCATGAAATAGTCAAGTGAACCGTCACTTAAAGATCAGGGTAGTAATTGTCTTAATTACCCTCTACAGGTCATTAAAGATCATATTAAGTGGAGCCTCAGGCATCATGGACATGCATCAAGATAAGGCTACACATCTTATACAAACTAAGACATTTGTCATCATAGAGCCCTTAGGAATAGGAGCTTACGCATCCAATTACTACTCAACATATAAAAGGCTAGAGGGTAGTAGTTCAACTACTTTAAAAATTTTAACATTCATAAGTGAATAAGAGTCACGAGTTATACTCAGAACTTATGAGTGGAATTACCCTCAAAGAGCATATTAAATTTCACTTATATCTAAGACATGCTGAAAGAAATAAGGGATAGGCTTTACATACCTTTTACGGATCAACCGTAGATAAGCTTTCTTTGTCGCCCTTTGAACCTATTTAACACGAAAGTAATACTAATATTAATCACTTTCGACTTTCCAGCTTCTAAATCTACAACCAATCATCCATAGGAATCATTTCCTCATTTGCCTTTCTCAACTAGTCTATTAGTTAGTTAAGAAGTTAACGGAAATTGGGCATTATCTCCCCTATAACTCGCTCTATCCAAACTTCCAATTATCCTCTAATTAACACATCCATAACATCAACAACAACCACCATTCATATACAATAAAACTACTCCAATGTTATTCAAAATGATTTCCAAACAGCCCACCCAAAACCACGACGTCAAAATACAGTTTTCGATCTTTATTTTGTAAAACCGTAACCACACAGAATGGGACATGATGTGACTGCAACCAGAAGCAACCATACCCATTTTTAATCATGTTTCCATCCCTTTAACACACACAAACTACCTTCAAATACAACACCATGATAATAACAATGCTGCTCAACTTTAATCTAACTAGAACGACTTTAATTCCGTCAGTTTACAATGTCAATCATAATTATGAAATTTCTTATTTCCAACTTCATTTAACATAAGTAATCTTTCCATTACAACATCCTTAACTCCAATTCTAAAGGGAGAAACCCTACCTTAGCAACTTGGCTCCACAACTTTGACTGAAAGTTGGTAGACTTCCCGTTCGACTTTCTTGTTGTCCCAATAATTAATTTACGTTGTTAAGAACCTTCATTTAATCAAAAAATACCTTAGATAATTAATTTATAGAGTAAAATTAGACAACTAACCTTGTTGCACATAGGCCGTAGCTCCCTTTCTCTTTCACTCTAGTTTTGCTCTCACTTTTTGCTAAGTTAAAAGGATGAAATATAGTCTTAGTCAAAAGATGACTTATATATAACCTTCCGTAGAGGGTGACATATGTCATCCCCTAAGAGTGACATGTGTCCAGCCCCTAGGACGCCACCTCATTTCATGCACCCACCCCATAACTGCCACATGGTAGGGTGGGGTCTACCCAAGCAGGTGCATCACCTACTTGGTCCAAGTAGGTGCGTCACCTACTTGGTCCAAGTAGGTGCATTACCTACTTGTTCCAAGTAGGTGCATCGCCTCCTTATTCCTCTTCCGTGGGTTCGTTATCTTATCTCACTTTAAGAACCTACATAATCTTTGCTACTTAAGCTCGACAAATACTCAAGTAGCTTAATTGTGTAAAACATCCAAGTCGGTAGCTTACTTTTACACCCTGTACTTTTTTACCTTGGAAGGTTCTTAAGCTTCTTAAGTATCTTGAAAGGTTCTTAAGTTTTTGGAAGGATTCTTAAGTTTATTAAAGCTTATTAAAGCCTCTCAAGCTTCTCAGAAGTTACCATGGGAGACGGATAGTCCATAATTCTATCAAACAACTCTAAGGAAGGGAGAATGTGACACCTCATGATAGGGAAGATTGGAAATAGCATTGTAAGAACCAGGAAGAAGTTGGAGACCAAATAATGAGTCGTAGGACTCAACTTACTCACGTAAGCTACCAACTTGGAAATCTTACATACTTAAGCTACTTGAGTATATACCAATCTTACATAGAAAGGATTACATAGGTTCGTAAAGTAAGAAGAGATTACGAACCTACGAGGAGGAAAAAAGAGTGATACGTAGAAGCATGAGAGAGTGCCACATGGAAGCAAGGGAGAGTGCTACATGGAAGAAGCTAGAGCAAGGGGGTGGACCCCCCCTACCTTCCACATGGAAGCCTATGGTAGGATGAAGGGATGTGTTGGCCCAATGAGGGCTTGACATGTGTCCCCACTTAGGGCTTGACATGTGTCACCACTTAGGGGTTGACACGTGTCACCCCTAAAGTAGCCTATATATATATATATATATATATATATGTTATGAATCATTCTTCTCTACAAGAAATTCATTTATCTTCCTAGTTCAGAGACTATTAGAGAAAG
Source organism: Solanum dulcamara (assembly GCF_947179165.1). Taxonomy (NCBI): domain Eukaryota; kingdom Viridiplantae; phylum Streptophyta; class Magnoliopsida; order Solanales; family Solanaceae; genus Solanum; species Solanum dulcamara. The sequence continues at coordinate 26,476,713 of NC_077241.1, forward strand.
AAAGAAGAGAAGAAAAATCTAGAACTAGAGAGAGAGTAGGTTCGGCTAAGGAGAAAGAAAGGTAAGCCTCTGATTTCATTCTGTGAATTAATTGTCTAGGGTATACCATGATGTTATGAAGATGTTAGTAATGTAAATTTATGGTTTGGAGCAGCACCAAAATGTTAGAAAGCAGCCACAAAATTTTAGTCGCGCTAAAGGAACTTTCAAGGCAAGTTTTGGTGAGTTTGGCGAGTTTCGGTCAAGGTAAGGCTTTTTCTTTCAAATTAGAGTTTATGATGATTTTATAAGGTATATTACATGTATTAAATAAGTTTGGAAGTGGAAAAATTGCATAAGTATGCTTGACGTTAGAAATAAACTAAATTAAAGTCGTCACAACTAAATCGAAGTCGCGTAGGGTATTGTGATTATGGGTCGCGGTTGTAGCTGGTGTGGTTGTTTGTTTCAGGGATTAAAGGGTTCTAAAATTGGTGTGGGTGATGCTGGTTTTAGATACATGACCTCCCGTTTAGTATGGTTAAAGGTTTTACGAAATAAAGGTTAAAAACTCTATTTTGGTATCGTAGTTTTGAGCTTGTAGAGTTGGAAATCGGAAAGCGAAAGGTCATTAACCTTAGTATTAATCTCATGTTATTAGGTCAAGAAGGTAACAAGGCGAGCTGGATTACAGTTAATCCACAAAAGGTATGTGAATCCCTTTCTTCTCTTGGCATGTCTTTGGCATAAGTATGTGAAGCTTACCCTTTCTTTTCTTTTGGCATGTCTTAGCCTTAAGTTATATATATACGAAATTTGGGATTCATTCCATTCATAAAGTGTTGAGTAAGAGTCGAGACCCTTGTTCACATTTGGATGTTAGAACTCCTACAATAAGTGGAGTCCTTGCCTTTCAAGTCTTCTGTAGGATGAAGAGTAGTACATATAAGTCCTATCTCCTTCTTTCGTTGAAATCTCTTAAGGTAAGTGAAATGATGTCTGATATGAGTTTAGAGGTAATTCAATTTATAGGTTCTGGATATAATTTATGACTCGTAGTCGCTTATAAATACTAAGGGTCCTAAAGTAGTTAGATTACTACCCCCGAGCCACCTATATGAATAGTAAGTAGAAATATAAGCTCCTATTCTGAAAGGCTCTGAGAGGATAAATGTCTATGATTGCATAAGTTGTATCTCTGATTGCATAAGCTATGTGTCTAATTGCATAAATTGTGTCTTTGATTGCATAAACTATATGGCATTATCTTGGTACACGTCTGTGGTTCCTGAGGCCCTAATTGATGGAATCCCTAATAATATCTAAAGGGTACCTCAGAGAATTACTTCCCTGGTCTTGAAGTGATGGTTCACTTGACTGTTTCATTGAGTTTCAAGAGATGACTTAGTTGCATATGGTTTCTCACTACTCTACTCGTGCATACGGTAACCCTTCTTTCATCGAGTCCCATGATGGGCTGAGAACGTTATCCTGCATAGCTTTTTACTCCTTCACCGAGTCCCGAGACGGCTAAATATATGTATGTATGAAGTATACGATGATGAAATGCCGTATATAATGAAGTTGAAGCATATGATGATGCCGTATGTAATGAAGTTATTCACCGAGTCCCAGGACGGATATATATATGATGATATGATGAAAATATGGATCAAGCCGTATGTTCCTCGGCATTGTTTTAAATTATGGATCAGGCTGAACGTTCCTCGGTATATTTTACTATGTGATAATAGCATCGAGTCCCATAAAGGGGCCGGGTGCGGTACATTATGTACACTACTCTTTCATCGAGTTCCTCACTAAAGGGCTGAATACTTACGCAGACATGCATATGAAAATATAGGGATACACTTATGACCCCAAGCCCCATAGTGGACCGAATGTACCATGATTACATAACGATAAGATTATGGCATATACGATGATATGATGTCGTATACGATAACCTGATAAAATAATATACATGATGAGAGGGGATGATGATATGGTGATATGGTAATATGATGAAATAGTTATGATACCAAGTTCCTTAGCGAGCCGGGCACAACGTATGATCATGTATATGACTATGTGTCCTAAGGTGTAGGTACATTAATTTGTTAATTGTTACACACCTCCCCTGCATCCTTGTTTTAGTCATGGTCTCAGTTATGATGTGTTATGTTTTACATACTCAGTACATATATCGTACTGACCTCCCTTTCTTCGGGGGGCTGCGTTTCATACCTGCAGGTACAGGTACTTACTTTAGAAATTCGCTAGCTTAGGAGTCCCACTCAGCTATGTCATAAGTGCTCCACTATTCCAGAGCCTAGCTTTTGGTGCTGATCATATAATATATATATTTGTCTATTCAGGGGTACGGCGGGGGCCCTGTCCCGCCATATGTCACTATTAATATTCTTAAAGGTTTGTAGACATATGTAGGTAGGTTGTTTACGAGTTTGATTCAGTTGTGCCTATATGGCATATTATAAATGTTATTATGTTAATGCAGCCTTGTCGGACCTTGCATGACATGGTGCAAATGAAAGAGGCTATATGCAGACGAATTTGCTATCACCCTTTGGATTCTTGTGTATAGTTCTTATAGTTGAGATTTATGTATACAGGGGTCCAGATTGGACCCCAGTTACGGCCTACGGAGTTGGGTCGTGACAGAAGTGGTATCAGAGCGGTTCTTCCTCGGAATGTCTATAGACCGTGTCTAGTAGAGTCTTATTTATCGGTGTATTATGCGCCACATCCATAAGCAGAAGGCTACAGGGCATTTAAGATATCACCTTTCTTTCATATTTAAGATCGTGCGATAGAGCCTAGCCATAGGACATGAAATTCCTTTTTTCTAACATTTGGTTTCAGTTGAAGAACGACATCGACAGAAGAAAATGACGGATGATATTGGAAGCTACCCAGTATACAAGTAAGTAATGGTGTGAAGGAGGCATGCTGGATAAGGTAAGAAGATTGAAATATGATTGAAATATATAGTCGAAGATTGAAGGAAAAAGTAGATAGGAAAGTGTAATGGGTGTAGTTCGAGTTGGACATACGAGGTAAGTCCATTATTTTATACTATTGTTTATATTGGGCACCCTATGTGGCGGTGATATGAATATATATATGTTGTCCCTGTGAGGCATTGTTGGTATTTATTGAGTGCAGGTTTGGAATAGTAAGGAATATAAAGGAAACTCTGCCGAAATTTTTAAAAAAAATAAAAAGAGAATGAGATATAAGGTTGTAGTATATCTTTAGAGATTGTATCCATGGTAACGATAAGATCCAACTAAACTAGGAGTACAACTGACTTTGGGAAATAAGTAAATTGCAGTATGGGTGGCAATTAGAAGGTCGATACCTATATGGTGAGAAGAATGGTGATGGATATGAATGTCTTAAGACTGCCTACAAGATATTAAGGATGAGAATGATGAGGAAGGATAAGGGGGTTAAGTACGCTTGCTCCACCAGATGGAATTAGTCCAGAGTAAGGATCGTGAATAAAGGATAAGAAATATTTCCCTCCAGGATTGACCATGAGCAGAATATAGTGTGAATATAATGATGATCATCATGGAAGTACGTAGGGCCTAGTAACGAAGTAATTAAAGAATGTGATTGTGAGTAAGAATAGGAATCAGCATCGAGTACACGATAAGGATGAAAGTGCATGAAGCAAAAAGGGGTATTGTGTATATGTACCTCCACTATGGAAAATAGTAAGACCCCTCAAGGATGAGGGAGGTAGCTCTATAAGACCATTGATGTGTTGTGAGTCCATTAAGAGGAACAAGTGGTATTCATTGGGATGAAGATAGTGTTATAGAAAACCTAGAAACACGTGTCATTAGAGTATAAGTGCCCCCGAATGGAGAATCGGACACGATTATAAGCACTAGTGACGTACTGATTGGGATGAAGGCAATGCGGCTTCGGCTAAACTACTACATTAGTTATATGACTCGAGTACCAGTACTTGGACTAGATTGGGTACTAGTTATTGAGAATTCTGAGCACCCCATGGTTATATTAAGGTTTCTACAAGGGCAACCTAAAGTATAGATGAGTTAATAGAAGGTATAGACATGGTGCAGTAGGTCAAATGTGTTGGAACAGAATCATATAAGTATGAACAGTTGAAAATAAATAAAGAATGACATAGGTACACCCTAAAGGGGGGAAGTGGACAAGAGAAACACAAGAGTGAGAGGAAATCAACTGACACTGTCATATATTGATAGGACCACTTAAATTTCAAGCAAGATTCCATACTGGCATGAGTTAGTAAGAGCTTAAGGCCAACAATAAATAGATAGAAGTCGCGGTATCTGAGACCGCGCAAAGAATTATGGGTGCCTAGAAAAAGGGGTAAATATGATAAGATAGTATGACTGAGCACACTAAGGGCCACGAAAAGGGTAGTAGGGTCGTGCTTGAGTAAATATTAAGATATGGCAACAGCATCATTGGTCATTGATATCGGGACGTAAAATTATCAAGAAGAATAGAAAATCTCCTACAGTAGGAAATGAGGAGACCAAGGAATACGTAAAGGAAGAAAAGAAAAAAGTAGGACAAAATAGCGTTAGCACGAGCAAGTCCTAGTGCAAAGTCGATATGTAAAGAAAGACGGGCTGGAAAATGAAAAGATTATGTCTATCTTATACAGGTTGTATCAAAATGGTTATGCAACCTATGGATATGTATATGTTGAGTATAGGGTCAAGTGAGAAGTACACGAGAAAAGGAACTAGGATGTTTTGGATATGTTACAGAGAGATGTCAAGATGGGTTAGACCAAACTATCGATATAGAGTGATTACTAAGGGAAAAATAGTACCTAGTCGTGGTTGAACCAATGATATATCCCAACGTCGAGTGTAAGACAGGGTCAGAAAGGGCAACGCGAAGCATGAAGACTAGCAAAAAGACGCTAAGGTAAATCTTGGGCTAGGTTGAGTGCCTTCGCACATTATTGCAAAGATTGCAATGGAACGTGACACGAGGACTTCCGAGGGGGTCACCCATCCTAATACTACTCTCTTCCAAGCACTTTTAACTTCGAAATTCTGGTGGGATCCGGTGTGTTAGTACTGCTATGATCGCACGATATGGAAGAATCCAAACTAGTAGGGAAGCAACGACATGAGATTATGTACCTAGAGTGTTATAAGTTATGTTAATGAAATTATAAAGGGGCTTAAGCAAAGCAAATAGGATTAGCTGATTACTAAAAGATGTTGCACTTGTATACCACAGTTCTTCAACATAATACCAGTTAATGATAGGCAAACGACGAAACGGCTATACAGGTCATTGTGTGAGGGGACTTCAGCACAACTTGGTAGCCGACTCTGATGGGCAAAAAGCAAAACCCAAAAAGGCGAGGGTACCAGTTGATGTCATCTAAAGAAGGCAAGAAGTAATATACGAGGTCGAAGATTCCACAACACGACCTTAGCTACAAGACTCACTTTGCACTCCCCTGCATCCTTATTTCAGTCATGGTCTCAGCTATGATGTGTTATGTTTTACATACTTAGTACATATATTGTACTGACCTCCCTTTCTTCGGGAGGGCTGCATTCATGCCCGCAGGTATAATTACTTACTTTAGAGATCTGCCAGCTTAGAAGTCCCACTCAGCTATGTCAGAAGTGGTCCACTATTCCAGAGCCTAGCTTTTGGTGTTGATTATATAATGTATATAGTTGTTTATTTGGGGGTACGGCGGGGGCCTTGTCCCGCCTTATGTCACTGTTAATATTCTTAGAGGTCTGTATATATATGTAGGTGGGTTATTTATGAATTTGATTTAGTTGTGCCTATATGGCATATTATAAATGTTATTATGTTAAGGCAGCCTTGTCGGCCCTTGCATGACATGATGCAAATGAAAGAGGCTATATGTAGATGAATTTGCTATCACCCTCTAGATTCTTGTATATAGTTCTTATAGTTGAGATTTATGTATACGAGGATCTAGGTTGGACCCAGTCACAGCCTACAGAGTTAGGTCGTGACACTTATGCAAGTAGGTTGATTACCACGACTCATTATTTAGCCTCCAACTCCTTCCAAATCCCTCTAAACCTATTTCCAACCACTGCTACTCACATAGAACTCCATAGATAACATAGCTCACATGGCAACCTTTTAGAGAGAAAAAATATGTTCTAATGTACATGATACCATATAACGGATCATAAATGCAGCAAGTAAATATTAAGTCAGACAGAGCAAATTTACAGGAATAACAGAGCTGAATTATTTATTGATGAAGCGGAAGCATTACAAATATGATTACAAATGAGAAAGACTAAAAGAAATTTCAGTAGTAAATTTTTTGATGCCTTAAAATAAAGTTATACAAGTCTTTATATAGACAAAGGAAGATAATGAGAATCCTTCGGGCCTTTGTTTCATTGGCTGTTGAAGACTACCTTATCTTTGAGGGGTCCATCAGTTGGTGGATATCTATCTTTAAGAGGGTCCACTTCTTTTGAGTAGTCAAAAGCTGTCAAAAGCTGTTTGTCCTTTTTTCCGAATAAGTTAAGAAACTTTTGGTGGAGTGGGCTCCATTTTGATTAAATCAAAAGATATTCAATCTCTTTTAGAGACTCATCTTTTTCTTCCATAATAATTCTGATACTTTGTATCTCTATTTGGAAGACTAATTATTCTGTGTTTTAAAACACTCAATTAGGATTTAATCATATGGATTTAAATAAGCTCTTGCTAATTCTTTAGGGTTTAGCATGTCACCATTGTCATCACTTTGAGAAGAAGCTTCTTCGAGAAGGTGAAGGACTTCGTCTTCATTAGTATTATTATCCAAGTCTGATAAAGCCTTTTCAAGTCTTTTCTCTAGATCATTCTTTAGTGACTTGTGTATAGCTGGGGAACTTCTTGAAGAAGGTTGCTGAGTTTCTTTAGGAGTAGGGGACCATCCTTTGATAAGGATTTCTTTGGATAAATATTTGATTCTTTCAAATTCACCAATTTTAAAAGTCTAACTTAATATATAAGAAATTCTTTTTTGAATAAAATATTTGCACATTTGAATGTGTTCTCGTAATGTAGAGATGCCTTGGTCAATTTGAAATTGACTAAATTTTTCTGAAAATAATTTTGGCAAGGTTTGGTGGTTTCCTCCAAAACATTGCCACCATTCATAGAACCATCTAGGAATGATGGATCTTACTAATTCGGGACTATACTTTACGAATCAGGTGTGAGACGAAGGTCGTAAGTACATGAAATTAAACCAGGCTTGCTTATAGTCCCACTAGTTATATGTTTGGGGTTTATGTTCCCTGGAGAAATTTATAGGGGTGTGCAAATGGTCAACCTGCCATTCGAAAGGAGTTAGAATCTTTTTGATAGTGAATTTAGAATAGGCAATGCTATCCGAATTGTTTTTATCAGCAAGTTCATGTTCTATTTCAATAGATCCTGTATCTACTAAAATGAACTCATAAAATAATCTGGTTTTAAGGGGATTTTCTGTATCTACATAATTCCTGTTTGTGTACAGAGGTTTGAGGAGATGTTTAATTTCATAGTTTTCATACTCTTTGTCTAGAGCTAAGATTGGAATAACCTGCAAAGAAGTAAGATCAAATTTTTCTTTTTCTTTGGGTTTGGAGGGAGAAGCAGTGGGGGTTACTACTTCAGCAAAGCTTTCAGGAGCTTTCATGGTATAACTGTGTTTTTTCTGAGTTTGGGAAAATCTTTGTTTTCCTGAAGAAGAGAAGGAATTTGGCTCTGGGGTTTGAGCAAAAGGTTTTTTTATGACAAGCATGTTTGAAGATGTGCTTGGTGGAAACGGAAGGAATACTGAAGGATTTATAGGTGGTAGTTGGGCTAAAGCTAAGTAACAGTTAGATGGTCCTGTAAATTCTGGCCAAATGTTAAAGGGTTTGACATTTCTTTCCCTTTGAAGGGTCCTTTTGCTGATGGAGCTCCAGGCCTCATGGTTTTTCCTACAAAAATTCTCTGGTTAAAAAATCTGGGAGAGAATTTTCTTCTCCCTTGAGATACTCAATTTGAAAATCAAAACTAGATAGTAAGGCTTGCCATCTAGCAAATATCTATTTTGAAACAAGATTTTTAACATCCTTTTGCAAAATATCTTTAGCATATTTACAGTCTACTCTAAGTAGGAAGTCTTTATTAACAAGATCATCTTGGAATTTGTTAATGCAAAGAACTATGGCTAAAACATCCTTTTTAACAGTACTATAATTTTTTTGAACGGAATTCCAAATTTTAGAAGAATATCTGACTAGCTGTTCTGCTGTTTCTAGGAATTTTCTTTGTTTCAGAATTCCTCCATACCCATTATTAGAGGCATCAGTTTCAACAATCATGAAATAATCAGGATTAGGTATTCCTAGGCAAGGAAGAGTTTTAACAATACTTTTAATTTTAATAACCACCTCAGTTTGGTCTTTTTCCCAGGGAACATGATTCTTTTTTAACCTGTCATATAAGGGTTTACAAATTTGCCTAACTTTAGGAATAAAATCAGCAATATAATTGAGACTTCCCAAGAATCTCTGCAATTGAGTTTTATCAGTAATGATATTGGGAAATTTGTTTGAGAACTCGATGGCTCTACAAATTGGCTTATAAGTACCTTGGTATAAATCATGGCCCAAAAACCTGATTTGTGTTTGAAATAATTTAATTTTTCTGGCGCTTACCACAAGATCATTTTTTTGACAATATTATAGAAAGTATTTAAATGTTTAAAATGAGAATCAATGTCCTCAGAGAAGATTAAAACATCGTCAATATAGACAATTGAGAAATGACTGATATGGTTAAAATAGTATTCATGACATTTTAAAATTCTGAAGGGGCATTTTTTAACCCAAAAGGCATCACATTCCATTCATATTGTCCAAACGGAACATTGAAAGCAGTTTTATATTTATCTTTTTCAAAAATTTGAATTTGCCAAAATCCTGATTTCATATCAAACTTACTATACACATTAGCTTTGTAAGTTCTTTTCAAAAGATTTTTGTTAGGAATTGGATACCTGATCTATTTCAAAGTTGTGCTAAGAGGTTTGTAATTGATAACAAGTCTGGGAGATCCTCTTTCTTTTTCTGCTGCATTGTTGACATAAAAGGCTGAACAGCTCTAAGGAGATTTTGAAGGTCTAATAATTTTATTAGCCAAAAGAGTATTAATTTATTTTTTACAAATTTTCATTAATTCATGGTTCATTTGAATTGGCCTAGCTTTCGTAAAAATGGCCTTTTCATTGAATCCATCAATATATGGGAGGTCAATTATGTGGGATTTTCTATCCCAAAAAATATTAGGAAAATTAGAGCAAATTTTTTTTTCAAAAGTTTTTTGGAGGTTGGCAATCCTAGTCACCATTCCCGGGGTTTTTAAAATTTGCTCAATTTACTTAATTTTTATGTCGTCTTTAAGAAAACAAATCTGCTGAGAAATAAGATTTAATTTAAAAGCAGTCTGCCTATGCAGAAGTTTACTTTCTTCTTGAGAAAGAGTTTTGATGAAAGGAAATGCTATTTCTTTTCCCAAAATTTTTGTGCGTATAGCATCAAAATCTGAGAGGTAAGGTTTGATTTGAGTAATAAAAGGTATACCCAAAATAATTTCTTCATTAATGTTTTTTGTAATAACAAAATCATTAGAAAGACAAATACCATTATTGCAAATATGGGCATCTGAAAGTTTATAATTTATCAAAATATGCTCTCCAGTGGCGCGGTATAATTTTGTAGTTCCCTTAGTAAGGTATTTTGTAGGAATTAATCCTTTAACAATACAATTTCTGTCTGCACCATTGTCTAACAAAGCAATTTGGTTAAGGACGAAATCATTGTTAATGACAAGCTTTATTAAAATATGACAACTCTGAGGTCTTATTTTTGTAATAGTTTTTAGACCAGCATCAGTTTCTAACCTGTGAGATTCGGTATCTGTATCTTCTCCGTCAGTTTCTTTGGTAAGGATGGCCTTTGAATGATTTCTTTCGAGATTGGTAGTTTCGTTTTGGAGTTGGTTAGTGAGATTTTTTATCTCAATCTTTTGAAGTCGTGCTTTGACTTCTCTGATTTCATTTTTGAGAGTTTTGACTTCTCCTCTCAATAACTCTATGGAAGGCTCTTCTTTTTTGGAGTCAAATCTTCTCATGATTTGCTTCATGCTAAAAGGAGTTACTTCAAGCCTTTCTTCTTTCTGCCTAGTAACTATTTTTTGTAATTCAATGAGATACTTTCTCCTAGTATCTTCATCTTGAATATGTTTGATAGTAGAGAATAAAGTTTCTATCGAATTTTCAGATATAACATTGATAGATTTGCTATCATATATGCAAAAGGCTCCATTGCAGTTACATTCTGAATGTTCCTCTGACTGAGTGTTGTGAGCGACATTTAAGAACTCATCATCACTTTCATCTTCTGAGGAGTAGTTTGAGCCTGATTCATATTCTTCTTCTTCTATGATGGAGAAGAGTTTTTTCTTGGTTTCTTCATCTACTTCTAGTAGGTTTACCTTGTTTTTCTTCGTTTTGTTTCTGGGACATTTATTGGATTTGTAACCCTTCTTACCACAAGTCCAACAAGTATCCTCAGAAGATCCTTTTGAGGATTTTCTTTTGAATCTCCTTTTGGGTTTATCTCTATATTCTTTTTTCTTGGAGGATCTCCTTTTGCGAGAGTAACTAGAAGAAGTTCTTTCTCGTTTTCCTAGTTTTTTGGAGGAAGGGGGTTTTAATACTGGGAACCCAAAATCTTGACAGAAACTTCCTAACTCTGAGGAGTAGGTTTTCTGTTCTTTCTTAAGTTGTTCCTTTAACTTAAGGTCTGTACAAAGTTCCATAGTTGTGACATTGATAAGGCTTATAAGGTCTCCATAAGAGATGGGATAGGGGATTTTCCCTTCGCATCTATCTCTGATTTTAGACCTTACCTTTTCACCAAAATGTGGGGGTAAACCACTGAGAAATCTTTCTTTCCAATAATCATTATTGCAATCTAATCTGATCATGACTTTATTGATAAACATATCTTTATACCATCTAAAGTCGGTCAGTTTCTTGTAATATAAATTGCTAAGGATTTCTAGGCTTCTATCTTGAAAGAGTCTAGGTTCTCCTACAAAGTGTTTTGCAATGCAATAAACAAGGGTAGCTGTCGTATCTTCGACATTTTTATCACTGCAACCTCTCATTTTGTATGCAATTATGTTCATCCCCATTTCTTGGAGCCTATTATAGATCTGGCCCTCGGCCATCCCATCTATATTCCATTCTTGGATTCCATGCCCATATGTGGCTCCTGATGGGTGGAGAGTATCTTCTTCAAACTGTACGTCTGGAAAAGAGGGTCTGGAGTAATAATTCCTTTTGTTGGGATATCTACTTTTGGAGGAATTTAGAGTTATGTCCCTAACTTGATCTCCTTTGGTGATGTTGAGTTTAGAGAGTTGCTCATTGATTCTTTCTAGAATATCATTAGATTGACTAAGGGGACTTTCTAATTTAGGGAAGTCTTCTTTAGAGAATTCAGGGATTTTGAAAATGGGGTGATTCTCGATATGAGGACCAGAGTAGGAAGTACTAGGTTTGTTTCCAATCTAGTTGATTCCTTTATAACTACTTTTAGATTCTTCTATTTGTTTGGAGACTACATGAAGAACCTGGTTGGTGTAGTTATTTTGTTCAAAAATGTTGTTAATATCGGTAGCTATAGGAAGGGAAGATTCTTTTTCAAGAGGTTTTTTGAAAGGAGAGGCTTTAAGGATTGCTTTCCTCTAGGGAATGCTAAGTCCTTCTAGAGGGGGAGTGACACTTTCAATCACTTGTTCTCTAGTGTACCATTTGTTGACTAGGCCTTGAAGGGATGATCTGGCGTCATCTATTTGTCCTGAGTGTTCAAACCATTTGAAGAATTCAATTTCAGTCTTGAATCTTTCCATGTCTCTAAACCATTTATCTCTAAAAGAGGTTCTTTGTTCTAAGGAATAAGTGGCTTTGTACTAGTCGACCTTCTTTTGGTGTTCAGGAAGTTTCCACCATTTGTTTAGCTTCTTTTTGTTAGGAATGAAGGTATCATCGGAGGTTAGGACACCTATGGAGTCTTTTCTTTTATGCTCAGGTTTCATATCGCTAGGGGTAGGGCTTTCAGGGGTTGTAGTATCGTAATAGACCTTTGAGATGGTACCTGAGAAGTCTACTCCATGGACTTTTCCCTGATCAATATGCTCATTGGAGGAATTATCGTCTCCCTCCCGGGGGCAAAAAGAAGAAGGTCTAGCCGAAGACATTCTTCAACTTGAAGAAGGTTGACTGTAGGAGTTAGATCTCAGAAACTTAAGGTTAATAGATCCATCTGGGAATTGGATAACTCTATCGATTTGAGATCGATCGAGTTGAATAGGTAAATGATGAGTAATGGAATCAAATTTCCATTATTCGTCAGTCAAGATGTCGTCCCATTTAAGAAGCCTAGGGACGAAGGTAGTACTGTGCTCTTGGTTTGCTTCCATGAGCATAGTAACTCCTCTGACGCTAGTAGATATAGCCTTTGGGGCTATAGTAGTTTTCATTAGCTACTAATATACCCTATATATCACAACTATTTCCCTAGTATCTGCCTTACTGTTCATATTCTTGGTTTTGACATTAAGTGTCAAAGTATCCATAATATTAGGGTCATGGATATCAATCGAGAAGTTGGGGTAACAGTTGAAGTATACTGGGCCATTGGCGAGGTTACTTTCTAGAACTCCTAATTGTGAATCTACTATTGCTATCAATAATTGCCTTGAAACTATCAAGCTGTTAATTGTTGCCAATATCAATAGATATTAACGGACCATAAATGCAGCAAGTAAATATTAAGTAAGACAGAGCAAACTTACAGGAATAACAGAGCTGAATGATTTATTGATGAAGCAGAAGCATTACAAACATGATTACAAATGAGCAAGACTAAAAGAAATTTCAGTAGTAAATTTTCTGATGCCTTGAAATGAAGTTATACAAATAAGTAATTTGAGCCTGATTCAGATTCTTCTTCTTCTATGATAGAGAAGAGCAACCTAAAGTATAGATGAGTTAACAGAAGGTATAGACATGGTGCAGTATGTCAAATGTGTTGGAACAGAATCATATAAGTATGAACAGTTGAAAATAAATAGAGAATGACATGGGTACACCCTAAAAGGGGAAAGTGATAAGAGAAATACAAGAGTGAGAGGAAATCAACTGACACTATCACATATTGATAGGACCACTTAAATTTTAAGCGAGATCCCATACTGGCATGAGTTAGCAAGAGCTCAAGGCCAACAATAAATAGATAGAAGTCGCGGTATCTGAGACCGTGCAAAGAATTATGGGTGCCTAAAAAAAGGGGTGAATATGATAAGATAGTAGGACTGAGCAAAACTAAGGGCCGCGAAAAAGGTAGTAGGGTCGTGCTTGAGTAAAGATTAAGATATGGCAACAACATCATTGGTCGTTGATATCGGGACGTATAAGTATCAAGGAGAATAGAAATCTCCTACAGTAGGAAATGAGGAGACCAAGGAGTACGTAAAGGAAGAAAAGAAAGAAGTGGGACAAAATAGCATTAGCACAAGCAAGTCCTAGTGCAAAGTTGATATGTAAAGAAAGACGGGCTGGGAAATGAAAAGATTATGTCTATCTTATACAGGTTGTATCAAAATGGTTATGCAACCTATGGATATGTATATGTTGAGTATAGGGTCAAGTTAGACGTACACGAGAAAAGGAGCTAGGATGTTTTGGATACGTTACAAAAGAGATCTCAAGATGGGTTAGACCAAACTATCGAGATGGGGTGATTACTAAGGGAAAAATAGTACCTAGCCGTGGTTGAACCAATGATCTATCCCAACGTCGAGTGTAAGATAGGGGAAAAAGGGCAACGCGAAGCATGAAGACTAGCAAGAAGACGTTAAGGTAAATCTTGGGCTAGGTTGAGTGCCTTCGCACATTATTGCAAGTATTGCAATGGAACGTGACACGAGGACTTCCCAAGGGGTCACCCATCCTAATACTACTCTCTCCCAAGCATGTTTAACTTCGAAATTCCAGTGAGATCCGGTGTGTTAGTACTACTATGATCGCACGATATGGAAGAATCCGAACTAGTGGGGAAGCAACGATATGAGATTATGTACCTAGAGTGTTATAAGTTATGTTAAGGAAATTATAAAAGGGCTTAAGCAAAACAAACAGGATTAGCTGATTACTAAAAGATGTTGCACTTGTATACCACAGTTCTTCAACATAATACCAGTTAATGATAGGCAAACCACGGAACGGCTATACAGGTCATTGTGTGAGGGGACTTCAGCACAACTTGGTAGCTGACTCTGATGGGCAAAAAGCAAAACCCAAAAAGGCGAGGGTACCAGTTGATGTCATCTAAAGAAGGCAAGAAGTAATATACGAGGTCGAAGATTCCACAACACGACCTTGGCTATAAGACTCACTTTGCACTCCCCTGCATCCTTATTTCAGTCATGGTCTTAGCTATGATGTGTTATGTTTTACATACTCAGTACATATATCGTACTGACCTCCTTTTCTTTGGGGGGATGCGTTCATACCCGTAGGTATAGTTACTTACTTTAGAGATCTGCTAGCTTAGAAGTCCCACTCTGCTATGTCAGTAGTGGTCCATTATTCCAGAGCCTAGCTTTTGGTGCTGATCATATAATGTATATAGTTGTTTATTTGGGGGTACGGCGGGGGCCCTGTCCCGCCTTATGTCACTGTTAATATTCTTAGAGGTCTGTATATATATGTAGGTGGGTTATTTATGAATTTGATTTAGTTGTACCTATATGGCATATTATAAATGTTATTATGTTAAGGCAGCCTTGTCGGCCCTTGCATGACATGATGCAAATGAAAGAGGCTATATGTAGATGAATTTGCTATCACCCTCTAGATTCTTGTATATAGTTCTTATAGTTGAGATTTATGTATACGAGGATCTAGGTTGGACCCAGTCACAGCCTACAGAGTTAGGTCGTGACACTTATGCAAGTAGGTTGATTACCATGACTCAATATTTAACCTCCAACTCCTTCCAAATCCCTCTAAACCTATTTCCAACCATTGCTACTCACATAGAACTCCATAGATAACATAGGTCACATGGCAACCTTTTAGAGAGAAAAAACATGTTCTAATGTACAAAAGTGTGGGGTATAACATCCTTTACCCATCTTCCTTTAGAACATTCATCCTCGAATGTTAGCTAGTCTCATAAAGTCTTACAAGGATTTTTGGGGAATTTCTGTAATAGTTGCCATATACAAGCCTTTTATTGAGCAATATAATTAAGTTAGGAGCTTACATTACTTGTGGACATAGGGAATAAGTATGGATATTTATTCTTCATCTCGGCCTCTGCTTCCTAAGTCATCTCTTCTCTATTCTTATTTCGGCACAATACTTTCACAGAGGCCACGTCCTTGGTGCGCAACCTTCTGACTTGGCATTCAAGTATGGCTATAGGGTGTTATTCCTCATATGAGAGTTCCTCTTTCACCTAGACATCATCCATGGGGAATACTCTAGAAGGATTACCAATATATTTGTGAAGCATCGACACATGAAAAACTGGGTGTACTGCTTCGAGATCCGATGATAAGCCCAACTCATTGGCAACTTTGCCTATTCTACGAAGGACCTGATAAAGACTAATATATCTCGGGCTAAGCTTCCTTTTCTTGTTGAATCTCATTACCCCCTTCATGGGTAACACATTCAAGAACCCCCAATCATCCACCCAAAACTCTACGGGTCGACATCGATTATTTGTGTATGACTTCTATCAATATCGGGCTGCTAATAGTCCAACTTGAATAAACTTTACATTGCTTACAACTTGGTAAGTCATGTCTGGGTATATTAGTTTAGTCTCACTAACCTCAAACTAATCAATAGGTGATATGTACTCATATGGTGCCATTTGGATAATAGAATGATGGTTATTATTATAAAAAAACTTAATAAGTGACAAGTGATCACCTCAGCTACCTCTGAAGTCAATAATGTAGGCTCGCAACATATCCTCCAACATTTGAATAGTACGTTCAGCCTACCCATCTGTCTGAGGGTGAAATGTTGTGCTAAGATTTACCTATGTCCCAAATCTTTCTTGGAATGATCTCCCGAAGTTAGTAGTAAACTGAGCCTCCCTATCCGATACAATGGATGTGGGGATCCCGTGAAGTCTTTCTATTTCCTTAATAAATAACCTTACATAGTCCTCGGTTGAATATGTAGTCCTAACTGAAAGGAAATGGGTTGATTTTGTCAGTCTATCAACAATAACCCATATGGAATCTTATTTCTGTTGAGTGCGAGACAAGCCTGTAATAAAGTCCTTATTAATTGCTTCCCATTTCCAAGTCAGGATTTCCATCTCCTGCAGTAGTCCACTAGGCTTCTGATCTCAATTTTAACCTGTTGACAATTCGGGCACTGGACTACGAACTCTGCTATGTCCTTCTTCATGCCATCCCACCAGTATAAACATCTAGGGTCATAATACATCTTTGTTGAGCCCGGGTGAACAGAATAACGGGCACAATGTGCCTCTCCCATAACCTATTATCATAGCCGTGCAATCTCAGGTACACATAATCTGCCCTTATACCTTAGCACTCCATCAGGTGGGATCTCGAACATGCCCTTTATCTTTTGAAAGGCTGCATCTCTGTATTATGCCAAAACAGGGTCCTCGTATTTGTGTAGCTTTACTTCTTCCATAATACAGGACTTAGCCACTTCACGAACAGAAACTCCACCATCATCGGAGTCAGCCACACGGATTCCAAGGTTAGCTAACTGGCAAATTTCACGAATCATCTCTTTCTGTTCTGGTTGTACATCTACAAAGCTAACCACCTTTTAGGAACCATCTAGTTCTGATCATCTTGCTTAAACCATCTTATAATTCCCTTAGTCCAACTTGTAATAATCTCTAGACACATTATGTCACAACCCAACCCCATATACCACGACTGAGTCCGACATGGACCCCCGTATACATATCTATCAGCTATGGTCAAGTCAGATTATAGACATATAATGCGTATAAAACAAGTGTAGTCAAACCGAACTACGACCAACATAACACCATGCATCAGATCCCTATTGGGTGATAACATTTTTATAAACTTGTAGCCTCTTTCATTTGTATCACCTCCTGAAAGGGCACGCAAGCCGACAAGGCTATCATAACATAATATCATATATTATACATCATGTAGACCCAGCTGAATCAAACTAACATACACAACCCACATATACATGTCTGCAGACTTCTAAAATATTAACGACAACATATGACGGGATAGGGCCCCTACCGTACCCCTGAATAGACAAAATAATTTTATACATCAGTGGTCAGTATCAAAACTAAGCTCCGATACAATGGAGCCTTTTCCAGCTGAGCTGCACGGAATCCTAAGCTGATAAATTCCCAAAACCTGTATCTGTATCTGCGAGCATAAAATGCAGCCCTCCGAGAAAAGGAGGTCAGTATGACATATGTACTGAGTATGTAAAACGTAAATAATACAACTAGAAGTATATCCGAAATAAAGAAGCAGGGGAACAAATTATCAAATTAGAAGCCCACATCTGTACTCGGTGAATTACAAAAGCATGCATGCTCATATCATACCATATAGCCAGCCCTTTCAGGGGTCTGGTGGAATATCTGAAAAACCATCATGGTCTTAGTGCCATCACCACATTATTACAACACATCATCATATACATACATACGTACCCATCCCTCTAGTGAGGGAACAGTGAAAAATACAGTGAATTATACACAATTACTATTCTTGGCTCGGGCGCAATGAAAGAAGTGTTACAGTCGACACGAGTAGAGTAGTGAGAAATAAAACACAACTTAAATCATTAACGGAGACTCGATGAAGTCATCAGGTGAATCATCCCTAGAGATTAGGGAAGAAAGTATCTGACGTATACCCTCTAAATGTCACTAAGGACTATGTAAAAGGGAGTTTTGGAAATCTTAGACATATATTAGTATGAAATATCTTATAGCAGTCCGAGCATTGGTTATCTCAGAGCCTTTCTTTTTTTACAAAAAAAGAGCTTAGTCAAATCAATTGTTATACAGTCATATAGAAGACTCGAGGAGTAGGAGTTTAATTACTTTAAAAGTCTTAACATCCCGAAGTCATCAAGAGTCCTGAAGTCATATTCAGAACCTAAGAGTGAAGTTGCCCCAAAGCTTTCATCATCCATAGCCTACATCTAAGACCTGCCAAAAATGAAGAGAAAAGATAGGCTTTACATACCTATGTCAAAAACATGCCAAGAGAGAGCTTCGCATGCCTCTTATGACTTACTCTATATCTTGTTGGCCTCGTCCTCCTTTGAACCTATTCAACATGAAATTAATACGAATATCAACCACTCTTAAATTTCCAGTATCTTAGGTTGCACCTTAGTACTCATGGAATCTATTTCCTTGTCGGCTCCTCGATTAGTTCTTTAATTAGTTAAGGCGTTAATGAAAATTGGGCAGCACCTCCCCTATAATATGCCCTATCCAAATTTCTAATTATATCCCTAATCACTACAGCCAACAATAAACAACAACCTGCAGCATATGTTTAAGCAATTCACGTCAACAATATACAATATAAACTCCAAACGACTTGCTCGAAACTATGATACCAAAAAAGGGTCTCTAGTCTTTGTTTCGCAACATCTTTACTTATATGAAATGAGGGGTCATGTGGATGCAACCAGAAGCAACCCTACACCTTTTAGAACACATTTAGGTATAAAAAAACACCACACCCCTGCAGCAGCACCTCACAAGAACAATATTTTACTTTGACGACAATTCAACTATAACGACTACAATTTGGACTGTTTCCAACGTCAAGCGTTCCTATATCATTTTAACATTCCCAGACACACAAAAGGCATATAATACACTCCATAAAAACCATAAAGTCAAAATTGAAGGGAGAAACCTTACCTTACCCAAAATTGGCCAAAACTACCAAATTGTAACTCGGAACTTCTCCAAACGTGTTGAAATTGAGTGGGCTGTTGGTGTCACTTATTTTCTGCCCCAAATAATTATTTTATGTTCTTAAATACCATTATATAATCGTGGGATACCTTAAATAATTAATTCACGGAACAAAAGTCGGGGGCTCACCTTTTGGAGCCAAACCCGTAGCCCTCCTTTCCTTGCCTCCAACATTTTGCTTCAGCTTTCTCTTATTAGTTCCAGGTGTAAAGCTGAAGATATGGTTCAGTAGATATCATAAGGAACATATATACACCCCCACATGGTTGACGAACACCCTAGATAATTAATCTATGGAGAAAAATTGAAGAACTTACCTTTAATTTCTCAAGACCATGGCTGCCTTGTTCTTTTCCTTCTTCACGTTTTTCTCTCTATGTTCTTGGATGATTTTTCGATAATGAACAAGTTAAGAGTCACATAATACATATATATACACCTCTTTAGAAGGTGCCATATGGTAGCCCCCTAGGGTGACACGTGGCAGCCTCCTAGGGCGCCATCTCAACCTATTCGGCCAATCACATACTGTCATATGGAAGTGGGGTCCACCCCAAGCTTCTGCATCACCTACTTGACCCTAAGTAGGTGTATCACCTGCTTTTCCAAGTAGATGCATCACCTATTTACTTTGAGTAGGCACGATGTTTCCTTATTTCTCTTTCGTGAGCTTGTAATCCCGTCTTACTTCAAGAGCATATGCACTACTTGCTACTTAAGCTCGACGTGTACTCAAGTAGCTTAAGTGTGTAGGACTTCTAAGTTAGTAGCTTATGTAGGTAAGTCGAGTCCTACAACTCCTCATAACCCTACTTCCAACCTTTCCTACTATGGGGTATCACATTCTCCTTTCCTTGGAGTTGTTTAATAGCATTGTAGATTATCCGGCTCACCTAGTAACTGCTAAGAAGCTTGAGGGACATTCTGAGCTCTAGAGTGTGGGGTGTAACATCTTTTCCCCCTTTAGAAAATTCATCCCCGAATGTTAAATAAAACTTCCCTCAAGACCTTATACTGATTGTAAGGAGATTGTTTTTCTATCGCAATCACACATATTTTCATCCAAGTAATTAATATAAGAGTTTCAGGAGTTGGGGTTACCTGTAGACATCGGGAATGAGTATGAATACTTGTGTTTTATATCCTCTTCAATTCCTCAGGTCATCCCCTTTTCTGGTTTTAGTTTTGCCACAGTATCTTGACGGAAGGCACGTCTTTAGTCTACAATCTTTCAGTTTGCCGATCTAAGATGGGGATAGGTTATTCCTCATAGGATTCCATTTCCTGGACATCATCTATGGAATATACCCTAGGTGGCTCGTCAGTACCCTTATGAAGCATCCCTATCTGATGGACTGGGCATATAGTTTTCAAATAAGGTGGTAAGCTCAACTTACCGGCCACTTTGCCCACCTTACGAGCAACTTGATACCATCTAATATATTTTGGGCTAAGTTACCTTTTCTTACCGAATCTTATTACTCCCTTCTTGGGTGACCCTATTACAAACACTTAATCATCAATTTGAATTCTGATTGTCGGTGTCGATTATCTGTATATCATTTTTTTGACTTTGGGCTGCTAATCCTTAGCTTGCTCAATCATGTCAGGCTGTTTTAGCTTAGTCTCTCTAACATCGCCCCATCTAATAGGGGACTTACATATCTTGCTCTACCAGTCTTGTATGGGGCCATTGGGATACTAGAGTAGTAGTTATTATGGTGGGCAACTTGATAAGTGATGGATAATCATCCCAGCTACCTTTGAAGTTAACAACACCAGCTCATGACATATCTTTTAGCATTTAAAGGGTATGCTTTAGCCTGTTCATCAGGTTTGAAGGTAAAGTAGTGTACGAAGACTTATGTGTCTTCCTAGTTTCTTCGCGGACTAATTCTCGGTAGTTAACTGCAACTTAGGCTCCTTCATCTGGGATAATAGATATGGGGACTCCGTAAGGTCCTATCCCTCTTTTACCCTATAATTTTACCCCTTTTCAATTGAGTAGGTAGCCTTTGATTGAAGGAGAATGGGCTAATATCGTTAATCCCTAGGTAACATTCCCTCCAAAGTCATCTGTCGATGGAGTGCGAAGTGAGTTTTGTAGCCCTGGTCATATTGTGAAATTTTTAACCTCGGGTAATACTTCCTTTCTTCCGTAAATTATATCAACTGGTACTCTTACCTTTTGGATTTTGCTTTTTCGCCCTCAGAGTTGGATGCCAAGTGGTGTCGAAATTTCCTCGCCCACTGTCCCATATAGCCTTTCTGTGGTTTGCTTCT
Organism: Solanum dulcamara; assembly: GCF_947179165.1. Taxonomy (NCBI): domain Eukaryota; kingdom Viridiplantae; phylum Streptophyta; class Magnoliopsida; order Solanales; family Solanaceae; genus Solanum; species Solanum dulcamara. The sequence goes on from NC_077241.1 coordinate 26,498,126, forward strand.
CATTAACTAGTACTATGTTGAAGAACTGTGGCATTCAAGTGCGTCATCAGTTAGCAATTAGCTAATCCTTCTTGTCTTGCTTAAATCCTTTTTGCAATACCCTCAATGTAACTTATAGTACTCTAGGAACATAATCTCATGTCGTTTCTCCGCTAGTTCAGATTCTTCCATCTCGCGCAATCACACCTGCACTATCGCACTAAATTCCACCAGAATTTAGAAGTTAAGTGTGCTTGGGTGAGAGTAATACTGGGATAGGCGACCTTCCTGGGAAGTCTTCATGTCGCGTTTCATTGTAATCCTTGCCATAATGTGCGGGGCACTCAACTTAGTCTAAGATTTATCTTAGCGTCGTCTCACCAATTTTTATGTGTTGCCTTGCCCTTTCCTCTATTAACTTGCAACCGATATAGGGGTAGATCTTTAGTTCCACTACAACCATGTCCTTTTTTGGTCATTTTGGTTTAACTCCTTCTATTGTATTCACCCTTTTTTGTACGCACCCATTCATTAGAGTTGGCTACCGAGTAGCGCTAAAGTTCGTTCATATAGTGACCTTTAGAGCCACTTTGAATTCTGTCTGTCCTTAGCTGGCATAGTTTTAAAGGAATTTGATATATAAGCTTTCCAATCTTATAGTAACCAGTTAGTCCTGTCTGTCTTATTTAAACCATTTCACAATTTTTCCTTACCCCCGCTTGTAACCTTCTTGACACATTCTCGTTTCATTCTTTACCTTTACGAGAATATGAGAGAGTGCAAGAAATACCTTGTCACACTTCTTTCTATTTCCTTATTTACTCCTTGCTCATCTTATCTCCTACAATAGGAGTCTTGCTATGTCTTTTCCTTGGTTATTTATCTATCGCAATATCATTTACGACCAACTCAACAGCCAACATTTGGCTTTTGATCTAGCATGCTGTCACTATCCTTCGTAGTGTCCCTTGAGTTATTCGATATCCTTTTATTTCTATATTCTTTTGCTTTTATACGCACCCACCTTCTAGTGTTATATCATTCAAGGTCTCGTCAAAACTTCTTAACGCTGTCTTACATACCATTCTAACTTCTATCCAATTACTGGTGGCTTCCAGATCTTTCTAACTTGGTTCAACAAGGGATCTTATTGTAGTGTAAACATCCTTCTCAAGCATGTTGCCCCATCAATTGCCTCCATCTTACCCTTGCAGTTCTCTAACTTGCTTCCCCTTTTTAGAGGGTACTTATTATTTTACCTGCTTATACGTTGCTCTATCTCTCTAGGTCCAGTCTCAAATTTGTCCAATCTCTTTTCCCAGTCTATTTGGTACTATATCATGTCCCCATCTTTCTACATATTTTAAAATCTGATTATCCACGTATGGAATCTTGACTAAATCATGAAGCGATGAGAACTTTTCCATACATAGTGCGACGTCTCATCTATTAATCTATACTTAAGTAAGGGGACTCGTGGAATAACTCGTCCAAGGCCACATTTTACTTATCTTTATCAAAATTTAACTAGTACCTGTAGTCGTTCCAATTTCAATTAGGCGGTGCTAGTATTCTGACGATAACTGTTCAAGGTTCTTTTGAAATAGTAGCTTTACCCCAACCTATATCCTTTATTCCTTGGGGTGAATGTAGGTTACACCAATTATTCCTTAAGTTTGTCGTCCTCGTCCATTAAGGGTTCCACTATTTTTGGGGTGATGTTGTGTACACGCGTCATTTCTTTATATCTTAAGCCCCATGCTCTTACTGTGTACTCAACACAGGCTTTTAACTTAGTCAATGTGTACTAAGTGTGCCTTACTAGTGGTCCTACTTTATCCCTGTATAATTGTACCACACCATTCAATTCATATTTACATATCCCCTTTTTAGTTCGCACTCACATTCAGTTCCTGACATCTCTTTGAGGTGCTTTTGTCCGAAGCTCTTTCCCCAATTAGTCGGTGGAGAACTATAAACTATTATCGTAACCTATTTTCCAACCATTGTTGGAAGAAACCAGAATCTCTGAAACATCACAGTACCTCTTTTAATACTTGACCTACCTGGTCTCATTTCGAGTTTATCCTCGAGTTATGAACAACTCATCTAATTTACAATTAGGAGTTGGGGGCTTGGTACTTTCAAAATGAGTGAAGCTCAATTACTGGACATCTTACCTTTCAACCTGAGCTTCTTCTTTTTTTCTACAGCACAATTATGGCTGGAGATACTGTGGTCTGAATTGTACTGCTTAGACAGAGTTTAGTTTTTCCGTAATAAACTTCCCCGAGTAAAAAGGGTGTCCCTTATCTATGACATGAAGAGTACCTCTTACAGCTTTAATTTAGCATAATATAGGTACTCGGTATCAATTTCCAAGACATATTGTAAAGCTATGCTTTATTTCCTTTTTCTTGTTCGGGGAAAATTTTGGCAGAGTTTCCCCTACAATCCTTACTACCCCACAACCTGTACGCAGAAACTACCAACAACGCCTCACAGGGCAACCATATGTATACATATATTCATGTCATATCATATCACCGCCATAATACCTCATAGGGCCAATATACAAATGTGTTTATCACATTTCATGTTACAGCCGCACAGGGCTTCCTATATTATATCAAAACAAAACCGATAAAATTACCTTATATAGTCAGCAAAACTTTACCTATCACTTCCCTGCACCTGTAGCCAATTAGTCCCTTGTACGTCCCGGTGACCCAGGAGGCGAAGTATGCTCTTCCTCCTTATCTGTGTGCCATCTACTTGTCTGTCCCTCATCATCTTCCTCACTTGCGTCCAAAGGACATGAATAACCAAGCGACCCCTGGTTTACTGACATCCAAGATAAGGGGCTCAAGTACATAGTAACACTTACCGTAGGAGTCGGCCTAACATAGTGCTCCATCATCAAAGCAACTAGTGTGGCTTCTGGAACTGCTTCTCGGGTCATCGGACATTCTAGGGCTATTGCCGTTGAGCCTTTCAAAGAATCAGCCTTACTAGTATACTGGAAGTCCTTTCAAGAATCGATCTCGATTGAATAATTGGGGTCCTCTAAGGGGTCAATCTTAATAGAATAGCTCGAACTCCTCCTGCTTGATCTTGGAGCCTGAGATCCCGGTCCCGAAAGCACCCTAGGGGCCTTTCCCACACTCCCTCCGCTGTCTAGAGCTGGTTTCTTCATGTTTCACCCCAATCTGTACCTATCTACATGAGAAGAGGTCAGAAACAATCTCTTCTTTAGAGAAATCACCGTACACATAACAGTTTATTAAGGAGGGATTGTCCTAATGACACAGCTCTATCGCACGATCCTAAATATGAAAGAAAGGGTAACATCCTACATGTCCTGTAGCCTCCTATTTATAGATGTGGCGCGCAACACATCGATAACTAAGACTCTACTAGACACGGTCTGCAGACACTCCAGGAACGAACTGCTCTGATACCACTTCTGTCACGACCCAACCCCGTAGGCTGCGACTAGGGTCCAACCTGGACCCCCGTATACATATCTATCAGCCGTGGTCAAGTCAGATTATAGACACGTAATGCGTATAAAACAAGTGTAGTAAATCTGGACTACAACCAACACAACGCCATGCATCAGAGCCCTATTAGGCGATAATATTTTTATAAACCTGCAGCCTCTTTCATTTGTATCACCTCTTGATAGGGCACGCAAGCTGACAAGTTGACATAACATAATAGCATATATCATACATCATATAGACCCAGCTGAATCAAACTGACATATACAACCCACATATACATGTTTACATACCTCTAAAATATTAACGACAATATATGACGGGACAAGGCCCCTACCGTACCCCTAAATAGACAAAAAAAATTTATACATCAGTGGTCAGTATCAAAACTAAGCTCCGATACAATAGAGCCTCTTCCAACTGAGCTGCGCAGAATCCTAAACTGACGGACTCCCAAAACCTGTATCTGTACTGTGGGCATGAAACGCAGCCCCTTGAGAAAAGGGGGTCAGTACAACATATGTACTGAGTATGTAAAACGTAACAAAATACAACTGGAGGTATATCCAAAATAAATAAGCAGGGGAACAAATTATCAAATTAGAAGCCTGCACTTGTACTCGGTGAATTACAAAAGCATTCATGCTCATATCATACCATATAGCCGGCCCTTTCAAGGGTCCGGTGAATCATATCTGTAAAACCATCATGGCCCCAGTGCCATCACCACCTTATTACAATACATCATCATATATATACATACGTACCCGGCCCTCTAGTGAGGGAATGGTGAAAATGTAGTGAATTGTGCACGACTACTATACCCGGCCCGGGCGCGATAAAAGAAGTGTTACAGTCTACATGAGTAGAGTAGTGTGAAACAAAACACAACTTAAATCATTAACGGAGACTCAATAAAGTCATCAGGTGAATCATCCTTGGAGATTAGGGTAGAAAGTATCTGACGTATACCCTCTAAATGTCACTAAGGACTATGTAAAAGGGAGTTTTGGAAATCTTAGACATATATCAGTATGAAATATCTTATAGCAGTCCGAGCGTTGGTTAGCTCAGAGCCTTTCTTTTTTTACAAAAAAAGAGCTTAGTCAAATCAATTGTTATACAGTCATATAGAAGACTCGAGGAGTAGGAGTTTAATTACTTTAAAAGTCTTAACATCCCGAAGTCATCAAGAGTCCTGAAGTCATATTCAGAACCTAAGAGTGAAGTTGCCCCGAAGCTTTCATCATCCATAGCCTACATCTAAGACATGCCCAAAAGGAAGAGAAAAGATAGGCTTTACATACCTATGTCAAAAACATGCCAAGAGAGAGCTTTACATACCTCTTATGAGTTACTCTTTATCCCGTTGGCCTCATTTTCCTTTGAACCTATTCAACATGAAAGTAATACGAATATCAACCACTCTTAGATTTCCTGTATCTTAGGTTGCACCTTAGTACTCATGGAATTTATTTCCTTGTTCGTTTGCTTGACTAGTTCTTTAATTAGTTAAGGAGTTAACAAAAATTGGGCAGCACCTCCCCTATAATATGCCCTATCCAAATTTCCAATTGCATCCCTAATCACTAAATCCAACCAACAATATACAACATAAACTCCAAACGACTTGCTCGAAACTATGATACCAAAAGAGGGTCTCTAGTCTTTGTTTTGCAACATCTTTACTTATATGAAATGAGGGGTCATGTGGATGCAACCAGAAGCACCCCTACACATTTTAGAACACATTTAGGTACAAAAAAACACCACACCCCTGCAGCAACACCTCACAAGAACAACACTTTACTTCGATGATAATTCAACTATAACAACTATAATTTGGACTGTCTCCAACGTCAAGCGTTCCTATACCATTTTTACATTCCCAGCCACACACAAGGCATATAATACACTCCATAAAAACACCATAAATTCCAAATTGAAGGGAGAAACTTACCTTACCCGAAATTGGCCAAAACTGCCAAATTACAACTCGAAACTTCTCCAAATGTGCTGAAATTGAGAGGGTTGTTGGTGTCACTTCTTTGCTGCCCCAAATAATGATTTTATGTTCATAAATACCATTATATAACCTTGGTATACCTTAAATAATTAATTCATAGAATGAAAGTTGGGGGCTCACCTTTTGGAGACCAAACCCGTAGTCCTCCTTTCCTTGCCTCCAACGTTTTCCTTCAGCTTTCTCTTATTAGTTCCAGGTTTAAAGATGAAGATATAGTTCCGTGACATCATAAGGTACATATATACACCCCACGTTGTTTAGGAATAACCTATATAATTAATTCATGGTGAAAAATTAAAGAACTTACCTTTAATTTGTCAAGACCATGGCTGCCTTGTTCTTTTCCTTCTTCTTGTTTTTCTTTCTATGTTCTTCACTTATTTTTGGATAATGAACAAGTTAAGAGTCATATAATACATATATATATATACCTCTTTAGAAGGTGACATGTGGCAGCCTCCTAGGGTGCCACCTCAACCTATTCGGCCAATCACATGCTGCCATATGGCAGTGGGGTCCACCCCAAGCTGCTGCGCCACCTACTTGACCCTAAGTAGGTGCATAACCTGCTTATCCAAGTAGGTGCATCACCTATTTTCTTTGAGTAGGCACGTCATTTCCTTATTTCTCTTTTGTGAGCTCGTAATCCCATCTTATTTCAAGAGCATATGCACTCCTTGCTACTTAAGCTCAACATGTACTCAAGTAGCTTCAGTGTGTAGGACTTCTAAGTTAGTATCTTACATAGGTAGGTTGATTCCTATGACTTCTTACTTGGCCTCCAACTTCTTCCGACTCCTCATAACCCTACTTCCAACATTCCCTTCTATGGGGTATCACATTCTCCTTTCCTTGGAGTTATTTAATAGCGTTGTAGATTATCCAGCTCACCTAGTAACTGCTAAGAAGCTTGAGGGACATTCCGAGCTCCAGAGTGTGGGGTGTAACACATTATCTCGTGTCGTTTCTTTATCTTTAATCCAGACTCTTTTGTTGCCCTTTTGCTCAGATTTTGCTCTTAATTGTCTGTCACACGTTATATTGCAACCTTTACACGAATATATGAAGGTTCTCAACTTATCCCAAGAAATACCTTAGCGTCATCTCGTTTAACCTTCATCTTAATGTCTCCTTTTTTATCTTGCAATCGGTTTCAGGATAGATCTTTGGTCCAACCATGGCCATGTCTTCTTCTCCCTTAGTACTAATCTATCCCGATAATTTGGCTTAACCCATATTTGCATCCCTCTGTAACATATGTCAATATCCTAACTACATTTTCATTATTGAGTCCTTACTCTTTTTACCATTTACTCACTCACTTGGCCTTCTTCTTAACGTACAAGTATCTGTAGGTTGCATAACCTTCCTGACTTTTATTTATTTATCGCTGGCTTTTAGATCTTACAAGCTTATTTCTGCAAGGGATCTTATTTGGAATTTAAACATCCGTATCACATATATTATAGTGTCAATTATTTCCATCTTGCACTTACATTCTTCAAACCCGCTTCCCTCCTTAACGATGTACTTATATTATTCTTTTCCTTCTTCACGTTTTTCTTTCTATGTTCTTCACTTATTTTTTGATAATGAACAAGTTAAGAGTCACATAATACATATATATACACCTCTTTAGAAGGTGACACGTGGCAGCCTCCTAGGGTGCCACCTCAACCTATTCGGCCAATCACATGCTGCCATATGGCAGTGGGGTCCACCCCAAGCTGCTGCGCCACCTACTTGACCCTAAGTAGGTGCATAACCTGCTTATCCAAGTAGGTGCATCACCTATTTTCTTTGAGTAGGCACGTCATTTCCTTATTTCTCTTTTGTGAGCTCGTAATCCCATCTTATTTCAAGAGCATATGCACTCCTTGCTACTTAAGCTCAACATGTACTCAAGTAGCTTCAGTGTGTAAGACTTCTAAGTTAGTATCTTACATAGGTAGTTCGATTCCTATGACTTCTTACTTGGCCTCCAACTTCTTCTGATTCCTTATAACCCTACTTCCAATATTCCCTTCTATAGGGTATCACATTCTCCTTTCCTTGGAGTTGTTTAATGGCGTTGTAGATTATCCGGCTCACCTAGTAACTGATAAGAAGCTTGAGGGACATTCTGAGCTCCAGAGTGTGGGGTGTAACACATTATCTCGTGTCATTTCTTTATCTTTAATCCAGACTCTTTTGTTGCCCTTTTGCTCAGATTTTGCTCTTAATTGTCTGTCACACGTTATATTGCAACCTTTACACGAATATATGAAGGTGCTCAACTTATCCCAAGAAATACCTTAGCGTCATCTCGTTTAACCTTTATCTTAATGTCTCCTCTTTTATCTTGCAATCGGTTTCAGGATAGATCTTTGGTCCAACCATGGCCATGTCTTGTTCTCCCTTAGTACTAATCTATCCCGATAATTTGGCTTAACCCATATTTGCATCCCTCTGTAACATATGCCAATATCCTAACTACATTGTCATTATTGAGTCCTTACTCTTTGTACCATTTACTCACTCACTTGGCCTTCTTCTTAACGTACAAGTATCTGTAGGTTGCATAACCTTCCTGACTTTTATTTATTTATCGCTGGCTTTTAGATCTTACAAGCTTATTTCTGCAAGGGATCTTATTTGGAATTTAAACATCCGTATCACATATATTATAGTGTCAATTATTTCCATCTTGCACTTGCATTCTTCAAACCCGCTTCCCTCCTTAACGATGTACTTATATTATTCTTTTCCTTCTTCACGTTTTTCTTTCTATGTTCTTCACTTATTTTTTGATAATGAACAAGTTAAGAGTCACATAATACATATATATACACCTCTTTAGAAGGTGACACGTGGCAGCCTCCTAGGGTGCCACCTCAACCTATTCGGCCAATCACATGCTGCCATATGGCAGTGGGGTCCACCCCAAGCTGCTGCGCCACCTACTTGACCCTAAGTAGGTGCATCACCTGCTTATCCAAGTAGGTACATCACCTATTTTCTTTGAGTAGGCACGTTATTTCCTTATTTCTCTTTCGTGAGCTCGTAATCCCATCTTACTTCAAGAGCATATGCACTCCTTGCTACTTAAGCTCAACATGTACTCAAGTAGCTTCAGTGTGTAGGACTTCTAAGTTAGTATCTTACATAGGTAGGTCGATTCCTATGACTTCTTACTTGGCCTCCAACTTCTTCCGACTCCTCATCACCGTACTTCCAACATTCCCTTCTATGGGGTATCACATTCTCCTTTCCTTGGAGTTGTTTAATAGCATTGTAGATTATCCGGCTCACCTAGTAACTGCTAAGAAGCTTGAGGGACATTCCGAGCTCCAGAGTGTGGGGTGTAACACATTATCTCGTGTCGTTTCTTTATCTTTAATCCAGGCTCTTTTGTTGCCCTTTTGCTCAGATTTTGCTCTTAATTGTCTGTCACACGTTATATTGCAACCTTTACACGAATATATGAAGGTGCTCAACTTATCCCAAGAAATACCTTAGCGTCATCTCGTTTAACCTTCATCTTAATGTCTCCTCTTTTATCTTGCAATCGGTTTCAGGATAGATCTTTGGTCCAACCATGGCCATGTCTTCTTCTCCCTTAGTACTAATCTATCCCGATAATTTGTCTTAACCCATATTTGCATCCCTCTGTAACATACGCCAATATCCTAACTACATTGTCATTATTGAGTCCTTACTCTTTTTACCATTTACTCACTCACTTGGCCTTCTTCTTAACGTACAAGCATCTGTAGGTTGCATAACCTTCCTGACTTCTATTTATTTATCGCTGGCTTTTAGATCTTACAAGCTTATTTCTGCAAGGGATCTTATTTGGAATTTAAACATCCGTATCACATATATTGTAGTGTCAATTGTTTCCATCTTGCACTTGCATTCCTCAAACCCGTTTCCCTCCTTAACGATGTACTTATATTATTATCCGTTTATACTCTGCTCTATATCCCTATTTCCAATCTCAAATTCACCCAATTTCTTATTTTTCAACCCACCTAGTATTGTACCATATCCATATCTTTCGTTATAATTAATAATTTGATCATCCACATATGAAACCTTGACTAAATTACGAAGTGACGAGACCTTTGCCAAATATAGTGTAAAATTTCCTCTGAGAATCTGTACTTAAGTAATGCGACCAATGTAACAACTCATCTAAGGTCACATTCCACTCATTCCCATCAATAGTTAATTACTACTTGTAGTCGTTCCAATCTCACTTAGGAAGTACTTATATTCCGATAATAAGTGTCTAAAGTTCACGTGAAATAGTATCTTTATCCCAACCTATATCATCTGTTTTTTTTGATGAACTTATATTGCATCATTTGTTTCTCAAGCCTCCCATCTTTGTCCCTTAAAGATTTTACTATTTTTGAGGTGAAGTCATGTGCACGTCGTACCCCTTTATGTCTTATGCCTTTTTACCCTTATTGTATTATATCAGTTATTTCCTAGCACCCATTCTACCTTGTTGCTTATCTTTCTACAGCTTGGTATTTCATAGTTCCGTCACTTCCAGCATTCGTATCCTTAGCTACACACGTCATGACTTATTGCTATACTGTTATCTCATTGTCTTCCTATTTTCTCCTTTCAGTTACTCTTTCTTTCCTTGTGCTTGCTATCATTTCCTTCAGCATATAACCTTTATTCAAAGTTTTTCCTACAAAACTTAATAAGTCTTTCTTATTTATTCTATAGTTTGCTTTTCAGTTTCACGCTTACCTTTATATTCTAGTCACATGGATCACATTATATCTTTGGCCACTTTCTCACGAGGCTTTACTTATTTCCATAATGATCTTCATTATATTTACATTATATCCTATTCGCATTCAAGCACATAGTATAACACTTTTTAACCTTCTTCACGATTCCTACTATGGATTAATTGCACTCGGCGAAGTAAGCATACTTAACCTTTTTATCCTTTCTAATCCTTCTTATCCTTTATATCTCGCAAGTTGTCTTCTTAATACATTCATATCCGTCACAATTCCTTTTCCTCTTTCCAAATTCCTTTTTGCCTTATCGATATTGACTTACTATTACCATTTATTCAGCAATCAACTTATTTCTCGCATCAGCCATACTCATAGTTTAGTCAAATCTTATTATTACTGTAGGCACGACCTTTCAAAACATATTACGACCTTGTATCTTATTCTCTTTTTATTCCTAGGAAAATTTTGGCAGAGTTTTCTCTATATTTCTTACTATCTCAAAACCTGCATGCAAGAAATACGAACAGTGCCTCACAGGGCCAACATACATATATATACATGTATCATATCATATCACAGCCACACAAGGCTCCTAATATCAACAATGGTATAAAAATAATGAACCTACCTCGTATGGTCATCTCAAAGTGCACCTGTTATATTTTTTTGTTTACTTCCCTTTCGATCTTCAACCTTACATTTCAACCGTACTTTAATACCTTACCTGACATATATCTTTCTTACAGTTGCTTACCTGCGTACTTTGTCACTTCCAACATAATCAATCACTTTTTTCTATTGGTGTCATTTTTCTGCTGCAATCAAAGGTTAGTATAAGGAATCTCATTTCCTATGGCTCGACTCTATCGCACGATCTCAGCTATGAAGGAAATGTAATATCCTAAATATCCTATAGCCTCCTATTTATAGATTAATGCACAGCACACCGATAAATAAGACTCTACTAGACACGGTCTGTAGATACTTTGAGGATGAACTGCTCTAATACCACTTTTGTCTCGACCCAACCCCGTAGGCTGCAACTAGGGTCCGACCTGGACCCTTGTATACATACCTATAGATGTAGTCGAACCAAACTACGAACAACATGATAGCATACATACGAACTCCAATGGGTCATGACATCTTCATATAAATATATCTCTATCATTGGTCGCATGAAGAGTTGTCATTAATCATCTCCTGAAGGGACACGCAGGCCGACAAGACTGCTATTTCATATTAATACTTACAATACATCGCATAGACACAGCTGAATAAAACTTACATACAATCCACATACACATGTCTACATACCTCTAAGAGTATTAACTGTATCATATGGCGAGATAGGGCCCTTCCGTACCCCTGAATAAACAAATATATACATTAGAAGATCAGTACCAAAAAGCTAGGCTCTGGGATAGTGGAGTACTTTCAAAATAGTTGAGTGGAAATTTTAAGCTGGTGGATCCCCGAAATGAATATCTGTACCTACGAGCATGAAATGCAGCCCCTTGAAGAAAGAGGGTCAGTATGATACATGTATTGAGTATATGAAGCATAACATAGCATAAATGAGATTACAGCTGAAATAGGGATGCAGAAGGCAAGTATAACAATTAACAAATCACTGTACCTGTATCTTATGAAATGAAGTCAGGTATATCATCATCACATATCGTACCCAGCCCGTTGTGGGACTCGGTGTTACAAATACATCACTATATCATCATATGCATGCATATACCATACTAGGCCCTCTAGTGAGGGACTCGGTGCCATAACTATATCATCATATATCGTACCTAACCTTTTATGGGACTCGGTGAATAATCATATCATCTTATATTGTACCCGGCCCTTTATAGAACTCGGTAAAGATGTAGTGAAGTTGTGCACGATAATATTCCTGGCTTGAGACTCGAGCATAGTAGTGAGTAACCATATGCAAGTTAAATCCTCATCTGAGACTCCATGAAATAGTCAAGTGAACCGCCACTTGAAGATCAGAGTAATAATTATCTTAAGTACCCTCTATAGGTCATTAGGGATTATATTAAGTGGAGCCTCAGGCATCATAGACGTGCATCAAGATAAGGCTACAGAACTTATACAATCAGAGACATTTATCATCATAGAGCCCTTAGGAAAAGGAGCTTACGCATCCAATTACTACTCAACATATAGAAGGCTCGAGGGTAGTAGTTCAACTACTTTAAGACTTTTAATATTTAGAAGTGAATACGAGTCACGAGTTAAACTCGGAACTTATGAATAGAATTACCCTCAAAGAGCATATTATATTTCACTTATATCTAAGACATGCCGAAAGAAAAGAAAGGATAGGCTTTACATACCTTTTACGGATCAACTGTAACCAAGCTTGCTTCGTCTCCCTTTGAACCTATTTAATATGAAAGTAATACTAATATTAATCACCTTCAAATTTCTAGCTTCTAAATCTACAACCAATCATCTATAGGAATCATTTCCTCATTCGCCTTTCTAGACTAGTCTATTAGTTAGTTAAGAAGTTAACGAAAATCGGGCATCATCTCCCCATAACTTGCCCTATACGAACTTCTAATTATCCTCTGATTAAAACCATACCAACAATAACAACCCCCATTCATATATAATAAAACTACTCCAATGTTATTCAAAACGAGTTCCAAATAGCCCACCCAAAACCACGATGTCAAAATATGGTTTTTGATCTTTATTTCATAAAACCACAACAACACGGAATGGGACATGATGTGGTTGCAACCAGCAGCACCCATACCCATTTTTAATCATGTTTCCAGCCCTTTAACACACACAAACTACCTTCAAATACAACACTATGATAATAACAACACTACCCAACTTTAATCTAACTAGAACGACTTTAATTCCATTAGTTTACAATGTCAATCATAATTATGCAATTTCTAACTTCCAAATTCATTTAACATAAGTAATCTTTCCATTACAACATCCTTAACTCCAATTCGAAAGGGAGAAACCCTACCTTAGCAACTTGGCTCTGCAACTTCGACTGAAAGTTGGTAGACTTCCCGTTGGACTTTCTTGCTGTCCCAATAATTAATTTATGTTGTTAAGCACCTTTATTTAATCGAAAAATACCTTATATAATTAATTTACGGAGTAAAATTGGAGAACTCACCTTGTTGCACCTAGGTCGTAGCTCTCTTTCTCTTTCACTCTAGTTTTTCTCTAACTTTTGGTTAAGTTAAAATGATGAAATGTAGTCTTAGTCAAAAGATGACTTATATATAACCTTTCTTAGAGGGTGACATATGTTAGCCCCTAAGGGTGACACGTGTCTAGCCTCTAGGATGCCACCTCACATCATGCACCTACCCCATAGCTGCCACATAGTCGGGTGGGGTCCAAGTAGGTGCATTGCCTCCTTATTCCTCTTTCATGGGTTCGTAATCTCGTCTCACTTTAAGAACCTATGTAATTCTTGCTACTTAAGCTCGATATGTACTCAAGTAGTTTAATTATGTAAAATATCAAAGTCGATAACTTACGCAAGTAAGTTGATTACCACGACTCATTATTTGGCCTCCAACTCTTTCCAAATCCTTCTAAACCTATTTCCAACCATCGCTACTCACATAGAACTCCATAGATAACATGGTTCACATGGCAACCTTTTAGAGAAAAACAAATATGTTCTAATGTACAAAAGTGTGGGGTATAACACCTTGCCTACCCTACGAATGATCTGATAAGGGCCAATGTACCTCGGGATAAGCTTTCCTTTCTTATCGAATCTCATTACACCCTTTATGGGTGACATCTTCAAGAACACCCAATCATCAACCTAAAACTCTAAGGGTCGACATTAATTATCTATATATGATTTCTATCGACTCTGAGCTGTTAATAGTCTCTCCTGAATGCTTTATCAATAGCTAGTTGAATCATGTCTGGGCCTACTAGTTTAGTCTCACCAACATCAAACCAACCAATAGATGACCTACACTTCCTACCATACAAAGCCTCATACGGTGTCATCTGGATATAAGAATGGTAGCTATTATTATAAGAAAACTCAATAAGTGGTAAATGATCATCCCAGCTACCTCTGAAGACAATAATATAGGCCTGCAATATATCTTTTATCATCTGAATAGTACGCTCGGCTTGTCAATCAATCTGAGGGTGAAATATTGTGCTAAGGCTCACTTGTGTCCCCAATCCTTTCTAGAATAATCTCCAGAAGTTAGCTATAAACTGAACTTCTCTATCTGATATAATAGAGGTGGGGACCCCGTGAAGTCTTACTATTTCCTTGATATATAACTTCACATAATCCTCATCTACATATGTAGTCCTAACTGGAAGAAAATGGGCTGATTTTGTCAGCCTATCTACAATAACCCATATGAAATCATACTTTCATGGAGTGCGAAGTAAGCCTATAATAAAGTCCATATAAATTTATTCCCATTTCCAAGTCGGGATTTCCACCTCCTATAATAGTCCACTAGGCTTCTAATGCTCGATCTTAACCTGTTGATAATTCGGGCACTGACTACGAACTCTGCTATATCCTTCTTTAGGCCATCCCACCAATATAAACATCTGAGGTTATGATACATCTTTATTGACCCTGGATGAACAAAATAATGGGCATAGTGTGCCTCTTCTATTACCTATTGTCATAGCCCTGCAATCTTAGGCACACATAATCTACCCTTATATCTTAGCACCCCATTAGGTGTGATCTCGAATAGGGTCTTCTTCTTTTAAAGGGCTGCATCCCTATACTGTGCCAGAATAGGGTCCTCGTACTAGCGTCGCTTTACCTTTTCCATGATAGAGAATTCAGGAAATCCTTGAACAGAAACTCAACCATCATTGGAATCAACCAAACGGACTCCAAGGTTAGCTAACTGGCAAATCTCATGAACTATGTTTTTTTGCTCTGGTTGTACATCTGCCAAACTACCCATAGATTTACGGCCGAGTGCATCTGCTACAATATTTGCTTTTCCTGGGTGATATAGAATGTCAACATCATAATTCTTTAACAATTATAGCCACCTTTTTTGCCATAAATTCAGCTTTTTCTGCTTAAAGATATGTTGGAGACTTTTGTGATCCGTGTAAATATCAATATGCACGCCATATATATAATGCCACCATATTTTCAAAGCATGAATTACTGTTACTAACTCCAGATCATAAGTTGGATAATCTCTTTTGTGCTTTTTGAGTTGTTGGGAGGCATAGGCTATGACTCTACCATGTTGCATCAGTACACAACCTAAACCAATACTGGAAGTATCACAATAAATAATATAGCCATCTGATCCATCAAGAAGAATAAGAACAGGGTTCGTAGTCAACTTATCTTTCAGCAACTGAAAGCTTCATTCACAAGCATCAGTCTACTGGAACTTAGCCGCCTTTTGAGTGAGCCTTGTTAAAGGCACTAAAATTGAGGCAAACTTCTCTATGAATCTCCTATAGTATCTTGCTAGCCCCAAGAAACTACGTACCTTAGTAGGTGTTGTGGGTCTAGGCCAAGTCTTTACAGGCTCAATTTTCTCTGTATCTACTCGAATACCCTCAGCTTCAATGATATGCCCCAAGAATGCTACTGAAGTCAACCAGAATTCACATTTAGAAAACTTGGCATACAACTTTTGGTGCTGGAGCACTCCAAGTACCACCCTCAAATGATCTGCATGCTTCTCTTTTGATCGTGAATAGACCAAAATATTATCAATAAATACAATCATGAACAGGTCTAGGAATGGCTTGAACACTCGATTTATTAGATCCGCAAATATTATAGGAGCATTGGTCAGCCTAAAAGACATCACCCTAAACTCATAACGCCCGTATCGGGTCCTGAACGCAGTCTTTAGAATATCTACCTCTTTTACCCACACTTGGTGATAGCTTGACTGCAAGTCTATCTTCAAAAACACTTAGCACCCTACAACTGGTTAAATAAATCATCAATCCTAGGGAAGGGATATCTATTCTTTATTGTTGCCTTGTTCAGTTGCTTATAATCAATACACATTCTCAGAGACCCATCTTTTTTTCTCACGAATAGTACCAGTGCTCCCCAAGGTAATGTGCTATGCCTAATGAAGCCCTTTTCTAACAAGTCTCTTAGTTGCTCTTTACACTCCTTCAGCTTTGTGGGTGCCATTTTATAGGGAGAAATAGATATAGGCTGAGTATCTGACAATACATATATGATGAACTCTATCTCCCACTTATGAGGAAGACCTAGAAGTTTATCTGGAAATACATCTAGAAATTCATTAACTACCGAAACTGACTGAAGAGTTGGTACCTTTGCTTTCAAATCATGCATATGAACCAGATGATAAATATAACCTTTTCTAACTATCATCCTTGCCTTGAGGTATGAAATGAACTTACCCCTCGGCGTTGCTGTATTCCCCAGCCATTCTATAATTGACTCCATTGGGAACTAAAACCGAACTACTTTTTCTCTACAATCAACAATAGCATAACAAGAACCTAACCAATCCATGCCCATAATAACATCAAATTCTATCATATCTAACTCTATCAAATCAGCCTTGGTGTGACGACTATATATAATTACCAAACAATCTCTATATACTTTCTTGGCTATAACAGAATCTCCTATCGGTGTAGCTACCTCAAATGGTTCTATCAATTCAGGTTTTATCCCAATTCTATTAGCAATAAAGGGAGATATATATATGATAAGGTGGAGCCTAGATCTATCAATGCATATACATCCCGAGAAGAGATCGATAGTATACCTATAACTATATTTAGTGACGCCTCCTGGTCCTGTCTACTAGACAAGGCATATATGCGGTTTGAAGGACCACTAGAACTGGAAGCCCCACCACGGCCTGCTGGTGTTTAAATGCCCTGCCTCATAGGGGGCATAGCCATAGAAGAAGATGAACTTGCAAATGACCCAGTATGCTGAGCTACACCACTTAGATTACCCCTTAATGGACACTCCCTCATGATATGGCCTTGATGGCTGCAAGTAAAAGAAGCACATGTGGCAAAACGGCATTCCCCAAAATGGGGCCTACCACAATGAGAACACCGAGGCAAAAGTGGCCTCGACTGGCACAAACCTCTGTTTATCTGTAAACCTAAAACCTTAGAGCTCTAACCGGCTCCTAAATACCTTATGTTATTGAATCTCCTACATGTGAACTATAGAGATGCACAATGGGCTGACTAAGAAGGATATCTATTGTACTGTTGAGGCTGCCCGCCTCAAAAGTTGCTAGAATACTCAGTTGATCTAGCTCTTTTATGATGGCCTCTATCATGATCCCTATCAGGTTGACGCCCTCTGTGATGCTCATCTACCCCTTGTGCATATATCTGTACCCCTCATGATATGGCCTTGATGGCTGCAAGTAAAAGAAGCACATGTGGCAAAACGGCATTCCCCAAAATGGGGCCTACCACAATGAGAACACCGAGGCAAAAGTGGCCTCGACTGGCACAAACCTCTGTTTATCTGTAAACCTAAAACCTTAGAGCTCTAACCGGCTCCTAAATACCTTATGTTATTGAATCTCCTACATGTGAACTATAGAGATGCACAATGGGCTGACTAAGAAGGATATCTATTGTACTGTTGAGGCTACCCGCCTCAAAAGTCGCTAGAATACTCAGTTGATCTAGCTCTTTTATGATGGCCTCTATCATGATCCCTATCAGGTTGACGCCCTCTGTGATGCTCATCTACCCCTTGTGCATATATCTGTACCCGAGCAATATCCATACCTGGATAAGAGACCATTACCATATATCTACTAATTAAATAACGATCCAACCCCATCAGATATTGATATACTCTATCAGTCATATCAGCCACAATAGTGGATGCATGTCTCGCCAATGAATCAAACTCAAGGCTATAATCTCGAACACTCCTGCCATTCTACCTCAAATGCAAGAATCTATCAACTTTAGCACGCCTTATCTCCGGAGGTAGAAAGTGGCCAAAGAAGGCCTCCACAAACTCATCCCATACTGCTGGAACAGCACCCTCTCCCCTAGATAACTCCCAGGACTCATACCAATTAACAGCTACATCACGCAACCAATATGAAGCTAACTGAACAGACTTAGTCTTAGAAGACCTAATTATCCTCAGCGTACGCTACATCTGCCAAATAAACTCTTGCAGATCCTCCACGGGCTTTGACCCGTAGAACTCTGGAGATTAAGTCTAGCCAATATAAGATTCAAGGACACTCTGAATAGCCCACACAATATTTTAGATAGCCCTACATTCACAATATTCGATAACAATCTGCATACGACTACCACATATTCAAGTTATTTTTAATGATCCATAGTTATAACATTTTCATCTAAACAACCCTATAACATCCCAACCAACATACAATGCAACGTATAGTCTTAATTATCATTAATCTTCCAAGCTTAACAAGAACAACAACAACATATCAAAATAGACCCTAACCACAACATAAAGAGATGCCCGATAATCTTATAAACACCTACAAATACACCAAGCAAACCTGCTATGTTTCTCATATGTTATCTCATACAATATTTTCATCCAAATTCGTGATTTACACCATCCCACACATGACCATAATATCTTTTATTTATATGGAAGAAAACTATGTTAATATCACCACAAGTTCTGCAACAGCCCACAAAACAAATTTAACCTCAACTTTAACCATTTAATTCTTTCACTCTCATAACATAATTTATGATAACAATAACCCAAAATACTACTTAAAATTAATTCATCAATTCCAACTACAATAGCCCCCTTACACGACTCAACAATACTTCAACATCAACATACATAATTCCATGTATTCAATTCATATCTACTAATTTATAACAAGTCCAAATACCTACTAAAACGTGTAGAATAAGATCACTATTCATCAATATAGGAGACCTTGTAGGCTATTTATGTTATACCCCGTACTTTTGTACCTTGGAACATGTTCTTAAGTTTCTTGAAAGATTCCTAAGCTTCTTAAGTTTCTTGAAAGGCTCTTAAGCTCCTTAGAAGGCACCATGTGAGCCGAATAATCTACTTGAGTTCATACCAAGATTATGTAGCAAGGATTATAATGGTTTATAAAGTAAGACAAGATTACGAACCCACGAAGCAAAGGAGAGAGTGACACGTGGCAGAAAAAGGAAGTACCACATGGAAGCAAGGGGAAGTGCCATATGGTAGAATCTGAAGCAAACAGGGGTGGGAACCATATGCTATGTGGAATCCCATGGTTGGAGGGGTGATGTGTTGGCCCTATGAGGGCTTGACATGTGTTACCACTTAGGGGTTGACATGTGTCACCCCCTAAGGTGGTATATGTATATATATATATATATATATATATATATATGATTTATGAATTTTCAACTCATCCTTATCCCATAAATTATATCTTCATCCAAAAATTCAAGAAAAAGAAGAGAAGAGAAACTCTAGCTAGAGAGAAAGAGAGCCACAGTTTTGAGAGGAAAAAAGAGGTAAGTTTTTCAATTTTGTTCCATGAATTAATTATCTACGGTACACCACGAAGGTATTAAGGTGTTATTAATATAAATTTATGGTTTGGAGCATTACCAAAAGGATCACAAATAGCCATGAAGTTTCAGCCGCGCTAGGAGAACTTCAGAGATGGGTTTTGGCAAGTTTTGGGAAAGGTAAGGTTTTCTATTTCAAATTAGAGTTTATGATGTTGTTATGAAGTATATTACATGTCTTAAATGGGGTTGGAATTGGAAAAATTTCATAAGGATGCTTGATGTTAAAAACAAATTAAATTGAAGTCGTTATAGTTAAATCGGAGTCGAGTAGTGTGTTGTGATTGTGGTGCTGCAGCTACAGCTAGGTTGATTATGTTTTTTAGGGATGGAAATTGTTCTAAAAGGTGTGTGGGTACTTCTGGTTGCAGCCACATGACCCTCTGTTTCGTATTGTTAAAGGTTTTACGAAATAAAGGTTAAAAACTCTATTTTGGTATCGTAGTTTTGAGCTAGTTGTTTGGAGTTGTATTGAGTAATGTCGAAGTGATTTGATTATATATATAGATGCTGGTTGTTGTTTGTTCTAATATTAGCAGTTGGATAGGGCAAGTTATAGGGGAGATGCTACCCGATTTTCGGTAACTTCGGAACTAGTAATAAACTAGTCGAGGGAAGTGGATAAGGAAATGATTCATATGGATACTTGGTTGTGGAGTTGGAAAATGGGAAGAGAAAGGTTATTAACCTTAGTATTACTTTCATGTTAAATAGTTACAAGAGACGACGGGGCGAACATGGTTAAGAGTAATCCGTAAGAGGTATACGAAGCTACCTTCTTTCTCTTGGCATGTCTTTGGCATAAGTATGTGAAGCTACCTCCTTTCTTTTGGAATATTTTTGGCATAAGTATGTAAAGATACCCTTCTTTCCTTTTGACATGTCTCGACATAAGTATATGATGATATATGTATATGATGACTCTATGAGGGAAAGTAGAGAGTATATAAAGCCTATCCTTTCTCTTCTTTTGGCATGTCCTAGATGTACGTAAAAGATGATACAATCTCGGAAGTGACTCCATTCCTAAGTATTTCTTACTCATCCTCTAATGTTGGAACTCTTACAATAATTGAGTTATTACTTCTCAAGTTTTTCTATACATTGGGAAGTAGTAAGTATGTAAAGCTAATCTTCCTTTCTTTTTGGCATGATCTTTATGAAATAAATAGATGAAGTGTATATGATTCCAAGTAAGTTTCTCTTTTAAAGCCACAAGGATAGCCAACTTCTTGATTCCCAAAAGATATTTGATGATGACTTGATACGGGAATATGATTCCACAAGTTCTATTTTGACCTAATCCATAGTGGCAATCAAAAGGTACTTGATATGACTCTTGTCTTGGTTTTTGAATGATAGCACATTTTGAGTATTCCATCGAGTCTCAAATACAATCTTAAATGCATATGGTTACTTACTACTCTACTCGTGTATACGGTAACTCTTCTATCATCGAGTCCCGGGCTGGGTATATTATAGTGCGTAGTTTACTGCATTATCCACCGAGTCCTTCACTAGAGGGCCGGGTACGTATGTATATATAATATAATATATAGATCGGGCCGAATGTTCTTCGGCATTACTATATAATATATGGATTGGGCCAAACATTCCTCGATATTACTATATAATATATGGATCGGGGCGAATGTTCCTTGGCATTACTATATAATATATGAATCAGGCCGAACGTTCCTCGGCATTACTATATAATATATGAATTGGGCCAAATGTTCCTCGGCATTACTATATAATATATGGATCGGGCCAAACGTTCCTCAACATTACTATATAATATATAGATCGGGCCGAACGTTCCTCGGCTTTACTGTATGGTATATGGATCAGGTCGTACATTCCTCAAAATTATTATGTGAGATAGCACTAATAGTATATAAATGCTTATGATAACAGAGTGATGTAGTTGTTACACCAAGTCCCCGAGTAGGCCGGGTACAGTACGTGATGATAGTATGTACGACTTTATGTTATAAGCTACAGGTATAGTAAATGATTAGATGTCATACTTGCCCCTACATCCCTATGCCAACTGTAATTTCCTTATGATGTCTATGCTTAAATACTCAGAACATATATCGTACTGACCCCCTTTTCTCGGGGGGCTGCGTTCATGCCCGCAAGTACAGAAACACACTTTGGGGATCCGCCAACGTAGGAGTTCCACTCAGCAGTTCAAAAGTGCTCCATTGTGTCGGAGCCTAGTTTTGGTACTAACCCTCGATGTATATATTTATTTGTTCATGGGTACGGCGGGGGCCCTGTCCCGCCTTATATTACTATTCTTACTCTTAGAGGTCTGTGGATATGTATGTGAGTTGTATATGTGTGTGTGTACAGTGGTGCCTATAAGACTTATGTTTTGGGACGCTCCATTTTATTGTGGCAGTCTTGTCGGCTTATATGTTATCGTGCTTGTTGATTCCTTATGACTCAAATAAGAGACAAGGTTACTTATAGTTAGCAGGGGTTTATGCAAGTGTCCAGTCCGGGCTCCTGTCACGGTCTATGGGGTTGGGTCGTGACAATTTAGGCTAGTGGATCCACAATTAGCCCTTAAAATCAAAGTTAAAGAAATAGTTAAAGTTGACGGAGTTCTACCCGACAAGTAGCCTCCCCATGCCAACATAGGGGTTTGTGTTGGATTTCATGAAATAGCTCCCATGGTCTTAAATGTTGATTAAGGTCGCTTCCCACAAAATGAATGTTTTAAGGACTCATATGATGATTTCTCATGCATGCATTCACTTATGCATATTGCCTATATATGTCTCTCTCTTATGTTCTTTATTTTATAGCACACTCACATAATTAGTACATTCAAAGTACTAACGTATACTTTTGCCTATATGATATCACCATATAGGGACCGACGTCACTCCACACTCTCCTCGTGGCTAAGTTGAGTGTTAAAGGCTACCACTTTGGTGAGTTTCCATGTTCCGGGAACGACACTCCTACCTTATCTAGCGTATGTTATGTTTAGACACTTAAATTAAGTATGGTATTTTGACTTAATCTTGAGGGTGAACTAGGGACATGTCTTAGCCCCCGCAACATATTAATGTAGAAGGATTGTTAGACATAGTAATGGGTGTTATGTTGTCTTTGACTCTTATTAATGTGAAGTCCCTTAGTCCATATATCTCTTATGTTTCCGCTCGATTTTTTATCATTACCAATGAAATACTTAATGAATGCTAATAGGCTTGGATGAGGTACCTATGGGTGTCTCATTCGCCGTGTCATATCTAGGCCCTAGTCTTAGGTCGTGACAGAATGAGACACCCAAAGGTACCTCACCCAAGCGTCGTAGCATTTATGTAGCTCTTCATAGGTAATGACATTCAATAACAACAAGCAAAAATAGAGGGAATAATGGGACTAAGGGAATCAACATAGAATAGAAGTCAAAGTCAACTTAAACATCATACATTCATGACCAACAACACCTTCTTCCTCGTAGACCCAGCGAGGCTATGACACTTCCCTAGCTCACCCTCATAATAAAGGAATAAGTACTAAAAGAAATTCAACGTTTATACAAATTATAAGGTAGAAGGGAATAGGGTATTGTTCCCGAAATATGGGAACTCACCAAAGTAGTAGTAGCCTTCAACGATTGAACTAGCCACGTGAAGGTGAATGTGGAGCAATGCCAGTCCCTACATTGTGATATCATGTAGGCAAAAGAGTATGCATTAGTACTTTGAATGTACTAAGTATATAGGCATGCAATATAATAAAAAACGTTAAGACATTTATAAGCAAAGTACATGAGTGAATGTATGCATGAGAAATAATCATATATAACATTAAAACATTCACTTTGTCGGAAGATGACTGTAATTGAAATTTAAGACCATGAGAGCTATTATATGGAATCCAACATAACATCCTACATTGGCATGGGGAGACTACTTGTCCGGTAAAACTTCGTCAACTTTAATCATTTTTTTAACTTTGACTTTAAGGGCTAATTGTGGATCCACTAGTCTAAATAGTCTACAAGGACTCCTATGTTGGCGCATAGTTAATGCAACATGACTTTACTTAAGGACCTTTTAGGTCGAGTCCCCATCTACATGCTACATTTTCTGCTTGGTCAATCCCATGGAATAATATTTAAATTATCATAATAACTTAAGCATTCATATAACTTTAGACATCAAACCATCATTCGATGGAATAGCTCATTAAAATCTTTCATTTGATTCAAATATGTGAGAATTTTCCTTATTACATTGAATCCATTCTTTGGCTAAGAAGTCTATTTATCATTATTCAATCATTCTTTTATTTCATAGGACTCCCTTTAAACATAGATATTTGCTTTCATAAAACCTTCATTTGGAGTCAAAGCTTTCAATTCAACTTTATTTCAACATAATAAAATTAGGTGGGTCCTTTTTATTCAATCTTCAATACATTTAAAATAATGCAAGCATGCGTGAGAGTGATGAAATTCATCAATTAAAATATGAAATTCATCAATTAAAATATCTCAAAACAACCAACTATAAACACTTTAAAACTACTTTCATGCCTTCATATAAGGAACTTGACAAATAATCCATTTCATAAAACTAAGAGTCAATATATATATCAATATAGGTAAAAAAGCTTCAAATAAATCATATTTTATGCATTTGGAATCATCATAAAAAATCATAAGATTTCATAATTTAAAATTGAAATATTAAGTTGAGAAAAACATTTGGGTTCCATGAGTAGAAGAACCCATGGATGAGACCCACATAACTTAGAGAATAAGGCCCTAATGCAGCTTTGAGAATGGAGGCTTGAAGAACCTTGAATTGAAACCCTAGACTTTGGCTTGGAACCCTTGGGAGGTTTTGAGAGGAAGAAATTTGTATTTTAGAGTCTAAGTGTTAGAATGATGTATTAGAATAGCTTAGGTTCCTTAGATAGGGTTCATTTAGTCCCCAGAATGACCACTTTGATGTTAAAACGCAGGAAAAGATGTAAATGCCCTTTGAAAATCTAGGCGGAACTGACCCTAAGGCTCCTTCCTATGAGTCGTAGAAGGGTCGACGAGCCGTAGGAATGACTCGTCCCACAGGGTCTGAGGAAGACCTTGAGAACTTACCCTCAAGACTTCTTCTACGACTCATTTCTATGAGTCATAGACTCGTTTACGAGTTGTAGAATGGGCTCATCCTGCAGGAGGAAGACCCTGATGACTAACCCTCAAAATTTCCTCTACGACTTATTTCTATGAGTCGTAGTCTTGATGATGAGTCATAGACTCGAGTCGTCCTGCAGGGTTAAAAAACTTGCAAGTTTGATGTCTCTGAAGTTTCTTGATGAGTCGTTCTACGACTCGTCTATACTTCTACTCGTCATCAAATTGACTCATAACCCCCCTTTTCACTTGGTCAAATTTCCAGGCCTCATGGTGAGTCCTACGAGTCAGTCCTATGACTTGTAGGATCCTCCACGACTCGTATAGTGAGTCGTAAAACCTGATATTTCTTTTCTTTTCATAATTGTTTCGATGTTTCAACTTATGGGGTCTTACAAGCAGTTAGTGAGACCTTCTCACTTTCGGAGGGCTCCGATTTAGTTGGTTCAGTTTATTTAATTTTTCATTCATTGTTAGTAGAATAGTTAGGTAGCCATGGGTCTTGTCTCGACACCAATCTCAATTTAGTGGAGACTTCATAAATAGTCAAAGTTGGTGAGTCAGCTTAGACTTTTGTACTCAGAAGTTTTAATTGTTTTTAATTATTATTAGCATTTATATTTAGATTTATTCAAACTTTTGCATGAGGTTTACTTTAATATTTTAAAGGTTCACTTTATGAACCTTGCATACTTATGTTTAGTATTTCACTCATTAGTTAGCCAAGCCAAGAATTTTCTTAGAACCAACAATGGTTTTCGAGTTCCGACCACGTCAGGGTATAGGCTTGGGGCATGCATTAGAAGTTGTCTATAAATCTAGTAGTTTTCCCGATAGTAAAGTTTAGGCTTTGCCATATTTTTTGTGGGATTTGATCCTAAACTTGGTTAGGTTACTTTATTTGCATAATGTCGTGTTACATCATCTGATAGACACCCATACAGGAAAATATACTCAATCCACTTCATTGCTTATTCATTATTGTTGTTTTCTTTTCATTAGCATTAATCACGTCTAATAAGCTACTTAGAGTTTACAATCTACTTGTTTTGGTCATTTCAATTTGAGTTTCCTTGAGTCGTGTTAACAAATTCAATTGTACTAATTTAAGAGTAAACAAGTATATTGACTAATAATACTATCATTATTCAATCCCGTTATTATAATCCCCAAACAACTTATATTCAAACCAAACGTGCCCTTATTGTATGAGTGTATATATATATATATATATATATATATATATATATATATATATATATATATATTATAGTATATATAACTAATATATAGCAAATCATGAGTTGTTGATACATGAATACACATGGCTAAAGATATAGCTGTTCTTAATACACCACATCAAAAGTAGATAAGAAATAATTTCAGTATAACTAATTCCAACATTACTAATATAGTTTTTCAAATTCTTATACACTCAACAAACAAACCCATAGTATTTCCATAATTGTGTTTTTGTTATATTTCATAAAAGGAAAAGGCATAGATTTCACCTTAAACTTGTTCGAAAAAGTCGAATACACGCTTAAACTATCATGGTGACCTATTGCATATATTTACTACTTAAAAGTAAATTTAATACCATCCTAGAAGCTGACATGACAAAAATTAAACAAAAAAAATAAAAATGTCTAAATTACAACAAAAAATAAATAGACATGGTTTCCCCCCACCCCTTTTGTTATCCAACTTTAGCCCTTCTCCTCTTCTTCTTCATGATTTTCCAATGAATTGTACTGCATAACTTTGTTTTTTAAAAGTGGATGAGTCTAGATGATGATAGAGACATTGAAGAAGCTTGAGGGTTGAAATCCCTCGACTAAGATTTGATGAAGGTATCTGAAAAGTGGAGTTCACAAGACATATTTGTTTTCAATGAGACATTCGCAAATAATTGCTCCCAATTTTAGACCCATTAAATTGAGTACCACGTGATATGTGAATTTTATTGAAGGAAGGTATGGTGGAGGGTAGTGAAACAAACTTGTGGTAGTAGGTTTGATGATAATGGTGAAATCAATTATGATGTGGCGGTTTTAGAGGTTTATGGTAAAATTAATAATACTTGTGTGATAAATTGATCGGGTAGATGATGAAGGATGAAGAATGAAGAAATGAAAGAAGTTGGAGACTTGTAAAGTTATAACCTTCATCTATATGCCGAATATGAAGAAGTTGAATGTTGATTTCATTTCAACAATGGAGAAGGAAAAATGGTGTAATTGGTTAGTCTTTTTTGGAGTAAAAATGAAGTTTTCATGTAGAGAGAGAGAGAGAGAGAGAGAAAGAGAGTGAGTGAGAGAGGGGTGAAATTAGAGGTAAAAGAATGGGGTAAAAATGAAAAAAAATACACATGGAGTCTATAATATAGACTAGGCGCGGGAAAATTATCCTACACTTTGTGATTGATTTTGTATATTATGAGGTAGAAATTAATACTTTTAAATAGTTTAAGGGGTCGTTTGGTGTGGTGGATAAGGCAAAATAATCCTGGGATAAATTTTTAGTAACCATCAATTATTTATTTGGTTACAAAGTGTGGATAACTTATCTTAGGATTAATAATTATGATTGAGATAAGTTATCCCTACTTGTGGGTGGAATACTAATTCTGGAATAACTTATCTCAGGATAAAAAATATGAAATAACAAAAGTACCCCTTAAACCCTCTTTTATACATCTCTTTTACATACATTTATATTAAAGTAATTTTTAATACCATTTATAACAACATTCACAATCTTCACTACTCGTTATTTTATGATTATATATTTTTCCATTAAAAAATTACACTAAAAAAGATACGGCATATTTAAAAAAATACGGCATAATTATGAGAATGCACACAGAAAATTATTTAAGTTAAATAAGATAAATAATTTATTTTTAAGAGTGAATAACTAAATCTTGCAAAAGAAGTGTAAAAAACTAAATGAAATTGAGGATATTTTCATAAACAAACAACTTAATCTTAGAAATTATGCCATACATATTTTTTGAATATGACAAATCAAATAACCAATAAAAAATCACCTCGACATAATTTAATCCCATCATAACTTATCTCATCATAATTAATCTAGCATAACTTATCTTAAAATCAAACCACCTCTAAATATGTAATAAATCATCATGATAATTTAAGAATGTATTTGACTTTTTAGAATAAGATCAAGGCAATCTATGCCTTTTTCCCATTTCATAAACAAGCTTGATTGTCTGTGTTGGGCTGAAACCGACGCCGTATCCTGTAATATCATCTTAGTCCTTTTTCGGCGGCGAGTATTCAGATTCAGGTTTCCCTCATCTTCAAATTCAAATTCAATCCTTCATCCGTAAATAACTCCCGATCCATGCCCATTTTCCTAACATTCAATAAAACCTTTTAATTTTGTTATTATATATAAATAAACAATATATATATGCTTCCCTTTTTCCATTCCCTTTCAAATCAAAATCCAAACCCTCCGCCATACTCTCTAATTATAATATCTACCCTCTTGCTCTCTCTTTCTTTCTCTCTCTCTCTTTGCTAGGGTTTATACTTCAATTCATCCAGGATGTCGTTGAGGCCGAACGCCAGAACCGAGGTTCGCCGGAACCGGTACAAAGTTGCCGTCGATGCCGAGGAAGGTCGCCGGAGAAGAGAGGATAATATGGTTGAGATTCGTAAGAATAAGAGAGAGGAGAACTTGCAGAAGAAGCGACGTGAAGGTCTTCAAGCTAATCAGCAATTTGCTGTACCTGTTCAGGCCAGCGTCGAAAAGAAGGTCGATAGTAAAAGAAACCTAGATTCATTTTATTGCACTGATTGTTGGCTAGCAGCAAATTTAGATCAGATTACGTTTCCCTTTTGTTTACTTTTTTTTTTTGGCCTAATTTGGGTGCTTATTGGCTGAATAATGTTTTCCACTTGGGTTAGAGTTTGAAGCAAGAAAAGTCTTTGGCTAGATTATCAGATTTAGACTTTTCACGTTAGTAGTAACCTTCGAGATTCGGCAATGATTTTGGATTTTAGTATTTTCATCAAATTTGAAGTTTTTTGGTTTCTCTTTTTAGATTTTTTTGAAGTTAGTTTTATTCGTATTTAATTGGTTTATTATTAGATATTGGAAGAAAGTGAGCAATATTGACCTAATTAGATATTGAGGATTAATATAGGTGGCCACAACTAGTATGTGCCTACTAGAAGTTGTTGTGCGCTAGTGATGCTTTAAGTGTTGGATATATGTGGTTTTTCTTTTACGTCAGATGGAGACTTTCTCTCACTAGTTTCCTTTACTGTGTTGACTTATTGGAAGTATTCTTTGGGGTTCTTTTCTGCATTCTGGCCAGGTGGTGTCCTTTAAATAGGGAAATGGATAGAGGGTATTGAGTTTTTTGAAATGTATTCGTTTGCAGCTGGAGAATTTACCAGCAATGGTTGCGGGTGTTTGGACTGAAGATGGCAATCTTCAGCTTGAAGCTACTACTCAGTTTCGAAAGCTGCTTTCCATAGGTAATCATTGTCATTATGGGCTTGTGATATTCTTTTCTTTCTCCACTCTTGTGGTTACCTGGACTTTCAGTTGATCTCTGATCATATTATTTACAGAAAGGAGTCCACCAATTGAGGAGGTAATTCAAGCAGGTGTTGTTCCTCGGTTTGTTCAATTTCTTATGAGGGATGACTTTCCACAACTTCAGGTATTTACCTTGCTTTCTTAATCTTGAAGTTCCCTACGAGGTTGAAAAGCAGTCTTATAGTGCTTGACCTTTTCATTTCCAATGAATTTAGTTTGAGGCAGCATGGGCTCTCACAAATATTGCTTCGGGCACATCTGAGCATACCAAGGTGGTGATTGAATCTGGTGCAGTCCCAATTTTTGTGAAACTTCTTGGTTCTCCAAGTGATGATGTGCGAGAGCAGGTATACACTACTAGAAGCAAATTGATACTTTCAAAAGTTATTTATGGTTGTTTGTTGCTGTGAACTGTTATCAGTTATTCGATACTATTGTTTGATCATTGAGAATATGTTGGATATGCCCATTTCCTCATTTAGGCTGTGTGGGCTCTTGGAAATGTTGCTGGTGATTCCCCAAAATGCCGTGATCTTGTCCTTAGCTGTGGAGCTTTGGTTCCCTTGTTGGCTCAGCTGAATCCTAATGCCAAGCTCTCTATGCTGAGAAATGCAACTTGGACACTTTCAAATTTCTGCAGAGGCAAACCACAGCCTGCTTTTGATCAGGTTGCTCCTTAAGGCATGATTAGCTATTATGTCCACTAAATTTCAAATATAAAAGTGGTGATCACTGATAAGCACTGTCTCATTTATAAAGATCTAGTGTAACAGATTTTACAGTTGTGCAGGGTTCATTATTAGTCACATTCTTCATTAGTGATGCTGAGAAATAACTAATCTTATTTGCTCATCCAAAGTGTTGCTTGGTAGTTTGTTCTTTCCCAGCTTTCTCAAAAGCTGATAGGCAGTTCATGCCCTTGCATTGAGCCCAATCCTTGGAAAACTTTTGGATTTTGTACTCAGTGAGTCTTTAAAATAAGGATCTTAAACACAATCAGCACAGTGTCTAGATACACTTGACCTGCCGACCCAGTATGTCATTTTTCTGGAAGTAAGTTATGCAATTTTTATTTCTCGTTAGTAGTTGGTTCTAAACAATTTACAATTACAGGCTTCTTTGTTATTTCCATAAATAACTATATGTGATTTTCTTGTTGATATTGTTGAACAAAATTATTAAAACTTATCATTTTCAAAAAATGCTTGTTAAGTTATTGTCATTTATTGTTGCTTTAGCATGTCATGTATGCCCCTATTCTTGCAGTTTATACCCTTGTCATTCTTAGGTGTGTTAATTTCATAGTAATATCAGAAAGGACAAGCATGACAATTTGATGATTCTATGCATATCTAAACATGTGAACTCAATTGTTCAGACGAGGCCTGCACTTCCAGCTCTTCAACAACTCATTCATTCAACCGATGAAGAAGTTTTGACTGATGCTTGCTGGGCACTTTCATATCTCTCTGATGGTACAAATGATAAAATTCAAGCTGTTATTGATTCTGGAGTATGCCCACGCTTAGTTGAGTTATTACTGTAAGTACTTCTGTATTTCAGTTTATTTGTGGATTATGAAATGTTCGAAATTTCCTCTTTTTATATGGGTTAGGTTTTGTATGTCTTGATTTTGAATGGCCGATTTAAACATTTCAGTCACCCATCTCCAT
This sequence comes from Solanum dulcamara, assembly GCF_947179165.1. Taxonomy (NCBI): domain Eukaryota; kingdom Viridiplantae; phylum Streptophyta; class Magnoliopsida; order Solanales; family Solanaceae; genus Solanum; species Solanum dulcamara. The sequence goes on from NC_077241.1 coordinate 26,529,400, forward strand.
CGGTTTTGATTCCCGCTCTTCGGACTGTAGGAAATATTGTGACTGGAGATGATATGCAGACTCAGGTAAAATGTTAATGGGTGTTACTGTTTTCCCTAATTATCCACTTGCTGATGATACAACAGCTGTTTGTTTGCTGCATTTGATACAATTATCAATGCATTTTTAATGGTGGAAGGAATCAGTGGCGTAGCTAAATATTTCACGAAGGGTGTTCAAAAATGTGGACATGGGTGGGGTGGGGGTGGGGTGGGGGTCGAACTTGAGTGACCTGCAGATCTGTGCGCTACCTTGCTGCACAGCTGTTGTTCTCTCGTGTGTCAAGGTTTGTGTTTCTATTTTGTTTATTGGCTTAAAGCAAAAGAACATACTACAAAATTTTAAAAAGTTGTGGACATGAGGAATCAAACCTAGGTGCCATACAACTATGTGCAAAACCCTTGTTGCTGAACTACTGCTCTTTATTGTTCCAAAGGGTCTTCAAAATTATATATATACCAATATAAAGTAAAACTGGACCTAAATAAATTTTCCGACAAAGGGTGTTCAGCTAACCACCCTGGCACTATTTTAGCTCTGCCCCGGAAGAAATTGGTAATATATTTAGGTTCAGCAAAGCTTATGGCACTCTGAATTTGCTTTATGTTACTTTGTTTTCTGTTATAGCTTAAAACAATGGATGTTTAGTTGGTGTGATGAAGTGAAATAACTTCCATTTGCATGCATCATTCCCCTTATCTTGTTTGAAATGCAAAAGAAATACAAGGGAACAAGTCATTTTAGTACCCTTTGTCTGAGGAGTAAGCGACTACATTTGTCCCTAGTTGAGGTGGGAATAAGATCAAGATATAAGCCTCATTGGATTAGGACATATATAAAAAAACTATTTTATGCTTTCACTTAAACTTTATTTTATCTAAATTACTATTGTTGAATGCTTTATTTTTAAGACACTGGTTTTCTGGGCTTTATTTTTATGTGCATCTTTATCATTTGGATTTTCCTAGTCTATTTTTTACTTAAGTTGCTATATTAATATATTTTATTATACATGAATGTTATATTAATGCATATTATTATTTTCTTAAGTTTTCGTTATTCTTGATTTTGTTATACATGTTCTTATGTTTGGTTCACAATATACATTCTTCAAAGGCTAATGAAAAACACTTCTTTTTTGATCAAAATATTTTGCCTGTCTCCAGATTCAGATGTTCCTTGAACTAGGTAGGTATTAGAGAAGTAGGATTTGGGCACCCTAAAATTTCTGAAGTTCCTTTTTAACAAATTATTTACTCTATTACTTGGAATTGAAACATGCATCTTGGATCACATATTATATTGGCCAATCTTCAGTTATCTTAGGGTGTCACTATACACAATGTATTGTTTTTGATTTGTGGGGTCATTTTCTTGTTGTGGTTGCCAGTTTTATGTCTTGCCTTTTCTTTCTGTTTTGTTTCTTTTGGGTGAAACTATGTTTAAAACGTGGTTTTGTTGTGTAATGTCAGATAATGAACCTTATTTTTCTAACTATTAAATACTTCTTTTAGTATCTTGTTGTCTGATAGCTTAAGAAAAAATGGTACCTGGTTGTCTGATGTCAAATGCTGAAGCTTACTTTTCTTATTAATAAAATCTTTTTTCAGTGTATCATCAGCCATCAGGCTTTGCCCTGTCTTTTGAACTTGTTGAATGGTAGTCACAAGAAGAGTATTAAGAAGGAAGCTTGCTGGACAATTTCAAACATCACAGCTGGCAACCGGGAGCAAATTCAGGTAGTGCTGGGCATGTATTATGGTTTCATGGCAAGTTTTTATTAATATTGCTCCCCTATTGTCAACCTCCCTCTGTCTTCCCAAGAAAAAGTAATGAATGAAAAAGAACTGCTAAAAAGAATTCACCTTTCTCATGACTCTTTTTTCTCGAGGATGTTTATTTATTGTTTTCACTTGTGTTTCATTGTTATGTTAATCTTTCTATGCTGCAGTCTGTGGTTGAGGCTGGTATTATAGGTCCCCTTATTAATTTGCTACAAAATGCGGAGTTTGAAATAAAAAAGGAGGCTGCATGGGCAATCTCAAATGCCACATCTGGTGGTTCGCATGAGCAGATCAAGTAAGATTTTGATATTCTGGTTGGTGTGCTACCATGATCTGTCGGCATACTCTGAGATATATGCTGCGTTTTTCATTACCTGCAGGTACCTTGTTAGTCAAGGTTGTATCAAACCATTGTGTGATCTCCTGATTTGTCCTGATCCAAGGATTGTCACAGTTTGTCTTGAAGGGCTTGAAAATATTTTGAAGGTTGGGGAAGCTGAGAAGAATTTGGGCCGGACATCAGATATAAATCTTTATGCTCAGTTGATTGATGATGCTGAAGGTTTAGAAAAAATTGAGAATCTTCAAAGCCATGACAATCAAGAGATTTATGAAAAGGCAGTTAAGATTCTTGAGACATACTGGTTGGAAGAAGATGATGAGACGATGCCACCTGGTGATGCACCCCAACAGGGTTTTCAGTTTGGAGGTGGCGAGGTCTCTGTGCCCTCCGGGGGATTCAGCTTCAACTAAAGGTCTGCATCTTTTTTGTTCTCCACATGTTTCTACAAATTATTTTGCCCTAGTGGTTTCTTGGGGCATGAATTGATGTATCTTAGCTGGCTTATCAAATTTTAATTGCAGATTTGCTTGGTGATGCAGTATATGTAATGGAAAGTTGGCTCCATTAGTTCCAATTTGAGAGTTGTAAAAGTTGCAAGGTTGACTTTTTGGGGATGGTGGGAAGTAATGCCAGTGAGAATAGTACTTGTCTTTTTCACTTGTTGCAGTTGGCCTGAATTGTGAATTTGCTCAGGAGAATTTTAGTTCTATTTTATTCCTGTCTGTTTTCCCCCTTTGCTTTAGCTGGTTGTAGTTTGTTATTGTTTCACTTTTATCTTTTGGTAGGAATTTTGATGTTCCTAAGAACCTCTTTTGTGTGCGGCTTAAAATGACGACTAAAGCAATTCACCTTTTCTTGATGCTGAAATATTGATGTCTTGAATCTTTAACAATTTTTCCTCGTCACTTGGGATTGATGATACAAGTTTGTTGTATTTGAGTATAATTTACCAACGATCCTGTTTTATAGTAATTATGGGATCATGTTCACCATTAAACATTGTTGTATTTACTCTAGGTAGTTGCTTTCCTCTTGATGTTCTTTTTTCACATAATCTAACTTGACAGCGTAACGCTTTTTAGGTGTGATGGGTTTTCTTTTTAATCGATATTGTTATTTGATATGAATAATAGTCTCCACAACGAGATGAAAAGCTCCCTTTGACATATTGTAGACGTTCGTACCTATGTAGAATATCTCAGTTCATCCAGAGCTCTCTGACATTGATAGTTAGATTCATCTTTTAATCTGGATATAGAATATGTGTTGCAATTCGGCTATTTTCATTATCAAAATTTTAGCCAAATTTTCGATTGCCAAAACTTCTTCTCCCATCCCACTTCACCATTAATGGCTTTCTAATCATCCTTGTAAATTATATATCAATAATTTTGAAACATCGAAAGGATTTAATATTTAAAATTTGGGATTGTTTAGAGGTTTTTTTGAGTTGATTGAGATTGAATAGTCAATGTATACTTCATATATAGTCAATGTATACTTCATGTATAGTTTAGCTGTATTTAGTTTTTTTAGTTTATCATGATGTATAGTCAATGTATAGCTCATGTATAGGTACGTGATGTATCGTGAATTTACGACACTATCGACGCCCAAAACAATGAATTATTTTGAGTTATGAACATATTTATGTAGATATGATGTGTTTTTGTGCAAATATGCAGGAAAATAAAGTCAAGGCACTTGGATAGCAAAATATGAAGAAATGAAGTTGAGGGGTAGTCCACGAGACCCTTACAGACCATTTAAGTCTGTACGGTTTGCAGACTTTCCCGTGAAAAAAGTACTGAGAAGTTTAAGAAAAAGGCCAAGGCTGACACGAAATCCTATACGGTCCGTGAAAGGAAGCGCCGGAAACATGAAGGGATCTTAATGAGACCCTCCATGGGTCATGAAGATCTATACGACGTGTAAAGGTTCTCGTGGAGGGGAAAGGCCAAAACTAGTTGTGAAGCTAAGTCAAAAGTCACAGGCACCTAAACGGGTCGTGAACCTCAGGATCAGCCGTGAAAGTTAAGTGTGTACCAGTTCCGACATAAGTTTTCCTATTTTGTTTAGGATTCGTTTTATGTCTATAAATAGTCCATGTTAGGGTTTAATTTTTTACTCACTCTTAACTCTGAATTGGAGCTATGTAAATGATGTTTCTAGGGTTTGTGATGTGATCATCATTATTACTCTCTTCTTAATTCGTTGTTTTTGCATTGTTTCAGGATTGATTGCCTACATATCGTAAGTATTTGTTACATGAATTACACAAATTCGAGATATTGTTCTTGCCATCATGAGCGACTAAACTCCACAGCTAAGATTGTGGGAACTATGACGGTATAATAACGTATGCCAAGTATGAGGGTTTCTTGATCAATGTATTAGCATGCATTGTTGTTATCTTCATTTTGATTATTTTTAACAAGTCCACGCATTAGAACTCGCCTGAATTCAATACTTGCTCGGGAGAGGGATAGTGATTAGGAAAAGATAACTATAACATAGATTCGAAGCTACAAACCTTCATCTAAGGACTTGAGCCTAGGAGGGGATAGTCTTCTAATGTCAAAAGAAAGGGTTAGTTAGTCATACACTTTGAGATCGAGAGGCGAAGAGTGAAATTCATCTAATAGGTTCGGAAGACTTTAGGTATATTAACTTGCTAGATTTTGCATGTTACACATTGAGAAAGGATTACTGATACGATATGCCTACTAAGTTAAATGTCATGGGGAACACAGTCCTACCAACTTTCACATATTATTTACAACTCTAAGTCTGTTGTACTGAACTATTGAGAACATGATTACTAATTACTGAACTATTGCCACATGTAAGTCTTTTGGTATTTCCGAGGTCAACCAAATAATAATTCGGCTAAGATTGTTCCCATTATCTCTGTTTGGGGAGGCAAAGTGGTTGAAAGAGCTACCACACGATTCCATCACCACTTGCAGGGAGATAAGAGAAGCATTTTTGGAAAGGTTCTTCTCGCCATCATAGAAGTTGCAGTTGAATGATGAGATTAAATACCATAAGCAGTTATCGACTGAAGCATTGCATGATTCTTGGTTGAGATTTAGCTAAAAGCTGAAGCAGTGCCCAAACCACAAGTTAACAGAGGATCATTTGATGGAGATGTAATACCTTGAAAGTTGAAAAGCCAAACAAAAGAGAAATCTTAGAAAAAGTTGCTGGTACAGAACTTGACGGAGCCTTGTACGGACCGTACAAGTTTATACGGTCCGTAGAAGGCTATCATGAAGTGGTCTGGAAAAGGGAAAATGTCAAGTGACTTTATACGGACGATCATTTGGTTCGTACAAGGTCCTACAAACCATAGACCCATCCAAAGGAAAGGGAAGACTTCAGAGGGAGAGGGTATGCGGACCCTCATACGGACCGTGAAAGGAACCACGGCCCGTATAGGGTCCCGTGGAAGTGACTAGAAAAATGGAAAGGGAAAGGCAAGGTCCACGGGCAGAACCACGACCCGTGATCCTCAAGACGGCCCGTAAAGGCACCCGTAGAAATAAACCCATCAGAAACCAATGGCTCTCTAGGTCTACAAGCCCCTTTCACGGACCGTGAAGGGTTACACAGTCCGTGGGAGCATCTGTATAAGGGGTCGTCCGATATAATTTTAAGGCCAATATGGGCTTTTTACCACTCTTTTATAATCAATATTGGATGTTTTTGGGGTTATTTCCTATACAAATAACTATCCACAACCCCTCATTAACTCCTCCTTCTCTCAAATACAATCCCAACCAAAATCTTCTCTCTAAAGAATTCTCTCCAAGGTTTACTTGAAGTTCAAGCTAGGATTTCCAGTATCAAGGTAGTTCAAACTCCATTTTTGCTAGGGCTTTGATTTTCATGTACGTGGAAATTCACTAATGGATTCCTTTCATCTATTGGCCCCCAAAGGAACTCAATTTTCCTAATTCAATTTCACCCAATTTTAAAGGGTTTCAAGTCAATTCTTCATGGGGCTTCTTTACATTGATTCAATTGATATTGTTTCACATGATTATGCATGCATTCACATTACTACATGATTTTAAATTGATTCCACTTATACCGATGCATTATGCCATGATTTACAATGATTAACTATGAATTATGATTATGGACCGGCTCATTTGGAAACTGAAATGGTAGATGAATTGGCCTACACCTTTATCTCCTTCTGATATTCGAAATTTCTTGGGCTTAGCCGGTTATTATAGACGGTTTTTAGAAGGTTTTTCTTACATTGTATCGCCCTTGCCTACTTTGACTAAAAAGAAGGTGAAATTTCAATGGTCCGAGATATGTGAGAAAAGCTTCTAAGAGTTGAAAGATCGACTTACTTCCGCTCCGGTGTTGACTTTACCGGAAGGGTCTGATGGATTTGTTGTGTATTGTGATGCTTCAAGGGTTGGTCTTGGATGTGTTTTGATGCAAAATGGTAAGGTGATAGCCTATTCTTTTAGGCAACTTAAGGTGTATGAAAAGAACTATCCAACTCATGATTTGGAGTTAGTGGCAGTTGTTTGCTTTAAAGATTTGGAGACACTATATTTATGCTGTCCATATTGATGTATTCACCGACCATAAGAGTTTGCAATATGTATTTAACCAAAAGGACTTGAACCTTCGATAAAGGAAATGACATGAATTGTTGAAAGGTGTCACGAAACTAGGGCCTAGATGTGACAAAACGATTAAGATTCCCGAAGAAACCCCAACCAAGACTCTTAGCATATTATAAGCATACATAAGGTAATAAATAAGCGTAAACTCATAAAATTCCAAGAAGACATATCATAATTGAATCAAGACAACATAGAGTCAGTACACATATGTTCACCATGCCTCTACCTGGCTACATATGCGAGGACTAGGAAATGTTCCCAGTTCACCCTCAAAGAAAGTAATGACATGACATAAAATAGTCTTTAAAAATAATCATAGTCTAAAAATGACAACAAGATGAAAGAATGACTCGGTTTTCCCTCGAAGCATGAGAACTCACCACAAAGTCTTCAAATGGATCACCGACTAACCATAAGAATAGGATGGAGCATCCATCCCTACATTGTGATATAGTGTAGGCAATGAAGTATGTGTTAGTACGTTTGAATGTACTAAGAATGTATGCAATGCAATGCATAATTAAATCATGTTATGCAAATGACCATTTTAGGTAGCATGATAATAGAAGTAGTGAAATCATAAGTAGGCATAAAAAGGATCAATGCTTAATAAACCATAAGAGTATCATATAAAAGTAAAGGATGGGAGTAGTCTTGTAAAACATCATAAGGACCATATATATGTGGGAGATAACCGTATTCGACAATAAGACCATGCAAGCTATTACATGAAATTCAATGATCTCCACATCGAGAAGGGGAATGCTACTTGCCAAGGTAGACTTCATAACATGAACATATGCTATATGTGGATCCACTAACTAGGCCATATTGGAAAGCCTATAGTGGCAATGTAGTTTAAGGGACTAGATATTGCTACTAAGGCTTAGGTCAAGCCCCCCTCTCAAAGTCCTCTTGGTGCTAAGTCAAATCCCATGGAATACATATCATATCATAAATCATACTTGTCATAAATCATAAAATTTCCATAATCATACTTCATAAAATTTGTCCATAAGAATAACTCATTATCATGTGATTCATGTCACGTGGATGTAGGCCTTCCATCATTACAAATTATTTTCATAGAAACAACATTAGGGTCTTAAGTCACCCTCTTTCATAAACTTGCTTGAATACTTGAAATTCATGATCATGACTTATACTTGAAACTAAGGTAGAAACATGAATACATGATCAATTGACTTGGAAATCATGAAATTGGATTGAAAACATGCATGATCATTTACTTTATATCAATCCATACATAATTCATGAAAATAACATCAATTAGAAGTATAATTGAAAATACCCATAATCCATATCATGAAATCTAAAGTTCAATGTAGGAAAATTCATAGAGAAACTTCTCAATTCCATGGAATAATCATCAAGTTATATTAAAATAGATTAATAATCATAATTAGAATCATAATTCATGTAATTGAAATAGAGATCGTAAATCCATAAGAATACACACTTGAATTTATCAAAAGATGAGAAATTAGTTGGGCTCCATGATTGAAAGTACCCTAGGATGAAACACCCACGTACCTTAAATGAGAAGACCAAAGAAATTTGAAGAAATTTAGACTTTTGATGGAGAGTTTGAGAGAATTTCTTGAAGATCTTCTATGGAGTTTTGGAGAGCTTTTGTAGAGAGAATTATTTGAATAGGTGAATTGTGGTAAAATGAATAAAATTAGGGGTTTAGGTTAGTTTATAGGGTTGAATTACGTCCTAAAAATGTCCAGTTTCATTAATTAATAGTTAGGGAAATGTCCAAAGTGTCCCACTTAAAAAACTAAATTCGAACGAAAAAACATACCCAGGTCCATGACGCGGACTTGCTCCTTGATAGGCCAATTTTGAGCGAATGAGAATTTAGCCAAATTTTGACTTGGGGAGAAATTGCACGGTTTTGGAGCAGGCCCGTGACGCAAACCTGTCGCCACCCTACTAAAAGTGCAATTTCTTGGAAAATTTTATCTCAAAATATGTGTCCTAAAAATCTATCGAGGCCATTTTTGCAATGCTTAACCTTATTATACCATATTCCAATCTTCAAACGCTTGGGATATTACAAAAGGCTATGATATGAGTATGTTGTACCAATCGAGATTTTCACAGTTATCTTGTTAAGTGCGCGATAGTCGATGCACAGTCTCAATGATCAAATAAAATGTGGTTGTCGATACTATTAGTAGGTTGTTCATTAATAATGTTGCCCACATTGAGAATAAAAAGGAGTTAGTTTATGATGTTAATATACTAGATCTTTTAGGTATCTGCTTGGTTGATTCCAAGGGTGGTGGTGTTGTGGTGTATAATGGTTTTGAATTATCCCTTGTGTCAGATGTGAAGGCAAATCCAGATAATGACTCGACTTTGGTTGAAATGAAGAAAGCAGTTGCCGAAAAATCCATCAAGGCTTTCTCCCAAAGGGGAGATGGTGTGCTTAGATATCAAGGTTGATTATGTGTTCCAATGTTGATAGCTTAAGGGAAATGATTTTTTCCAAAACTAATAGTTCATGATATTCTATTCATCCAGGATCCATTAATATGTATCGAGATTTGAGAGAAGTGTATTGGTAGAAAGACATGAAGAAGGATATTGCAGAGTTTGTGGCTAAATGTCCAATTGTCAACAAGTAAAGGTTGAGCATAAAAAAATGGGAGGTTTAGCTGAAGACATTAATATTCCTACTTGGAAGTGGGAAGATTTCAATATGAACTTCATTACAGGTTTGCCTCATTCTCATAGGAAACATGATTCGATTTGGGTTCTGGTTGACCGGTTGACTAAGTAAATGCATTTCCTTCCCATAAATACTTCTTATTTAGTTGAGAATTATGCTAAACTTTACATTCGAGAGTTGGTTAAGCTTCATAGTGACTCGTCACCTATCATTTCGTACTGAGGTACTCAATTTACATTTCAGTTTTGGAGGTCATTCCAAAGGGGTCTTGATATCCAAGTTAAGCTTAATACAACTTTTCACCCTAAGACCGATGGTCAAGCCGAACAAACTATTCTGACTTTGGAGGATGTGTTGAGGGTTTGTGTAATTGACTTCAAAGAGAATTTGGATGATCACTTGCGATTGATTGAGTTTGCCTATAACAACATTTATCATCCGAGTATCCAAATGGTTTTATTTGAGGCTTTATATGGTAGAAGGTGTAGATCTCCAATTGGATGGTTTGAGGTTGGTGAGGTTACTTTTATAGGACTATTTGGTTTGTCAGGCTATAGAAAAAGTTAGACTTATTAGAGAAAGGTTGAAGACTGTCCAAAGTCGACAAAAGTCCTATTCGGATGTGAGGAGAAGAGAGCTTAAATTTGAGGTTGATGATTGGGTTTACTTAAAATCTCACCTATGAAGGGTGCGATGTGTTATGGTAAGAAAGGGAAGCTTAGTCCCCATTATGTAGGCCCATATCATATTTTGAGGCCTTTTGGCAAGGAAGTATATGAGTTGAATTTGCCATTAGATAACGTTGGTGTGAAATAGAATCTATCTTATGAAGAGATTTGAATTGAGATTTTAGATCATCAAGTATGAAAGTTGAGGAACAAAGAAGTTGCATTCGTGAAGGTTCTTTGGAGGAACCAACTAGTTGAGGGTTCTACATGGGAGGCCAAAGTCGATATGATGTCTCGTTATCCTCATCTTTTTCCCCCTTCATGTTTACTCCTTTAAATTCAGCGTTTGAGTCACTCTTATGTTTTAGTATGCATGCATGTTCATGAAATGAGTTTTAAAGTCATATTTTAGCTTGTGGATGATTACTCCTTGGTTTTATGCATTATTTGTCACAACCCATTCCGTAGGCCGTGACTAGTGCCCGAGTTGGACACCCATACGTCCCCTTAGTCCCAATTAGCATATTAGAAGAATAAATAAATGTAGCAAAAAATGAGGCCGCTAAATAGAACACGAATATAGATGTAGCGCACAAAGGCCGTTAAGGCCATCCCGGAACACCAAAGCCCAAAACACATATACAGACCCCACAGAACATATACAAAACCCACAATATAAGTCTATAGACCTCTATAGAATGATAGCCTAATCATATAACGAGACAGGGCCCCGTCGTACCCTTGACCAATGTGTACAAATATGAAACAGAAAAATTAGTACCAAAATAGGGCTTCGGATAAAAAAGCACTGTTAAATAGCAGAGTGGACGTACTAGGCAAGTGGATCGGCAAACTGAGCGTCTGTACCTGCGGGCATGTAACGCATCCCCCGAAGATAGGGGGTCAGTACAGAAAATGTACTGAGTATGTAAAGCATGGACTGTAATAAATAAAATCATAACTAGAGCAAAATATGCAGAAAATGAGCAAAATACCCAAAATATAAAAATGTTTATCACAAGCACAGATAATGCATGCGGAAAAAAACATATGTCATATACTCCCTCATTACGGGATGCGGTAAACAAAATGCGATCGCCATCCCATCACCGGCGCTACAATATAGCATAACTCCAGTAGGAAATATCTCCGTATCAGATCATATCATATCAGATGGACATATCATATCATACCATATCATCAAACATCAGCATATGTGTACATGGCACAACATAACTCCACAACCCATGTATAGGGCGTACCTGCCCTCTCACATCGGGGCAGAGCGAACAAGGTAGAGAAGTTCGCATGATCATATATATCCTATCCCGAGCTCAGTGAAGGAAGCATTGAGGCATCCACGAGTAGAGTAGTGAGAAACTAAATGCAATTTAAATCATATTTGAGACTCGATGGAATGATCAAAATGAGCTATCATTCAAAAATCAAGACAAGCGCCATATCAAGTACCTTTTAAATGTTACTATGGATTGCATCAAAATAGAACCTATGGAAATCTAAAACATTGGCCATCCAAGTGGATCTAAGAATAGGAACTTACTTGGAAGCATATAAAAATCATACATTTGTTTCATAAAGACCATGCCAAAGAAATGAAGATAGCTTCACATTTTGTTTACTACTCTCCATCATATAGAAGGCTTGAGAGCCATAGCTCCATTATTATGGAAGTTCTAACATTAGGAAGTAGATATGAGTCATGAATAATGATCGGATCTTTATGGATGAGATAACCCCCCAAATATACATCATTTAATACTTATCTAAAAACATGCCAAGAGAAGGAAGGAGTAGCTTTACATACCTATGCCAAAACATGCCAAGAGAAAAAAAGTAGCTTCACATACCTCTTATGGATTACTCTCAACTACGTTCGCCTCATCGTCTTTTGAACCTATTTAACATGAGAGTAATACTAAGATTAATAACCTTTCACTTTCCAATTTCCAACTCTACAACCACGTATCCATAGGAATCATTTCCTTATCTATTTCCCTTAACTAGCTTATTACTAGCTCTGAAGTTACCAAAAATTGGGCAGCATCTCCCCTATAACTTCAACATCCCCGAGATTTTAACTCGGCCAAAATATCAACAACCATACCAACAACAACAACCAGAAGCATATTTACAAGTAAATCACTTCAACTTTACACAATACAAATTCCAAATAACTAGCTTAAAACTACGATACCAAAATAGAGTTTTAATCTTCATTTCGTAAAACCTTTAACAATACAAAAAGGAGGGTCGTGTGGATGAAACTAGAAGAAACCACACCTTTTTTAAAACACCTTCCATCCCAGCACCCCGCAACCAAACCAGCTTCAACCACAACACCACAATCACAACACACTACCCGACTTCAATTTAATTATAACGACTTCAATTTAGTTCATTTCTAACGTCAAGCATCCTTATGCAACTTTTACACTTCCAAACTTATTTAATACATTTAATATACCTCATAACATCATCATAAACTCCAATTTGAAAGGGAAAACCTTACGTTGTCCAAAATTCGCCAAACGTGCCAAAACTCACCTCGAAAGTTCCTTTAGTGCAGCTAAAACTTTGTGTCTGTTTGCTGTCCATTTGGTGCTACTACAAGCCATATATTTATATTAATAACACCCTCATACCTTCTTGGTATACCCTAGATAATTAATTCAAGGAACAAAATTGGAGAGCTTACCTTTTTCTCCTCCAAAACCATAGCGCTCTCTCTCTAGCTTCATGTTTCTTTTCTCTTCTTTTCTTGAATATTTTTGATAAGGATGAAACTTAAAGGATAAGGATGAATTAAAAGTCATCAAACATATATATATAGGTCACCTTAGGGGGTAACACATGTCATCCGCTAAGTGGTAACACTTGTCAAGCCCTAAGTGGTAACATGTGTCAAGCCCTCATTGGGCCACCGCATCCCCTCCTCCAATCTGGGGATGCCACATGGAAGGTGGGGTCCACCCCTTGCTCCAGCTGCTTCTACATGGAACTTCCAGCTGCTGCCATGTGGCACTCTCTCATGCTACCACATGTCACTCTATTTTCTTCCTCGTGGGTTTGTAATCTCGTCTTACTTTACAAACTTATGTAATCCTTGCTACGTAAGATTGGTATGAACTCAAGTATCTTAAGAATGTAATATTTTCAAGTTGGTAGCTTACGTATGTAAGTCGAGTCCTACGACTCATTACTTAGTCTCCAACTTCTTCCGAATTCTTATAACCATATTTCCAATCTTGCCTACTATGGGGTATGTAACGCCTCTAATTATTTAGGCTAATTTTCATTAAAGTGGTTATTTCTTGATGATATGATCAATCGCTACTGCCTCGAATTTTGTTATGGGAAAAAAATGTTTTTGTTTAGCTACATTTTTGGGTGATCAGACTTAGGGAGGCCATAAACCCATTAGAATTTGGAAATTTGGGAAAACTCATAAAATGAAAGTTGTAGATAATTGAAATAAATTTCCAACCATAGGTCGTGGGATTATAGGAGACATCGGGATAAAATGTTATGGATGTTTTAACGCAGAAGGGTCAAGCAGGGTGATAATTTTGGGCCCAACCCAAATCCAAGTCGGGTCAGGCCCATTTTCTTTGACTTTTAAAGGATAAATTCAGCTTATCTCTTCCATTTTTAGACCATAAGTTTCTAGAACATCATAGAGAAAGAGAGAAAGAGAGATCTTCTAGGCTAAGAAGCCATTTTTGACCCAAATCCGAGTCCCGAATTCTGAAACTCATGAAGAAAAAGGCGTTGCACGTTATGTTGTCTTCACTTTGAGCTAAAACTCAGCTAGTAAGGAGTGTGTTGTCGTATTTGCTGCACACCTAAGGTAAGATTGAGGTTCTTTTTCTTGTTAACAAGCTTGTTTAGAGATTTAACGATTTAAAACGGAGGAAGTAAGCGTTGTAAACTTGTTTGTTTGCTTTGTTGAAACTTATGGATTTGGGGCTTTTTTGGTTGGACTAAATGGGTGGAATTAGTTAAGTTATGATATAGAATGATTGTTGATAATGTTGTTGATGTTGTTGATAAGTTGTTGTTGTCGAAATTGGGGGACTAAACTTTGTTTGCAAACCCGTTTTTGAGATGGTACTGCTGTTAGTGCATTGATGATATCTTTTTGTACGAAATGAGTTTTGTGTTGATTTCTTTTGGATTGGAAACTTAATACATAGATCTAAATGTTTTGTGAAGGAAATAAAGTTCAATTTTGCCGTTTTCAGGTTGCAAACTTAGATACAATCAGACAAGTGTGGCTGTCCAGATTCTCGTGTTTTAGTAGCTGTTAGTATTTGGATGATATCGTTTTGTACAAAATGAATTTTGAGTTGATTTATTTTGGGTTGCAAACTTAAGAAGTATATCTAAAAGTTTCATGAGTGGATAAAGTCCAGTTTTGCTGTTTTGAGTTTCGAAATTTAGATTCAAGCTGTGGTACTTGACTTTCCGAATTTACTGTTTTAGTAAGATAAGTCGGGTCGAAACATTCTAGGCTTATTTGCAATAATAAATCTTGTTTTATGTCAATATTATGGATATTCTGGAAAGTTAAATAAGTCATTTAATGGTATTTTCAAGGTTGTTTATATCGTGTGCAAGTTGAGAAACTTGAGACATTTGATGGCCTACGATTTGAACTTTTGAAGTCGTGTTGGATTGTTGTATGCTAAAAGGATGAGGTTTGTGTATAAACTCTTGTTACCTACTAATATATTGAAAGCCTATCTTGGTATGGTTGCTATTGTCTTGAAATATGTCTTGTCATGTTGGTATCTTGGGAAATTTGCAAGACACTTGCTTAACTCGCCCACTTGTACGGATTGCTCGATCACTTGACATTCTTGTGGACCTTGTCCTTCTTGTGGTTGTGACTTTGTCACTATTGGCATGCCTCTTGTTTCAGACCCTTTTCCATCTTGATTATGGATTCTTAGTTCGTCTTAAGATGGAAGTTGTCCATTTTAAGTACGAATTAGGAAGACATTTTTAATATGGTTCTTGGTTCTCTTAATTATTGGGTCTTTACCCTTCTTGATACAGGGCTCCGGTCCTTCTTGATACTTGATTATGTTGGTGTGACGGCATGATGTACATATTGGGCGAAACTTGATGCTAAATCTTGTAAATGTACTTTTATGAATTATTTACACTTAAGCTTTTACATTTAGAACTTGATACTCGTGATATAGTTGTTGCCTTGTTTTAATTATTATTGTACATTGGTGCGGCTCATGACTTGAAAAGATTATGGTGGAAACCCAAAGTCTTCAAACTTATAGTTTTGCACCACTAAGCTTTGTGCTTAGCGATAGTTGTTTCTATCGTAGGAAATGTCCGAGAAGAGGCTTGAGGTTGGCCATTGGAGATGAAGTTTTGGGAGCTTAAATGAAGATCACATTTGCATATAGGCATCTATATTTTGCATTATTTTGGGATGTGTATATGATTTATGGGTTGCTTGTATATTTGTATTTATGTACGTATTTCTGAGGGTTGTAACTTAAGGATGGTTGCTTGTTTTGTAAATTTTGGGGTATGTACATTTCTAAGTTTTATGAAGCACTAAATTTTCCCTTTGGAGTGGGAATATTTGAATGAAGCATAAATTATCGTAATACATGAATGTCTCGGAAGTTATTTTTTTTTAAAACTATTTTTAGAAGTCGCCTGTCCTAAATTGGAATTTTTATTTGATTTAATTGAGATGAAAAAAATTTTTAGTTGGCGAACAACTTACACCTTTCACTATTTTTTTTAGATTATATAAATGGGCCTTACGGAAAGTTAATTGTTTTTGTCTCATGAATTTAATATACATTTTTTTGTAGTAGCATCCTCCCTGAAAGATCTCTACAAGTGTTGGTATCAGAGCCTAGGTTTGTGATCCTAGGAATTTTGTTGTGATTTACTTACACACTTGTTTTTTTAAAGGTTTGGGTTATATTATGTGATCACTATAGGGTAAATAGCATATTTAATGCATACAAGTTGCAAATGCATCATATTCATGTCCCTAATGTAATGTGATCTTCACTTTTAAAGGAGTTACATTATGGCCTCTTCTTCTCGTAGACCTATGGAAGCAGCTCGTGAAGATACAAGTGACTCTTATTCCCAACTTCATACAGTAGAAGGGGTTGGCGAACAGTCCTCAGATCAATATATTCCTCATACTAGTGGGTCTGGTGTGGGAAGTCAACAAGGAGTAAGAGCTGGTTCGCATTCTCACATAAGCCCTGGTATTCAAGTTATGAATCCTCCTTTTCAACAGATGGCTGAATTCTTTCACCGTATAGCTGAAACGATCCATGACCCCCATGGGTTAAACTTTGAAAAAATGAGGAAAATGGGTGGAGTGGAATTTGAAGGCACTGTTGATCCCCCAGATGCTGAACAATGGCTTGAGCGTATAGAGCGGGTGTTTAAGCAGTTAGAGTGTTCTGATGTTGCCAAATTTAGGTATGCCATCTCGTTATTGCAGAAAGATGCTTATGACTGGTGGGTAAGTGTGCCAAATACAAAAGCAAAACCTCTAGTTCTTACCTGGGATGATTTTGTTAAAGAATTTCATATGAAGTATGTCCCGCCTGCTTATTGTGATGCTATGAAAAAAGAGTTTTTGAATCTAAGGAAACGAGGCATGTCTATTGCTGAGTATCAACAACAATTTCTTAGACTCTCTCGTTATGATGGAGGCATTATTACCGATGAAAAAGATAAATGCAGAAGGTTTGAAGATGGCCTAAACGATTCCATCAGAAAGAATGTGGCAATCCTGCAACATGAGAACTTTTGTAAATTAGTTTCTGCTGCTTTCACTTGGGAAAGACTTGATAAGGAAGAAGCTAGTAGACATGAGAATAGATTCCGAAAGCCTAGGTCAGATTTTGGAGGTCCATCCAAGAAGGGAAGGTTTGATGATTCTAAGGCTGGTAGTGTCAATAGGTCAGATCAACAGAAGCAAAGTAGACTAAATTTTTCTACAGCTAGTACCCCGAGTTATAGCCAAGGCAAGGCTCGCGTTCCCACTTGTGCAGAATGTGGAAAAAATCACTATGGTGCTTGCAGGAGAGCTTCTGGTGCATATTTTAATTGTGGCAGCTTTGATCATAAAGTGAGAGACTATCCTAAGCCTAAAAATGTCCCTTCCTTGCATACTGAGGGCTCGCTTAATAAGTCTTCTAATAATCCTCCTCAAACCAATAGAGGCGCAAGGCCTAAAAACAACCAAGCAGGGGGGGGCAAGTGGAACAACTCAAGCTAGCGGGTCTAGAGCTACTGCATGAGCTTATGCTATGAGGCAGAGAGATGATCCAGAGGGATAGGACGTGGTTGTTGGTAAATTTCACTTATATGGCTTTTCTGTGTTTACACTATTTGATCCTGGCTCTACACATTCCTATATTTGTTCATCACTTGTTCTTCCTGAAAATGTGAAATCTGTGAGACTTAACTTTGACGTTCTAGTTGAAAGTCCTTTGGGTTACCAAGTTATTTGTAATTGAGTTTACCAAGCTTGTCCCTTCATGATTCAAAACCTGGTCTTTCCTGCTGATTTGATTGAAATGCCTTTTCACGATTTTGATATTATTATCGGTATGGATTGGCTTTATAAATATCATGCAGTAGTGGATTGTAGGTCCAAGCATGTGACTTTTAAAGACCCTGCGTTTTCACACATTATCGTACAAGGTGAAAGATCATTGTCATCTAATATTATTTTTTCTGTGGCCTTAGCAAGAAAGATGATTTGTCAAGGTTGCAGTGCATATCTTGCTCACATACTTGATACACGTGTGGAGAGTCCTAGTCTTAAAGATATACCTACTGTATGTGACTTTCCGGAAGTGTTTCTAGAAAATCTTCCTGGGTTACCATCAGAAAGAGAAGTTGAATTTCCGATCGAGCTCATTCTTGGATCTACTCCTATTTCTATCACTCCTTATAGAATGGCACCAGGAGAATTAAGGGAATTAAAAACTCAATTGCAAGAACTTCTTGAGAAAGGTTTTATTTGTCCAAGTGTTTCTCCTTGGGGAGCCCCTGTGCTATTTGTGAAGAAGAAATATGGTACTCTTAGACTTTGCATTGACTATAGACAATTGAACAAAATAACAATCAAGAACATATATCCACTACCAAGGATTGATGATTTGTTTGACCAGCTGAAGGGTGCCAATTTGTTCTCAAAGATTGATTTAAGGTTTGGATATCACCAACTGCGTGTTAGAAAGGAAGATGTTCCTAAAACCGCTTTTAGAACTCGATACGGTCATTATGAATTCTTAGTAATGCCATTTGGATTGACTAATGCTCCTGCAATATTCATGGATTTATTAAATCGAGTATTTAGGCCTTATCTTGATCAATTTGTGGTGGTTTTTATAGATGATATTTTAATATATTCCAAGAGTAAAGAAGAGCATGATAAACATCTTCGGATTGTTTTTCAAACTTTGAAGGAGAAGGAACTTTATGCTAAACTTTCAAAGTGTGAATTTTGGCTTAATGAAGTGGCTTTTATGGGATATGTTGTGTCAGTTGAAGGTGTGAATGTGGATCCTAGTAAAATTGAAGGAGTTGTTGAATGGAAAACTCCTAAAAGTCCTACTGAGGTAAGAAGTTTCTTGGGTTTAGCAGGATACTATAGAAGGTTTGTGAAATGCTTCTCCATTATAGCCTCTCCTTTGAATAGAATTTTGAAGAAGGAAGTGAAGTTTACTTGGGATGAGAAGTGCCAAGAGAGCTTTGAAACACTCAAATCCTTGTTGACACAAGTACCTATACTTACTCTACTAATAAAGGGGAAAGAGTACGTGATATATAGTGACGCTTCTTATCGTGGTTTGGGATGTGTGTTGATGCAAGAAGGGAAAGTTATTTCATATGCCTCTCGGAAATTAAAACCACATGAATTGAATTATCCTACTCATGATCTAGAACTTGCTGCTATAGTGTTTGCCTTAAAGATATGGCGGCATTATTTGTATGGAGAAAAGTGTCATATATTCACTGATCACAAGAGATTAAAATACTTGGTTACGCAGAAAGAACTGAACTTAAGACAACGCAGATGGCTTGAACTCATCAAAGATTATGACTGCACGATTGACTATCACCCAGGTAAAGCTAATGTGGTTGCAGACGCCTTAAGTCGCAAATCCTTTGCAAGCTTGCATCTGAATCCTTTGCCTTTTCTTCTGGAGTTAAGAGCCATGAATGTCTATTTTACACTTGATTCGTATGGTTCAGTGGTTGCTAATTTGCGAGTCAAGCCAACATTGCGTGAACAGGTGAAAGAAGGGCAAAAGTTAGATGAGAAACTCATAAAATTGACCAAAGAAGTTAAAAAGGGGGAAGAGAAAGATTTTACATTAAAGGAGGATGGTGTCTTGTTATACCAAAATAGGTTATGCATTCCTAATGATGGAAAATTGAGGAGAGAAATCTTGAATGAAGCACATACTTCACCATATGCAATGCATCCGGGAGGTACCAAAATGTATCAAACCATCAAAGAACATTACTGGTGGAATGGTATGAAGAAGGACATTGCAGAATATATTTCTAAATGCTTAGCTTGTCAACAAATAAAGGCCAAGCATCAAGTCCCAACAGGGTTACTACAACCCTTATCGATACCTGAGTGGAAATGGGAAAGGATAACCATGGACTTTGTTTCTGGGATTCCACGCACTCAAAGAAATCATGATGCAATTTGGGTTATAGTGGATAGGCTAACCAAAAGTGCTCATTTCTTGGCCATCAAAATGGACTACTCACTTAAACATTTAGTAGAATTATATGTTAATGAGATTGTGAGGCTACATGGAGTTCCTGTTTCTATTGTATCTGATCGAGAACCAAGGTTTACATCTAGATTCTGGACTATCTTGCAAGAAGCTTTGGGCACTAGGTTGAACTTTAGTATGTCTTTCCACCCTCAGACAGACGGCCAATCCTAGAGGGTAATTCAAATCTTGGAAGATATGCTTCGAGCTTGCATTATGGAATTTGAAGGTAGTTGGGACAGACACCTAGCCTTGGTAGAATTTGCTTATAATAATAGCTACCAATCAAGTATTGGTATGCCTCCCTACGAAGAATTATATGGGAGAAAGTATAGAACTCCTCTTTGCTGGAGTAAAGTTGGTGAACGAAAACTGATTGGTCCTGATATTATGCAACAAACTGAAGATAAGGTAAAAGTCATTAAGGACCATCTAAAAATTGCTTCAGATTGACAAAAATCTTATGTTGATCTTAAGAGGCGTGAAATTGAGTACCAAGTGGGAGATAAGGTATTTTTAAAGGTTTCTCCATGGAAGAAGATTATGAGATTTGGCAAAAAAGGAAAACTTAGTCCTCGATTTATTGGACCATATAAAGTACTTGAGAGAGTTGGTCCAATTGCTTATAAACTAGCTCTTCCACCGGAGTTAGATAGAATCCACAATGTCTTCCATGTTTCTATGCTTAGAAGATATCGCTCAGATCCATCTCATGTTCTTCCTGTCGAATCGATTGAGATAAGCCCTGATGTGACATATAATGAGGAACCTATCCAAATCTTGGCCCATGAGACAAAAGAGCTTAGAAACAAAAAAGTTCCTCTAGTAAAAGTCCTTTGGACAAATCATTCTGTCAATGAAGCAACTTGGGAGTGAGAGGAGGACATGCGAATTCAATATCCCCATTTATTTCGGGACTAGCATAAGGTAAATTTCGAGACAAAATTTCTTAAGGGGGAGAGAGTTGTAACGCCCCTAATTATTTAAGCTAATTTTTGCATTAAAGTGGTTATTTCTTGATGATATGATCAACTACTACTGACTCGAATTTTGTTATGGGAAAAAAATATATTTTTGTTTAGCTATATTTTCGGGTGATCAGACTTAGGGAGGCCATAAACCCATTAGAATTTAAAAATTTGGGAAAACTCATAAAATGAAAGTTGTAGATAATTGAAATAACTTTCCTACCATAGGTCGTGGGATTATAGGAGACATCGGGATAAAACGTTATGAATGTTTTAAGGCAGAATGGTCAAGCAGGGTGATAATTTTGGGCCCAACCCGAATCCAAGTCGGGTCAGGCCCATTTTCTTTGACTTTTAAAGGATAAGTTCAGCTTATCTCTTCCATTTTTAGAGCATAAGTTTCTAGAACATCATAGAGAAAGAGAGAAAGAGAGATCTTCTAGGCTAAGAAGCCATTTTTGACCCAAATCCGAGTCCCGAATTCCGAAACTCATGAAGAAAAAGGCGTTGCACGTTACATTGTCTTCACTTTGAGCTAAAACTCAGCTAGTAAGGAGTGTGTTGTCGTATTTGCTGCACACCTAAGGTAAGATTGTGGTTCTTTTTCTTGGTAATAAGCTTGTTTAGAGATTTAACGGTTTAAAATGGAGGAAGTAAGCGTTGTAAACTTGTTTGTTTGCTTTGTTGAAACTTATGGATTTGGGGCTATTTTGGTTGGACTAAATGGGTGGAATTTGTTAAGTTATTATGTAGAATGATTGTTGATAATGTTGTTGATGTTGTTGATAAGTTGTTGTTGTCGAAATTGGGGGACTAAACTTTGTTTGCAAACCCATTTTTGAGATGGTACTGCTGTTAGTGCGTTGATGATATATTTTTGTACAAAATGAGTTTTTGTTTGATTTCTTTTGTATTGGAAACTTAATACATAGATCTAAATGTTTTGTGAAGGGAATAAAGTTCAGTTTTGCCGTTTTCAGGTTGCAAACTTAGATACAATCGGATAAGTGTGGCTGTCCAGATTCTTATTTTTAAGTAGCTGTTAGTATTTGGATGATATCTTTTTGTACAAAATGAATTTTGAGTTTATTTATTTTGAGTTGCAAACTTAAGAAGTATATCTAAAAGTTTCATGAAGGGGATAAAGTCCAGTTTTGCTGTTTTGAGTTTCGAAATTTAGATTCAAGCTGTGGTATTTGACTTTCCGAATTTACTGTTTTAGTAAGATAATTTGGGTCGAAACATTCTAGGCTTATTTGCAATAATAAATTTTGTTTTATGTCAATATTATGGATATTCTGTAAAGTTAAATAAGTCATTTAATGGTATTTTCAAGGTTGTTTATATCGTGTGCAAGTTGAGGAACTTGAGACATTTGATGGCCTACGGTTTGAACTTTTGAAGTCGTGTTGGATTGTTGTATGCTAAAAGGCTGAGGTTTGTGTATAAACTCTTGTTACCTACTAATATATTGAAAGCCTATCTTGGTATGGTTGCTATTGTCTTGAAATATGTCTTGTCATGTTGGTATCTTGGGAAATTTGCAAGACACTTGCTTAACTCGCCCACTTGTACGGATTGCTCGATCACTTGACATTCTTGTGGACCTTGTCCTTCTTGTGGCTGTGACTTTGTCACTATTGGCATGCCTCTTATTTCGGACCCTTTGCCATCTTGATTATGGATTTTTAGTTCGTCTTTAGTATGGAAGTTGTCCATTTTAAGTACGAATTAGGAAGCCATTTTTAATATGGTTCTTGGTTCTCTTGATTATTGGGTCTTTACCCTTCTTGATACAGGGCTCCGGTCCTTCTTGATACTTGATCATGTTGGTGTGACGGCATGACGTACATATTGAGCAAAACTTGATGCTAAGTTTTATGAAGCACTAAATTTTTCCTTTGGAGTGGGAATATTTGAATGAAGCATAAATTATCGTAATACATGAATGTCTCGAAAGTTATTTTTTTTAAAACTATTTTTAGAAGTCGCCTGTCCTAAATTGGAATTTTTATTTGATTTAATTGAGATGAAATTTTTTTTTAGTTGGCGAACAACTTACACCTTTCACTATATTTTTTAGATTATATAAATGGGCCTTACGGAAAGTTAATTGTTTTTGTGTCATGAATTTAATATACATTTTTTTGTAGTAGCATCCTCCCTGGAGGGTCTCTACAGGGTATCATATTCTCCCTTCCTTAGAGTTGTTTGGTAGCGTTATAGATTATCTGGCTCACCTAGTGACTTCTAAGAATCTTAAGAACCTTTCAAGAAACTTAATAGCCTATCAAGAAGCTTCAGAAGCTTAAGAACCTTCTGAGGTACAAAAGTACGGGGTATAACATTTTTATTTGTCATTGCATTCATTGTGGGTTTATAGATCTCTTTCCCTACTCTATTCATGCTAATTGAGTCCTATTCAAGGATGAATATTTCCAAATGGGGATATATTATAATACCTTGAAAGTTGAAAAGTCAAACAAAAGAGAAATCTTAGAAAAAGCTACTACTGCAGACTTGATGGAGCCTTGTACGGATCGTACAAGCTTATACAGTCCATAGAAGGCTGTCGTGAAGTGGTTTGGAAAAGGGAAAATAGAAAGTGAATTTATACAGATAGTCATATGGTCCGTACAAGGTCCTACGGACTGTAGAATCATCCATGTCACGACCCAAGTCTAGGGCCTAGACATCACACGGTGAATGAGACACCCGGAGGTACATCATTGTTAATGCTAAACAAATCAAGCAGAAACATAGGGGATATAAGGGCTAAGGGACTTCATGTTAATAAGAGTCAAAACAACATAACATCTTTTACTATGTCCAACAATACCTTCTACTTTAAGACTTGGCGGAGGATAAAAAATGTCCGCAGCTCACCCTCAAGGTTGAGTCAAAATTACTAAACTTAATTTAAATGTCTAAACATAACATAATCTAGATAATATAGGAGTTTCATTCCCGAAACACGAGAACTTACCAAAGTGGTAGCTTTCAACGCTCAACTTAGCTACGGGGAAAATAGTGTGGAGCGACATCGGTCCTTACATGGTGATATCATGTAGGAAAAAGTATGTGTTAGTACTTTGAATGTACTAAGTATGTAGGCATGCAACATGATAAAAACATTAGACATTCGTAAGGTAAAATACATGAGTGAATGCATGCATGAGTAATCAAGTAGATAGCATTTAAATCATATATATATGGGAAGATGACTATAATTGATATTTAAGACCATGTGAGCTATTACATGGAATCCAACATAACCCCCTACGTTGGCACGGAGAGACTACTTACCGGGTAGAATTCTGTTCAGATTACATTCATTTATTTAACATTTGATGGCTACAAAGACCTAGCCTATAATGGTTCCTATGGTGACACATAGTTAATGCAACATGAGACTTTACTCAAGGACCCCTTCGGTCGAGTCCCCATCTACATGCTACATTCATTGCTAAGTCAAATCCCACGGAATAGTATAATAATTCAAATAGTCATATCATATAGCTTGAGAATTCAAACATCACATTCGGTAGAATAGCTCATTAAAACCTTTGGTTTATAATATCATCATGTATGCCATGCCCTATTTACTATCCTACTAATAAACCTTGATTTATAAGAAAATTAGAACTACAATAAGTGATTATATTCCGGGTACCATTCTAATTGGACCTTTCCTTTAGGAAAAAATGTGTTCAAAAGCATTGACTGAGGATGTAACACATATCATATTATAACCTTAAACATTTTATTTGATTTAACGTGAGGATTGTCCTTTCATGTTGAAACCTTACTTTGGCTAAGAAGCCCTTTCATCAATCAATCATTTCATAAAGACTCCCCTTCATAAGCATTTACTTCATAATATTCATTAGAGTCAAATTTCATTTCAACTTTACTTCATCATAAGAAACTAGGTGGGTTCATTTAGAAAAAACCATTCAATGCCTTTAAAGAATTCTTGTTGTATGAGAGTAATGGAAATGCATAAAATACACATTCTTAAAGCAACCCACCATATATGTCTTAAAACTCTTTTCAAGCCTTCTTGTAGGCACTTTAATAATGTCATAACTTCATAAAATCAAGAGTCAATATCCATCAATATATGCAAAAAAAACTTCAAATATATCATAATCTATGCA
Organism: Solanum dulcamara; assembly: GCF_947179165.1. NCBI lineage: Eukaryota > Viridiplantae > Streptophyta > Magnoliopsida > Solanales > Solanaceae > Solanum > Solanum dulcamara. The sequence continues at coordinate 26,554,545 of NC_077241.1, forward strand.
TTTAAAGTCATCATATAAAAGCCCATAAGATTTCATCATTTTGAATTAAAATACTAGATTGAGAAAATATTTAGGCTCCATGGGTGGAAGAACCCATGGATGAAAGCCCACATACCTTGCTTGAATTCACTAGGAATTGAAGAAGAACCATGAAGAAGTTGGAAACCCTAGCTTGAATTTGGAGAGAAATCTTAAGGGAACTTATGAGTTTTTGCCTTGGAAGTTTTTGAGAGAATGAAGTGAATAGGAGGGGGGGGGGGGAGGGGGTCTTGAAGAGAAGAGTATTTTCAGACTTTGTACTTGGCTATAAAAGTTTTTAGGTTCATTGAACCGAACTTTGGAAAAGACATAATTTCCCTTGCAGACAAAGACCAAAAGACTCTCCAAAGACTGAAAAGTCATCCATAAAAATCTCTACAAACTCTTCCACCATATCATGAAATATAACAATCATGTACCTCTAAAAAGTGGAAGGAGCATTGCAAAGACCAAATGGCATGCGCTTAAATGCATATATCCCATACGGGCATGTGAACATTATCTTTTCTTGGTCTTTCAGTTCAATGGTGATTTGGTTGTAACCCGAATACCTATCCAAGAAACAATAGTACTCTTGGCCTGCTAACCTGTCAAGCATTTGGTCAATAAATGGTATAGGTTAGTGATCCTTCCTTGTGGCATCATTTAACTTTCTGTAGTCCATGTATATATGCCAACCAGTTACTGTTCTTTTGGGGATTAACTGATTCTTCTCATTACTCACTACAGTCATTCCCCCTTTCTTTGGTACACACTGAACTGGGCTTACCCACTTACTGTCAGAGATTGGGTATATTATTCATGCATCTAGCCACTTAATTATTTCTTTCTTCACCTTCTCTTTCATGATAGGATTTAATCAGCGTTGTGGTTGCGCACTTTATGTCCTTCTTCCATGAAAATCCTATGCATGCACCAAGTGAGGCTGATACCATGAAGATCATCCATTTTCCATCCAATTGCCTTCTTTTGCCTTTTTAATACCTCAAGTGCTATTGTGACTTGCATCTCAGACAAAGCAGTTGAAAGAATTACTGGTAAGATATTATTCACTCTGAGAAAAGCATACCTAAGATGTTCTGGCAATTGTTTCAACTCCAAGGTAGGAGCTTCTTCTAGAGACGGCTTGAGTGAAGGACCCAATTCTCTATTTAAAGGTTCCACACTCTTTTTCCACATGCTTTCATTTGGCATATAAAGCACACTAGTTAAGTCTTTAGCTTCCATGTCCTCTTCAATATCTTGCCCCATAACGACTCTTTCCAAAAGATCTTTTGCTAAAGTGAATTGAGCTAAGACTTCCTCATCAATGAAAGTTATAGTAGAAAACTCTTCATAGACTGCGGGCAACTTTAGTGCCTGATATACATAGAACACCTCCACTTTGTCATGTGCTCTCATAGTCAATCTACCTACAGCCACGTCAATAAGTGCACTAATTGTTGCTGAGAACGAACGCCCTAGGATAAAAGGAACATTTGGGTTAGGCTCAAAATCTAATACAACAAAATTAACAGGAAAGATGAGGGATCCCACTTGAACTAACACATCCTCAATAATACCATCAGGTCTAGCTATAGAACGATCATCTAACTAAAACAAAATGGTGGTTGCTTTAAGTTCTCCTAAACCTAATTTCTTAAGAATAGATCTAGGCATCAAGTTTATACTAGCACCTAGATCACAAAGACCTCTTATAGTACTGTACTTACCAATAGTTACCTTTACCGTGAAACTACCTGGATCTTTTTGTTTAGTTGGAAGCTTAACTTTGTTCAAGATTCTTGAGCTACACTCTTCAGTGAGTGCCACTATTTCAAATTCAACTAGCTTGCTCTTTTTGGCCATAATAACTTTGACAAACTTGGGCATATTTTGGAATACCCTACAATACATCAATCTAAGGTAAGTTAATTTGTACTTGTTTAAGCATGTCTATGAATTTTTCAAAACATTCCTCTTTCTTCTTTTTAAATTTTTGTGGGAATGGGGGAGGTGGTTTTATTTTCTGCTCTTGCTCTGTCTGTGGTCGGCTAGATTCACTAGCTTCACTCTCTATAACTTTACCTTTGCCTTCACTACCTTTGCTTTGTGGTGCTAGATCAACTAATTCTCGTCCACTTCGTGTGCTCACAATATTTACCTGCTTGGGGTTGGGATCAGTTTTACTTGGTAAACCATATTGCAGGCATAAATTCTGAGCAATTGCTAGCTTTCCTACTTGTTTCTCTAAATTTTGAATAGTGATTTGGTATAGGCAACATCTGAAGCTAGCTTATCTTAGTCATTCATGAGTTTTTTAAGCATGTCTTCCACACCCATGTTTCCTGCACGGCTTGATTATTGGTTACTCTGGTCTTGCTGGTTATAGTGCTGACCTCCTCCTTGTGGTCTATATGGACCGTGGCCTAGATCATTATACTGTTTCCTTCTTTCCTTTGGTCCGAATTGTGTTTTCCCTTGATGTTGGTTTTACTGATTTCCACCCCATGAGAAGTTAGGATGGTTTCTCCAATTTTGGTTGTAAGCATTTCCAAAGTTTTGATTACCTTCACCCTTAGGTGCATTACCCACGAAATTCACCGAGTCAAGATTAGCTCCACAATATTCTTCCACATATTCACTACTGCCACACACCTCGCACCACATGTGTTATTGCTAGACCATATTCACCGGAGCTTGCTGCTGTCATTTTGCTAGAGTATTGAAATGCATTGTCATCATATTTTGCATTACTGCAATCTCTGCAGTCAATGCTGCCACCACATCAACTTCCAACATGACTTCTTGTCTTTGAACCACAGATCTAGAGTTTCCTCTATTCCATGCAGGATTTACCTAAGATATACGATTAAGCAATGTATAGAGTTCATCATATGTTTTCTCATGTGCTTGTCCACCTGCTACAGAGTCAAGAAGAATTTTGGGGTTGGGTTCCAACCCATCTATGAAGGTGTGGACCAATACCTCATTAGCTTGATGATGGCGAGGATAACTAATGAGTAAAGATTTAAACCTATCCCAAGATTGAAACAAATTTTCTCTAGATTTTTGTTTAAAGTTTAAAATTTCAGCCCTCAACTTAGCTGTGTTCTCTAAAGGCAAGAACCTGATAAGAAACTTGCGAGCCAAATCATTTCATAAACTGATTGAATTTGGTTGTTACGACTTCAACCACCTCTTAGCTTTCCCTAACAAAGAAAAGGGAAACAATGTTAACCTCACATAGTTAGGAGATACCCTATTAGGCGTATAAGTGTCACTAATCTTAAAGAAGTTCTGGATATGGACTTGGTATCTTCATGAGGTAAACCTATAAATTACCCATTAGAGTACAACAATTGTCTCACACCCCAAGAGGGTACCCTAGACGTGATCGGCACTCGAAGACCATTGTTGGTCCCCAAGCGAACCACTTGGTCTAATCACACATCCGTTCATATCAATCAATCAGCGTAAAGTTTAAAATAAAGAAATAATTAGTGGGCAATCCAAATCAATGATCTAACTCAAGAAAGAAAGGCCGTGGGCCAACAAATCAAACTCCAATCTTTGTCATTAGAAATAGTTTGACAAGAATAATTCAAGGAAAGAAAATACTCAATCGACCCATCACTATCTAGTCTATGAAGCCTCTATCACTACTATCTAATTGGTGCCAATGACATATTCATGGCTACCTCAAATCAAAATGAAAAAGGCTAACTCGATGTAAGAATAACATAAGCGGTGTCTTCCGAATATAGGGGAGGACTCACCAATACGCTGTGTGTATAGATCCTCAATGGTGCTCCTATTGACGATCTCTTAAACCTGTCTCTACATCATAAAATGATGTAGGTCCAAATAGACGTCTGTACATGGAATGTATGAGTATGTAATATGGCAGAATGAAACATACCTCAAGGTAGAATAATACCGGTTCAAATATCTCGAGTCATAAAGATAAGAGAGACTCAATCAAAATGTCATAAGTCTAAAGTAAGAATATATTTTTAGACAAAGACCAATCATATACCATACAATCCAATCCAATCATGTACAATATAGTTCAATCAATTCATTTACAATTCGATCCCATCCAATCATATACCACTCTATTCAACCCAATCACACATCATTCTATTCAATCCATTTCAATCGTACACTATCCGATCACATATCATTTAATCTAATCCATCACACATCACCTAATCCAATCCAATCATACACAATCCAATCATATATCATCCAATCCAATCTTAAACAATCAACTCCACCATAAAGTCAAAGGACTCAACCCAATAGATATGAAAATTAAATTATGCAATGTTTTACAATTCAACCCAATCATCTACAATCACAATCCAACCAATCATACCAAGAAAAATCCATTCAATTGGGAGTTTCTCTAACCGACAACTATCACCATATGAGTGAGTGATAGTACAACAAGCCGACGTTGTTGCCACATCTGTTCATACCTTTCCAAGGTAAGAACGAATCAACAATCATAGATCCATAACCAATCAAGTCCTATCATGTCAGGACAGTAATTTAGGAAACATCCGACTTTAACGGTTCAATCCTCTCCTATGTTTGGCGACGTAGTTTATTTGTTCAAGTATGGAATATACTCTTACCTAATTCGGTGCTCGATACTTCTCCCAAAACTCAATATGCTCATATCTATCAAGTGAGTAAAATACTCAAAATACTCGTTTAGTCTGATTGGACTCTTTCAAATCAACTAATTTAGTCTCATTGGACTCTTTCAAATCAACTCATTTAGTCTCATTAGACTCTTTTCAAAACTCAATCAAATCTGGCCTCATTGGACCTTCTTTCAAATCGACTCATCTCAAATCATTAAACTCTTCTCTTTAAAATTGATACAATCTCAACTCAATCTCAAAAATCGATATTTTAAAGTAAAAATGCTCAACTCATTTATACTCAAAATACTCATGTTCAAAAATAAGAATTTAAGAGACTTTTTCAAACTCAATTTATGCTTAAACTCTTTCTAAATCAAAGATAAAAATAATCACTCTTTAAACTCAAAATAGTGTATAAATAGTTTATGCAAAAATGTTCACAAATCATTTATTTAAAACTCCTTCTCAAAAAATCATTTATTTTCAAAATGTTCATAAGACTCCAATCAAATCAAATTATGAAAATCACATATCACATAATCACATTAGACTCCAATCCACTTCATCACACAACATCCTAATCAACATAACCTATTCATTCACATCATCATCAAATATCATCATCACATCATTACCAAACATCTACTCCAAAATCCCTATTTAATTCTATGTTCAATTTATAGAGACAAAAGGACATTCTAACTCTACCAAGGTTTCGTTTCTTTTTATGCCCTTCACATTCATAACTATCCCAAAATTCTCATATAACTAAAAATCAATTTCATCAAACTCATGTAAAAGAATACCTCATTTCCCTATGAAAAATAATATTATTTTTATTATACATAAAAACCATCAATCTCATCCTCAAGACAAATTATGACCAACAAAAAAATCTCATCTTGGGTTCATGTGAATGAATACGTGAATCCATACTCTCAATAAAGTCAACTCAAGAACATCATTAACACATTTTAGTAATATTCTATAGTTTAGGAAATTTCAAGAAAACCTCCATAGAAGGTTCAAATCTTTCACAACTTCTATCCAACACATCTATGGGCATATGGAAGAACTCAATCCATATTTTAGGTTAGCCTTACATACCTTGCTTGAAGATCATCTCACTGGAAACCAAGACTTGACTTGAAGATCTTGAATCCTTGAGCTTTTGAGGGCAAATCTTGTTGGAGATGTTCGGGAGAGAAGAGAATGGAGATTAGGGCTTTTTAGAGAGAGGCACAAGACTGAAAATATGGTCCAAATCATTCAAGGCTAGGGTATATATAATTAGGGAAAAAGTTCAATTTGCCCTTCCTCAAAAAAATCTGGAAAACTGGGCAAAAACTCTCCTGGCGCTATAGTGGCGCACCGCGCCACTGCAGCGCTAAGTCAAAATAGGCTTAAAAACCCTGAAACATAATAGTGGCGCGTTGCGCCAAGGACCAAACTACTGAGGCTGTTTTCTAGCGCTATAGTGGTGCGTTGCGCCCTTGCAGCGCCAAGCGTAAATTTTCTGGGTTCTAGAAAATGGGCTTAAAAACCCTGCACACCTAATAGTGGTGCGTCGCACCAAGGACCAAACTACTGAGGATTTTTTCTAGTGCTATAGTGGCGCCGGGCACCACTGGAGCGCCAAGCCTAAATTTTCTGTAGTTAGAGTCCAGGCCTGAAATTCCTACAGTACTAGTCTATAGAAAAAGGGTTATAACGTTTGACTCCGTACTACAAAAATTGTAATCTTGATGGCGTTGGAAAGAAAACTAAAAGACCTTTAATTTGGTAGGTAGGGGGCCACTCAGTTCATTATATTCAAAGAGAGATGGTTGTTTGAAGTTGACCTTTATACTAACTCATCCGAAAACTTAATCGATTGGAATTCTTCGAAATCGACTTGGTGTTAGAGATCCCTAAACACATCTAACACACTCCAAATGCTTGGGAATTTATCCTAACTCATATATAAAATTACAAGTCCTTCAGTTTGAGTCTACACACACATGAAGAAATGTTCGAGTCTTTGCAAAAAAAATTTTCCAAGGTGTTACAAGTTGCACTATGTTATGTTTTAGTTCAAATCTTTCTCCAGCTTGCGATTTTTGAATGCCGAAGGTGACATTCGCTATGAGCGGGACTGCCATATCAGGTAATTTTCTGGCTGCCATCTCTACATGGACCTCTATAGGCACTTTGTTAGTATCACCAAGATTTACTTGTGGTATGGGATATAGAGCAACTGGTCTCTTTCTTTGCTGATGCAGAAATATTTTAGACTCAGCTAGCGGTTCTACAATGTTCCTACTTATGTCTAGTGTGCCTTTGTGAGTTCTCCTGCCAGAAATAACAGCTAAGATCAAGTTGTTAACAAAAAGAAAAATAATAACAAAATTCACAAAGAAAACTATTGCCAAATTAAATAATTCCCCCGGCAACGGTTCCAAAAACTTGTTGCATCCAAACACACACGCAAGTGTACGCGGTCTCAAAAGTAATATAGTGACCCCTTTTAAGAGCTGGATATCGAACTCACAGGAAAATTTAATTAGGCGTTAGTTAGATTTTCAATGATTCAAATTATTCATTTGTGTTTTCAAAGAGTTGAGTTCATTTATATCTACAAAATAATTATACCAAAAATAATATAAAAATCTGATTTAACGCTATTAGAGAAATTTTATCAATTTAAAGTAGAGTTCTAGGGTTGTAGCACTCATATATTTCCAGTCTAACCTCCTTTACTTTGGTATCCAATGGGTTTTTTGATTACTAATTTACAGGGTTAATTTTACAATTGTGATCTTCTGACCTCTAATTGCCTACTCTTGTTGACAACTTAGCTACATCATTGAGCGGGGATAAGCATGAACCAATCAAAATGCATTAATCATATCATCCTATTTAGCAACCAAACATGGTGTATAAATATGCGGCACGGTCATTCTATACATGAATTATTCTAGAAAATTCTTGGACAAACATGCTCCTTATATTGTAATGTTCTATCCCCTTTCCGTCTTTCAAGTTTCGAGTGGACAACAAATTTGTTCTAATGGTGATAAAGTATTACAATAATAAAAATAAGAATATAAGAGTAATCACATATAAAAACCCATTTTCAACCAAAGCAATAAGATTTAAACCTACATCTTGTGGCTAGAACCCAAGAACAAGGGGATTTAGCCACTCATTATTTATAACATAATTACATAAATCATTACTAACATAAAAACTTGAATTCCAATGAAAGAAAAGAAGAAAATATCACCAAAAGTAGTTCTTCCTTCATCTTCTTTAATGATTTCCCGACAATCTTATCTACTTTTTAACAAAGTATGTAAAGTTGCTATTTATAGCACCAAAAACACGAAATTAAAGTAGGCGCACTGAAGTTCGTGATGTGGACTTGGTGCATTTCAGTGCAATTTTTCAATTTATGTGTCGACAGAAATTAGTTCTATATTGAGTCGAATAAATTCCAAGTTTTGGAATTTAATCACTGAAGCTCAACTCCGCGACGCGGACATACTTTTTATAGTGCATTTTCTTCACATTTTTTTCCAACTTCTCCTTTGATCTCCACTTTCAATTCGATTAAGATTTGAATGTCTATTCTTTCTCAATTATCTCTGAAAGTGTCTAATCATGTTGGTTGGTTTCAACAATACACAAATATACAAAAAATATGAATTAAACTCTAGGAATTTGCTCTTAACTTGACTAATGAATTATGGGTTTTATGTGCTATTAGGCACATAAATGTACCCAAGATCAGTCATCATCCCACAGAATACATATCTTTATCACAAATCATACTTGTCATAAATCGTAGTTCATACTTGTATTGAAACATAAACTTATCATGTCAAAAGGCAATCAAACTACCAATCCAATTCATAAAACTTATTCCTAGGAATAACTCATTATCATGTGATTCACGTAATATGGGTATAGACCTTCCATCATTATGAATCTTATATCATAAGAGTATCATTAGGATCTTAATACGCCTTTTTTCATAAATCTTGCTTGATGTAAGACCTCAGAAGTCGAAAAGTTGGGACCAAGAAGAAATTCTAAATTTTTGGACTTACCTCATGTTTACGATTCACTCTACGACTCGTAGATCTTTCTACAACTCATAGATCTTCCTACAACTCATAAGAGTGAGTCGTAGAGTGAGCCTCAGAGCCTGTTCAGGATCAATCTCATGAGTAGTCCTACGACTCAACAGGATGAGTCGTTATCATGTCGATGAGTCATAAGGATGACTTATTGCAAAACTTCAGAGGCTCAATTATGTAGGTTCTGAGAACCTGTAGGACAAAAGGTGATTACAAGTCATAGACTTGAAAACTAGTTGTAGATATAACTCGTACAAAAACTTCTATCACAACCCAACCCCATAGGCTGCGACTGAGTTCGGCCTGGACCCTCATATACATACCTATCAGATGTAGTCAAACCAAACTACAAACAATATGATAACATACATAAGAACTCTAATGGGTCATGACGTCTTCATATAAATACATCTCTATCATTTGTACCCTAAGGAGTTGTCACTAATCATCTTATGAAGGGACATGCAAGCTGACAAGGATGCTATTTCATATTAATATTTATAACACATCATATAGACACAGCTGAACAAATCTTACATACAATCCACATACACATGTCTACGAACCTTTAAGAGTATCAATGATATCATATGGTAGGACAAGGCCCCTGCCGTACCCCTGAATGAACAAATATATACATAAAAAGGATTAATACCAACAATCTAAGCTTTGGTATAATGGAGCACTCCAAAATGGCTGAGTGGAAAGCCTAGTCTAGCAGATCCCCAAAATACGTGCCTATACCCGCGGGCATGAAATGCAGCCCCTCAAAGAAAGGGGGTCAGTACGATATATATACTGAGTATATAAAGCATAACATATCATAAATGAGATCACATCTGAAGTAGAGGTTTAGGAGGCAAGTATGATACTCAAGAAATCACTGTACCTGTGCCTTATGAAATAAAATCATGCATGATAATATCATATATCATATCTGGCCCATTATGGACTCGGTGAATCTTTCATATACATGTATCATCTTTAGCCCATCATAGGTCCCGACACCATTATCACATCATCATGTCATCATATATATATATATATATATATATCATACTCGACCCTCTAGTGAGGGACTCGGTGAACAATGCAGTAAAACTGAGCATGATAACATACCCAACTCGGGACTTAGTGAAAGATGTATTAATAGTATGCACGAGCAGAGTAGTGAGTAACCATATGCAAATTAAATCATCATCTGAGACTCATTAGAGTAATCAAGTAAACCATCACTTGAAGATTAGGGTAGTAATCATCTCAAGTACCCTCTAACTGTCATCAGGGGTCATATCAAATGGAGCCTCATGAATCATAAACATGTATCAAGATAATACTAAACAACTTATGGAATCAGAGATATTTGTCATCGTAGAGTCCTTAGAAATAGAAGATTATACATTCAATTACTATTCAACATATAGAAGGCTCGAGGGCAATAGCTCAACTACTTTAAGAGTTTTAACATCCAGAAGTGAATAAGAGTCATGAATTATACTCGGAGCTTATGAATGGAATTATCTCCAAAGCTCATATCATATACCACTTTTATCTAAGACATGCCAAAAGAAAAGAAGGGATAGACTTTACATACTTTTTATAGATCAACCGCAACCAATCTTTGCCTCGTTACCTCTTTAACCTATTTAACATGAAAATAATACTATTATGAATAACCTTCGACTTTTCATCTTCTAAATCTACAACCAATTACCCATAGGAATCATTTTCTCGTTCACACTTCTCGACTAGTATATTGATTAGTTAAGAAGTTAATGGAAATCGGGCAACATTTCCTCTATAACTTTCCCTATCCAAACTTCCAATTAACCTCCGATTAGTACAACCACACCAACAACAACATCCACCATCCATATACAATAAAATTACTTCAATATTATTCAATACAAGTTCCAAAAACCCACCCAAAACCACGACATCAAAATATGGTTTTTGATCTTTATTTAGTAAATTCACAACCACATGGAAATAAGTATAACGTGGCTGCGAACATCAACACTTATACTCATTTATAACCAGATTTCCATCCCTTCAACATATACAAATTACCTTCAAATACAATACCATAGTAATGACAACACTAACCAAACTTTAATCCAACTAGAATAACTTCAATTCTGTCCATTTACAACATCAACAATAACCATGTAATCTTCTTACCTCCAACTCCACTTAGTTATGGGGTTTTATCTCTTTCAAGTTCATTTAATTCATTCATCCTTATATAATAGAAACAACTACGATGTAAGTTAAAATTGATTCATCCTTTTTACTTCAAAACAACCCCTATACGGTTTTCAACACCCTCAACCATAAAGTGTATAATTGCATATTACCAGTCCATATTTACACATCCACAATATATTTAAATCCTTACTAAAATGTGTGAAAAAGGGATCAAACCTCACCTTAACAAATGAGCTTCCTAAACTTGCTGAAAGTTATAGGTTCATGTTGAACCTCCTTGCTGCCCCAATGATTGATTTACGTTATTAATCACCTTCAGTTGATTGTAAAATACCTTAGAGAATTAATTTACGGAGCAAGACTTGAAGTCTCTCCTTGCATCAGCCATGGTCGAAATTTGCCATGACTTGAGCTTTCTTTCTTTCTCTCTAGGTTCTTGAAGTTAAAGATGAGAAAATGAGGTTCTTAGTCACTAATTCATCCTATATACACCACCTTTAAAAGTGACATGTGTCAGCTCCTAAGGGTGACATGTGTCCAGCCTCTACACGTGTCCAGCCCCAAGGGTGACATGTGTCCATCTCCTATAGGTCCACCTCATCCATGCACCAACTAGCTGCTGCCACATATATTAGGAGGGTCCACGTTTTTTAGTAGGTGCATCACCTACTTACTCTTTTGTAGGTTCGTAATCTCGTCTTACTTTAAGAACCTATGTGATCCTTGCTACTTAAGCTCGAAATGTACTCAAGTAGCTTAATTATATAAGACATCCAAATTGGTAGCTTACGCAAGTAGGTCGATTACCATGACTCACTACTTGGCCTCCAACTCCTTTCAAATTCTTCCAAACCTCTTTCCCACGATCACTACTTACATAGAACTAGTCTATGCAAAATATGGATTACATCCTCCCTTCCTTAGAGTTATTTGATAACATCATGAATAATATGGATCACATGGTAACTTTAGAGAATCTAAATAAATGTTCCCATGTACCAAGAGTGCGGGGCATAACAACTTCAGAGACTCGAATTCAGGAGTTTTCTTCTAACTTGCAGGACGAGTCATCTTGATGACTCTCACAACTCCTACAACTCGTAGAGTCAATCCATAAGAGTCAAATTCAAGTTTTAATGAAGGGTAATTCTATCTTTCCCAAAGTTCAGTTCAATGAACCTAGACACTTTTATGGCAAAATTCAAAGTCTATATATATTCAACTCTTCAAAATTCCCTCAATACAAACTTATTCTTCAAATTCCCCTAAGGCAAGACTAATCAAATTCTCTCAAGATGTCCTTCAAATTCCAATCTAGGGGTTCAATTTCATCGAGGTTCTTTTTCAATTCATAGTTCAAATTCATTCAATGTATGTAGGGATTGATCCATGGGTGGAGTCCCAAGGTTTTCATTCAAAATAAAATGAATTTAAATTGGGTTTGTAACCCTAATTTAGATCGCATGGTCTTATTGTCCATTATGGTTCTATCCCACATATGTATTTTCTCTTATGATCTTCCATGATTTCAAATGTGCTTTTAAAATTCTTTGATCACTATAGTTTTCTCATGGCTTTACTTAACCCTTTTATCATGTAAGTGATTTAATCATTGTATCCTATAATTTATATGACATGTCATATTCTCATACTTAGTATATTCAAAAGTACTAATGCATATTGTTTCCCACATCGTCTCATAATATAGGGGTTGAGGATCATATTCTTCCATATGGCTATTTGAGCTTTCTTATCGACGGAGCTGTGGTGAGTCCTCATCTATCGAGAGCTAGTTATGAGTAGTTGTTTCTCAGTTCAAAGGAATTTGTTATTTTTCATATTATTGAGGGTGAGAAAAGGACATGTCTTAGCCCCCGCCCGTCTTCATTAGTAGAGGTACTAGTTGGAAAATGTTGTAGATTCTATGTCGTCAAACTACTTTCATCTATTATGATTCATGATTAGACTTTTTCTATGAGATTTCCACATTTTACTTTACCTTTTGTACGTTTAATGATATGTCAAATGGCTTGGTTAGAGCCCTTTGGGGTTTTGACCATCATGTTATGACTAGACCCTAGGTAGAAAAATTTGGTATCAGACCACAAGGTTTAAGATGTCCTTGGGTGTCCAACATCCCACATCAAGTAAAGTATTATTCATGGCTGTGATGCAAGCCACATCTATGAAAAGGAGGCTATAAGGCATTTTAAAATTTCTCACTTCTTTCATGATCTATGTCATGTGATAGAGTATGTCCTAAGACTTCCTTTTACTAATAATTGTCCTTTGCGATTTTTAGAAAAATGCCTCCAAGGAGACACCCTTTGTTGAGGAGGATTAATGATAACAAAGCCTAAGTTCCTCCGGTTCCTCAAGTCAATGGTCCTTTACCCAACCATATGACTAATACAGAGTTTCAGACTACTTTCACCATGCTAGCCCAAGTAGTGGCCAACCAAGGGGCTGTGCTTCCTCCTAATGCTCTTATTCCAGTCTCTAGAGTGAGGACTTTGCAAGAATGAACCCTCCAAAGTTCCATGGTTCAAAAGTGGATAAGGACCCCCAAGAATTCATTGATCAGGTGTATAAAATAATGAGTATCATGAGGATAACTTTGGAGGAGAAAGCGGAGTTGGTGCCCTACCAACTCAAAAGTGTTTCTCAAGTATGGTACACTCAATGGAAGTTGGAAAGAGTTGATAAAGGTCCTATTATGTGGGAAGTCTTCAAGTTTGTTTTCCTTGATCGCTTTTTCCCTCTTGAGCTAAGAGAGGCCAATGTGTTAGAGTTTATTAACCTTCGACAAGGCAACATGGTAATGGGGGACTATGCCATAAAGTTTACTAAGCTATCCAAGTATACTCCTTCATTGGTTGCCGATCCATATACCTGAATGAGTTAATTTATATCGGGGATGTCCGACTTGGTTTCTAAAAAATGCCGTACCTACATGCTTGTTAAAGAGATGGACATATCTCAGCTCATAACTTTTACCAAATAAATTGAGGGAGAGAAAATCAAAGAGATGAGAATGAGGGATTCTAAGAGGGCCTAGTATGAAGGTAAGTTCTCTAATGCTAGGACTGGTGATGGTGGTAGTGTCAATTATCAACAAGGCCAAGGTTTGGGGAAGATATTTATTAAGAATAGGGTGACATACCCTAAGATTCAAGGAGGAGGAGGTGTGAATGCTAGTAGCCCTTCTTTTTCCAAGTATGCAAAGTGTGGAAAGAATCATGGAGGGAGATTCTTGATGGGAATGGATGCTTTCTATGGATGTGGAAAGATGGACCATAAGCAATCCGAGTGTCCTCATGTTGTCAACAAAGGTGGAGAAGGTCATCCTCAAGGAGGCCAAGTGCAACAAGGCGCCCAAGCTCAACCTAAGGGTGACCAACACAAAAAAACCAATTCTTTGCCCTTCATGCTAGGCAAGATATGGATGAGACTCCCGATGTGGTCACGGATATATTACGGGTCTTTAAATTTGATGTTTATGCATTGCTTGATTCGGGTGCCAACTTGTCTTTTGTTACTCCTTACTTTACTATGTGATTTGATTTGTGTCCCAAGGTGTTGTTAGAACCTTTTTTGGTGTATACTCCTATTAGAGATTCGGTGTTAGCCAAGAGCGTTTATAGAAGTTTTCCCATGTCGGTCTTGCATAAAATTAGCCTTTATGATCTTGTTGAACTAGATATGATTGATTTTGACATTATTTTTGGTATGGATTAGTTACATGCCTCTTATGCATCTATTGGTTGTAGAACCTGTAAAGTCAAGTTTCAATTTCCCAATGATCCTACTCGTGAATGGAAGGGTAATGATTCAGTGGTTAAGGGTCGATTCATCTTATGTCTTAAGGCCTAGAAAATGATGTAGTGATGTTGATTTTGAAACTTCTACTCTTGAGTCTGTCCCTATAGTTAATGAGTTTTTCGATGTGTTTCCCAATGACTTGACCGGTGTTCCTCCCAAAAGGGAAATTGACTTTGGCATAGATCTCCTTCCCGATACTCAACTTATTTCTATTCCTCCTTACCGTATGGCTCCGACGGGAATTAAGGAGTTGAAAGAGCAATTGAAGGGTTTATTGGATAAGGGTTTTATAAGGCCAAGTATATCACCATGGGGTGCTCCCATATTATAAGTTAGGAAAAAGGATCGGTTGCTCCGAATGTGTATAGATTATCGGCAATTAAATAAGGTCATTGTAAAGAAAAAGTATCCAATTCCAAGGATAAATGATTTGTTTAACCTATTACAAGGGGAACGTTACTTCTCAAAGATTTATCTTTGTTCCAGGTATGGTGTTTATTGATGACATTTTAATTTACTCTAGGAATGAGGAAGATTATATGGGTCACTTGGAATTATGTTGCAAATGTTGAGAGACAAACAACTATTTTCTATGTTTAGTAAGTGTGAATTTTGGCTAAGGGAAGTTGTATTTCTTGGTCATGTCGTGTCCGGTGATTGGATTAAAGTTGATCAAAAGAAAATGAAGGTGGTAAAGAATTGTCCTAGGCCATTGTGTCCTTTATATATTAGAAGCCTTTTGGGATTGGATGGATACTATAAAAGGTTTGTTGAAGGGTTTTC
This sequence comes from Solanum dulcamara, assembly GCF_947179165.1. Lineage (NCBI taxonomy): Eukaryota > Viridiplantae > Streptophyta > Magnoliopsida > Solanales > Solanaceae > Solanum > Solanum dulcamara. Next base: position 26,570,155 of record NC_077241.1, read on the forward strand.
ATCTATTGCTTCGCCTTTGACAAAGTTTACCTAAAAGAAAGTGAAGTTCCAATGGTCGGATGAATGTGAGAAAAGTTTCTAAATATTGAAGGATCGTCTTACGTCGGCTCCTATTTTGACATTTCCCATAGGTGTGAATGGGTTTGTTGTTTATTGTGATACCTCATGTGTTGGTTTGAGTTATCTTCTGATGCAACATGGTAAGGTTATAACATATGCCACTAGGCAACTTAAAGTGCATGAAAGAAACTACCCAACCCATGATATTGAACTTGCAGCGGTTGTGTTTGCTTTGAAAATTTGGCGTTATTATCTTTATGGGTTATATGTTGATGTGTTCCCACAAAATCTTGTAATATATGTTTTGTTATACCCCATACTTTTGTACCTTGAAATGCCTTTTAAGCTTCTTAAGTTTCTTGAAAGGTTCCTAAGTTTTTGGAAGGATTCTTAAGTTTCTTAAAGCTTCTTAAAAGTTACCATGTGAGCCGGATAATTTATAACGCTATCAAACAACTCTAAGGAAGGGAGAATGTGACTCCCTATAGTAGGAAAGATTGTAAATACGGTTATAAGAATCCATAAGGAGTTGGATGCCAAGTAATGAGTCATAAGACTCGACTTACTTACGTAAGCTACCAACTTGGAAATCTTACATACTTAAGCTACTTGAGTACATACCAGACTTACTTAGCAAGGATTACATAGGTTCATAAAATAAGACGAGATTACAAACCCATGAGGGGGAAAAGAAGGTGACATGTGGAAGCATAAGAGAGTGAAATATGGAAGCAGATGAAAGTGCCACATAGAAGCAGCTGGAGCAAGGAGTGGACCCCACATTCCACATGGTAGCTCATGGTTGGTGAAAGCGGTGTGCTGGCCCAATGAGGGCTTGACATGTGTCACCACTTAGGGGTTGACATGTGTCACCTCCTAAGGTGGCCTATATATATATATGTTGGATGACTCATTCTTATCAAAAATTCATCCTTATCTCCAACAAATTCAAGAAAATTCTAGAGAAAGAAAGAATAGAAGAAACCCTAAAGCTAGAGAGAAACTAGTGGCAGCTAAGGGGAGAAAAAGGTAAGTTTTCTAATTTTATTCCATAAATTAATTATCTAGGGTATACCATGATTGTATTAAGGTGTTATTAATTTAAATTTATGATATGGGGCAGCACCAAAAGCAGCCACAAAGTTGTAGTCGAGCTAAAATAACTTCCGAGGCGAGTTTCGATGGGTTGTGGGTGAGGTAAGGTTTTCGTTTCAAATTGGAGTTTATGATATAGTTATGAGGTATATTAAATGTCTTAAATAAGGTTGGAAATGGAAAAAATTGTATAAGGATGCTTGACGTTACAAATAAATTAAATTGAAGTTGTTATAGTCAAATCAAAGTCGAGTAGTATGTTGTGATTGTGGTGCTGCGGTTGAAGCTGGTTGGGTGGCATGTTGCAGGGCTGGAAAGTGTTATAAAAGGGGTGTGGGTACTTCTGGTTGCATCCACATGACCTTTTGTTTCGTATTGTTAAAGGTTTTACAAAATAAATGTTAAAAACTCTATTTTGGTATCGTAGTTTTGAGCTAGTTGTTTAGGGTTGTATTGAGTAATGTTGAAGTGATTGGATTTTATATATAGATGCTGGTTGTTGTTGGTAATATGGCTACTAAGATTAGCAGTTGGATAGGGCAAGTTATAGGGGAGATGCTGCCCGATTTCTGGTAACTTCGGCACTAGTAATAAACTAGTTGAGGGAAGTGGATAAGGAAATGATTCCTACAGATACTTGGTTGTGGAGTTGGAAATTGGAAAGCGAAAGGTTATTAAACTTAGTATTACATTCATGTTAAATAGGTTCAAGAGACGATGAGGTGAACGTGTCTAAGAGTAATCCGTAAGAGGTATGTGAAGCCCTTTCTTTCTCTTGGCATGTCTTTGGCATAAGTATGTAAAAATACCCTTCTTTCCTTTTGACATGTATCGACATAAGTATATGATGATACATGTATCTGATGACTCCATGAGGGATGATTGATATGACTATCGTCCGGATTTTCAAATGACAATTTGTCTTTATTACTTCATTGAGTCTTTGATAATGTTTTAAATTGCATATGGTTATTCACTACTCTACTCGTGCATGCTGTAACCCCTGTATCAACGAGTCCCATAAAGGACCGGGTATGATATAAGATGATATAAGTATTTATCGGGTCCCATAAAGTCCCAGGTATGATTGGGTCCCATAAAGGCCCGGGTATGACCGGGTCCCATAAAGGCCCGGGTACGATCGAGCCCCATAAAGGCCCGGGTACGACTGAGTCCCATAAAGGGCTGGGTACGATTGAGTCTTATAAAGGGCTGGGTATGATATATGATGGTATGATTATTGTTATAGTATGATTATTTACCGAGTCCCACAATGGGCCGGGTACAAAATATGACACTGAGATACATGAATTCATTTGATAAGATGCATGTACAGTGATTTATAAATTATTATATTTGTTCCCTGCATCCCTGTGTCGCCTGTACTCTCTTGCAGTAGTTTATGCTTTACATACTCAGTACACATACCGTACTGACCCTCTTTCTTCGGGGGATGCATTTCATGCCCACAAGTACAGATGCACAGTTTGAAGACCCACCAGCTTAGGACTCCTATCAACAAGTTTGGGAGAGATCCATTATATCAGAGCTTAGCTATAGTACTGGTCCCTTGATATATATATTTGTTTCATTTATTCAGGGGTATGACGGGGGCCCTGTCCCGCCACATGTGATCATTGTACTCTTAGAGGTCTATGGATGTGTATGTGGTTTGTATATGTATGTGTGTACAGTTGTTTCGATATATTACGATGGCCTTGTCAGCTTATATGTTATCGTGCCTGTTGATTCCTTATGGCACAAATATGAGACAGGGTTACTTACAGTTAGCAGGGGAATATGCGAGTGTTCAGTTTGGGCACCCGTCACGGCTACAGGGTTGGGTCATGACATGTTTAGCCAAAGGGACTTGAACCTTAGGAAAATGAGGTGGCTTGAACTCTTAAAGGACTATGAAATGAGTGTGTTGTACCATCCGAGTAAGGAAAATGTTGTAGCCAATGCTCTTAGTTGGTTGTCCATGGATAGTGTAGCACATGTGATGTGTTATATTCCATACTTTTTTATATAGGAACATTTTTAAGCTTCTCTAAAGCTACCATGTGATCCATGTTATCCATGAAGTTATCAAATGATCCTAAGGAAGGGATGATGTAACGCCCCATATCTTGCATAGACTAGTTCTATGTGAAGTAGTGATGGTTTGAAATATGTTTGGAAGGATTTGAAAGGGGTTTGAGGCCAAATAATTTGTCATAGTAATCGACCTACTTGCTTAAGCTACTGGTTTGGATGTCTTAAATAATTAAGCTTCTTGAGTACATGTTTAACTTAAGTAGCAAGGATCACACATGTTCTTAAGGTAAGACTAATTGCTAACCTCCTAAAAAGAACAAGTAGGTGATGCACCTGCTTAGAATGTGTGGACTGTATTTAAATAAAAAAAGGCAAGTAGGTGCTTCAACTACTTACAAACTTGTGGTAGGAAATACGGAGGTAATGCACCTACTTTCTTAAAGTAATGGACAAGATTATTCTGGGATGCGAGATAGAGTTTTTTATTTTTGATTTTAATTAATACACGAATTGGTCATAGATTTTATTTGGTCTAGATTATTAAGTAGGGATTAGGGATTAATTGATATTAGTTAAGTTAATTAGACCCTTGAGTAGGCCCCACAAAAATGTGGCAAAGTCTGTTTGGCCCTTGGATGTTAATGGGACACATGTCAAGGGCTGGACATGTGTCACCCTTATGTGCTGCATTAAAGGGCAAACTAATGACTAATAACCTCATTTTATCTTTTCCACAACATTAAACCATAGAGATACAGAAAGAAATGCTCACGGCTAGGGCTGAGCCAAATCAAGTTCACCAATCTTGATTTAAATTAATTTTCCATGGTGTTTTAAATCAAAAGAAGGTATATGGTAATGTGAATTGGTCCTTGAGGGAAGTAAGGGTGGTTATATGGCGGGACAGGGCCCCAGCTGTACCCCTAAATAAATGAATATATATATTAACAGATCAATACCAATAGTTTAGGCTCTAATAAAAGGGAGCACTTCCAAAATCGCTGAGTGGAAATCTTAAGCTAGCGGATCTCCAAAATGCGTGTCTTTACTTGCAGACATGAAATGCAGCCCCCCGAAAAGAGGGGGTCAGTACGATATATGTATTGAGTATATAAAGAATAAAACATCATAAGGAGATTACAATTGAAATAGGAATGTAGAAGACAAGTATAACAATTAACAAATCATTGTACCTGCATCTTATGATATTAAGTCATGTATATCATCATCACATACTGTACCTGACCCATTATGGGACTCGGTGTTACAAATGTATCATTATATCATCATATGCATATATATACCATACCCGTCCCTCTAGTAAGAGGCTCAATGAATAGAGTAGTGTACACTTATATCATACCCGACCCATTATGGGACTTGGTGCCATCATCACATCATTATGTAATCATATCATATCATCGTATACATATATCATACCCGGCCCTGGACTCGGTGAAGAGGTAGTAAAGCTGTGCACGATAATATACCCAACCCATTATGGGACTCGATGAATGATGTATTAACAGTATGCACGAGAAGAGTAGTGAGTAACTATATGCAAATTAAATCATCATTTGAGACTCAATAAAATAGTCAAGTAGACCATCACTTGAAGATCAGGGTAGTAATCATCTCAAGTACCCTCTAAATGTCATTAGGGATCATATCAAATGGAACCTTAGGAATTATAGCCATGTATCAAGACAATGCTAAACAACTTATGGAATCAGACACATTTGTCATCGAAGAGTCCTTAGGAATAGGAGCTGATACACCTAATTAATATTCAACATATAGAAGGGTCGAGGGTAGTAGCTCAACTACTTTAAGAGTTTTCATATTTAGACGTGAATAAGAATCACAGCTCATACTTGGAGCTTATTGTCACAACCCAACTCCATAGGCCGTGACTGGTACCCGAGTTAGGCACCCATACTTACCCTTAGCCCCACTTAGCATGTTAGCAGAATAGATAAAAGTAGGAGTTAAAAAGGGGTCGCTAGGGAGGCATGAGAACATATATGGCATAAGAGGGCCGTTAAGGACATCACGGAACACAAAGACCAAAACATATATACATAACCCACATTACAAGTCTACAGACCTCTACAAAACGATAGCCTAGTCATATGAAGGGAAAGGGGCCCTTCGTACCCTTAACCAACATGTACAAATATACAACAAAAAAGTTAGTACCAAAATAAGGCTTCGGACAAAGGAGAATTGCCAACCAACAGGGTGGATATCCTAGGCGAGCGTATCAGCAAACCTGCGGGCATATAATACAGCCCCCCGAAGAAAGCGGGTCAGTACGGATAATATATTGACTATATAAAGCATGGACTGTAATAAGTAAATCCATTACCAAAACAGAAGGTGCAAAAATGAGCAAAATATCCAGAATACCAAAATGCTTTTCATAACCACAGATAATGTATGTAGAAAATATATGCCATATCCAACCCCATTATGGGACTCGGTGAACAAATCATGGTCGCCTCCCCGTCACTAGCACCACAGTATATCATAACTCCAGGGTAGGGAATATCTCCATAATAAATCATATCATATCAGATGGTCATATCATATCATATCATATGTTACATGGCACATTATAACTCCATAAATCCCATGTACAGGTCGTACTTCCCCCTCACGTCGGGGCACGACAAACAATGCAGAGAAGTACGCATGATAACAAATCCTGGCCCGGGCTTAGTGAAAGAAGTATTGAGGCATCCATGAGTGGAGTAGTGAGAAACTAAATTCAATATAAAATATAAAATATTTCCAGAGATTCGATAGCGTAACTCCGATGCCAAGTCATATAAGAGAAATTGAGCGATAATCATAGTGCATGTCTATCATATGTCACAATGGTCTATGTCAAAATAGTCTTTCTAAAATCGTTTCCGTATTTCAAAATATATTATGGGGATCAATAGAATAATTAAAATAAGCTATCGTTCAAAATCAAGACAAGAGTCATATCAAGTACCTTTTGAAAGTCACTATGGATTACATCAAAATGGAACTTCTGGAATTATATACTCGTATCAAAGCATAGTAAAATGTCTTTTGGAAATCAAAAAATTGGCCATCCTAGTGGCTCTAGGAATAAGAACTTCCTTGGAACCATAAAAAAATTCATATATTTGTTTTCATAATGACCATGCCAAACGAAAGATTAAGCTTTACATATTTATGCCAAAAATATGCCAAAAGAAGGAAACGTTAGCTTTACATACCTCTTTTGGATTACTCTTAATACGCTCGCCTCATCGTCTCTTGAACCTATTTAACATGAACGTAATTCTAAAGTTAGTGACCTACGACTTTTCATATTGTAATCCTACCACCAATTACCCATAGGAACCAATCCCTTATCCATTTTCTTAGACTAGTTCATTACTAGTTCCGAAGTTAGCAGAAATCGGGCAGTATCTCCCCTATAACTTGCCCTATCCAAACTTCTGTTTAACCTCCAAACCTTAGCATCCAACCAACAAAAACAATCATAAGCATATATACAAGTAAACCACTTCAACATAACACAACACACACTCCAAACAACTCGCTTAAAACTACGATACCAAAATAGGATTTTTAATCTCTATTTTGTAAAACCTTCACCACACAAAATGGGGTGTCATGTGGATGCAACCAGCAGAATTTATACCCATGTTTCGACATGTTTCCAGCCCTTCAACACTACAAAACAATTCCTAATATGACACTACAATAACAATGACACTAGTTACATTTTAAGCCACTAGAATACGTCAAAACAGTCCCTACACGACCTACAACTTCCTTTGGCTGTGACGTCCATATTTTCACGTCTCCAACTCATGTTTACACTCCCATAACATTCTTAAACCTTTACCAAAGCGTGGGAGAAGTGAACCAAGCTATACCTTGCTAGAACTCACTAAAACTTGCCACGAAAGTTCTCATAACATGCTGAAAATTGATGGGCTATTCGCGTCCCTTCTTCTTTGCCCCAAATAGAAATTTTATTCTATTAAACACCTTCATGTAGCCATGGGATACCTTAAATAATTATTCAAGTAATAAAAGTCAGAGCCTTACCTCAAATTGGCCAAATCTGTGGCTGCCTTCTCTCCTTTCTCACATTTTTTTCTTCTTCTTTGTTGCTAATTTTTGGATGAAAATAACTTAATAATTATCACAACATGTATAAATATGTGTCCTTAAGAGGGTAAACATGGAATCCCCTAGGGGTGACACATTGCAGCCCTAGGGCACCACCTCATCCATGCATCCACTCATATGCTGCCACATGGTAGGGTGGGGTCCACCCCAAGTAGGTGCGTCACCTACTTGGTCTAAGTAGGTGCATCACCTACTTGCTTCCAAGTAGGTGCTATGTCTCCTTCTGCCTCTTCCGTGGGTTCATAATCTCATCTTACTTTAAGAACCTATGTAATCCTTGCTATGTAAGCTCGACACGCCCTCAAGTCGCTTAGTTATGTAAGACGTCCAAGTCGGTAGCTTACGCAAGTAATTCGAGTCCACGACTCATTACTTGGCCTCCAAATCCTTCCGAATTCTTATAACTCTATTTCCAACCTTCCCTACTATGGGGAATCACATCCTTCCTTCCTTAGAGTTATTTGGTTACGTTATAAATACTCTGGGTCGCGTGGAAACTTTTAAGAAGCTTAAGAAAGCATTCTAAAGTACTAAAGTATGGGGCATAACACTTATGAATGAAACTACCCCCAAAGCTCATATCATTTATCACCTACGTCTAAGACATGCCAAAAGAAAAGAAGGAATAGACATTATATACCTTTTACGGATCAACCATAACCAAGCTTGCTTCGTCACCCTTTGAACCTATTTAACACGAAAGTAATACTAATATTAATAACCGTCGACTTTTTAGCACCTAAATCTACATTCAAGTATCCATAGGAATCATTTCCTCATTCGCCTTTCTCGACTAGTCTACTAGTTTGTTCGAAGTTAACAGAAATCAGACAGCATCTCCCCTATAACTCACCCTATCCAAACTTCCAATTATCCTCTGATTAGCACAGACATACCAACAACAACAACTACCATTCATATACAAAAAACCTACTTCAATGTTATTCAAAACGAGTTCCAAACAGTCCACCTAAAACTACGACATCAAAATACGGTTTTTGATCTTTATTTCATAAAATTACAATCACACAGAAAGGAGTATAACATGGATGCAACCAGAAGCACGTGTACTCATCCATAGATATGTTTTCATCCCCTAAACATACACGAGTACTGTTACACCCCGTACTTTGGTACCTTAGAACGCTTCTTAAGCTTTTTAAGTTTCTGGGAAGGCTGCTAAGTTTCTTAAAAGGTATCATGCACGGATACACTACGACACTATCAAACGACTCTAAGGGAGGGAGAATGTGATACGTCATAGTAGAGAAGGTTGGAGATAGAGTCATAAGAATCCGGAAGGAATTGGAGCCCAAGTAACGAGTCGTAGGACTCGATTTACCTACGTAAGTTATTAATGTAAAAGTCTTATATACTTGAGCTACTGGAGGACATACCAAGCCTATGTAGCACGGATTACACAGGCTCTTAAAATAAAGTGAGATGACAAACCTACGAAAGGGAGCAAAAACTAGTTTCCGAACTTATGAAAGCAAAGCAAGCAGGTGACAAGCAAGCAGGTGACAAGCAGGCAGATGACAAGCAAGTAGGTGACACACCTAGGTGGGACCCACACTACCATATGGCAGCATGTGACTGGCCGAATAAGTTGAGGTGGCACCCTAGAAGGCTGCCACGTGTCACCCTAGGGGGCTGCCACGTGGCACCTTCTAAAGAGGTGTATATATATGTATTATGTGACTTAAATTGTTCATTATCCAAAAATCAGCCAAGGAAGTTGAGAGAAAACGTGAGAGAAAGAGAGAAAGCTAGGCAGCCACGGATTGAAGAACCCATTTTTAAAGGGGACTGCTGTTACTAATACTAGCATAACTCCTTGTGTAAATCTTCGTTTCGAGTGATTCAAGATGTTTTGGAAAGGTATTTCATAAGTATATAAATTTCATTGAGGACAAAAAAATCCTGTTTCCATCAATTACCCCTTCGAAACTAAGCGACAATACGAGACAGTAAGCTGCCCAGAATTCACGTTTTGACAACTTTGGCGAGTTTTGGCCAATTTCGGGTAAGGTAAGGTTTCTCCTTTCAATTTGGAGTTTATGGTGTTTTTAAGAAGGGTATTATATGTCGTGTAAGTTGCTGGAAATGTAAAAACACGATAGAAATGCTTGACATTGAAGACAATGTAAAATTAAAGTCGTCATAGTGGAATTGTAATCTAAATGAGGCATTATGTGTGTGGAGGTTGCTTCTGGTTGTGTGGTGCGTGTTTCAGGGTCTAAATATGTTCTAAATAAGGTGGGGTAGCTGCTGGTTGCAGCCACACGACCCCCCCCCCCACTTTGTACAGTTAAAGATTTTGCAAAATGGAAACTAGAAACCCTATTTTGATATCGTATTTTTGGGCGAGTCGTTTGGAGTTTATGTTGTATATTGTTGATGTGAATTACGTAAAAATATGTTGCAGGTTGTTGTTGTTGGTTGGCTGTAGTGGTTAGGGATCTAATTGGAAATTTGGATAGGGCACGTTATAGGGGAGGTGCTGCCCAATTTTCGTTAACGCATTAACTAATTAAAGAATTAGTCGAGGAAACAAACAAGGAAATAGATTCCATGAATACTAAGGTGCAACCTAAGATGCTGGAAAGCTAAGAGTAATTGATATTCGTATTACTTTCATGTTGAATAGGTTCAGAGGACGATGAGATGAACGGGATAAAGAGTAACTCACAAGAGGTATGTAAAGCTTTCTCTTGGAATGTTTTGGTATAAGTTCGTACAACTATCTTTCTTTCCCTTGGCAAGTTTTATCCTGAAGTGAATTGTGTGTGGAATGTGGGGATAGTTCCATTCCTAGGACTCCAATTATGCCTCATAACCCCTATCCACTGTTCAGTATTAGAGTTCCTGTAAGGATTTAGTATTGCCTAGTAGGGCTTCTACGTGTTAAACAATAGTGTATGGAAAGTTATCTCTCATTTCCATTGCTATGTATTTGGTACGAAAATGAAATTATGATGCCATAGTGGTTCACCGAGCCCCATGACGGGCCGGGTATGGGATATGTATATGAAGATCACCTGAAGGAAAGTACAGACTATATAGAACTTATTTTCTTTCTTCTTTGGGCATGTCTTTATCTTAGTTGTAAGTTGAATATGACATGAGCTCCGAACATGGTTCATGATTCATAATTCGTGTTCACAGTTGAATGTTAAGACTCTTAAAGTAGTTAAGCTTCCATTCCTCAAGTATTCTATATACTGGGAAGTAGTATATGTAAAGTTATTCTTCCTCTCCTTTGGCACGACTTAGATGTAAGTGTTGTGTATATGAAGTTTGAAGTTATTCCACTCTTAAAACTCTGAAGGTGAGTTAAGACTCTTGTTCACTTCCTACTAGTTAGAACTCCTGTAACAAGCTGAGTCACTACTTTTCAAGTCTTCCATGTGATAGGAAGTGGTGCATGTAAAGCTTGTCTGTTCCTGCTTCGAGAAAGACTAGACTAAAGGTTCTATAGGACATGGATTTGGATATAGCCCCATTTATAGATTTTGGATGTAACTCATGACTTGTACCCACTTTTGAATGATAAGGGCCTTGAAGTAGTTGAACTACGACCCTTGAGCCTCCTATAGGTTGAATAGTGTTGGGATGTATAAGCTCCTATACCTAAGGGCTCTTGAACATGCTTTATGATGATATCTAAGGGATGTTCGATATGTTACAGAGCTTTGCTTGTACGTATATGCATTATGATATATATATGGATCGGGCCGGACGTACCTCGACATATTTTGCTATGTAAGGATCGGGTCATACGTTCCACGACAGATTATGCATTATACGGATCGGGTCATCGTATCTCGGCATTATTATGCATTATACGGATCGGGCCGTCGTACCTCGGCATTATTATGCATTATACGGATCATGCCGTCGTACCTCGGCAATGTTACATGAAATACGGATCGGGCCATCATTCCTCGGCATTATCATTATTGTATTATATGTGGATCGGGCCATCGTACCTCGGTATTATTATGACATAATATATGGATCGGGCCATCGTTCCTCGGCAGGTACTTTCTATATACATGGATCGGGTTGTATGTTCCACAGCACTAATAATACACATGTGCTTATGATAACAGGATTATATAATTATTACACCAAGTCCCTGAATGGGCCGAGTACGGTACGTGATAATAGTGTGTATGACTTCATTTTATAAGATGCAGGTACAGTGAATTGTTAATTGTTATACTTGTTTCCTGCATCCCTTCTTTGGCTATTATCTCAGTTATGGTATATGATGCTTACATACTCAGTACGTGTATCGTATTGACCCCCCTTTCTTTGGAAGGCTGCATTTCATGCTCACAGGTACAGATGTTCAGTTCAGAGATCCGCCAACTCCAGATTTCTGTTCACCTATGATTGGAGGTGCTCCACTATTCCGGAGCCTAGTTTTTTTTGTACTTGTCCTCCGATGTATATATGTATTTTTTATTCAGGGGTACAGCGGGGCCCTTGTCCCGCCATATGTTATCATTACTATTCTTAGAGGTCTGCAGATATATGTATGTGTGGGTTGTTCATGAGTTTATTTTGGTTGTGCCTATATGGCACGCTGTAAATGTTTTTACGTTATGGCAGCCTTGTCGGCTTGCATCCTCTTTCATGATACTATGCGAATGAAGGAGGCTACATGAACATGAAAAAGTTTTGACCCATTGGGGTTTTTGGGGGTTTTATCACATCACCCATAGTTCAATTTGGTTATATTTGAAAGTTACATATACGGGGGTCCAGGTCGGACCCCAGTCATGGCCCACGGGGTTGGGTCATGACAAGTACCTTCAAATACAATACTAACGACAATAATAACTAAACTTTAATCCAATTAGAACGACTTTAATTCTGTCCGTTTACAACGTCAACCATAGTTATGAAATTTTCTTATCTTCAACCATATTTAATATAAGTACTCTTTCCATTACAACACCATTAACTCCAATTTGAAAGGAAGAAACCCTACCTTAGCAACTTGGCTCCGCAACTCGACTGAAAGTTGATAGATTTCTCGTTGGACTTTCTTGTTGTCCCAATAATTAATTTATGTTGTTAAACACCTTTATTTAACCAAAGAATACCTTAGATATTTAATTTAAGGAGAAAAAGTCGAGGGCTTACCTTGTTCTTACAAAGCCGTAGCTCCTCTCTCTTTTACTCTAGGTTTTTGTCTCAATTTGGCTAAGTTAAGGATGAGGTAATGAGAGATTAGTCATCAACTTACATATATATACCCTTCCTTAGAGGGTGACACGTGTCCACCTCTTATTTTTCCACTTCATCCATGCATCCACCTCATGGCTGCCACATGGCAGGGTGGGGTCCACCTAAGTAGGTGCGTCACCTACTTGGTCCAAGTAGGTGCTTCACCTACTTACTCCAAGTAGGTGCATCACCTACTTGCTTCTAAGTAGGTTCTACGCTTCCTTCCGCCTCTTCTATGGGTTTGTAATCTCATCTTACTTTAAGAACCTATGTAATCCTTGCTACTTAAGCTCGTCACGCCCTCAAGTTGCTTAGTTATGTAAGACATCTAAGTCAGTAGCTTACGCAAGTAGGTTGATTACCACGACTCATTTTTTGGCTTCCAACGCCTTTCAAATCTTTCCAAACCTCTTTCCAACCATCGCTACTCACATAAAACTTTATAGACAACATGGATCACATGGCAACCTTTCAGAAAAAAAGTTTTGTTGTACAAAAGTGCAAGGTATAATACTAAAGCTATGCCTTCTTTCTTTAGATATGTCTTAGATATAAGTGATATATGATATGAGCTTTGGGGTAATTCCATTCATAGGTTCCAAGTATGATTCATGATTCTTATTCACTTCTTGACGTTAAAACTCTTAATGTAGTTGAGCTACTGCCCTTGAGTCTTCTATACGTTGGACAGTAGTTGGTATATGAAAGTCCCTAATCTTAAGGACCCTATAATGATTAATTTCCTTAACTTTCATAAGCTGTCTCACATTATCTTGATATGTGTCTATGATCCTTGAGACTTTATCTAATATGGTTCATAAGGACATTCAAAGAATACTGAACATGGCTATCGCCCTGATATCAAGTACTGATTCATCTACTTTTCTATTAATCCTAAAAAGATGATCTAAATACATATGGTTACTCACTACTCTGCTCGTGCATACTATCATTTTCACCGAGTCCCTTACTAGAGGGCTGGGTATGTTATCATGCACATTTTACTATATTATCCATCGAGTCCCTTACTAGGGGGACGAGTATGCTATATGATGATGCAATGATATGGTTATAGCACCGAGTCCCATGATGGGCTGGGTACGGTATATGTGTGCATGACTTTATTCAGTGAGTCCCTTACTAAATGGCCAAGTATGGTATATATATATGGTGATATGATAATATAGTGATATGATTATGGAATCGAGTCCCATAATGGGCAGGGTATGGTATATAACGATGATATGCATGATTTATTTCGTAAAACATAAGTACAGTGAGTTCTTGATTATCATACTTGTCTCCTAGAATCTCTACTTCAATTATGATCTTTCTTATTGTATTTCATGTTTTATAGACTCAGTACATTTCTTGTACTGACCCTCTTCTTTTAGGGGGGGATGTATTTCATAACCGCAGGTATAGATACTCGTTTTGCAAATCCGCCAGCTTAGGATTTCCACTCAACTTTTTTGGAGTGCTCCATTGTCCCAGAGCCTAGACTTTTGGTACAAATGCTTTTGATGTATATATTTTGTTATCCAGGGGTAAGGAGGGCCTCTGCCCCGTCATAAGCTACTGTTAATATGCTTAGAGGTCTGTAGACATATGTGTGAGTTATTTATAAATTTTGTTCAGTTGTGTCCATATGATGGGCTATGGATGTATTGATATTTAATGGCCGCCTTGTCGGCTTGCATATGATTTGATTAGTTATGACTCCTCCAGAGATAGTTTATCTGGATATATATGTATAATGATGTTATGAACCTTTGGAGTTCTTTTGCAAGTTTCCATATTGTTCATAGATTCAGTTTGACTATATCTAATAGGTATGTATATGAGTGTCCAGCTCGGATACTAGTCATGTCCCATGGGGTTGTGTCATGACAAAAGTTGTATCAGAGCAGTTCATCCTCAGAGTATCTATAAACCGTGTCTAGTAGAGTCTTGTTTATTGGTGTGTTGTGCACCACATCTGTAAATATGAATCTACAGAACATTTAGGTTGTTATCCTTCCTTCTTACTCTAGCTTGTGCGTTAGAGCTATATTTTCAGGATAATCCCTCCCTAACAGATTATTATGTTTACAGCTATGCCTCCAAAGAAAGCGATAGCTACCTAGAAGGGAAAATCAGTAGCAGGAGAGACTAGTTAGACCTAGAGAGTTACTAGGGCCTGTGCCCAGTCCATGCTTGGGATTATACTTGAGTCAGCAATCTCTGCTACACCACCACCTCCAGAGGAACATAGAGAAGCAGCAGCTACAGATCAAGGGGCGACTCCACTGCCAACTCTTGAGGCCCCAATACCCGAGCCTCCAACTCCTTAGCCAGGGAAGGAGGATAGGGCCATGAGAGACACAGTTCAGTTATTGACCAGATTAGCGGCAAGGCAGGCTTGTAGGCATGGATTAGGGGTTGATTATATGGATAAACATGTTAGTTTAAGGGATCGTGAATTTTTGACTTGTAATTCCTAGAGTTCTATGGGTCATAGCCCATGGAGGATCCGCAGGAGTTTATTCGGCAGATGCAACATACGCTGAGTATAATTAGGGCTTCTAAGACTTGAGTCTATTGAATTAGCTTCATATCGGTTACATGATGTATTTGCTAATTGGTATGAGTCCTAAGAGTTGTCTAGGGGTGATGGTGCTCCTCCGGTGGTATGTGATGAGTTTGTAGACGCCTTTCTTGTCCACTTTCTACCTCCAGAGATAAGGCAAGCCAGAGTTGATATATTCTTGCATTTGAGGCAGAATGGCAGGAGAGTTTGAGATTATAGTCTTGAGTTTGATTTATTGGCTAGACATGTGCCCACTATTGTGGCTGATATAACTGATAGAGTTCATCATTATATGATGGGGTTGGATCTTTATTTGATTGATAGCTATATGGTAATGGCCTCTTAACCAGGTATTGATATTGTTCGGGTACAGGCATATGCACAAGGGGTAGAAGAGCATCACAAAGGGCGTCATCTCGATACGGATCATGACAGAAGCCAGCATAAAAGAGTTAGATTAGCTGGGTATTCTAGCGAGTTTCAAGGAGGGCAGCCTTAGTAGTACAGTAGATATTCTTCTCAGTCAGCCCAGAGTGCACCTCCATAGTTGACAAGTAAGAGATTCAATAGCACACGGTATCTAGGAGCCGGTCAGAACTCCAGGGTTTTAGGTTCACGGATAAATTGGGGTTCACGCCAATTGAGGCCCTATTTTGGGGAATGTCGTTTTGCCACAGGTGCTTGTTTTACTTAAGTCCATCAAGGACATATCATGAGGGAGTGTACATTTAGGGTAATCTAAGTGGTGCAGCTCAACATACTGGGTCAGTTGCTGGTTCATCTTCTTCTGTGGCTATGCGCCCTATGGGGCAAGGCATTGAAAACCAGCAGGCCGTGGTAGAGGTCGTGGTAGGGCTTCCAGTTTTAGCGGTCCTTTGAACCGCGTATATGCCTTGGCTAGTAGATAGCACCAGGAGGTGTCACCAAATGTGGTTACATGTATACTATCAATCTCCTCTTAGGATGTATATGCATTGATAGATCCAGGCTCCACCTTATCATATATATCTCCCTTTATTGCTAATAGAATCAGGATACAACCTGAATGATAGAACCATTTGAGATAGCTACACCGGTAGGAGATTCTGTTATAGCCAAGCAAGTATATAGAGATTGTTTGGTGATTATATATAGTGGTCATACTAATGAAGATTTGATAGAGTTAGATATGACAAAATTTGATGTGATTATGGGCATGGATTGGTTAGCTTCTTGTTATGCTAATGTTGATTGTAGAGAAAAAGTTGTTCGGTTTCAGTTCTAGGGGAGTCAATTATAGAATGGATGGGGAATATGGCATCACCGAGGGGTAAGTTCATTTCATACCTCAAGGAAAGGATGATGGTTAGAAAATGTTATATTTATCATTTGGTTCATGTACATGATTTGAAAGCAGAGGTACCGACTCTTCAGTCAGTTCTGGTAGTTAATGAATTTCCAAATATATTTCCAAATGAACTTTTAGGTCTTTCTCCTGAGCGGGAGATAGAGTTCACCATAGATGTATTGCTAGATACTAAGCCTATATCTATTCCTCCCTACAAAATAGCACACGCAGAGCTGAAGGAGTTGAAAGAGAAATTTAGAGACTTGTTAGAAAAAGGCTTCATTAGGCCTAGCACATCATCTTAGGAAGCTCCGATACTATTTGTGATAAAGAAAGATGGGTCGTGTCATGACCCGGCCTAGGGTCTAGTCTTAACACAATGATTGAAACCCCGAAGGGCTCTGACCAAGCCTCTTGTATATATTATAAGCATACATAAGGTAAAATATAAAAGTGGAAACATCATAAGAGAGTCTAAAACCATGAATAGAAATCTGAGAATGTCTTATGACAACATAGACTCAAACATATGTCCAACTAGATGCCTATAAACATGAGTATGGGCAGGGGATAAGACATGTTCCTATCTCACCCTCAAATTTACAACATAAACACAAGTC
This sequence comes from Solanum dulcamara, assembly GCF_947179165.1. Lineage (NCBI taxonomy): Eukaryota > Viridiplantae > Streptophyta > Magnoliopsida > Solanales > Solanaceae > Solanum > Solanum dulcamara. The sequence continues at coordinate 26,587,283 of NC_077241.1, forward strand.
TTGTTTTTTAAAAGAGAAAACAATAAACAACTTGAAACTAGTCCCCGGTCAATAAGGACTCACCACAATACCTTCGAATAGGGAATACCTACTAGTTGCATGGATGATAAGGATCTTCAATCTCAACCCCTACATTATGAGACAATGTAGGTAAAAAGTATGCATTAGTACATTGGAATGTACCAAGTATGGGGGCGTGATATGCAACGTAAATCATGGAATGAAAATGTCAAGTAAATCACATGATAAGATGGAATACGTAAAATCCTGAGAAAATTATATTGACCAAAGCATTTAAAACATAAGTTCAAGTCATAACATACTTAAGAAATCATACATATATGGGATAGGAATCATAATCGATAAAGAGATCATGCGAGCTATAACATGGAATCTGATGATACCCACACCGAGAAGGAGGAGGCTACTTTGCTAAGATAGACTCCTAATCATGAACATGTGCTATTTGTGGATCCACTAGCTAGGCCATTAAGGCAACCTACGGTGGCACATAGTTTATGGGACATGATGCTGCTACTAAGGCTTTTGGTAGGGCCCCACCTTAAGTCCACTCAGTGCTAAGTCAAATACCATGGAATACATACATAACATAAGATCATAAATTTCATATATCATAGTCATGATTATAGGCTTAAAATCATAGAGTAGCTCATTTTCATAACATACTTGTAATATGAGAATTTGCCCTTTCATCATTACAATCATATTTGCATAATTCATATTATTAGGCCTTAGGTCACCTTACTTCATAACTTGCATGAAAAACCATAATTTGAAACATACTTATAATTCATGATCATAATGGAAATACATAGTCATAATTCATACTTTAAAAATTTATGACCATAACTTGAACTTGAAATTTGGGTATGACATGAATGCATGATCAATTAACTTAAAAATTATAAAATTAACTTGAAAACATGCATGATCATAAACTTTATATCAGCCCATACATAATTCATATAGATAATATACTTTAGAAGTATAATTGAAAATATTCATATTTTACACCATAAATCCTAGAAATGAAAATAAGAGAGTTCATGGAAAAACTCTTCAATTTAATTCAATAACCATCAAATTATATCTAAATAGACTCATGATCAAGCTTTAATTCAAAATTCATGCAATTAGAATAGAGATCACATAACCCATAAAATACCATACTTTAATTTGATAGAAAACTTGAGAAATTGATTGGGCTTCATGGAAGAAAGGATCCATGAATCAATACCCACATACCTCGAGTGAGAACACAAATTAATTGGGAAGAATTTGAGAGTTTTGATGGAGAAATTGAGTGAATTTGCTTGTAGTCTTCAATGGAAACGCTTGAAAGCCTTTGTGTAGAGAGAAATATTTGATAGATAAATTATAGAAGAATGAATTGAATTAGAGTTTTAAGTTAATTTATAGAGTTGAATTAGGTCCTAAAAATGTCTAGGTTCATTAAGTAATAATTTGGGAAAAGTCTAAAATGCCCTTCAAAAAATTTAATTTTGGCCAGAACTGCATCGTGGACCTATTGCGGCCAACTCAGCCATAAGCTGTCCCCAGGTCTGCGATGCGTTCCTGTCGCAGACCACACTATTTTGTGGTTTCTTCAAAATTCTTTCTTCCATTCTACGGGTCCTAAAAATCCACCGAGACCATTTTCCCGCAGGTTTTAACCCCCTGATCAATATTTTGGACTCGTATTTCTCAAAAAAATTAAAGATAATATGTTATATGAGTAGCCTATTTCCAATGCATTCTTAAGGTATATATATATTATTTTTTTTTAATTCTGAGAGATGTTATAGGTCGCTGCGAATGTGTATTGATTATAGGCAGCTGAACATGAAGATAATAAAGAATAGATGTCCCCTCCCCAGGATTGATGATTTATTTGACCAATTTCAGAGTGCTAAGTATTTTTTGAAGATAGACTTGTGGTCAGGCTATCACCAGGTACGGGTAAAGGATGCGAATATTCCAAAGACTGCATTTATGACCCAATACGGGCATTATGAGTTTAGGGTGATGTCTTTTGGGTTGACCAATGCTCCAGCAGTGTTTATGGATCTAATGAACCGAGTGTTCAAGCCATTCTTAGACCTGTTCATGATTGTATTTATTGATAATATTCTGGTCTATTCACGATCAGAAGAGGAGCATACAGATTATTTGAGGGTGATACTTGGAGTGCTCCAGCACCAAAAGTTTATGCCAAGTTCTCTAAATATGAATTCTAGTTGACTTCAATAGCATTCTTGGGGCATACCATTGAAGATGAGGGTATTTGAGTAGATACACAGAAAATTGAGGCTATAAAGACTTAGCCTAGACCCACGACACCTACTGAGGTACGTTGTTTCTTGGGGATAGAAAGATAATACAAGAGATTCGTATAGAAGTTTCCCTCGATTTCAGTTCCTTTAATAAGGCTCATTAAGAAGGAAACTAAGTTCCAGTGGACCGATACTTATGAATGAAGTTTTCAATTGCTGAAAGATAAGTTGACTATGACCCCTGTTCTAAATTTTCCTAAAGGACCAGATGGCTATGATATTTATTGTGATGGTTCCGGTGTTGGGCTAGATTGTGTACTGATGCAATATGGTAGAGTCATAGCTTATGCCTCCCAGCAGCTTAGAAAGCACAAAAGAAATTATCCAACTCATGATCTGGAGTTAGCAACAGTAATTTATGCTTTGAAAATATGGAGGCATTATCTATATGGCGTGCATTTGTTATTTACACAGATCACAAAAGTCTCCAACATATCTTTAAGCAAAAGGAGCTGAATTTACACCAGAGAAGGTGGCTATAATTGCTAAAGGATTATGATATTGATATTCTATACCACTCAGGAAAAGCAAATGTTATAGAAGATGCACTCAGCCGTAAATCTATGGGTAATTTGGCAGATATACAACCAGAGCAGAAAGAGATAGTCCATGAGATTTGCCAGTTAGCAAACCTTAGAGTCCGTTTGGTTGATTCCAATAATGGTAGAGTTTTTGTTTGAGGATTTTCTAAATCCTCTATTATGGAAAAGGTAAAGCAACACTAGTACGAGGACCCTATTCTGGCACAATATAGGGATACAACCCTTTAAAAGGAGAAGACTCTATTCCAGATCACACCTGATGGGGTGCTAAGATATAAGGGTAGATTATGTGTGCCTGAGATTGCAGGGCTATGACAACTAGTTATGGAAGAGGCACACTATGCCCATTATTTTGTTCATCCAAGGTCAACAAAGATGTATCATGACCTCAGATATTTATATTGGTTGGATGGCATGAAGAACGACATAACAGAGTTCATAGCCTAGTGCCCGAATTGTAAACAGGTTAAGATCGAGCATCAGAAGCCTATGGACTATTACAGGATATGGAAATCCCAACTTGGAAATAGGAAGCAATTAATATGGACTTCATTACAGGATTACCTCACACTCTATAGAAGTATGATTCCATATGGATTATTATAGATAGGCTGAAAAAATTAGCCCATTGTCTTCCGGTTAGGACTATATATTTAGCTGAGGACTATGCAAAGTTATAAATCAAAGAGATAGTAAGACTTCATGGGGTCCCCATCTTTATTATATCAGACAGAGGAGCTTAGTTTACAGCTAACTTCTGGAGATCATTCCAGAAAAGATTGGGGACACAGGTGAGCCTTTGCACAGTATTTCACCCTTAGACTGATGGATAAGCCGAGCGTACTATTCAAATACTAGAAGATATGTTATGGGCCTATATTATTGACTCATAGGTAGCTGGGATGATCATTTTCCACTTATTGAGTTTTCTTATAATAATAGCTACCATTCTAGTATTCAGATGGCACTATACGAGGCTTTGTATGGCAAGAAGTGTAGGTCACCTATTAGTTGGTTTGATGTTGGTGAAACTAAACTAATAGGCCTAGACATGATTCAGCAAGATATTGATAAAGTGAAGATTATTCAGGAGAAACTATTAACAGCTCAGAGTCGACAACATTCATATACAGATAATCGACATCGACCATTAGATTTTCTAGTTAATAATTGGGTATTCTTAAAGGTGTCACCCATAAAGGGTGTAATGAGATTTGAAAAGAAAGGAAAGCTTAGCCCGAGGTACATTGGCCCTTATCAGGTCATTCGTAAGGTAGGCAAGGTTGCCTATGAGTTGGACCTACCATCTGATTTGGAGGCAGTACATCCCGTATTCCACCTATTGATGCTTCACAAATGTATAGGTGACCCTTCTAGAGTATTTACCATGGATGATATCCAACCGATAGAGGAGTTGTCCTATTGGAAGCAACCTATAGCTATACTTGATTATCAAGTGAGAAGGTTGCGTACTAAGGATGTGGCTTCTGTTAAAGTATTATGGCAAAACAAGAATAAAGAAGCGATGACCTGGGAAGCCGAAGAGGAGATGAAGAACAAGTATCCTCACTTGTTCTCTATACCTACATGTACTTTAAACCCCTACATTGGTTATATTGATTAATAAGAAAACTATATGTGACAACTATTACAAAGACTTCCTTGAATCCTTGTAAGACCTTATGAGGCACAACATTCGAGGACGAATATTCTAAAGGGGGGAAGGATGTTATATTTCATACTTTTGTACATTAGAACATTTTTAAGATTCTCTAAAGCTGCCATGTGATCCATGTTATCCATGAAGTTATCAAATGATCCTAAGGAAGGGAGGATGTAACGCCCCATATCTTGCATAGACTAGTTCTATGTGAAGTAGTGATGGTTTCAAATAGGTTTGGAAGGATTTGAAAGGGGTTCGAGGCCAAATAATTTCTCACAGTAATCAACCTACTTGCTTAAGCTACTAGTTTAGATGTCTTAAATAATTAAGCTACTTGAGTACACATCTAGCTTAAGTAGCAAGGATCACACAGGTTCTTATGGTAGGACTAATTGCTAACCTCCTAAAAAGAACAAGTAGGTGATGCACCTGCTTAGAATGTGTGGACTGCATTTAAATAAAAAAAGGAAAGTAGGTGATGCAACTACTTATGAACTTGTGGCAGGAATTAAGGAGGTGATGCACCTACTTTCTTAAAGTAATGGACAAGATTATTTCAGGATGCGAGATAGAGATTTTTATTCCCGATTTTAATTAATACACGAATTAGTTATAGATTTTATTTGTTCTAGATTATTAAGTGGGGATTAGAGATTAATTAAGTTAATTAGACACCTGAGTGGGCCCCACAAAAAATGGCAAAGTCTGATTAGCCCTTGGATGTTAATGCAACACATGTCAAGGGCTGGACATGTGTCACCCTTATATGCTGCATATAAAGGGAAAATTGATGACTAATAACCTCATTTTATTTTCTCCACAACATTAAACCATAGATATAGAGAAATAAATGCTCATGGCTATGGCTGAGAAAAATCAAGTTCACGAAGCGTGATTCAAATTAATTTTCCATGGTGTTTTAAATCAAAGGAAGGTTATGGTAACGTGAATTGGTCCTTGAGGGCAGCAAGAGTGGTTATCAATTAAAGTTTCTAAATTCAGCAAATTAAGGAGTGAAGTTACTAAGGTTAGATTTGATCATATTCTACACATTTTAGTAGGTATTTGGACTTGTTATAAATTAGCAGATATGAATTGAAATACATGGAATTATGTATGTTGATGTTGAAGTGTTGTTGGGCCATTTAAGGGGGCTGTTGTAGTTGGAATTGATGAATTAATTTTAAGTAGTATTTTGGGTTGTTGTTATCATCAATTATGTGATGAAAGTATAGGAATTAATTGGTTAAAGTTGAGGTTGAATTTATTTTGTGGGTTGTTGCAGAACTTGTGGTGATATTAACATGGTTTTCTTAAATATGAATGAAGAATGTTGTGGTCATGTGTGGGATGGTATAAATCATGAATTTGGATGAAAATATTGTATGAGATAACATATGAGAAACATAGAAGGTTTGCTTGGTGTATTCATAGGTGTTCGTAAGATTATCGGGCATCTCTTTATGTTGTGGTTAGGGGCTATTTTGATATGTTGTTGTTGTTCTTGTTGAGCTTGGAAGATTAATGATAATTAAGACTATACGTTGTGTAGTATATTGGTTGGGATGTTATAGGGTTGTTTAGATGAAAATATTATGACTATGGATCATTAAAAATAACTTGAATATGTGGTAGTCGTATGTGGATTGTTATCGAATATTGTGAATGTGGGGCTGTCTAAAATATTGTGTGGGCTGTTCAAAGTGTCCTTGAATCTTATCTTGGCTAGACTTAACATGACATTTGAACGTTTGATTGTTGATGCTACTTGATGGTTGTATGGCTGATTAGGATGTGAGAGAAGTGAGCTATATAGGGGAGGTGCTGTTCAATTATTTAGAAATAACCTAACGATAAAGTACATTTAATACATTTACATAGCTTAACCATGGTGTTTAACATCTTAATATAGGTTGAGACACTATGGGCAGCATATATGTATTGTAGAGAATAGGCGCTAAAGGTATGTAAAACTATGCCTTCTTTCTTTTGGCATATCTTAGATATAAGTGATATATGATATAAGCTTTGGGCTAATTTCATTCATAGGTTCCAAGTATGATTCATGATTCTTATTCACTTCTTGATGTTAAAACTCTTGAAGTAGTTGAGCTATTCCCCTTGAGTCTTCTATAAGTTTGACAGTAGTTGGTATATAAAAGTCCCTAATCTTAAGGACCCTATAATTATTAACGTCCTTAACTTTCATAAGCTTTCTCGCGTTATCTTGATACGTGTCTATGATCCTTGAGATTTTATCTAATATGGTTCATAAGGACATTCAAAGAATACTGAACATGACTATCGCCCTGATACCAAGTACTGATTAATTTACTTATCTATTGAGCCTCAAATGATGATCTAAATGCATATGGTTAGTCACTGCTCTGCTCGTGCATACTGTCATTACATCTTTCATTGAGTCCCTTACTAGAGGGTCGGGTATGTTATCATGCACATTTTACTACATTATCCACTAAGTCCCTCAATAGGGGGCCAGATATGCTATATGATGATATGATGATGGGCTAAGTACGGTATACGTGTGCACGACTTTATTCACTGAGTCCCTTACTAGAGGGAAGAATACAGTATATGTATATAATGATACAATAATATGGTGATACAATTATAGCATTGAGTCCCATAATGGGCCGAGTATGGTATATGAGAATGATATGCATGATTTTTTTCTTAAGACACAGGTACAGTGAGTTCTTGATTATCATACTTGTCTCCTAGACTCTCCACTTTAGTTATGCTATTTCTTACTGTATTTCATGTTTTATAGACTCAGTACATTTCTTGTACTGACCCCCTTCCTTCAGGGTGGGGCTGCGTTTTATGCCTACAGGTGTAGATACTCATTTTGGGGATCCGCTAGCTTAGGATTTCCACTCAACTATTTTGGAGTGCTCCATTGTTCCGAAGCCTAGACTTTTGGTACAGATCCTTTTTATGTATATATTTGGTTATCCAGGGGTATGAAGGGGCTGTGTCCTGTCATAAGCTATTGTTAATACTCTTAGAGGTCTATAGACATATGTGCGGGTTATGTATAAGTTTTGTTCAGTTGTGTCTATATGATGGACTATGGATGTATTGATATGTAATGGAAACCTTATTGGCTTACATATGATTTGATTAGCTGTGACTCCTTAGGAGACAGTTTATTTGGATATACATTTATAATGATGTTATGAACCTTTGGAGTTCTTTTGCAAGTTTCCATATTGTTCATAAATTAAGTTTGACTATATCTAATAGGTATGTATATGAGTGTCCAGCTCGGGCACTAGTCATGACCCATGGGGTTGGATCGTGATATGAGGACAGTAAAAAGAACTTGGTAAAGGATGTTCATAGATTGGAAGGTTTAGGTGTGCATTTGGTTTATTCTAATAATGGAGGTGTTCTTGAACATAATTTCTTAGAATCATCTCTTGTGGCGGATGCTAAGGCCAAATAAGACCATGATCCAATTTTTGTTGAATTGAAGAAGTTGGTTGCCGAAAAAGCTATTGAGGCTTTCTCCCAAGGAGGAGATAGGATACTTTGTTACCAAGGTCATTTGTGTGTGTCTAATGTGGATGAAGTAAGGGAATTGATATTGAATAAGGCCCATAGTTCTCGGTGTTCAATTCATTCGGGATCTACCAAGATGTATCATGACTTGAGGGAAGTGTATTGGTGGAATGGAATGAAGAAGGACATAGCATAGTTTGTGGCTAAATGTCCTAATTGCCAACAAGTGAAAGTTGAGCATCCAAAATTAGGAGGTTTAACTCAAGATATTGAAATTCCTACTTGGAAGTGGGAAGATGTGAATATGGACTTTGTAACAGGTTTGTCTCGTACTAGGAGGAAAAATGATTCTCTTTGGTTTGTTGTAGACCGAATGACTAAATCGACACACTTTCTACTAGTTAAAACTTCCTATGGTGTCGAAGACTATGTTAAGTTGTACATTCGTGAACTTGTATGTAATATCCCTCAAAATGCTCATAAGTTCCTTAAGAATGCCTTGAAAATAGGCCGCTCATGTAATGCATTATCCTTAATCTTTTTAGAAAATTCAAGTTCAAAATATCGATCAGGGGATAAAAACCTATGAAAAATAGTCTCGATGAGTTTTTAGGATCCGTATATCGAAAGATAGATTTTTTAAAGAAACTTTACAAAATAGTAAAGTGCGCGGCAATCTGTGTTGCGGATTTGCTCATCTCCACATTGCGGACCTGGCGATGTTTTTTGGCCGAATTTAGTTTTTCATAAGGGTACTTTAGACTTTTCCCTAATTGTTAGCTAATGAACATAGATGTTTTTAGGAACTAATTCAGCTCTCTAAATTAAACTAAACCTCTAATTCTATTCATTCTTCTACAATTCACCTACTCAAATATTTCTCTATCTATAAAAGACTCTCAAGGACTCCATTGAAGACTTTAAGTAAATTCACTCAAGCTCTCCATCAAAACTCTCAAGTTCTTCCAAATTATTTGATTTTATCACTCAAGGTATGTGGGTATGGATTCATGGATTCTTTCATCCATGAACCCCAATCAATTTCCCAAGTTTTCTATCAAATTAATGTATGGTATTTTATGAGTTTTATGATCTCTATTCCAATTGCATGAATTATGATTTAAATTATTATTATGAGTCTATTTTGATATAAATTGATAGTTATTTCATTGAATTAAATAGTTTTTCCTCTCCAATATTGATCTCTAGGGTTCATGATATTAATTAAGGATATTTTTAATTATACTTCCCAATGATATTATCTTATGAATTATATATGGGCTGATAGAAAGTATATGAGCATGTATGTTTTATCCAAATTTTCAAGTATGAATTATGATTATGTAGTTTAATTATGATCATGGACTATATGTATATTTCAAATTATAATTTTTCATGCAAATTATGGAAATGGTGACTTAGGGCCCAATGTGGTGCCTTAAGGCCTAATGATATGAACTATGTATGTATGGTTTGTAATGTGGAAGGACAATACCTGCATTGCACTTATATTATGAAAATAAGCTACTCTATGATTTTAAACCTATGATCATGACTATGATATATGTCATTATGATTTCTATGCTATGTATGTATTTCATGGGATTTGACTTAGCACCAAGTGAACTTGAGATGGGGGACCTACCAAAAGCCCTAGTAGCAATCTCATGCCTCTTGAACTACGTGCCACTATAGGAATAAAGGGATTTAGAGGCAAATACCGAAATCTCTAAGAGGTGATGACCCAAAATATCAAGGCTTGAAGGTGAGTACATGAGTCTAAGAACTAGAGGTGAGTACTCGGTTTATATAACTGCTTAGTGGATTCACTTAGGCATGTAGAGTCTACCTTGGCAAGTAGATTCCCCTTTTTTTCATTGTCTGGGGAGATAATGAGATTCCATGTTATAGCTCGCATGGTCTTATTGTTGGTTATGGTTCCTATCCCACATATGTATGATCTCAAATATATGTCATGATTAAAATTATGCTTTATAAATGCTTTGGTCAATATGATTTTCTTATGACTTTACTTATCTCATCTTATTATGTGTTTTACTTAACTATTGCATCTCATGATTTATGTTGCATGTCATGCCCTCATACTTAGTACATTCCAAAGTACTAATGCATACTTTTGGCCTACATTGTCTCATAATGTAGGGATTGAGGTTGAAGATCATATTCATCTATGTGGCTAGTTAAGTTTTCCTATCCGACAGTGTATATGGTGAGTCTTCATTTATCGGGGACTAGTCATCAAGCTGTTTATTATTTTTAAAGAATTTTTCTATGTTTTATATTGATAGTGAGCTAGGGACATGTCTTAACTCCCACATATGTTCATGAGTAGAGACTTCTAGTTGGACAAATATTTTGAGTCTATGTTGTCATTCTTCATTTACTATCCAAGGTTTAGACTCCCTTATAATGTTTTTGATTTTACTTTACCTTATGTATGCTTATGATATGTACAAGAGGCTTGGTTGGAGCCCTTCGGGGTTTCGATCGCCATGTTATGACTAGGCCCTAGGTCGAATTGTGACATTGTGAAACTTCATGGTGTTCCCATATCTATTATATCGGATAGAGGTACTCAATTCACTTCACATTTTTGGAAGTCATTTCAAAAAAGTCTTGGTACAAAAGTTAAGTTAAGTACAAATTTCCATCCTCAAACAGATGGACAAGCCAAAAGAACAATCCAAACTTTGAAGGATATGTTAAGGGCATGTGTGACTGATTTTAAAGGAAGTTGGGATGAGCATTTGCCATTGATTGAGTTTGCCTACAATAATAGTTATCATGCTAGCATCCAAATGGATCTTTTTGAAGCCTTGTATAGGAGAAGGTGTAGATTCCTGATGGGATGGTTTGAAGTGGGTGAGATGGCATTGATTGGTCTTGATTTGGTATTTTATGCAATGGAGAAAGTGAGGCTCATAAGAGAAAAATTGAAGATGGATCAAAGTCATCAAAAGTCCTATTCGGACATTAGAGGAAGAGACCTTGAATTTGATTGAATGATTGGGTGTATTTGAAGATTTCTCCTATGTAGGGTGTATTGCATTTTGGTAAGAAGGAAAAATTGAGTCCTAGATATGTAGAACCTTATAGAATATTGAAGCGTGTTGGAAAAGTGGCATATGAGTTAGAATTTCCATTTGAGTTGGCATAGTTTATCCGATATTTCATGTATCGATGTTGAGGAAATTTGTGGGTGATCCAAACTCTATTATGCCATTAGAAAGTGTGAACGTTGATGAGAATTTGATTTATGAGGAGGTTTCGGTGGAAATATTAGACCGACAAGTGAAGAGGTTAAGAAATAAAGAAGTTGTATTTGTCAAAGTGTTGTGGAGAAATCAACAAGTAGAGAGAGCTACATGGGAGGCGAAAGCGGATATGATAAAGCATTATCTGTATCTCTTTCCTTAAACTCAAGCCTAAGGTACTAAATTGTTCATGATCGAATCAATCAAACTCCTAAGTTTCATGTCCTTTCTATGATAAGTTAATCTCATTCGAGGATGACTATTCCCAAGGAGAAGATATTGTAAGACCCAGAAGTCAAAAGGTTGGAACCAAGAAGAAATTCTAAATTATTAGACTGACCTCATATTAATGAGTTATCTACGACTCGTAAGAGTAAGTCGTAGAGTGAGCCTTAGAGCATTTTTAGGACCATGTTTAGAAATATTAAGGATGACTCATTCAAAAACATCAGAGGCTCGAATATGCAGGTTTTGAGAACCTACAAGATTAAAGGTAATTACGAGTCGTATACTCGAAAACTAGCCATATATATGACTCGTACGAAAAATTTAGAGACACGAATTCAGGAGTTTTCTTCTATCCTGTAGGATGACTCATCTTTACAACTCGTCACCACTCCTACAACTCGTAGAGTCAATCCGTATGAATCAAATTCGGGTTTTAATGAAGGGTAATTCTGTATTTCCCTAAAGTTTAGTTCAATGAACCTAGACACTTTTAAGGCCAAATTCAAAGTCTATATATATTCAACTCTTCAAAATTCCCTCAATGCAAAATCATTCTTCAAATTCCCCTAAGGCAAGACTAATAAAATTCTCTCAAGCTCTCCTTCAAATTCCAAGTTAGGGGTTCAATTTCACCAAGGTACTTTTTCAATTCCAAGTTCAGATTCATTTAAGGTATGTAGGGATTGATCTATGGGTTCCTTTCACCCATGGAGTCCCAAGGTTTTCATTTAAAATCTCATAAATTTCAATTGATTTGTAAGCCTAAATTTGATGAATTGCATTAGGCTGTTTTAATTATGTTTTTTAACCATTATAGATGATCATTATAAGTATGTTCGTACATGAATTACATGATTTTAAGTTAAATTATGATTGCCCATGCATGAAGCTATTTTCAATGATGATATTATGAAAATGATTATGAATTCAATGATTTCAAAGTATTATCATTTTTTTCATTCAAATTGACTATGTACATGAGCTTTACTCAAAATTCGAGTATGAATTATGATCATGAATTATAATTATATTCAAGATATGAATTTCATGCAAGTTATGAATAAAGGTGACTTAGGGCCCTATATGGTGACCTAGGAACCTCATGATATGAAGTATGTAAGTATGAACTGTAATATGGAAGGCCGATACTCATATTGCAATTATGTTATGAAATGATCTACTCTATGAATTATGAATTTTATGAACAAGTATGATATATTATAAGTATGGTTACTATATTATGCATTTAATGAAATTTGACTTAGCAACGAATGGACTTTGAGGTAGGGCCCCTACCAAAAGCCTTAGTAGCAACCTCAAGTCCCTTAAACTATGTGTCACTATAGGTTGTCTTCATATCTTAGCTAGTGGATCCACATATAGCATATGTACATGATCTACACAAAGGGGTAGAGTCTACCTTAGTAAGTAGATTCCCCTTTCTTCCATTGTATATGGAGACACCAGAATTCCATGTTATAGCTCGCATGGTCTTATTGTTGGTAATGGTTCTATCCCACATATGTATGTTCTTTTATGATCTTTCATGATTTCAAACATGCTTTTAAAATTCTTTGATCACTATGGTTTTCTCATGGATTTACTTAACCCTTTTATCATGTATGTTATTTAATCATTATATCTTATGATTTATATTGCATGTCGTGCCCTCATACTAAGTACATTTAAGCGTACTAACGCATATTATTGCCTACATTGTCTCATAATGTAGGGGTTGAGGATCACATTCTTCCAAGTGGCTAGTTGAGCTTTCTTATCGACAGAGTTGTAGTGATCCCTCATCTATTGAGGGCTGGTTATAAGTTGTTGTTTCTTACTTCAAAGGAATTTGTTATTTTTTTATTATTGAGGATGATCTATGGAAAAGTATTAACCCCCACCTGTCTTCATTAGTAGAGGCACTAGTTGGACAAATGTTGTAGAATCTATGTTGTCAAGTTACTTTAGTCTATTATGATTCATGATTAGACTCTTTCTATGAGATTTCCACATTTTAGTTTACCTTATGTATGCTTAATGATATAGCCCTTAGTGTGGGATCTTTCTATAAAAAAACTGGTTTTGTTGAGGAATGAAGTAGCTCGTCGCTTACCCAAGATGCTTGGTTGGAGCCCTTCAGAGTTTCGATCGCCGTGTTACAACTAACTCCTAGGTCGGGTCGTGACACTTGAACACTTGAAATCCATGATAATGACTTATACTTGAAATTAAAGTGAAAACATAGGTTCATAATTAATTGACTTAGAAATCATAAAATTGAATTAAAACATGCATAATCATATAACTTATATCAACCCATAAATAATTCATGAAAATAACATCAATTGGAAGTATAATTGAAAATGACCATCATCCATGTCATGAACCTACAAAATTATGTAGGAAATTCATAAAAAACTCTTTAATCCCATGCAATAATTATTAATTCATATAAAATAGATTCATAATCATAATTTCAAACATAATTCATGTGATTGGAATTGAGATCACAAAACCCATAAAAATACATACTTTATTTGATTGAAAAAAGAGAGAATTTATTGGTCTCCATGGGTGAAAGGTACCCTAGGATGAATGCCCACATACGTTAAATGAGAATCTAAAAGAAAATTGAATAAATTTTATGTTTTTGATGAAGATCTTGAGAGAATTGCTTGAATGTCTTCAATGGTGATTTGAGAGCTTTTGTAGAGATAAAATTATTTGAAATAGATGAATTGTGAAAGATTGAATGAGAATAGGGGTTTAGGATTGTTAGGAGGGTTGAATTAAGTCCTAAAAATATACAGGTTCATTAACTAATAGTTAGAGAAATGTCTAAAGTGCCCCTACTTAAAAACTTATATATGACGAAAAAATTAACCCAAGTCCGCGATGTGGAGATGGTCCATGATAGGGCAATTTTGGGCGAATGAGAATTTGGTCAGATTTTGATCAAGAGCAAAAATGAACTGTGAGGTCGTGGACCTGTTGTGTACCCCTCTAGAAGTGCAAGTTTTGGAAAATTTTATTTTTTGAGATACTTGACCTAAATATCCACCGAGGCATTCTTGCAATGTCCAACCTTATTTTATCATATTCCAACCTTCAAACGCCCAATATATTATATATTATCCTCTCATCTTAACCTCATTCCTTTGTATATTGACTTTACTAATTCTCTTATTAGCAAAATGATGCTTGAAGACCTGATATTCCAGCCAAGAAAAAAGTTTTTGCATGATATGAACAAATACTTCTGGGATGAGCCATACTTGTTTAAGTTGTGTGTTGATAATTTGATCAGGCGATGTGTGCTGGAAGCTAAAATGCTGAATATAGTGGAATCTTGTCATTCTTCTCAAGTTGGTGTACATCATGGTAGAGCTCTTACTGCTTGAAAGGTGCTCTAATATGGTGACTACTAGCCTACCATTGACAGAGATACATATGATCTCGAAAAGAGATGTGATAAATGTCAAAGGCAAGGTGCAATATCAAGGCACCATGAGTTTACTATTACTCCAATTTTGGAGGTGGAACTCTTTGAAATTTGGGGCATTGAATTTATGTGGCCATTTGTGAGTTTCTATGGGAAGAAGTATATCTTGGTTGCCATTGACAATAACTCCAAATAGGCTGAAGCAGTAGCCTTGGATGACAATTATGGTAAGAGCTTTGTTAGGTTTTTAAAGAAGAATATCTTTTATAGGTTTGCCACATCTAGAGTGATTATCAGTGATGGAGGGGAGCCTAGTTTAAGCTGTCAAACAAGTGATGATCCTTTACCATTCTGTATAAATAGGCTATTCTATTTGTACAGATAGGGTGGAGGGGCGCATTTAATCCTTGTTTATCTATTAGTTTTCAGTTCTTATCTTTGGCGCGGGGTAGAGCAGTTTGGTAGCTCGCAAGGCTCATAACCTTGAGGTCACGGGTTCAAATCCTGTCTCCGCAACATCTTGTTCTGGTAACTAGTAATTAATTCCCGCCTTTCGCTTTGGGGGGTGGAAGACAAAAGAAAACGTAGGGGAGGGATGACACCCTATTCTTGTTGAGTTTTAGATCCGGAGAACTAGAAGAATTTCACTTGGAGAACTTTGGGCAAAACTATGGACGACAACCATTTTTGGACCGTGAATATGAAAAATCACCACTATCGGTCCTTGCCCTCTCTAACTCTATAACCTTCTCCTTAAAATTTTCCTCCTCAATTTATTCGGTATGTGTCATCAACCTTGAGATATCTTTCTTCTTAATCACCATTGTGATTCTACATTCTTTGACAACTAAGTCTGAAATGCCGGAAATAAACTTACACATGCAAGCTCTAGAGTTGGAAACCATGAATGGAGTATACTTGGAAAATTGTGTGAACTTCAAGGAATTATAAGACCCCATATGTTGAAAAGTCAAAATAAAAGAAAAGTTGCAAAAAATAGTGTTTGGGTACCAATCTCCATGAACCGACCTACGGCACATAGGAAGTCTTACAGTCCATAGGAGGGTCTCGTAGATAAGGTCCTAAGGTTTGGAAAATATGTTAATGGTCAGATTAATTGATGAGTGTGATCTACGGAACATAGATTGGGGTTTAGGAAGACACCTGAGAAATGACACATTTTATTAGCTAGAGTTAAGCTCCACAAGAGGTCCTATAAACCATCTTATGGGTCGTAGGATGACCTATAGAGTGAGGATAAAAGATTATGATTTTTGGGAATTTGAAGTTGTACAAGATAATTGGGTTGACGACCCATAGAGTTTCTATGACCCCTAGACCAGGGTCATAGGGTCGTAGCACATATCTAGTAGCTTAAGATTTTGGACATGGTTTCTATGGGTACCTTTGAAAACTGTGGAAGATCATATGGATCGTAGATCTTGTATGTAGGATCACTTTGAAAAATTTAATCCAGGGTTATTTTGGATATTTCCTATTATTTTAACTCCTAAACTATGAGATTTGGACTATTTTGGATGTCCTATAACTACCTAAATCCTTTAAACTAACCCCATTCCCTCTCATTCTCTAAAACTTCTCAAAGACACTAAGGTTTCTCTCCAAAGGTATTCTTATCCAATGAGCTAGGGTTTCAAGTTCAATCTCCCTTACTTGTGGGCTTTGATTATCAAGGTATCCATTGGGTCCCAAAAGATCTTTATCCTTCAAGTTATATTTCAGCTAATTCTATTAGGTTTATGTCAAATCATCATAGGTCTTTTTTATTATGATTCAATTGATGTTATTCAACTTTATTATGCATGATTTGGCTAGAATACATGATTGATAATTGAATTCATATAGACCCATGCATAATGCTATAATGCTTTGAATTTAAATTATGAACTATGATCATGAATTTGATGAAGGATTTATGCATGTTTTATGAAATTGATCCAGTACATTTAAAAGATGTTTTTATTCATAAATCATTGAATTGTGAAAGGTTTTCTCACAATATGAAAGAAATCAATAGATGCTTAGAAAGGTAAGTGTCTATATGAAGTACCTTATGAATCATGATTTGAAAGGAGCTACATTTATATGATTTTATGATATGGATTGGTAATTGATCATTGTTTTTCCTAATGTTATATTTCTAATAATTAAATTTATCTATTATGTTATAATTTGACTTAACACCGATAGGGCTTGAGGTGGAGGCTTGGTATGGGAGTTTCTACTAGCAACCTCTAGTCTCAAACTACGCACCCGTGTAGGTTATTGCAAATGACTTAGCTAGTGGATCTAAAATATCACTAATAAAATGATACAGAGTCTACCTTGTCAAGTAGCCTCTCTTTTTTGGTGTAGGAGTTACACCAGATTTCATGTTATAGCTCACATAGTCTTAATATCGGTTAAGGTTATATCCCACAAAATAAACTATGTTTTCCTTAAAACTTTTCACAATGTATTTTAATGATGTATTGACCTTATCTCATGATTTTATGATTTATTTTTAAGCTCTTAAAGGATTCTTAGTGATGCATTTCATATTTATGCACACTATGCATAATTGTGCCTACATTATCTTATAATATAGGTTTCGACGCTACTCATCACTCTCAAGGCTAGAATGGGTATCTATTAACACTACACTTCTTAGTAAGTACTCATGATTCGAGGGTGCAACCATGATTGTTTCTTTTATCTTTCTTTTCATTACTTTCAGACTTATATTTTTCAGGTGAGCCAGGGCTTATCTTATGGCCCCATGTAAGATTAGTAGAGGCGATGCCAGACATAGTATGTTTTTGTATTCACTGATGATAGCTCAAATTTCTTTTATGTTTGGATTTTCTTAAATCGAGACTTCTACATTGAGACTTATCTTCTGAAATTAATTTTTTCTTTTGATTATCATGTTATCCTATGCTAAGAGGATTGTTTAGGGTATTTTAGAATCCTATTCACCATGTTACGTCTAAGGTCTAGCTTGGGTTATGAAAAACTTGGTATCAAAGAATAAGGTTCAAGTATCCTAGAGTAACTGATATGCCATGTCTAGTAAAGTCTTCTTCATGGGTGTGACGCGCACCACATATATGAATGAGAGGCTATAAGGCATTTAGAGACTTCACTTCTTTTATCATTCCTAAATCATGCGATAGAGTTGAACTCTATAAGGTTTTCCTTCTAACTCTTATTCTTTGCATTACAAAATCATGCCTCCACAAAGAGCTCCATTCAAATGAAATGTGCACCATGATAAAGAGCATCAAGTACCTCATGCTCCAATTGATACTTTGTCTAAGAAAGTGACTCATACTGACTTTATGGTGGCTTTTCAAGTTCTTACCCAAGCTACGGAGGCAAAAGAGAAATTAAGAGTTGATAGCTCCCGTGAACCCAACTGTAGGTACGGTGGCTATTAGAGTTTGTGACTTCATAAGGATGAACCCTCTAGAATTTCATGGGTCAAAATTGAATGAGGATCCACAAGAGTTCATTAAAGGGATTCATAAGATTGTGGATATCATGCTATAAGTCTGACGGAGAAGGCGGGGTTTTCTGTGTATTAATTAAAAAGAGTAACTCAGGTTTTCTTTGACTAATGGAAGAAAGAGAGGGCTAAGGATACTGGTCCCTTTGATTGGGAAGAGTTCAAGGATGCTTTCTTGACCGTTTCTTTCCCCTTTAGTTGAATGAGGCCAAAATGTAAGAGTTCATCAATTTTAAGTAAGGTAGCATGAGTGTGAGGGAATATGACTTGAAGTTCACATAATTGTTCAAGTAAGCTTCCATTCATAGTTACTAACTCTAGAGCTTGTATGAATAAATTTATTTTGGGAGTTTTGAACTTGGTGGTCAAAGAGTGTAGAAACGACAATATTGATCAAAGAAATGGACATATAAAGGTTGATGACTCATTTCAAAAAAAATTGAGGAAAAGCTTAAGTAGAAGGCTAGAGAGTCAAAAGAAGAAAAGGACCAATAGTGGTGAAATTTCACATTCGAGGTCCGGTAATGGTAGCAATTCTCAGTTTTGCCTAAAGTTCCCTGATCATAATTCTTCTAGTATTCCAAAATTCAACTAGGATAAGATGTCTAATCCTAAAACTCAAGTGAGTGCCCCGAGTGGTCAGACTATCCCCGCATATAGGAAGTGTGGGAAGAACTATTGAGGAGATTGTTTTGCAGATTCTAATTCTTGTTATGGATATGGTAAGATGGGTCATAGGTTGATAGATTTCCCCTCAGATGCTAACAGAGGTGGTGGTGGTCGGCCTTAGACTCAAACTACTTCAGGTCGTCTAGATCAGGAGGGTACCTCATCAGGTTCTAGTGGTGGTCAGCACTAAAACAAATTATATTGCTTTTCAGACTTGACAGAATTTGGAGGATTCTCCTAATATGGTCATTGGTACATGAAGAGTTTTTTAGTTTGATTTTTATGATTTGTTATATCTAAGAGCGAATATTTCTTTTGTGACACCTTATCTTGCTATGAAATTTGATGTTAGTCCTGAAATCTTGTTAGATCCTTTCACAGTCTATACTTATGTGGTGATTTAATTTTGGCTAAGCGGGCTATAGGAATTGCTCGATCTCAGTTTTTCATAAAGTTACTTTAGTTGATCTCGTGGACCTAGGTATGTCTGACTTTGTATTATTCTTAGTATGGATTGACTTCATACCTTTTATACCTCTATTGATTGTAGAACTCTAGTGGTTTAGTTTCAATTTCCTATTTGAGCCAGTCCTAGAATAGAAGGGTAGTAATTTCATATTTAAGGATCAGTTCATTTTATGCCTTAAAGCTTGAAAAAACTTGTATTTACCATTTTGTAAGGTTTAGGGATACGAGTTCTGAAGCCCCTACTCTTGAGTCAGTTTTGTTAAGAATGAGTTTTCGAAAGTGCTTCCTAATATTCTTCCTAGTATTCCTCCCAAAAGAGAAATAGCCTTTGGTATTGATATTCTCACTAATACCTAGCCTATTTTTATCTCTCCTTATAGAATGGCTCCGACAGAACTTAAGGAGTTAAAGGATCAGTTAAATGAATTATTGGATAAAGTATTCATTAGACCGAGTATCTTTCCATAGGGTGCTTTGGTTTTCTTTGTTCAAAAGAAGGATGGTTCTCTTCACATATATATTGACTATCGATAGTTGAACAAGGTCATAATCATAGACAATTTATGGAAATGTTTTTCTATTGCTTCATCCTTAACTATGTTGACTTAAAAAAAGGTGAAATTCCAATGATCTGAACCATGTGAGAAGAGTTTCTAAGAGTTGAAAGATCGACTTACTTCAGCCCCTATTTTGACATTACAGAAAGGATCCAAAGGTTTTGTTTTCTATTGTGATGCCTCAAGAATTGATCTTGGTTGTGCGATTCAAAATGGTAAAGTGATAGCCTATGCTTCTAGGAAGCTTAAGGTGAATGAAAAGAACTACCCGAATCATGATTTGGAGTTAGTGGTGGTTATGTTTGCTTTTAAGATTTTGTGTCTTTATCTCTATGGTGTTCATGTTGATGTATTCACAAACAGAGTTTGAAATATGTGTTCAAGCAAAAGAATTTGAACCTTTGACAAAGAAGATGACTTGAGTTATTGAAGATTATGGCATGAGTGTTTTTTATCACTCGGAGAAGGCAAATATGGTTGCTGATGCTCTTAGTAGATTGTCCATGGATAGTGTTACTCATATTGAGGATAAGAAGTAGGAGTTAATTTGCAATGTGCAAAGACTAGCTTATTTGGGTGTTCATTTTATTGATTCTAAAGATGGTGGTGTTACGACATTGCGTAAAATGGCTCAAAATCATCTCTTGTGTTGGATGTGAAGGCAAAACAAGATAATGATCCTATTTTGGTTGAGTTGAAGAAAATAATTTCTGAAAAATCCATTGAGGCTTCTCCTAAGGGAGAGATGATTTTCTTCGTTATCAAGGTTGATTATGTATTTTAGATGTTGATGTCTTTAGGGAAATGATATTGTCAAAAGCTCATAGTTCTCGATATTCTATTCACTCAGAATCTACCAAGATGTATCGTGAATTAAGTGAAGTTTATTAGTGGAATGGTATGAAGAAGGATATTGCGGAGTTTATGGCTAAGTGTAATTGCAAATAAGTGAAGGTTGAGCATAAAAACCAGGAGGTTTAGCTCAAGACATTGAGATTCCTACTTGGAACTGGAAAGACGTGAATATGTCCTTCATCATGGGTTTTCCTCGTACCCCTAGGCAACATGATTTAATTTGTGTTATGTTGGATTGAATGATAAGTAAACATATTTCTTCCCGTTAAAACTTCTTATTCAATCGAGGATTATGCTAGGATTTAGATTCGAGAGTTGGTTAAGTTGCATGGTTTGCTGTTGTCTATTATTTCAGACTGAGGTACTCAATTTACATCTTAGTTTTGGAGATTATTTCAAAAGGTCTGGTACTCAAGTTAAGCTTAGTACAACTTTTAACCTTCAAATAGATGGTCAAGCTGAGCGGACTATTCCCACTTTAGAGGATATGTTGAGTACTTATGTGATCGACTTCAAAGGTAATTAGGATGACCATTTTCCATTGATAGAGTTTACCTATAAAAATAGCTATCATTCAAGTATCCAAATTGCTCCATTTGAGGCATTATATGGTAGGAAGTATATCTCTAATTGGATGGTTTGAGGTTGGTTAGGTCATTTTAATATGGTTTGAGTTGGTTTGTGAAGCTATGAGAAAGTTTGACTCATTAGAGATAGCTTGAAGATTGCCCAAAGCTGACAAAAGTCCTATGCTGATGTAAAGAGGAGAGAGCTTGAGTTTGAGATAGCTGATTGAGTTTACACGAATATCTCACCTATGAAGGGTGTGATGTATTTTGGTAAGAAAGGGAAGCTTAGTCCTCGTCATGTAGGCCCATATCATATTTTGAGGAACTTTGGCGAAGTAGCTTATTGTGAGGCCCCAAAAGTTGAAAATTCGAAACGATAAGTTAAAAAGGGTATAAAGTGGAAATCTGAGTATGATGCTCGCCAAACTACTTAGGCAACTCACCAAAGGGCTCAAGAGCATAACTAAAGTGCTAACAACTTAGCTAAAAAGGTTAGGGAGAGTTGGCAAGAAAAATTAGGATTTGGCGACTCGCCGAACCTACTTCCTAAGCTTAGTGTCCTCGCCAAAAGGTTCAGAGAAAATGTGCTCAAAGTAAAGAATTTAGGCTAGGAAAGAGTAGATTCGTAGATCCTCCAAATAAGTTTGGCAAGCAACTCCTTCTTGCCAATATCATCAAAAACGTTAGTAGGAATGATTAGAGTTTGGGCAAGGCAATAGCTACATTAGCGACTCGCTTATGGGATCGCTGAACTAGGATTAACTCTCCTAAAGTTTCAGACATTTTGTCCCTCAAATATCAAGGAGAAATGGCGAGTAAGTTAGGATATTGGTGAATTGCCGATTGGATCGACGAGCTCAAATGATCTCGCTAATAGGGACCTGACAGTCCTGAAATAAGGATATTTCCATCTTTTCAGACTTTTTATATTCCTAGACTATATTCTTTTGGACATATTTCTAAACCTATAATTACCTAAACCTTTCAAATTTCCTCCATTCCCTCTCCAATCACTAATTACAATAATTCTCTCTCTAAAACAATCCCCTCAAATTCTTTTTCAAGGTTCAAGCTAGGGTTCAAATATTTTAAGTCTCTTAATCTCTATTGTTAAGTCTTTCATCTCCAAGGTATGTTGGGAATTCATCCATGGGTCTTTTTTATCCATGGAGCGCAAAGGTTTTATCTCTTTTTCAATTGATTTAATTTCTATGATTCTAGTGTTTTCATGAGACTGCAATGGATTAATTCAATTATGATCTCTTTCAATGGTAATGATTCAATCATACATGTTTTAAGTTGAATTTCATGTTTTCAAGTGAGTTTCATGGCCTCATGCATTATGCTATTTTCACAACATGAAGTGATGAAGTTATGATCATGGATTGATGAAGGATTTATCAATAGTTTATGAAGATTATGAATTATGATTTCAAGTATGTTCCAAAGCAAGTACACAAGTTGTGAAAGGTTTTGTAAAACATTCATGTCAAAGAGGTGAAATATTTTCTCACTAATTCATAGATTTATAAAAAAGGGCAGCCTAGGGCACTAAACCTCACAGATTCATAAAGACGAAGTTTTTTCTCATTCGTGTATGAATCAACATATTAATTAGCTACGCTTATGATTATTTTATGAGATTGGATTGGTATTTATTATTTCCTTTCCTAATGATGTTAATGGCTATGATTTATGGCTTCTTTGGGATATTGACTAGGTACCGAGAGGACTTTGAGGTGGGGTTCAATTTGAAAGCTCAAAAAGTGACCCAAGGGAACTCTAGTAGCAACCTCTAGTCCCTAACTATGTTGCCTTTGTAGGTTTTCCTTTAGGCCTAGCTAGTGGATCCAAATATAACTCAAGTTTATGATGTCTCACAAAGTCTACCTTTCCAAGTAGCCTCTCTCTTTTTAGTGGGGGAGTAACACCGGATTCCATGTTATAGCTCGCATGATCTTAAATATTGGTTAAAGGTCCTATCCCATAAATATATATAAAATATTATAATTCTCATGATGTTTTATGATGCATTGACCAAATAATTATGGTATTTAAATGTTTTCAAGTTTTACTAATATTTTTAAGATATTGGTCATGCATGCCATATTCATATTGACCATGTCTAATTATCATTGTTCATGAATGCTTCTCACATACTTAGTACATTTTATGTACTAATGTATACTTTTGCCTACATTTTATCATAATGTAGGGTCCGATGATCATCATGATCATTCTTTCGCTTGTGGCTATATTGGATTTCTTTAATTTGTCACTTGATGGGTGAGTCCTCATGTTTCGAGGATGTAACCTTCATGAGTTTATATTTCTTTCTATGACTTTATCTTTTATCTTGGGTGAGATAGAGCTTGTCTTATGCCCCCATCTAAATGGGTAGTGGCATGTTTTAGACTATAATTAGTTGTAGCTCTGATTATTCGGACATGTTGCTTGAGCGTTTCTCCTTATTTTAGATTTTAGTTTGAGACTTATCTTCACTTTAGGATTTGGTTTATGTATTTACTTAACTTATGTATGCGACGTATGCTAAGATGTTTGGTTGGAGTTCCTCTGGATTCTAATTATTGTATCATGCCTATGGCTTAGCTTGGGCCATGATAAAATTGATATCAAAGCACAAGGTTCAAGTATTAGGTGTCTGACATGCCGCATCAAGTAGATTCTTTATCATATATGTGAAGTGGGCCACATCTATGAATAGGAGGTTATGAGATATTTTAGGAAATTCCACTTCTTTTATGATCTTATCGTGTGATGGAGTTTAACTATAAGACTTTTCCATCTAATGGTTTCTCTTTATGATTAAAAAAATATGCCACCACGAAGAGTCCCCATGAGAAGGAACATTGAGTCAGAGTAACAAGCTCCACATGACCCTTTGAATGAGCAAGTCTCTCATATAGAGTTTTGAGCCACTTTCCAAGTGCTTGCTCAAGCTGTGGCAGATCAAGCCAATAAAGAGGTAGTGTCTCCCGTGAAACCAAATATTGTTACGGCGGCTACAAAAGTTTGTGATTTCATAAGGATGAGTCCACTGGAGTTTCATGAGTCAAAGGTGGATGAGTATCCACAAGAATTTATAGAAAGCATTCTCAACATACTGGAAATCATGAGAGTTAGACTGGTGGAGGTGGAGGATTTTGTCACTTACAAATTGATAGGAGTTTCTAGGATTTGGTTCGATCAATGGAAAGGTGAGCGAGCTAGAGAAATGGGTCGTATCGTTTGGAAAGATTTTATAGCGGTGTTTCGTGACCATTTCTTTTCCCTTGAGCTAAGGGAGGCTAAAATTCAAGAGTTCATCAACTTGAAGAACGGGAATATGAATGTGAGGGAGTATGACCTCAAGTTCACACAATTGTCAAAATATGCCCCGTTCATAATATTTGACCCTAGATCTCTCATGAGCAAATTTTTTCTGGGTGTTTTTGACTTGGTGTCCAAAGACTGTAAAAATAACATGCTAACCCAGAAGATTGATATCTCAATGCTCATGAATCATATCGAATAAAGTAAAGATACAAAAACTTAGAGAGAAGGCAAGGAAGTCCAAAATGGCAAGGACCGATAATGGTGACTTTTCACACTCTAGGTCCAAAAATAGTGGTCGTCCTCAATTTCTCCAAAGGTGCTAAGGTCAAAATTCTTGAAATACTCAACCTCCAAATTTAGGCAAGGATAGGCTGCCTAACCCTATGTACAAAGAGGAGCTCCGAGTGATCAAGCTATCCTCATATGCAAGAAGTGTGGAAAAAACCAAAGGGGAGAGTGCTTGGTGGGATTAGGTGCATGATATAGGTATGAAAATTAAGTCACCATACAAATGAGTGTAGATATGGTGGTCATCCCCATGCTCAGACTCAGGATATAGGTCGTCCAATTTAGTAGGGTACCACTATAAGTTCAGGAGGCGATCAGCGCCAAAACTGATTCTATGCTCTTCAAACTAGGTAGGAATTGGAAGAGTCTCCAAATTTCATGACGGGTATGTTAAAAGTATTTGAGTTTGATATTTATACCTTGCTTGATCTGGGCATAAATTTATCTTTTGTCACTCCATATCTTGCTATGAAATATGATGTTAGCCTTGAAGTCTTGCTAGAAACTTTTTAGGTCTATACTCCTATTGGTGAGTCAACTTTGGCTAAGAGGGTCTATAAAAATTATCCGATCTCAGCTTCTCATTAAGTTAGTTCATGTGATGTTATAGAATTTGATATGACTGATTTTGATATTATCCTTCATATGGATGGCTTCATGCATGTTATGCTTCGATATGTTGTACAACCTATATGGTCAAGTTTCAATTTTCTAATGAGTCTTAGAATGGAAAGGTACTAATTTTTTGTTTAAAAGTCAATTTATATCATGCCTTAAAGCTCAGAAAATAATTTCCAAGGGTTGCATCAATTATCTAATATGGGTTAGGGATACAAATTCTGAGCTCCTGCTCTTGAGTCAGTTTTGGTTGTTAATGTATTTTTAGAATTGTTTTTCAATGATCTCCCATGTATCTTTCCTGAAAGAAAGATTGACTTCGGTATTGATTTTCTTCCTGATACTCAATCTATATCCATTCCTCTTTATCGAATGACCCCGAAAAAACTTAAGGAGTTGAATGATTTTGTGGATAAGGGTTTCATAAGATCGACTATCTCTCTATGGGATGCTATAGTTCTCTTTATTAGGAAGAAGGATGGTTCTCTCAAATATTTATTGACTATCGGTAATTGAACAAGGTCACCATTAAGAATAAGTATCATATTCCAAGGATCGATAACCTGTTCGATCAAATTCAATGTGCAAGTTACTTCTCAAAGATTGACCTTCGACCGGGTTAGCATCAACTGTGGGTAAAAGAATGTGACAATCCAAAGACAACTTTTAGAACTCATTATGTTAACTTTGAATTCTTGGTTATGTCTTTTGAACTAACGAATGCTCCTGCAACTTTTATGGGTTTGATGAACCGGGTGTTTAAGAAATATTTCGACATGTTTTCCATTGTATTCATTGATGATATTTTGGTTTGTTCTCAGAGTGAGAAGGAGCATGCCGATCATTTGAGAATTATCTTACAAGTTCTCAAGGATCGTCAATTGTTTGCTAAGTTTAGCAAGTGTCAGTTTTGATTGAGGTTGGTTTCTTTTCTTGGCCGTATTATGTTTGGTGAAGGGATTATGGTTGATGCTAAGAAAATAAAAGTTGAAGAAGTGACCTAGACCTCCTTTTGATATTCAAATTTTTTTAAGCTTAGCCAGTTATTATAGACGATTTTTGGAGGGCTTCTCTTCCAATGAATTGCCGTTGACTACTTTGATTAAAAAGAAGGTGAAATTTCAATGGTCTAAGGTTTGTGAAAAGAGCTTCCAAGAGTTGAAAAATAGACTTACTTCTGCTCCAATGTTGACTTTACCAAAAGGATCCGATGGGTTTATTGTGTATTATGATGCTTCAAGGATTGGTCTTGGTTGTGTTTTGATGCAAAATGGTAAGGTGATAGACTATGCTTCTAGGCAACTCAAGGTACATGAAAAGAACTATCCGACCCATAACTTGGAGTTGGCGGCAGTTGTGTTTTCTTTGAAAAATTGGAGGCACTATTTATGGTGTCCATGTTGATATATTCACCGACCATAAGAGTTGTAATATGTGTTTAATCAAAAGTTCTTAAACCTTTGACAAAGAAAATGGCTTGAATTAATGAACGACTACGATATGTGTGTTGTGTCATATGGGTAAAGTAAATGTAGTTGCCGATGCTCTTAGTCGATTGTCCATGAATAGTGTTGCCCATGTGGATGATGAAAAAAAGGAGTTGGTTCATGATTTTCATAGGTTAGCTTATTTGGGTGTTCTCTTGGCTGATTTGGAGGATGATGGTGTTGTTGTACAAAATGGTTTTGAATCATCTTTTGTGGCGGATGTTATGGAAAAGCAAGACAATGGTCCAACTTTGGTCGAGTTGAAGAAAGTGGTTGTTGAAAGAGCCAATGAGGCTTTCTTCCAAGAGGGATATGGTGTGCTTAGATATCAAGGATTGATGTGTGTTCCTGATGTTGATGGTTTGAGGGAAATGATATTTTCTGAAGCTCATAGCATGCGATAAAAATGTATCAAGATTTAACAGAGGTGCATTGGTGAAATGGCATAAAAAGAGATATTGTGGAATTCATTGTGAAGTGTTCTAATTGTCAACAATTAAAGGTTGAATATCAAAAACTAGGAGGTTTAAGCTCAACACATTGATATTCCTATTTAGAAGTGGAAAGACTTGAATATGGACTTTATTACGGGTTTACCTCATACTCGTAGGAAATATGATTTGATTTGGGCTGTTGTTGACTGTATAACTAAGTCAGTGTATTTTCTTACCATTAAGACCTCCTTTTTGGCCGAGGATTATGCTAAACTTTACATTCGTGAGTTTATTAAGATTTATGGGGTTCCATTGTCTATAATCTCAGATCGAGGTACTCAATTCAAATCTCAGTTTTGGATATACTTTCAAAAAGGTCTTGATACTCAAGTTAAACTAAGTACGTCTTTTCACCCGCTAACTAATGTCCAAGCAGAGCGTACAATACAAACATTGGAAGACATGTTCAGAGATTGTGTAATTTACTTTAAGTTCTATTGGGATGATCATTTTTCTTTGATCAAGTTTTCTTATAATAATAGTTACCATTCAAATATTCAAATGGCCCCGTTTGAGGCTTTATATGGTAGGAGGTGTAGGTCTCCTATTGGTTGGTTTAAAGTTGGTGAAGTTTCCTTGATATAGACCGAGTTAGTGCATGAGGCTATGGAAAATTCTAGAATCATTAGAGAAAATTAAAGACCACCCAAAGTCGACAAAAGACCTATTTGGATTTAAGAAGAAGGGAACTTGAGTTTGAGGTCAATGATTGGGTGTATTTGAAAATCTCACCCATGAAATATGTGATACATTTTGGAAAAAGAAGGAAGCTTAGTCCCTGTTATGTAGGCCTTTATCAAATTTTGAGATGTTTTGGTAAGGTGGCATATGAGTTGGACTTACCTTCAGAGCTGGCGTTAGTGCATCCGGTGTTTCATGTGTCTTTGTTGAAAACCTATGTTGGTGATCCAAGCTCAATTGTGCCTTTGGATCATTTAGGTGTGAAGGAGAATTTATCCTTTGAGAAAGCTCTAGTTGAGATTCTAGACCGGCAAGTTTGAAAGTTGTGGAATAAAGAGGTTGTATATGTTAGGTGTTGTGGAGAAATCAAGAGGTTGAAGGTGCAACATGGGAGACCGAATCTTATATGATGTCATAATATTCTCATCTGTTTTCTTCTACTCCTAGTTAAGGTATTAAGTTCCTTCATGATTCACTCTCATAAAATTCCTCAATTTTGGTGTTCCATGCCTTTCATTTGGATGCATGTTCATGAAAAAAGTCTTAAGAATCATGTTTTAGCTTGGGATTGAATATTCCATGTTTTATGAAATTTATTATGTTATTGCATTCATGCTGGGATGCTATGTCTCTTCTGTACTCTATTAGTCTCAGTTAAGTCCCATTCAAGGATGAATATTCCTAAAGGGAGATATTGCGAGGCCCCGAAAGTTAAAAAGTCCAAACAAAGAGTTAAAAAGTGAAAGCATCGGAAATATGAGTTTGCTGCTTGCTAAACTACTTTAGTGACTCGCTAAAGGGTTTAAGAGCCCATCCAATGTGATGGAAACTTAGCAAAAATGGTCAAGGAGAGTTGGAGAGAAAAATGAGGATTTGGCGACTCGCCAAACCTACTTCGCGAGCTCAACATCCTCACAAAAATGTTCAAATAAAATATGCTCAGAGTAAATAATTTGGGAGAGGAAAGTGTAGATTTGGTGATCAGTTCCTTCTAGCCAAGATCATTAGAAAAGTTAGCAAGAATAGTGAGAGTTTGGGTGAGGCAATAGCCACTTCGGTGACTCGCTTATTGGATCATCAAATTTTGGCCCTCATAGATCAAGGCAAATTAGCGAGTAAGCCGGAGATCAACAACTCGCCAATTAGATCGGTGAGCTTGACCGATCTCGCCAATAGGGACCTAACATTCCTATAATAAGGATATTTCCATCATTTTTGAATTATTAAATTCCTAGACTATGTTGTTTTGGACCTATTTCTAAACCTATAACTACCCAAAACTTTCAAATTTCTTCCAATCACTAATTGCAATAATTCTCTCTCTAAGAGAATCTTCTCAAGTTTTTCTTGAAGATTCAAGATAGGGCTCCAATGTTTCAAGTCTCCTAATATCCATTGTTTAGGATTTAATTTCCAAGGTATGTTAAGAATTCATTCATGGGTCCTCTCCAGAATTCATTCATGGGTCCTTTCCATCAATGGAGCCCAAACGTTTTCTCTCTTTTTCAATTGATTTTAATTCTATGATTCTAAGGTTTTCAAGAGAATGCATTGGGTCAATTTAATTATGATCTCTTTCAATGTTAATGGTTCAATCATGCATGTTTTCAGTTGAATTACATGTTTTCAAGTGAGTTTTCATAGACCCATGTATTATGCTATTTTTAAAGTATGAATTGACGAAGTTATGATCATGGATATGAAGGATTTATGAATAGTTTATGACGATGATGAATTATGATTTCAAGTATGTTCCTAATCAAGTATAAAGGTTGTGAAAGGTTTTCTCACACATTCATGTGAAAGAGGTGAAATATTTTCTCACCAACTCATGGATTCATAAAGATGAAAAGTTTTCTCATTTTGTATGAATCACCTTGCTAATGAGCTACACTTATGATTATTTTACTATGTTAAATATGTATTTATTATTTCCTTTCCTAATGATATTAATGACTATAATTCATAACTTCTGTTGGGATATTCACTAAGCACCGAGAGGAATTTGTGGTGGGGGTTAACTTTTGAAGCTCAAGAAGTGACCCAAGGGAACTCTAGTAGCTACCTCTATTCCCTAACTACTTTGACCCCGTCGGTTTTCCTTTGAGGCCTAGCTAGTGTATCCATAAAGAACTCAAGTTTATGCTGTTCTCAGAGAGTCTACCATGGCAAGTAGCCTCGCTCTTTTTGGTGTGGGAGTAACCCAAGATTCCATGTTATAGCTAGCATGGTCTTAAAAGTTGTTTAAAGGTCCTATCCCACCAATGTATATAAAATGGTATAATTCCCATGATATTTTATGATGCATTGACCACGTGATTATGATATTCAAATGTTTTAAAGTTTTACTCATATTTTAAAGATATTGGTCATGCATCCCATGTTCATATTAACTCTGTCTGATTATCAATGTTCATGCATGCTTCTCATATACTTAATGCATTTCATGTACTAACGCAAACTTTTACCTATGTTGCTTTGAGCTTTTCTCCTTATTTGAGATGCAAGTTTGAAACTTTTATTCTGCTTTATGATTTGGTTTATGTATTTACTTATCTTATGTATTCCATATATGCTAAGAGAATTGGTTGGAGTCACTCAAGATTCTAATCGCCATGTCACACCCAGGGCCTTGTTAGGTCGTGACACTTATGAGTTAGTTTTACCACTGGAATTGATATCGGTGCATCCAATGTTTTATGTCTCCTTCTTTAAAGAGTGTATTGGTGATCCTACGTCTACAGTGACTTAATAGAGTATTGGTGTGAAAGAATGTCTATATTATGAAGAGGATCTAATTGAAATTTTAGATCGTCATGTACAAAAGAGAGGAATAAGGATGTTTCTTTCGTCAAAGTCCTTTGAAGGAACCAACTAATTGAGGGTGCTACATGGGGGGCCAAAGTTTATATGATGTCTTTTTATCCTCATACATTTCCCCTGCTCTAGCTTGAGGTATTTTTTTTTCTCATGTTCACTCTTTTCAGATTCATGCATTCCAGCTATTCCCATGTTTTGATATGCATGCATGTTCATGAAACCAATTTTAAGTCATGTTTATCTTGGGGTTGATTACTCCTTTGTTTATGCTTTTTAATAAGTTCTTGTATTCATATTGGATTATTTGATCTCTTTCCTACTCTATTCATGCTAGCTTAAGTCCCGTGAGGATGACTGTTCCCAATGGGGAGATATTGTTAGACCCTGAAAATTGAAAAGTCAAAACAAAAGAGAAGGTATAGAAAATGGTGTTCTGGTGATACTTTCTACAAGATATCCTATGGGTCATAGGACATCTTACGGTACGTGGAGGGTCTTGTAGGTAAGGTCTTGAGGTTTAGAAAATTGGTAAAGTGTCAGATAAATTAACGAGTGGGATCTGTGAACCATACAATATCCTACGATCCGTAGATTGGGGTCATAGGAAGAGTCCTGAGAAATGTCGCATTCTAGTAGTTAGAGTTAAAGCTCCACGAGAGGTCCTATGGACTGTTGAAAGTCTTACGAGTCATAGGATGACCCATAGAGTAAGGATGAGAAACTATGATTTTTGAGAATTTTGAAGTTGTACAGGACGATTGGGTTGATAAGCCATAGAGTTTTCTATGACCCGTAGACCAGGGTTGTAGGGTTGTAGTGCAATTCTAGTAGCTCAAGATTATGGACAATATTTGTATATATACTGTCACACCCCAAACTAGGGAAGGCATAACTGGCACTCGATACTTTATTCAACCAAGTTAGCCAGTGACACATATTAACTGACTCAACTATGGGCCCAGAAGGTTGGCATCATAACATCTAAAATACTAAGCCTGGACCATTAAGGTCATAACCTGAATAAAAGACATTAATATAGATGAAAGTAGACAAGCCAAAAATAATACACTACTAGCTAGTAGACGAGGCAACAACTAAAGACATACAATTGTACATATATATACATACATGCCAAGCCTATATGGATGGAGACCAGAAGCAACAAAAAGAAACCAGAATACTCTGTCCAGAATAGCTTTTAAGAGTGTAATAAGTACTGCTCGGGACAAGGGCCTGACTATAACCCAAACTATACAACAAAAATAAAACATCCTATGAAAGCTCCAGGAAGAGGTGGAGCTTACCAACTCACACCTGTACTTTGAATCCTAGAGGAGGGGTTGATCAAAATCCTTACCTGGACCTGAACACACGAAACAAAAATGCAGTGTCCCTAGGAAACAAGACATCAGTATGAATAAAAATGTACTAGTATGTAAGGAAGAATGTGAAAGCATAAATAACTGCTATAAAAAGGATAATAGAGATACCACCAGGAACTAAAACTCAAATAACCTCCATGGTTGACATCTGACATCTTAGTAATCAAATATACATGGTATTCTCATGTAATCGTATGTCGTGAATGCGTATATATAAATGCAAATGCATGACATACCCAACCAAATGTTGGCCATGGCAGTCTCTTTTGATAGCTAGTCGGTATCATATTGCCAATCTGTGGTCATCTGTACAATATATATATAGTCTTCCGAGCAAGTAGGCCCCTTACCTCCAATTATAGCTTGGAGTCTATGCATAACATGCCATGTATGATATGAACTTTGAAAGAACATAATAGGACATAACAAGGACTTAGCCAATCTTGGTTCATTTGTACTCTTGTTCTCATAATCTCATAATCATTGTTGTATAATATGTGAATGTCATGTAACACCTTATGTGCTTTAATAATAAACCCAAATAATTATCTCTACTTTAGAAAAGGTTTACAAATAAGGGTGTTCATAAAGAGATTAAGATGCTTCACTTAGTTTCTATATATGTTTCCTTAATAGTTAGTAAAAGAAATTACTTCAAAATAACATATTTAAAAAAAAAACATGTCCTTCAGTAGTTCAAACATACGAGTTACATTTGAGAGTTTTGGAAATCAACATATTAATTTATGTTTTTCAGAAATTAACATAGGATTTTGCATGGGATTACTGCTTATATTAGTTGGCCCAGTCTACTTTGGGTATCCTATTTTATCTATAGTAGTTAATGCCCCTTTATCCCCGATCTTTCCTACCCTGACTTTATCGCTTTATCGCTCTCATTATTTATATCTTTATATTGTCTGTTATATGCCTGGCCTTACTGACCTATGTCTTGTTTTTCCTTGTTTCTCCTCCCTTGTTCTTCTCTCTTAAGCCGAGGGTCTTTCGGAAACAGCCGCCCTACCTTTTAAGGTGGGGGTTAGGTCTGCGTACACTCTACCCTCCCCAGACCCCACATGGTGGGATCACACTGGGTTCGTTGTTGTTGTTGTTGTTGTTCAGAAAAATATATTAGCGAGGAAGGAGGACTGATTGCAAATTCTTAATGTTCCTCCATATTTATTTTAGGTCACAACACCCAAAGAAGAATAAGAATTTATACACATGGACCTATAGTCAAGGGAATAGAAAAAATAACACAAAGACTCTGAATACCCTATACAACAGAACGAGTTGAGTACCAACATAATGGATTCATGAGAATACTTCAGTTGTGATCCCCAATGCCTTTCACAAATGGCTTTTCTAGCAATAGAATAGTAAAATATTACATTTGGCGATTTAGGAGTTTTCTAAAATTCATTCTCAAAAGAAGAACAACGCTTAGCCATAACATAACTTGATTCTGGGTCTTGCAGTATTAAAATGAATTATACCCCTTTCTTATAGTATGTAATCTACACAAAATCAAGTGACACAACTATTACAAATAGAATATTAACATGTCAGGGTCAAAGTAGCAATTTAGAGATTACTAAGAGAGTGATTAGCTCGTCAGACCTTTTTAAATGTATGATTCATTACATTTTCTTCTCCAAATTACAACCAAAAATTAATGATGTAAAAAACATTTTCCACCAGATATTAACAATTGGAGATCTACGACATAGTCCACCACAACCAAATAGAGAATGTCTACACAATAATAAAAATTCGGTGTGTCGCCACACCCTTCCTTTCCAATCATAAAATAGCAACAACAAAACCCCAACCATGAGTAGTCAAACCTTTAAATCTAGAAATATATATAATACAATCCTATAGTTGTTGAACATAACCATAATAACTTGAACTCACGGCTTCTGATCACCATCATGTCAATTCGTTCAACAATTACATCTGTAATTATGTCTTTCTCCTAAAAAGCAATAAGGGGTTAAGAGGGAAGAAACCTAACTTAAACTTGATGTAGATAATAGTATTTTACCTTGTCTCCTCAAATAAAAAGTAGTTTCACTAAACCAAGACCTTGAATCAAGAAGAAACCATTTGAAAATCACAATGCATTAATAGAACAAACGTTACGCTAATTTATCTTACAATTCAATACCCTTATATACTTTTTCTTCTCTCCTAGATACATAACAAAAACAACCACACATATACAAATCATTCTCATAAATTCCAGAAATAACAACATCAATAAAATACTTCTAAACAGCCCAATTGCATATAATAATCCAAATACGATTTTGCTAACCATCTATTCGTGTGTTCTTTCTTACATAGCCTAGCTATAACTTGGATTCACTCAATAAATTGAAGGGTGAGAATTATTACCTCCAAACAACAGTCCACCACCTAAAACGAGACTCCTTCACCTTAGAGAATCCTTCAAATCACAGCCAATGAGGAGGAAAGAAGTAACACAATATCTATGAATATTCTAATGGTGAAACCACGTTGAAATGTTATTGATCTTGTCTTGGATGGTAGGGAACCTTAAGTTGTATTTATGACTATTTGTTTTCTTATTTGTGTGAAAATAATGAGATAAAACAAAGGGAAATAGTTTTTATAAAGATAAACCGATATATGGGCTAGAGGCCCACCTCTACGTGCATGCGTATGCAATCTCACAAAAATGTGAATATTTCTTTATTCTCAAGTCATATGGAAAAATGGTTTAGTGACTTGGAAACTAGACTCGTAAAACTTCGAATTGGTATGGCAAGGGGGTGTCCAAAGCTTTATAGATTGGAAGAAAAACTCTGAGATATTTAACCCAAATTTCAGGAAATTTATTAATAAAACTTATTGTAATGACCCTCCTTGTCATTTTTGAATTAAATCATTCATTCCATTATTTTGAGCTTTTCTGTAGCAACCTCAAGTCATTTATGACTTGCTGGCAGTGACAATTCAATCGCTTGGTCATTTGTTTGGATTTTAGGTCCATTTCTCTATTTTGAAGCTTTTATAACTTTAAAAAATGACTTCGCTCATAACATCAGGAAAGCAACCTTATAACGGAATTCTGACAATTCCATCAACTCTAGAATGGCCAAATTAGACTATTAACATGGTCGGCATGAGCATCGAGGCAATTGGTACGAATTTGAGGCCGATGGTGCTTTTGTATTTAAAACCTGGCCTATGGTTGACTTTAGTCAAAATTCATGGAAAATGAGCTCAGATAAAATTCTGACAGTGCAGTTAGCTCCATAATGTCAATTTTGGTCTAGAATGACCCCTCGTTCTCTTTCCAAGGTTTTTAGCCTAATCTTGAGGCCCGTTATGGAAAAAGGCTCAAAATTTCACTTTGGTATGGGACCCACTTCTTATTAAAATGATCTCGTACGAGAATTACGAATGCTCTATTGAGTCTAAAATATCAAATTTAGTAGGATAGCATATGTCATTTGTGCATATGGGGTTCCGAAAGAATTCTGAGCAACCCATCATTTTTTCACTAACTAGGTCGGTTCCGTTGCAAAAGAGACTCCTAGTAGCTAAAGTGGCCAAGAGCTCATTAAAGCGACCAGCCATCTTTGGCGGGTATCTCTTAAGCGACAAACTTATCGCTAAAGCAACTGGTCACTTAAGCAATCAGGTGTCGCCAAAGCGATGCCCACCTCTTTTAGGGGGTCGCATAAGCGACTAGCGGATGTTCGCTTTTGCGAAACTTGAGGCCCGTAAGTCCAAAAATTCTAGATTTTCTCTCCAACTTCAAACTTCATTTTCTCCTTCAATTCTTAGGCGATTTGGGTGATTCAAGAGGCTACATTATGTAGAATTTCAAGAGGAACCCAGTGGTGTGTTTAGAATTAGGAGTTGAGGCTTCCTTTAAGGTAATTCTTCTTTTTTCTTCGTCTTTAGTGTTATTAGGATATATAGTTTATCATAAATGCATGAATGGTTTGAGCCTATTTTGGGGTGTGAATTGTATTCCCTTTTGGAACATGAGATGGGGGTAGTAGTTGGAGACTATTCTCAGAGTCAATTGTGTGATTTCTGGAGCAGGTCCCATAATTCTCACTTTTTGACTCATAAATTAGCCCATCTTTGAATTGGTTAATTTTAGTGTCATAACGATTGTATTAACATTGTGGTTCTATTATTGATAGCATGGAAGCATTTGGATGCCTCTTAGAAGGGAAAATCTCCAGTTCTATGGTTTGGAGCATGCACGGTCGGCCTACAGGTAGTCTACGATTTTTCCCTTTGTGAGACTGAGGATGTTTAGGTAATTTTATATGGAAATATATGAATTAGAGGGGTCGGGGTGTCGAGCATGATAAATTTCTAAAATTCATGTCCTAGGCATTACTTTGGGAAATTGTTGGACTGCTTAAGCATGACTCTTGTTATTATTGATCATCCATGCCTAGTGACGTGCGTTGTGCTTGTGGTTATATGTTTGGAATGCATGTTTGGCCTTAGTCTTGGCTTAGACTAGTGTTGCCTTAGACTTGCACGAATTTGGTATTATTGGGCCTTTGAACTTCTCCGACGTTGTTTCAGACGGTTAGTTCCCTATAGACTGATATAGCATACTTGAGTCTAATATCCTGAGCTTTAGCTAGGTAGTAACATAGCTTATGACCTTAGCTCCACAATGCCTTATTCTCTTATAGGTATTGTATCACTTGGCTCTTAATTTTGGAAGTCTTCTCGACAATTCTACTTGTTTATGGTTCAGGCTAGAGCGATGTATTGATGGAATTCAATTTGGGGATAAACCCCATGATGCTCAGTGGGTCGCTGATTCTAATTCGATTCAATCTATTAACTACAGTTTTCCAGTTGAAGTCTGTGGTCCATCTTACTTGTATTTGGATCCTTAGCTATAGTTACCCGATTAAAGTCTTTGGTCTAGCTTACTTATGTTCGACCCTTGGCTATAGTTACCCAGTTCAATTCTTTGGTCCATCTTACTCGTGTCGACTCATTAGCTACAGTTACCCAATTGAAGTTCGTGGTCCAGCATACACGTGGTTCAATTTTAGATTCCTTGTTGAATCTTTGGTTCAAGTCTTTATCTACTCCAAGCTTCAGGTTAAAGCTTCAGGCTTTTAGGATGGTTCGGTTCAAGTTTGGGAAATTGGTGGTATTATTGGAACTCTATTGACTTTGTTCATTTTACTTCTACTATCCTTGCTCATGTTGGGCTTATGGGAGTCCGTTTAGGTTGTTATTTTATACTTATGC
Organism: Solanum dulcamara; assembly: GCF_947179165.1. Lineage (NCBI taxonomy): Eukaryota > Viridiplantae > Streptophyta > Magnoliopsida > Solanales > Solanaceae > Solanum > Solanum dulcamara. The sequence continues at coordinate 26,625,315 of NC_077241.1, forward strand.
ACGAACATACCCTTCGAGTTAATGGGAGCTCGGCGGATTTAGCTAGAGTTTTTTCTTATTTGTTGAGGATGCTCATGTACATACCTACGTTTACTTCTTTCCCTGTTTGTGATTATGGTTATATTATTGCATTTTAATTTACTTTTTTTTATCTTGCTCAGTTGGCCTATGATGCCTATTGGGTACCTATTATTTTAGGACTCATACTACACTCTGTATCTGTTTTCGTGATACAGGTTCGAGTACTAGCTACCAATGTTAATTCGAGCCAGTTGTGGTCGTGATCGAAGCCGAGGGTGAGCATATTGTATTCTGAATTTACCCATCTCTCTTTGAATATATATTGTGCATGTATTTTGCTTTTTGAGACAACCCTATTTCTTTGATCCACTTTTGGGACTTTTACTCTTTTGTAGTAGCTCTATATATGTGACTTCCAGGTTTTGGAGGGATCTTTTATTTGTAAATATTTTTTTTGCTTGTGCCCGTTCATATATGTTCTTATTATTTCATTACTGTGGTTAGATTAAATTATAGGTCCTTTACCGTAACATCCCATTACTCATAGTTTTGGGATATGGGTTGGCTTACCTATTTATAGGTCGTATTAGGCGCCATCATGACCGGATAAATTGGGTCATGACAAGTTGGTATCAGAGCCCCAAGTTCACCGGTCTCACTTGTAAAGAGCTAACGTCTAGTAGAGTTCTGTAGATCAGTGCGGAGACGTCTGTGACTTATCTTCGGGAGGCAACAAGATATCTTTAGCAATATTTCTCTTTTTTATCTTGTTGTCTAGTGTGTGTCTTATCGATTTTTGGAAATCTCACTTGTTCCACTTTTTCACATAATGGCTCGCTTATGCGCTGGAGGTAGAGGCCGACCTCGGGATTATGACAGGGCTATAGATGCAGCTCGAACTCAAAACAGACTCCGAAACTAGAGGTGGATCCAACAATAGCTATAGTACATCAGAAGCCAGTGGGGCCCGAGACCAGGCTGGCCACAGCTCAAGCCAATCGCAACATCAAACTTACAGGTGATGTTCTCCCAGATTTTGGCTACTATTGGGGGTATGCAGAAGGCCCCAGCTCTATCTGTTCTAATGCCGCAGGACCAACATGCGCTAGGAGCATCGATTGTTTAGCAGCCACCTGCACCTACCGCTCATCCAGATTACTTGGAAGGTGTTATGCCGCTTTGAGAGTAGAACATGCTTAGGGTGTTACTATACGAAAGAGTGTATATATGGTGGTCATCCCCATGCTCAGACTCAGGCTATAGGTCATCCAATTTAGTAGGGTACCACTATAAGTTCAGGAGGCGATCAGCGCCAAAACTGATTCTATGCTCTGCAAACTAGGTAGGAATTAGAAGAGTCTCCAAATTTCATGACGGGTATGTTAAAAGTATTTGAGTTTGATATTTATGCCTTGCTTGATCTGGGCATAAATTTATCTTTTGTCACTCCATATCTTGCTATGAAATATGATGTTAGCCTTGAAGTCTTGCTAGAAACTTTACTCTTATTGGTGAGTCAACTTTGGCTAAGAGGGTCTATAAAAATTATCCGATCTCAGCTTCTCATTAAGTTAGTTCATGTGATGTTATAGAATTTGATATGACTGATTTTGATATTATCCTTCATATGGATGGCTTCATGCATGTTATGCTTCGATATGTTGTACAACCTATGTGGTCAAGTTTCAATTTTCTAATGAGTCTTAGAATGGAAAGGTACTAATTATTTGTTTAAAAGTCAATTTATATCATGCTTTAAACCTCAGAAAATAATTTCCAAGGGTTGCATCAATTATCTAGTATGGGTTAGGGATACAAATTCTGAGCTCCTGCTCTTGAGTCAGTTTTGGTTGTTAATGAGTTTTTAGAATTGTTTTTCAATGATGTCCCATGTATCTCTCCTGAAAGAAAGATTGACTTCAGTATTAATTTTCTTCCTAATACTCAATCTACATCTATTCCTCTTTATCGAATGACCCCGAAAAAACTTAAGGAGTTGAATGATTTTATGGATAAGGGTTTCATAAGATCGACTATCTCTCTATGGGATGCTATAGTTCTCTTTATTAGGAAGAAGGATGGTTCTCTCAAATATTTATTGACTATCGGTAATTGAACAAGGTCACCATTAAGAATAAGTATCATATTCCAAGGATTGATAACCTGTTCGATCAAATTCAATGTGCAAGTTACTTCTCAAAGATTGACCTTCGACCGGGTTAGCATCAACTGTGGGTAAAAGAATGTGACAATCCAAAGACAACTTTTAGAACTCATTATGTTAACTTTGAATTCTTGGTTATGTCTTTTGAACTAACGAATGCTCCTGCAACTTTTATGGATTTGATGAACCGGGTGTTTAGCAAATATTTCGACATGTTTTCCATTGTATTCATTGATGATATTTTGGTTTGTTCTCAGAGTGACAAGGAGCATGCCGATTATTTGAGAATTATCTTACAAGTTCTCAAGGATCGTCAATTGTTTGCTAAGTTTAGCAAGTGTCAGTTTTGATTGAGGTTGGTTTCTTTTCTTGGCCGTATTATGTTTGGTGAAGGGATTATGGTTGATGCTAAGAAAATTAAAGTTGAAGAAGTGACCTAGACCTCCTTTTGATATTCAAAGTTTTTTAAGCTTAGCTAGTTATTATAGACGATTTTTGGAGGGCTTCTCTTCCAATGAATTGCCGTTGACTACTTTGATTAAAAAGAAGGTGAAATTTCAATGGTCTAAGGTGTGTGAAAAGAGCTTCTAAGAGTTGAAAAATAGACTTACTTCTGCTCCAATGTTGACTTTACCAAAAGGATCCGATGGGTTTATTGTGTATTATGATGCTTCAAGGATTGGTCTTGGTTGTGTTTTGATGCAAAATGGTAAGGTGATAGACTATGCTTCTAGGCAACTCAAGGTACATGAAAAGAACTATCCGACCCATAACTTGGAGTTGGCGGCAATTGTGTTTTCTTTGAAAAATTTGAGGCACTATTTATGGTGTCCATGTTGATGTATTCACCTACCATAAGAGTTGTAATATGTGTTTTATCAAAAGTTCTTAAACCTTTGACAAAGAAAATGGCTTGAATTGATGAACGACTACAATATGTGTGTGTTGTGTCATCTGGGTAAAGTAAATGTAGTTGCCGATGCTCTTAGTCGATTGTCCATGAATAGTGTTGCCCATGTGGATGATGAAAAAAAGGAGTTGGTTCATGATTTTCATAGGTTAGCTTATTTGGGTGTTCTCTTGGCTGATTTGGAGGATGATGGTGTTGTTGTACAAAATGGTTTTGAATCATCTTTTGTGGCAGATGTTATGGAAAAGTAAGACAATGGTCCAACTTTGGTCGAGTTGAAGAAAGTGGTTGTTAAAAGAGTCAATGAGGCTTTCTCCCAAGAGGGATATGGTGTGCTTAGATATCAAGGATTGATGTGTGTTCCTGATGTTGATGGTTTGAGGGAAATGATATTTTTTGAAGCTCATAGTGTGCGATATTCTTTCATCTAGTTCCATAAAGATGTATCAAGATTTAACAGAGGTGCATTGGTGAAATGGCATAAAAAGAGATATTGTGGAATTCATTGTGAAGTGTTCTAATTGTCAACAATTAAAGGTTGAATATCAAAAACTAGGAGGTTTAAGCTCAACACATTGATATTCCTATTTAGAAGTGGAAAGACTTGAATATGGACTTTATTACGGGTTTACCTCATACTCGTAGGAAATATGATTTGATTTGGGCTGTTGTTGACTGTATAACTAAGTCAGTATATTTTCTTACCATTAAGACCTCCTTTTTGGCCGAGGATTATGCTAAACTTTACATTCGTGAGTTTATTAAGATTTATGGGGTTCCATTATCTATAATCTCAGATCGAGGTACTCAATTCAAATCTCAGTTTTGGATATCCTTTCAAAAAGGTCTTGATACTCAAGTTAAACTGAGTACGTCTTTTCACCCGCTAACTGATGTCCAAGCAGAGCGTACAATACAAACATTGGAAGACATGTTCAGAGATTATGTAATTTACTTTAAGTTCTATTGGGATGATCATTTTTCTTTGATCAAGTTTTCTTATAATAATAGTTACCATTCAAGTATTCAAATGGCTCTGTTTGAGGCTTTATATGGTAGGAGGTGTAGGTCTCCTATTGGTTGGTTTAAAGTTTGTGAAGTTTCCTTGATATAGACCGAGTTAGTGCATGAGGCTATGGAAAATTGTAGAATCATTAGAGAAAATTAAAGACCACCCAAAGTCGACAAAAGACCTATTTGGATTTAAGAAGAAGGGAACTGAGTTTGAGGTCAATGATTGGGTGTATTTGAAAATCTCACCCATGAAAGATGAGATATATTTTGGAAAAAGAGGGAAGCTTAGTCCCTGTTAAGTAGGCCTTTATCAAATTTTGAGATGTTTTGGTAAGGTGGCATATGAGTTGGACTTACCTTATGAGCTGGCGTTAGTGCATCCGGTGTTTCATGTGTCTTTGTTGAAAACCTATGTTGGTGATCCAAGCTCAATTGTGCCTTTGGATCGTTTGGGTGTGAAGGAGAATTTATCCTTTGAGAAAGCTCTAGTTGAGATTCTAGACCGGCAAGTTTGAAAGTTGTGGAATAAAGAGGTTGTCTATGTTAGGTGTTGTGGAGAAATCAAGAGGTTGAAGGTGCAACATGGGAGACCGAATCTTATATGATGTCATAATATTCTCATCTGTTTTCTTCTACTCCTAGTTAAGGTATTAAGTTCCTTCATGATTCACTCTCATAAAATTCCTCAATTTCGGTGTTCCATGCCTTTCATTTGGATGCATGTTCATGAAAAAAGTCTTAAGAATCATGTTTTAGCTTGGGATTGAATATTCCATGTTTTATGAAATTTATTATGTTATTGCATTCATGCTGGGATGCTATGTCTCTTCTGTACTCTATTAGTCTCAGTTAAGTCCCATTCAAGAATGAATATTCCCAAAGAAAGATATTGCGAGGCCCCGAAAGTTAAAAAGTCCAAACAAAGAGTTAAAAAGTGAAAGCATCGGAAATATGAGTTTGCTGCTTGCTAAACTACTTTAGTGACTCGCCAAAGGGTTTAAGAGCCCATCCAATGTGATGGAAACTTAGCAAAAATGGTCAAGGAGAGTTGGAGAGAAAAATGAGGATTTGGCGACTCGCCAAACCTACTTCGCAAGCTCAACATCCTCACAAAAATGTTCAAATAAAATATGCTCAGAGTAAATAATTTGGGAGAGGAAAGCGTAGATTTGGTGATCAGTTCCTTCTAGCCAAGATCATTAGAAAAGTTAGCAAGAATAGTGAGAGTTTGGGTGAGGCAATAGCCACTTCGGTGACTCGCTTATTGGATCAGCAAATTTTGGCCCTCATAGATCAAGGCAAATTAGCGAGTAAGCCGGAGATCAACAACTCGCCAGTTAGATCGGTGAGCTTGACCGATCTCGCCAATAGGGACCTAACATTCCTATAATAAGGATATTTCCATCATTTTTGAATGATTAAATTCCTAGACTATGTTGTTTTGCACCTATTTCTAAACCTATAACTACCCAAACCTTTCAAATTTCTTCCAATCACTAATTGTAATAATTCTCTCTTTAAGAGAATCTTCTCAAGTTTTTCTTGAAGATTCAAGATAGGGATCCAATGTTTCAAGTCTCCTAATATCCATTGTTTAGGATTTAATTTCCAAGGTATGTTAAGAATTCATTCATGCGTCCTCTCCAAAATTCATTCATGGGTCCTTTCCATCAATGGAGCCCAAAGGTTTTCTCTCTTTTTCAATTGATTTTAATTCTATGATTCTAAGGTTTTCAAGAGAATGCATTGGGTCAATTTAATTATGATCTCTTTCAATGTTAATGATTCAATCATGCATGTTTTCAGTTGAATTACATGTTTTTAAGTGAGTTTTCATAGACCCATGTATTATGCTATTTTTAAAGTATGAATTGACGAAGTTATGATCATGGATATGAAGGATTTATGAATAGTTTATGACGATGATGAATTATGATTTCAAGTATGTTCCTAATCAAGTATAAAGGTTGTGAAAGGTTTTCTCACACATTCATGTGAAAGAGGTGAAAGATTTTCTCACCAACTCATGGATTCATAAAGATGAAAAGTTTTCTCATTTTGTATGAATCACCTTGCTAATGAGCTACACTTATGATTATTTTACTATGTTAAATATGTATTTATTATTTCCTTTCCTGATGATATTAATGACTACAATTTATAACTTCTGTTGGGATATTCACTAAGCACCGAGAGGAATTTGTGGTGGGGGTTAACTTTGGAAGCTCAAGAAGTGACCCAAGGGAACTCTAGTAGCTACCTCTATTCCCTAACTACTTTGACCCCGTCGGTTTTCCTTTGAGGCCTAGCTAGTGTATCCATAAAGAACTCAAGTTTATGCTGTTCTCAGAGAGTCTACCTTGGCAAGTAGCCTAGCTCTTTTTGGTGTGGGAGTAACCCAAGATTCCATGTTATAGCTAGCATGGTCTTAAAAGTTGTTTAAAGGTCCTATCCCACCAATGTATATAAAATGGTATAATTCCCATGATATTTTATGATGCATTGACTACATGATTATGATATTCAAATGTTTTAAAGTTTTACTCATATTTTAAAGATATTGGTCATGCATCCCATGTTCATATTGACTCTGGCACTCGATACTTTATTCAACCAAGTTAGCCAGTGACACATATTAACTGACTCAACTATGGGCCCAGAAGGTTGGCATCATAACATCTAAAATACTAAGCCTGGACAATTAAGGTCATAACCTGAATAAAAGACATTAATATAGATGAAAGTAGACAAGCCAAAAATAATACACTACTAGCTAGTAGACGAGGCAACAACTAAAGACATACAATTGTACATATATATACATACATGCCAAGCCTATATGGATGGAGACCAGAAGCAACAAAAAGAAACCAGAATACTCTGTCCAGAATAGCTTTTAAGAGTGTAATAAGTACTGCTCGGGACAAGGGCCTGACTATAACCCAAACTATACAACAAAAATAAAACATCCTATGAAAGCTCCAGGAAGAGGTGGAGCTTACCAACTCACACCTGTACTTTGAATCCTAGAGGAGGGGTTGATCAAAATCCTTACCTGGACCTGAACACACGAAACAAAAATGCAGTGTCCCTAGGAAACAAGACATCAGTATGAATAAAAATGTACTAGTATGTAAGGAAGAATGTGAAAGCATAAATAACTGCTATAAAAAGGATAATAGAGATACCACCAGGAACTAAAACTCAAATAACCTCCATGGTTGACATCTGACATCTTAGTAATCAAATATACATGGTATTCTCATGTAATCGTATGTCGTGAATGCGTATATATAAATGCAAATGCATGACATACCCAGCCAAATGTTGGCCATGGCAGTCTCTTTTGATAGCTAGTCGGTATCATATTGCCAATCTGTGGTCATCTGTACAATATATATATAGTCTTCCGAGCAAGTAGGCCCCTTACCTCCAATTATAGCTTGGAGTCTATGCATAACATGCCATGTATGATATGAACTTTGAAAGAACATAATAGGACATAACAAGGACTTAGCCAATCTTGGTTCATTTGTACTCTTGTTCTCATAATCTCATAATCATTGTTGTATAATATGTGAATGTCATGTAACACCTTATGTGCTTTAATAATAAACCCAAATAATTATCTCTACTTTAGAAAAGGTTTACAAATAAGGGTGTTCATAAAGAGATTAAGATGCTTTTCTTAGTTTCTATATATGTTTCCTTAATAGTTAGTAAAAGAAATTACTTCAAAAAAACATATTTCAAAAAAAAACATGTCCTTCAGTAGTTCAAACATACGAGTTACATTTGAGAGTTTTGGAAATCAACATATTAATTTATTTTTTTCAGAAAAATATATTAGCGAGGAAGGAGGACTAATTGCAAATTCTTAATGTTCCTCCATATTTATTTAAGGTCACAACACCCAAAGAAGAATAAGAATTTATACACATGGACCTATAGTCAAGGGAATAGAAAAAATAACACAAAGACGCTGAATACCCTATACAACAGAATGAGTTGAGTACCAACATAATGGAGTCATGAGAATACTTCAATTGTGATCCCAATGCCTTTCACAAAAGGCTTTTCTAGCAATAGAATAGTAAAATATTACATTTGGCGATTTAGGAGTTTTCTAAAATTCATTCTCAAAAGAAGAACAACGCTTAGCCATAACATAACTTGATTCTGGGTCTTGCAGTATTAAAATGAATTATACCCCTTTCTTATAGTATGTAATCTACACAAAATCAAGTGACACAACTATTACAAATAGAATATTAACATGTCAGGGTCAAAGTAGCAATTTAGAGATTACTAAGAGAGTGATTAGCTCGTCAGACCTTTTTAAATGTATGATTCATTACATTTTCTTCTCCAAATTACAACCAAAAATTAATGATGTAAAAAACATTTTCCACCAGATATTAACAATTGGAGATCTACGACATAGTCCACCACAACCAAATAGAGAATGTCTACACAATAATAAAAATTCGGTGTGTCGCCACACCCTTCCTTTCCAATCATAAAATAGCAACAACAAAACCCCAACCATGAGTAGTCAAACCTTTAAATCTAGAAATATATATAATACAATCCTATAGTTGTTGAACATAACCATAATAACTTGAACTCACGGCTTCTGATCACCATCATGTCAATTCGTTCAACAATTACATCTGTAATTATGTCTTTCTCCTAAAAAGCAATAAGGGGTTAAGAGGGAAGAAACCTAACTTAAACTTGATGTAGATAATAGTATTTTACCTTGTCTCCTCAAATAAAAAGTAGTTTCACTAAACCAAGACCTTGAATCAAGAAGAAACCATTTGAAAATCACAATGCATTAATAGAACAAACGTTACGCTAATTTATCTTACAATTCAATACCCTTATATACTTTTTCTTCTCTCCTAGATACATAACAAAAACAACCACACATATACAAATCATTCCCATAAATTCCAGAAATAACAACATCAATAAAATACTTCTAAACAGCCCAATTGCATATAATAATCCAAATACGATTTTGCTAACCATCTATTCGTGTGTTCTTTCTTACATAGCCTAGCTATAACTTGGATTCACTCAATAAATTGAAGGGTGAGAATTATTACCTCCAAACAACAGTCCACCATCTAAAACGAGACTCCTTCACCTTAGAGAATCCTTCAAATCACAGCCAATGAGGAGGAAAGAAGTAACACAATATCTATGAATATTCTAATGGTGAAACCACGTTGAAATGTTATTGATCTTGTCTTGGATGGTAGGGAACCTTAAGTTGTATTTATGACTATTTGTTTTCTTATTTGTGTGAAAATAATGAGATAAAACAAAGGGAAATAGTTTTTATAAAGATAAACCGATATATGGGCTAGAGGCCCACCTATACGTGCATGCGTATGCAATCTCACAAAAAATGTGAATATTTCTTTATTCTCAAGTCATATGGACAAATGGTTTAGCGACTTGGAAACTAGACTCGTAAAACTTCGAATTGGTATGGCAAGGGGGTGTCCAAAGCTTTATAGATTGGAAGAAAAACTCTGAGATATTTAACCCAAATTTCAGGAAATTTATTAATAAAACTTATTGTAAGGACCCTCCTTGTCATTTTTGAATTAAATCATTCATTCCATTATTTTGAGCTTTTCTATAGCAACCTCAAGTCATTTATGACTTGCTGGCAGTGACAATTCAATCGCTTGGTCATTTGTTTGGATTTTAGGTCCATTTCTCTATTTTGAAGCTTTTATAACTTTAAAAAATGACTTCGCTCATAACATCAGGAAAGCAACCTTATAACGGAATTCTGACAATTCCATCAGCTCTAGAATGGCCAAATTAGACTATTAACATGGTCGGCATGAGCATCGAGGCAATTGGTACGAGTTTGAGGCCGATGGTGCTTTTGTATTTAAAACCTGGCCTATGGTTGACTTTAGTCAAAATTCATGGAAAATGAGCTCAGATAAAATTCTGACAGTGCAGTTAGCTCCATAATGTCAATTTTGGTCTAGAATGACCCCTCGTTCTCTTTCCAAGGTTTTTAGCCTAATCTTGAGGCCCGTTATGGAAATAGGCTCAAAATTTCACTTTGGTATGGGACCCACTTCTTATTAAAATGATCTCGTACGAGAATTACGAATGCTCTATTGTGTATAAAATATCAAATTTAGTAGGATAGAATATGTCATTTGTGCATATGGGGTTCCGAAAGAATTCTGAGCAACCCATCATTTTTTCACCAACTAGGTCGGTTCCGTTGCAAAAGAGACTCCTAGTAGCTAAAGTGGCCAAGAGCTCATTAAAGCGACCAGCCATCTTTGGCGGCTATCTCTTAAGCGACAAACTTATTGCTAAAGCAACTGGTCACTTAAGCAATCAGGTGTCGCCAAAGTGATGCCCACCTCTTTTAGGGGGTCGCATAAGCGACTAGCGGATGTTCGCTTTTGCGAAACTTGAGGCCCGTAAGTCCAAAAATTCTAGATTTTCTCTCCAACTTCAAACTTCATTTTCTCCTTCAATTCTTAGGCGATTTGGGTGATTCAAGAGGATACATTGTGTAGAATTTCAAGAGGAACCCAGTGGTGTGTTTAGAATTAGGAGTTGAGGCTTCCTTTAAGGTAATTCTTCTTTTTTCTTCGTCTTTAGTATTATTAGGATATATAGTTTATCATAAATGCATGAATGGTTTGAGTCTATTTTGGGGTGTGAATTGTATTCCCTTTTGGAACATGAGATGGGGGTAGTAGTTAGAGACTATTCTCAGAGTCAATTGTGTGATTTCTGGAGCAGGTCCCATAATTCTCACTTTTTGACTCATAAATTAGCCCATCTTTGAATTGGTTAATTTTAGTGTCATAACGATTGTATTAACATTGTGGTTCTATTATTGATAGCATGGAAGCATTTGGATACCTCTTAGAAGGGAAAATCTCCAGTTCTATGGTTTGGAGCATACACGGTCGGCCTATAGGTAGTCTACGATTTTTCCCTTTGTGAGACTGAGGATGTTTAGGTAATTTTATATTGAAATATATGAATTAGAGGGGTTGGGGTGTCGAGCATGATAAATTTGTAAAATTCATGTCCTAGGCATTACTTTGGGAAATTGTTGGACTGCTTAAGCATGACTCTTGTTATTATTGATCATCCATGCCTAGTGACGTGCGTTGTGCTTGTGGTTATATGTTTGGACAGCATGTTTGGCCTTAGTCTTGGCTTAGACTAGTGTTGCCTTAGACTTGCACGAATTTGGTATTATTGGGCCTTTGAACTTCTCCAACGTTGTTTCAGACGGTTAGTTCCCTATAGACTGATATAGCATACTTGAGTCTAATAGCCTGAGCTTTAGCTAGGTAGTAACATAGCTTATGACCTTACCTCCACAATGCCTTATTCTCTTATAGGTATTGTATCACTTGGCTCTTAATTTTGGAAGTCTTCTCGACAATTCTACTTGTTTATGGTTCAGGCTAGAGCGATGTATTGATGGCATTCAATTTGGGGATAAACCCCATGATGCTCAGTGGGTCGCTGATTCTAATTCGATTCAATCTATTAACTACAGTTTTCCAGTTGAAGTCTGTGGTCTATCTTACTTGTATTTGGATCCTTAGCTATAGTTACCCGATTAAAGTCTTTGGTCTAGCTTACTTGTGTTCGACCCTTGGCTATAGTTACCCAATTCAATTCTTTGGTCCATCTTACTCATGTTGACTCATTAGCTACAGTTACCTAATTGAAGTTCGTGGTCCAGCATACACGTGGTTCAATTTTAGATTCCTTGTTGAATCTTCGGTTCAAGTCTTTATCTACTCCAAGCTTCAGGTTAAAGCTTCAGGCTTTTAGGATTGTTCGGTTCAAGTTTGGGAAATTGGTGGTATTATTGGAACTCTATTGACTTTGTTCATTTTACTTCTACTATCCTTGCTCATGTTGGGCTTATGGGAGTCCGTTTAGGTTGTTATTTTATACTTATGCACGAACGTACCCTTCGAGTTAATTGGAGCTCGGCGGATTTAGCTAGATTTTTTTTCTTATTTGTTGAGGATGCTCATGTACATACCTACGTTTACTTCTTTCCCTGTTTGTGATTATGGTTATATTATTGCATTTCAATTTACTTTTTTTTATCTTGCTCAGTTGGCCTATGATGCCTATTGGGTACCTATTATTTTATGACTCATACTACACTCTGTATCTATTTTTGTGATACAGGTTCGAGTACTAGCTACCAATGTTAATTCGAGCCAGTTGTGGTCGTGATCGAAGCCGAGGGTGAGCATATTGTATTCTGAATTTACCCATCTCTCTTTGTATATATATTGTGCATGTATTTTGCTTTTCGAGACAACCCTATTTCTTTGATCCACTTTTGGGACTTTTACTCTTTTGTAGTAGCTCTATATATGTGACTTCCAGGTTTTGGAGGGATCTTTTATTTGTAAATATTTTTTTTGCTTGTGCCCGTTCATGTATGTTCTTATTATTTCATTACTGTGGTTAGATTAAATTATTAGTCCTTTACCCTAACATCCCATTACTCGTAGTTTTGGGATATGGGTTGGCTTACCTATTGATAGGTCGTATTAGGCGCCATTATGATCGGATAAATTGGGTCGTGACAAGTTGGTATCAGAGCCCCAAGTTCACCGGTCTCACTTGTAAAGAGCTAACGTCTAGTAGAGTTCTGTAGATCAGTGCGGAGACGTCTGTGACTTATCTTTGGGAGGCAACAAGATATCTTTAGCAATATTTCTCTTTTTTATCTTGTTGTCTAGTGTGTGTCTTATCGATTTTTGGAAATCTCACTTGTTCCACTTTTTCACATAATGGCTCGCTTATGCGCTGGAGGTAGAGGCCGACCTCGGGATTATGACAGGGCTATAGATGCAGCTCAAACTCAAAATAGACTCTGAAACTAGAGGTGGATCCAACAGTAGCTATAGTACATCAGAAGCCAGTGGGGCCCGAGACCAGGCTGGCCACAGCTTGAGCCAATCGCAGCATCAAACTTACAGGTGATGTTCTCCCAGATTTTGGCTGCCATTGGGGGTATGCAGAAGGCCCCAGCTCTATCTGTTCTAATGCCGCAGGACCAACATGCGCCAGGAGCACCGATTGTTTAGCAGCCACCTGCACCTACCGCTTATCCAGATTACTTGGAAGGTGTTATACCGCTTTGAGAGTAAAACATGCTTAGGGTGTTACTATACGAAAGAGTGTATATATGGTGGTCATCCCCATGCTCAGACTCAGGCTATAGGTCATCCAATTTAGTAGGGTACCACTATAAGTTCAGGAGGCGATCAGCGCCAAAACTGAATCTATGCTCTGCAAACTAGGTAGGAATTAGAAGAGTCTCCAAATTTTATGACGGGTATGTTAAAAGTATTTGAGTTTGATATTTATGCCTTGCTTGATCTGGGCATAAATTTATCTTTTGTCACTCCATATCTTGCTATGAAATATGATGTTAGCCTTGAAGTCTTGCTAGAAACTTTACTCCTATTGGTGAGTCAACTTTGGTTAAGAGGGTCTATAAAAATTATCCGATCTCAGCTTCTCATTAAGTTAGTTCATGTTATGTTATAGAATTTGATATGACTGATTTTGATATTATCCTTCATATGGATGGCTTCATGCATGTTATGTTTCGATATGTTGTACAACTTATGTGGTCAAGTTTCAATTTTCTAATGAGTCTTAGAATGGAAAGGTACTAATTATTTGTTTAAAAGTCAATTTATATCATGCCTTAAAGCTCAGAAAATAATTTCCAAGGGTTGCATCAATTATCTAGTATGGGTTAGGGATACAAATTCTGAGCTCCTGCTCTTGAGTCAGTTTTGGTTGTTAATGAGTTTTTAGAATTGTTTCTCAATGATCTCCCATGTATCTCTCTTGAAAGAAAGATTGACTTCGGTATTGATTTTCTTCCTGATACCCAATCTATATCTATTCCTCTTTATCGAATGACCCCGAAAAAACTTAAGGAGTTGAATGATTTTGTGGATAAGGGTTTCATAAGATCGACTATCTCTCTATGGGATGCTATAGTTCTCTTTATTAGGAAGAAGGATGGTTCTCTCAAATATTTATTGACTATCGGTAATTGAACAAGGTCACCATTAAGAATAAGTATCATATTCCAAGGATTGATAACCTGTTCGATCAAATTCAATGTGCAAGTTACTTCTCAAAGATTGACCTTCGACCGGGTTAGCATCAACTGTGGGTAAAAGAATGTGACAATCCAAAGACAAATTTTAGAACTCATTATGTTCACTTTGAATTCTTGGTTATGTCTTTTGAACTAACGAATGCTCCTGCAACTTTTATGGATTTGATGAACCGGGTGTTTAAGAAATATTTGGACATGTTTTCCATTGTATTCATTGATGATATTTTGGTTTGTTCTCAGAGTGAGAAGGATCATGCCGATCATTTGAGAATTATCTTACAAGTTCTCAAGGATCGTCAATTGTTTGCTAAGTTTAGCAAGTGTTAGTTTTGATTGAGGTTGGTTTCTTTTCTTGGCCGTATTGTGTTTGGTGAAGGGATTATGGTTAATGCTAAGATAATTAAAGATGAAGAAGTGACCTAGACCTCCTTTTGATATTCAAAGTTTCTTAAGCTTAGCCAGTTATTACAGATGATTTTTGGAGGGCTTCTCTTCCAATGAATTGCCGTTGACTACTTGGATTAAAAAGAAAGTGAACTTTCAATGGTATAAGGTGTATGAAAAGAGCTTCCAAGAGTTGAAAAATAGACTTACTTCTGCTCCAATGTTGACTTTACCAAAAGGATCCGATGGGTTTATTGTGTATTGTGATACTTCAAGGATTGGTCTTGGTTGTGTTTTGATGCAAAATGGTAAGGTGATAGCCTATGCTTCTAGGCAACTCAAGGTACATGAAAAGAACTATCCGACCCATAACTTGGAGTTGGCGGCAGTTGTGTTTTCTTTGAAAAATTGGAGGCACTATTTATGGTGTCCATGTTGATGTATTCACCGACCATAAGAGTTGTAATATGTGTTTAATCAAAAGTTCTTAAACCTTTGACAAAGAAAATGGCTTGAATTGATGAACGACTACGATATGTGTGTGTTGTGTCATCTGGGTAAAGTAAATGTAGTTGCCGATGCTCTTAGTCGATTGTCCATGAATAGTGTTGCCTATGTGGATGATGAAAAGAAGGAGTTGGTTCATGATTTTCATAGGTTAGCTTATTTGAGTGTTCTCATGGCTGATTTGGAGGATGATGGTGTTGTTGTACAAAATGGTTTTGAATCATCTTTTGTGGCGGATGTTATGGAAAAGCAAGACAATGGTCCAATTTTGGTCGAGTTGAAGAAAGTGGTTGTTGAAAGAGCCAATGAGGCTTTCTCCCAAGAGGGATATGGTGTGCTTAGATATCAAGGATTGATGTGTGTTCCTGATGTTGATGGTTTGAGGGAAATGATATTTTCTGAAGCTCATAGTGTGCGATATTCTATTCATCTGGTTCCATAAAGATGTATCAAGATTTAACAGAGCTGCATTGGTGAAATGGCATAAAAAGAGATATTGTGGAATTCATTGTGAAGTGTTCTAATTGTCAACAATTAAAGGTTGAATATCAAAAACTAGGAGGTTTAAGCTCAACACATTGATATTCCTATATAGAAGTGGAAAGACTTGAATATGGACTTTATTACGGGTTTACCTCATACTCGTAGGAAATATGATTTGATTTGGACTGTTGTTGACTGTATAACTAAGTCAGTGTATTTTCTTACCATTAAGACCTCCTTTTTGGCCGAGGATTATGTTAAACTTTACATTCGTGAGTTTATTAAGATTTATGGGGTTCCATTGTCTATAATCTCAGATCGAGGTACTCAATTCACATCTCAGTTTTGGATATCCTTCCAAAAAGTTCTTGATACTCAAGTTAAATTGAGTACGTCTTTTCACCCGCTAACTGATGTCCAAGCAGAGCGTACAATACAAACATTGGAAGACATGTTCCGAGATTATGTAATTTACTTTAAGTTCTATTGGGATGATCATTTTTCTTTGATCAAGTTTTCTTATAATAATAGATACCATTCAAGTATTCAAATGGCTCCGTTTGAGGCTTTATATGGTAGGAGGTGTAGGTCTCCTATTGGTTGGTTTAAAGTTGGTGAAGTTTCCTTGATATAGACCGAGTTAGTGCATGAGGCTATGGAAAATTCTAGAATCATTAGAGAAAATTAAAGACCACCCAAAGTCGACAAAAGACCTATTTGGATTTAAGAAGAATGGAACTTGAGTTTGAGGTCAATGATTGGGTGTATTTGAAAATCTCACCCATTAAAGATGTGATACATTTTGGAAAAAGAGGGAAGCTTAGCCCGTGTTATGTAGGCCTTTATCAAATTTTGAGATGTTTTGGTAAGGTGGCATATGAGTTGGACTTACCTTATGAGCTGGCGTTAGTGCATCCGGTGTTTCATGTGTCTTTGTTGAAAACCTATGTTGGTGATCCAAGCTCAATTGTGCCTTTGGATCGTTTGGGTGTGAAGGAGAATTTATCCTTTGAGAAAGCTCTAGTTGAGATTCTAGACCGGCAAGTTCGAAAGTTGTGGAATAAAGAGGTTGTATATGTTAGGTGTTGTGAAGAAATCAAGAGGTTGAAGGTGCAACATAGAAGACCGAATCTTATATGATGTCATAATATTCTCATCTGTTTTCTTCTACTCCTAGTTGAGGTATTAAGTTCCTTCATGATTCACTCTCATAAAATTCCTCAATTTCGGTGTTCCATGTCTTCCATTTAGATGCATGTTCATGAAAAAAGTCTTAAGAATCATGTTTTAGCTTGGGAGTGAATATTCCATGTTTTATGAAATTTATTATGTTATTGCATTCATGTTGGGATGCTATGTCTCTTATGTACTCTATTAGTCTCAGTTAAGTCCCATTCAAGGATGAATATTCCTAAAGGGAGATATTGCGAGGCCCCGAAAGTTAAAAAGTCCAAACAAAGAGTTAAAAAGTGAAAGCATCGGAAATCTGAGTTTGCTTCTTGCTAAACTACTTTGGTGACTCGCCAAAGGGTTTAAGAGACCATCCAATGTGATGAAAACTTAGCTAAAACGGTCAAGAAGAGTTGGAGAGAAAAAATGAGGATTTGGCGACTCGCCAAACCTACTTCGCGAGCTCAACATCCTCACAAAAATGTTCAAATAAAATATGCTCAGAATAAATAATTTGGGAGAGGAAAGCGTAGATTTGGTGATCAGTTCCTTCTAGCCAAGATCATTAGAAACTTTAGAAAGAATAGTGAGAGTTTGGGTGAAGCAATAGCCACTTCGGTGACTCGCTTATTGGATCATCGAATTTTGGCCCTTAGAGATCAAGGCAAATTAGCGAGTAAGCCGGAGATCAACATCTCGCCAATTAGATCGGCGAGCTTGACCGATCTCGCCAATAGGGACCTAACATTCCTATAATAAGGATATTTCCATTATTTTTGAATGATTAAATTCCTAGACTATGTTGTTTTGCACCTATTTCTAAACCTATAACTACCCAAACCTTTCAAATTTCTTCCAATCACTAATTGTAATAATTCTCTCTTTAAGAGAATCTTCTCAAGTTTTTCTTGAAGATTCAAGATAGGGATCCAATGTTTCAAGTCTCCTAATATCCATTGTTTAGGATTTAATTTCCAAGGTATGTTAAGAATTCATTCATGCGTCCTCTCCAAAATTCATTCATGGGTCCTTTCCATCAATGGAGCCCAAAGGTTTTCTCTCTTTTTCAATTGATTTTAATTCTATGATTCTAAGGTTTTCAAGAGAATGCATTGGGTCAATTTAATTATGATCTCTTTCAATGTTAATGATTCAATCATGCATGTTTTCAGTTGAATTACATGTTTTTAAGTGAGTTTTCATAGACCCATGTATTATGCTATTTTTAAAGTATGAATTGACGAAGTTATGATCATGGATATGAAGGATTTATGAATAGTTTATGACGATGATGAATTATGATTTCAAGTATGTTCCTAATCAAGTATAAAGGTTGTGAAAGGTTTTCTCACACATTCATGTGAAAGAGGTGAAAGATTTTCTCACCAACTCACAGATTCATAAAGATGAAATGTTTTCTCATTTTGTATGAATCACCTTGCTAATGAGCTACACTTATGATTATTTTACTATGTTAAATAGGTATTTATTATTTACTTTCCTAATGATATTAATGACTATAATTTATAACTTCTGTTGGGATATTCACTAAGCACCGAGAGGAATTTGTGGTGGGGGTTAACTTTGGAAGCTCAAGAAGTGACCCAAGGGAACTCTAGTAGCTACCTCTAGACCCTAACTACTTTGACAACGTAGGTTTTCCTTTGAGGCCTAGCTAGTATATCCATAAATAACTCAAGTTTATGCTGTTCTCAGAGAGTCTACCTTGGCAAGTAGCCTCGCTCTTTTTGGTGTGGGAGTAACACCAGATTCCATGTTATAGCTAGCATGGTCTTAAATATTGGTTAAAGGTCCTATCCCACCAATGTATATAAAATGGTATAATTCCCATGATGTTTTATGATGCATTGACCACATGATTATGATATTCAAATGTTTTAAAGTTTTACTCATATTTTAAACATATTGGTCATGCATTCCATGTTCATATTGACTCTGTCTGATTATCAATGTTCATGCATGCTTCTCATATACTTAATGTATTTCATGTACTAATGCATACTTTTACCTATATTGTATCATAATGTAGGGTCCAATAATCATCATGTTCATCCTCCTATTCGTGGCTAGATTTGATTGCTTATTTTTGTCACTTGATGGGTGAGTCCTCATGTATAAAGGATGTAACCAACATGAGCTTACATTTCTTTCTATTAATTTAACATTTATCTTGGGTAAGCTAGGGCTTGTATTATGCCCCAATCTAGACT
Organism: Solanum dulcamara; assembly: GCF_947179165.1. Lineage (NCBI taxonomy): Eukaryota > Viridiplantae > Streptophyta > Magnoliopsida > Solanales > Solanaceae > Solanum > Solanum dulcamara. Next base: position 26,644,388 of record NC_077241.1, read on the forward strand.
AATAGGGGCATATTTTAGACTTTCATGAGTAGTAGCTATGATTATTCGGACATGTTGCTTTGAGCTTTTCTCCTTATTTGAGATGCTAGTTTGAAACTTGTATTCTCCTTTGCGATTTGATTTATGTATTTACTTACCTTATGTATGACATGTATGCTAAGAGAATTGGTTTGAGTCTCTCAAGATTCTAATTGCCATGTCACACCCAGGGCCTAGTTAGGTCGTGACACTTATGAGTTAGTTTTACTACTAGAATTGCTATCGGTGTATCCAATGTTTTATGTCTCCTTCTTTAAAGAGTGTATTGGTGATCCTATGTCTACATTGACTTAGTAGAATATTGGTGTGAAAGAATGTCTATCTTATGAAGAGGTTCTAATTGAAATTTTAGATCGTCATGTACAAAAGATAGGAATAAGGATGTTTCTTTCGTCAAAGTCCTTTGAAGGAACCAACTAATTGAGGGTGCTACATGGGGGGCCAAAGTTGATATGATGTCTTTTTATCCTCATACATTTCCCCTGCTCTAGCTTGAGGTATTTTTTTTTCTCATGTTCACTCTTTTCAGATTCATGCATTCCAGCTATTCCCATGTTTTGATATGCATGCATGTTCATGAAACCAATTTTAAGTCATGTTTATCTTGGGGTTGATTACTCCTTTGTTTATGCTTTTTAATAAGTTCTTGTATTCATATTGGATTATTTGATCTCTTTCCTACTCTATTCATGCTAGCTTAAGTCCCGTGAGGATGACTGTTCCCAATGGGGAGATATTGTTAGACCCTGAAAATTGAAAAGTCAAAACAAAAAAGAAGGTATAGAAAATGGTGTTCTGGTGATACTTTCTACAAGATATCCTATGGGTCATAGGACATCTTACGGTACGTGGAGGGTCTTGTAGGTAAGGTCTTGAGGTTTGGAAAATTGGTAAAGTGTCAGATAAATTAATGAGTAGGATCTGTGAACCATACAAGATCCTACGGTCCGTAGATCGGGGTCATAGGAAGATTCTTAAGAAATGTCGAATTCTAGTAGTTAGAGTTAAAGCTCCACGAGAGGTCCTATGGAGGATGACCCATAGAGTGAGGATCAGAAACTATGATTTTTGAGAATTTTGAAGTTGTACAGGACGATTGGGTTGATAAGCCATAGAGTTTTCTATGACCCGTAGACCAGGATTGTAGGGTCGTAGTGCTATTCCAGTAGCTCAAGATTATGGACAATATTTCTATATGTACTGTCACACCCCAAACTAGGGAAGGCATAACTGGCACTCGATACCTTTTTCAACCAAGTTAGCCAGTGACATACATTAACTGACTCAACTATGGGTCCAGAAGGTTGGCATCATAACATCTAAAATACTAAGCCTGGACCATTAAGGTCATAACCTGAATAAAAGACATTAATATAGATGAAAGTAGACAAGCCAAAAATAATACAGTACTAGCTAGTAGACGAGGACACAACTGAAGACATACAATTGTACATATATATACATACATGCCAAGCCTATATGGATGGAGACCAGAAGCAACAAAAAGAAACTAGAATACTCTGTCCAGAATAGCTTTTAAGAGTGTCATAAGTACTGGTCAGGACAAGGGCCTGATTATAACCCAAACTATACAATAAAAATAAAACATCCTATGAAAGCTCCAAGAAGAGGTGGAGCTTACCAACTCACACCTGTACTTTGAATCCTAGAGGAGGGGTTGATCAAAATCCTTACCTGGACCTGAACACACGAAACAAAAGTGCAGTGTCCCTAGGCAACAAGACATCAGTATGAATAAAAATGTACTAGTATGTAAGGCAGAATGTGAAAGCATAAATAACTGCTATAAAAAGGATAGTAGAGATACCACCAGGAACTGAAACTCAAATAACCTCCATGGTTGACATCTGACATCTTAGTAATCAAATATACATGGTATTATTATGTAATCGTATGTCGTGAATGCATATATATAAATGCAAATGCATGACATACCCAACTAAATATTGGCCATGGCAGTCTCTTTCGATAGCTAGTCGGTATCATATTGCCAATCTGTGGTCATCTGTACAATATATATATAGTCTTCCGGGCAAGAAGGCCCCTTACCTCCAATTATAGCTTGGAGTCTATGCATAACATGCCATGTATGATATGAAATTTGAAAGAACATAATAGGACATAACAAGGACTTAGCCAATCTTGATTCATTTGTACTCTTGTTCTCATAATCTCATAATCATTGTTGTATAACATGTGAATGTCACGTAACACCTCGTGTGCTTTAATAATAAACCCAAATAATTATCTCTACTTTAGAAAAGGTTTACAAATGAGGTTGTTCATAAAGAGCTTAAGATGCTTCACTTAGTTTCTATATATGTTTCCTTAATAGTTAGTAAAAGAAATTACTTCAAAAAAACATATTTAAAAAAAAACATGTCCTTCAGTAGTTCAAACATACGAGTTACATTTGAGAGTTTTGGAAATCAACATATTAATTTATTTTTTTCAGAAAAATATATTAGCGAGGAAGGAGGACTAATTGCAAATTCTTAATGTTCCTCCATATTTATTTAAGGTCACAACACCCAAAGAAGAATAAGAATTTATACACATGGACCTATAGTCAAGGGAATAGAAAAAATAACACAAAGACGCTGAATACCCTATACAACAGAATGAGTTGAGTACCAACATAATGGAGTCATGAGAATACTTCAATTGTGATCCCAATGCCTTTCACAAAAGGCTTTTCTAGTAATAGAATAGTAAAATATTGCATTTGGCGATTTAGGAGTTTTCTAAAATTCATTCTCAAAAGAAGAACAACGCTTAGCCATAACATAACTTGATTCTGGGTCTTGCAGTATTAAAATGAATTATACCCCTTTCTTATAGTATGTAATCTACACAAAATCAAGTGACACAACTATTACAAATAGAATATTAACATGTTAGGGTCAAAGTAGCAATTTAGAGATTACTAAGAGAGTGATTAGCTCGTCAGACCTTTTTAAATGTATGATTCATTACATTTTCTTCTCCAAATTACAACCAAAAATTAATGATGTAAAAAATATTTTTCCAACAGATATTAACAATTGGAGACCTACGACATAGTCCACCACAACCAAATAGAGAATGTCTACACAATAATAAAAATTCGGTGTGTCGCCATACCCTTCCTTTCCAATCATAAAATAGCAACAACAAAACCCCAACCATGAGTAGTCAAACCTTTAAATCTAGAAATATATATAATACAATCCTATAGTTGTTCAACATAACCATAATAACTTGAACTTACGGCTTCTGATCACCATCATGTCAATTCGTTCAATAATTACCTTGTCTCCTTAAATAAAAAGCAGTTTCATTAAACCAAGACCTTGAATCAAGAAGAAACCATTTGAAAATCACAATGCATTAATAGAACTAACGTTACACTAATTTATCTTACAATTCAATACCCTTCTATACTTTTTCTTCTCTCCTAGATACATAACAAAAACAACCACACATATACAAATCATTCCCATAAATTTCAGAAATAACAACATCAATAAAATACTTCTAAACAACCCAATTTAATATAATAATCCAAATACGATTTTGCTAACCATCTATTCGTGTGTTATTTCTTACATAGCCTAGCTATAACTTGGATTCACTCAATAAATTGAAGGGTGAGAATTATTACATCCAAACAACAGTCCACCACCTAAAACGAGACTCCTTCACCTTAGATAATCCTTCAAATTACAGCCAATGAGGAGGAAAGAAGTAACACAATCTCTATGAATATTCTAACGGTGAAACCACATTCAAATCTTATTGATCTTGTCTTGGATGGTAGGAAACCTTAAGTTGTATTTATGACTATTTTGTTTCTTATTTGTGTGAAAATAATGAGATAAAACAAAGGGAAATAGTTTTTATAAAGATAAACCGACATATGGTCTAGGGGCCCACCTATACGTGCATGCATATGCAATCTCACAAAAAATGTGAATATTTCTTTATTGTCAAGTCATATGGACAAGTGGTTTAGTGACTTGGAAACTAGACTCGTAGACCTTCAAATGGGTATGGCAAGGGGGTGTCCAAAGCTTTATAGATTGGAAGAAAAACTCTGAGATATTTAACCCAAATTTCAGAAAGTTTATTAAAAAAAACTTATTGTAATGACCTTCCTTGTCATTTTTGAATTAAAGCATTCATTCCATTATTTTGAGCTTTTTTGTAGCAACCTCAAGTCATTTATGACTTGCTGGCAGTGACAGTTCAATCATTTGGTCATTTGTTTGGATTTTAGGTCCGTTTCTCTATTTTGAAGCTTTTATAACTTGAAAAAATGACTTCGCTCATAACATCAGGAAAGCAACCTCATAATGGAATTCTAACAATTCAATCAGCTCTAGAATGACCAAATTAGACTAGTAACAAGGTCAACATGAGCATCGAGGCAATTGGTATGAGCTTGAGGATGATGGTGATTTTGTCTTTAAAACTTGGCCTATGGTTGACTTTAGTCAAAATTCATGGAAAATGTGCTCAGATAAAATTCTGACAATGCAGTTAGCTCCAGAATGTCAATTTTGGTCTAGAATGACCCCTCGTTTGCTTTCCAAGGCTTTTGGCCTAATCTCGAGGCCCGTTATGGAAATAGTCTCAAAATTTCACTTTTGTATGGGACCCACTTCTTATTAAAATGATCTCGTACGAGAATTATGAATGCTCCATTGAGTCTAAAATATCAAATTTGGTAGGATAGCATATGTCATTTGTGCATATGGGATTCCGCATGAATTCTGAGCAACCCATCATTTTTTCACCCACTAGGTCTGGTTCCATTGCAAAAGAGACTCCTAGTAGCTAAAGTGGCCAAGAGCTCTCTAAAGCGACCAGCCCTCTTTGGCAGGTATCTCTTAAGCGACAGACTTATCGCTAAAGCGACTGGTCACTTAAGCAATCAGGTGTCGCCAATGCGATGCCCACCTCTTTGAGAGGGTCGCATAAGCGACTAGCGGATGTTCTCTTTTGTCCTACAGGTAGTCTACGATTTTTCCCATCACGAGACTGAGGATGTTTAGGTAATTTTATATTGAATTATATGAATTAGAGGGGTCGGGGTGTCGAGCATTATAAATTTCTAAAATTCATGTCCTAGGCATTACTTTGGGAAATTGTTAGACTGCTTAAGCATGACTCTTGTTATTATTGATCATCCATGCCTAGTGACGTGCGTTGTGCTTGTGGTTATATGTTTGGAAAGCATGTTTGGCCTCAGTCTTGGTTTAGACTAGTGTTGCCTTAGACTTGCGCGAATTTGGTATTGTTGGTCCTTTGAACTTCTCCGACGTTGTTCCAGACGTTTAGTTCCCTATAGACTGATATAGCATACTTGAGTCTAATAGCCTAAGCTTTAGCTAGGTAGTAATATAGCTTATGACCTTACCTCCACAATGCCTTATTCTCTTATAGGTCTTGTATCACTTGGTTCTTAATTCTGGAAGTCTTCTCGACAATTCTGCTTGTTTATGGTTCAGGCTAGAGTGATGTATTAATGGAATTCAATTTGGGAATACACCCCATGATGCTTAGTGGGTCGCTGATTCTAATTAGATTCAATCTATTAACTACAATTATCCAGTTGAAGTCTGTAGTCCATCTTACTTGTGTTTGGATCTTTAGCTATTGTTACCCGATTAAAGTCTTTGGTCTAGCTTACTTGTGTTCGACCCTTGGCTACAGTTACTTAGTTTAATTCTTTGGTCCATCTTACTCATGTCGACTCATTAGCTACAGTTACCCGATTGAAGTTTATGGTCCAGCATATACGTGGTTCAATTCTAGATTCCTTGTTGAATCTTTGGTTCAAGTCTTTATCTACTCCAAGCTTTAGGTTAAATCTTCAGGCTTTTAGGATGGTTCGGTTCAACTTTGGGAAATTGGTGGTATTATTGGAACTCTATTGGCTTTGTTCATTTTACTTCTACTATCCTTGCTCATGTTGGGCTTATGAGAGTCTGTTTAGGTTGTTATTTTATACTTATGCACGAACGTTCCCTTCGAGTTAATGGGAGCTCGGCGGATTTAGCTAGATTTGTTTTCTTATTTGTTGAGGATGCTCATGTACATACCTACGTTTACTTCTTTCCCTGTTTGTGATTATGGTTATATTATTGCATTTCAATTTACTTTTTCTTATCTTGATCAGTTGGCTTATGATGCCTATTGGGTACCTATTATTTTATGACTCATACTACACTCTGTATCTGTTTTCGTGATACAGGTTCGAGTACAAGCTACCAATGTTAATTCGAGCCAGCTGTGGTCGTGATCAAAGCCGAGGGTGAACATATTGTATTCTGAATTTACCCATCTCTCTTTGTATATATATTGTGCATGTCTTTTGTGTTTTGAGACAACCCTATTTCTATGATCAACTTTTGGGACTTGTACTCTTTTGTAGTAGCTCTATATATGTGACTTCCAGGTTTTGGAGGGATCTTTTATTTGTAAATTATTTTTTTGCTTCTGCCCATTCATATATGTTCTTATTATTTCATTACTGTGGTTAGATTAAATTATTAGTCCTTTACCCTAACATCCCATTACTCGTAGTTTTGGGATATGGGTTGGCTTACCTATTGATAGGTCGTATTAGGCGCTATCATGACCAGACAAATTAGGTCGTGACAAGTTGGTATCAGAGCCCCAGGTTCACTGGTCTCACTTGTAAAGAGCTAACGTCTAGTAGAGTTCTGTAGATCAGTGCGGAGACGTCTGTGACTTATTTTCGGGAGGCAATAAGATATCTTTTGCAATATTTCTCTTTTTTATCTTGTTTTCTAGTGTGTGTCTTATCGATTTTTGGAAATATCACTTGTTCCACTCTTTCACATGATGGCTCACTTGTGTGCTAGAGGTAGAGGCCGACCTCAGGATTATGGCAGGGCTATAGATCCAGCTCGAACTCAAAGCTGACTCCGAAACCAGAGGTGGATCCAACAGTAGCTACAGTACATCAGAAGCCAGTGGGGCCCAAGACCAGGCTGTCCACAGCTCGAGCCAATCGCAGCATCGAACTTACAAGTGATGTTCTCCCAGAGTTTGGCTGTCTTTGGGGTATATAGAAGGCCCCAGCTCTATCTGTTCCAATGTCGCAGGACCAACCTGCACCAGGAGCACCGATTGTTTAGCAGCCACCTGCACCTACCGCTCATCCAGATTACTTAGAAGGTGTTATGCCGCTTTGAGAGTAAACGATGCTTGGGGTGTTAATTAGACTATCACCGCTGAGATTTTTTTACGATGTGGGTGAGGATGCCCACAAGTTTCTACTCACTTACCACGAGCGGCTACAGAACTTAGGTCTAGTGGAGTTAAGAGGAGCTGACTTTACTACTTATCAGTTAGATGATCCCGCCCGGTAAATGTGGCATACATTTTTGGAGAATAGGGTAGTTGGGTCTCCACCTATGATGTGGGCTGAGTTTTCAAAGGCTTCTTGCCTCGGTTTATTCCCAGGAACGTCAGAGATCAGCTCTGAGGTCAGTTTTTCCAATTGGAGTAGGGCTCCATGATTATATCAGAGTACGAGGCCTGATTCCATGAGCTCTCCAAACATACCACCATGATCTTACCTACAAAAGATGGGAGAGTTTGGTGCTTCATTAGAGGATTGAGACTGCAGCTGCGAATTGAGACTCAGTCCTTAGTCTCAGCGGGCTGCTCATTTTTTGAGATTGTACACCATGCCCGTATACTTGAGAAGCTATATCGCGAGGCGCAAGGGGGTAGCGGTAAGAGAGCTAGACAGGATGATGGTCAAGGTGAGCGTCATTTTAGACCCCAGGAGTCCTATGAAAGATCTCGCTAGAGATTATATCTGGGTCAGTCCAGTTGCCCCTTCCAAACCTCTTTTAAGACATTAGAGGGTTACCAGTACCATTAGGGTAGCTCTAGTGCCGATTTCCAACTTTTATCCAATAGTCCCAGGGTGCTATGACTACAGGGAGCTAGATCACTGGTCCTATAAGTGACAGCATCGTAGGCTAGCCTTACCAGAGCCATAAGAACCTAGACTGTGCCAGTACCTCCGGTTAGAGGCATAGGCTAGGGTCAGGACCGAAGGGGTGGTCATCAAGGTGCATGGAGAGGCAGGTCAAGAGGAGTCAATGCGCAAGGTAGAGGAGCCCACGCCCACTTTTATGCAGCTCCAGCTAGAGTAGAGGCTGAGGCCTCAGACAATGTGATCATAGGTATGATTTTATTATGCCATCAACCCACATCCACTTTATTTGATCCCGGCTCCATATATTCTTATATATCTATAAATTATGCCACTTGACTGGGTATGATCCAGGAGCCCTTAGTTGAGACATTTCATATTTTGACCCTGATAGGTGATTCTTTAGTAGTGGATCAGGTCTTTAGATCCTGCGTGGTGACAATTCAGGGGAGTTAATCTCATTTTTCTTGATATAGTAGATTTTGATTTGATTATGGGCATGGAATGGATATCTCCTAACCATGCAGTCTTGAATTTCTATGCTAAGACTATTACTTTAGCCATGCCTGGTATTCCAACGATGGTGTGGTAGCACTCTTGTAGTCACACGCTTATTGGGTTGATTTCTTTTGTTCGAGCTTAGAGGCTAATGGCTAGTGGGTGTTTAGCATACTTGGATTGTGTTAGAGATATGAGTAGGGAGTCTCTACAGTTGATTTAGTACCTATAGTCTAAAGGTTTGCAGATGTATTTCCTGTTAATCTATCTGGCCTCCCTCCTGACTGTGATTTTAACTTCGCTATCGATGTAGAGTCGGGTACCCATCCTATTTCCATCCCACCATACCATATGCCCCTATAAAGTTCAAGGTGCACAGTTTTCAACTTTAGGATCTCTTTAATAAAGGATTCATTTGGTCTAGTGTATCACCTTGGGGTGCCCTAGTCTTGTTCTTTAAGAAAAAGGATGGTACAATGTGGATGTGTATTGATTACAGGCATTTAAACAAGGTAACGATGAAGAACCATTACCACATGCCTAGGATCGATGACCTATTCGACTAGCTTCAGGGTGCCATAATGTTTTCTAAGATTGATTTCAGATCCAACTACTACCAGTTGAGGATTAGGGCAATGGACGTCCCTAAGACCACATGTAGGACTCATTACGACCACTATGAGTTCCTAGTGATGTCTTTTGGATTGACTAACACCCTTGTTGCATTCATGAACTTGATGACTTGGGTGTTTAGGTCGTACTTAGACTCATTTATCATAGTCTTCATTGATGATATTCTAATATACTCGCGAAGCCGGGATGATCATGAGCAGTATTTGAGAGTAGTGCTCCAGACATTGACAAACAAAAGGCTTTATACCAAGTTCTCAAAGTGTTAATTTTGGCTTGAGTCCCTAGTATTCTTAGGGCACGTGGTGTCCAAGGATGGCAATATGGTAGATCTAGTGAAGATTGAGGATACTCGTGATTGGGACAGGCCCACCTTTATAACTGAGATTCGTAGCTTTGTCAGATTGGTAAGGTACTACAGTTGCTTTATTGTGGGGTTTTCAATTATAGCAGCATCTCTAACTCGGTTAATTCGCTAGGATGTTCTATTTGTGTGGTCGAAGGAGTGTGAGAGTAGCTTTCTAAGGCTCAAGGAGTTGCTTACCACCGCTCTTACATTGACTCTTCAGTTAACAGTGAGGGGTTCACTGTGTTTTGTGATGCATTAGGCATTGGTTTAGGCTATGTACTGATGCAGCATAGCCGAGTTATTACTTATCCATCGAGGCAGCTTAAGCTGTACGAGCGCAACTACTCCACTTATGACATAGAGTTAGTGGCGGTAGTTTTTGCAATTAATATTTAGAGGCACTATCTTTATAGATTTCAATGCGAGATTTACACTAATCATAGGAGCCTTCAGTACATTATGAGCCAGAGTGATCTCAATTCGAGGCGGCGCTGCTAGATTGAGCTCTTGAAGGACTATGACCTCTTTATTCTCTACTATTCGAGTAAGAAAAATATAGTAGCAGATGAGAAAAATATAGTAGCAGATGCCTTGAGCTAGAAAGCAGTGAGTATGGATAGTCTAGCCTTCCTTTGTACTATGGAGCGGCCACTATATTTAGACATCTAGTCCTTACCTAACTAGATGATTCGACTTGATATCTTTGACTCTCAGTGTGTGTCAGCTTATGTGGGAGCTTAGTCATCTCAATTGGATAAGATTTACAACTCAGTTTGAGGATAAGGAGTTAGTTTTACTTCGAGATCTGGTTTGGGGAAGCGACGCCAGCCTGGCTACTTTAGATTCAGATAGGGTTTTGAGATTTGGTGGTCATCTCTGTGTTCTAAGAGGTGGGGGTTTAATTCAGCTAATCTTTAGTGAGGCCCATGATTCTAGATATTCTATCAATCTGGGCACCGCTAAGATGTATCGTGACTTAAGGCATCATTACTGGTGGAGCGGTGTGAGGAGAGACATTGTATATTATGTGTCGTGTTGTTAGAGTTGTCAGTAGGTTAAGGCCGAGCATTTAAGGCCTAGTGGCGAGCTTCAGAGATTACCTATTCTCAAGTACAAATGAGAGCGAATCACCATGGATTTCATTATAGGGTTGCCTCGTAATTCCCATGGTGTTGATAGTATTTAGGTTATCATGAGTCGATTGACCAAGTCATCACACTTTCTTCCCATTCACACTTCCTACAATACTGAGAGGTTGGCCAATATCTACATTTGGGAGGTGGTTCACCTTCATAGTATACCAGTTTCCATCATTTCAGACTAGGGCTTACAATTCATATCTAGCTTTAGGAGAACTTTTCAAGAGGAGTTGGGTACCTTATTGACCATAGCACAGCTTTCCACCCAAAGAATGATAGCCAATTAGAGCACATAATTCAGGTTCTCGAGGATATGTTGCAGGCTTGTGTTACAGATTTTAGGGGCCAGTGGGACCTGTTTTTGCACTTGGCAGAGTTTGCATAGTACAACAGCTACCACTCTAGTATTAAAGTGGCCCCATTTAAGGACTTAAACGGTAGGCATTGTCTCTCTCCAATTGGTTAGTTTGAGGGTGATTCAGGATAGGCTCAGGATAGCGTAGAGTAGATACCAGAGTTAGACGGATCGCAGGTGTCAGCCATTGATATTTGTCATTGGTGATAGAGTATTCTTCCATATATCACCCATGAAGGGCTTGATGAGATATGGGAGGCGGTTCAAGGTTAGCCCAAGGTATATTATCCCTTTTGAGATATTGAGAGAGGTTGATGAGGTTGCATATGAGTTAGCTTTGCCTCCATCCTTTTCCACTATTTACCCAGTTTTTCATATTTCGATACTATGTCTATATGTTCCAGATGAGTCCCATGTAATTCAATATGATGCAGTTGAATTGAATAATCGTTTGAGCTATATTGAGGAGCCAGTTGCTATTTGGGCTAGAGATGTCAAGCAGTTGTGATCAAGAGCCATTCTTATAGTTAAGGTCCATTGGAGGTATCATCTAGTCGAGGAGGCTACCTAGGAGACTGAGCATGAGATGCGGGCAAAGTTCCCTGGCTTATTTGAGCCTTTAGGTACTTCTTAACTATTACTTTTGCAGATGAAAGTTCTTTTTAGTAGTGGATGTTATAATGACTCTTCAGGTCATTTTTGAATTAAAGTATTCATTTTTTCATTTAGATCGTTCCTGCAGTGACCCCAAGTCATTTATGACTTGCAGGCACTAACATTTCTACTGTCTGGTCATTCGTTTGGGTTTTAGGACCATTTTCCTGATTTGGAGCTTTTATAACTTGAAAAGTTGACTTCAATAATAACTTCATGAAAACAACCTTAGAACGAAATTTTAACAGTTCCATCAGCTTCGAAATAGCCAAATTAGGCTAGTAGCATGGTCGGTATGAGCACCGAGGCAATCAGTACGAGTTTGAGGCCACTCAACGATTTTGCCTTTGATACATGGCCTATGGTTAAATTTGGTCAACATTCTTGGAAAATACACTCGGATGAAAATTCTAACAGCATAGGTTAGCTCTAAAATATCAAGTTTGGTCTAGAATGACCCTTCATTCACTTTTGTGGCTTCCGACCTAATCTCGAGGCCCATTGTGGAAATAGGCTTAAAATAGCGCTTGTGTGTGGGACCCATTTTTAATTAAAATAAACTCGTATATAAATTTTAAATGCGCCATTGAGTCCAGAATGTTGAATTTGGTGGGGTAGCATATCTCATTTGCACGCATGGGGTTCCAAATGAATCCCAAGCACCCCATTGTAGCAATTGGCATGCTAAGCTCATTTTTGCACCAGTTGGGTCTGGTGCCATCGCTAAAGCGACTCCTAGTCACTAAAACGTGTGTCGTTAAAGTGTCTACGAGCACGTTAGAGTGACCAACCCTCTTGGACAGGTGTTGTTAAAGTGATGCCCGCCTCTTTGAGGAGGTCGCTTGAGACCAGCGGATGTTTGATTTTGTGACACTTGAGGCCCCATCATTCCAAAAATTCCAGAATTTCTCTCCAACTTCAAACTTCGCTTTCTCCTTCAATTCTTGGTCAATTCAAGAGACTAAATTGTGTAGATTTTCGAAGGAAACCTAGTGGTGTGTTCATATTTAGGAGTTCAGGCTTCCTTTGAGGTAATTATCCTTTTTTTCCCTGCATTTCTACATTTTTGTGCTATAGTTGACCATGAATACATAAATGGTTTGAGTCTATTTTGGGGTGTGAATTATGTTCCCTTTTGGAACATGAGATGGGGTAGTAGTTGGAGCCTATTATCAGAGTCAATTATGTGAGTTACGGAGCGGATCCCATAATTTTTGATTTTTTACTCCAAAATTAGCCCATTTGCGAATTTGTTAATTTTAGTATCATAACGATTGTATTAATATTTTGATTCTATTATTGATAGCGTGGCCGTATTCGAAGGCCATTCGGAAGGAAAAAGCTTTGGTTTTGTGAGTTGAAGCGCGCACGGTCAGCCTACAGGTAATCTACGATTTTTCCCTCATGAGATTGATAATATTTAGGCAATTGTATATTGAATAGTATGATTTGGAAGGGTCGGGGTGTTGAGCATGCTAAATTCCTAAAATTTATGTCCTAGGCATTACTTCGGGAAATTATTGGGACTACTTAAGCATGACTTATGTTATTGTTGATCATCCATGCCTTGTGATGTATGTTGTGCTTGTTGTTATATGTTTGTAAAGCATGTTTGGCCTTAGTCTAGGTTTAGACTAGTGTTGCCTTAGTCCTATACGATTTTGGTGCCATTGAGCCTTAGAACTTCTCCGACTTCATTTCTGTTATACCCTGCACTTTTGATACATGGGAACATCTATTTAGCTTCTCTAAAGCTACCATGTGATCCATTTTATCCATGATTCTATCAAATAATTCTAAGGAAGGGAGGATGAGGCCATCCCAAATTTTGCATAAGCTAGCTCTATGTGAGTAGTGATGGTTGGAAATAGGTTTGGAAGGGTTTAAAAAGAGTTGGAAGCCATGTAATGAGTCGTGGTAGTCGATCTACTTGCGTAAGCTATAGACTTGGATGTCTTACATAATTAAGCTCTTGGAGTACATATTAAGCTTAAGTAGCGAATATTACATAGGTTTTTAAAGTAAGACGAGATTACGAACCTATGGAAATGGAAAAGTAGGTGATGCACCTACTTGAAATAGGTGATGCACCTACTTGGAGTAAGTAGGTAATGCACCTTCTAGGGTGGACCCTACCCCACCATATAGCAGCACCTGAGTGGGTCCATGGGGTGAGGTGGACACCTAAGGGCCGGACACATGTCATCCTTAGGGGCTTACACATGTCACTCTCTACGGAAGGATATATATATGTCAATAATGACTAAGGAGTCATTCCTTCATCTTTTACAATTAGAATTCTTGGAGAAAAATTGAGAGAAAGAAGAGAGGATAGCTACGGCCTAGGTATAGCAAGGTAAGCCCTCCAATTTTGATCCGTAAATTAATTATCTAAGGTATTCTTTGATTAAGTAATGGTTTTTAATAGCGTAAACTAATTATTGGGGCAGCAAGGAGGTCTACGTGAACCTACAACTTTCGACAAGTTTCAGAAGCTCGTTTGCTAAGGTACGGTTTGATTCCCTCTTCACACATTTGAGTAAGGGTTTAAACATGTTATGGATGTGTAAATATGGATTGGAAACATGAAACTATACACGTTACTGTTAAAGGGTGTTGGAAATCGTGTAGGGGTTATTTTGAAGTTATTCTAGTGAATTAAAGTTTGGTTAGTGTTGTCGTTATTGTGGTGTTGTATTAGAAGGTGGTTTGTATATATTGAAGGGCTGGAAACGTGGTTAAAAATGGGTATAAGTGATGCCATGTGCATCCATGTTGTGCTCCTTTCCGTGTGGTTGTGATTTTATGAAATAAAGACCGAAAACCATATTTTAAGGTCGTGGTTTTGAGCGAACTATTTGGAACTCGTATTAAATAGTGTTGTAGTAGTTGTAGTGAATATGGATAGTGGTTATTATTGTTGGTATGGCTGCGCTAATTGGAGGTTAATTGGAAGTTTGGACAGGGCAAGTTATAGGGGAAATGCTGCCCGATTTCTGCTAACTTCTTAACTAATCGACATACTAGTCGAGAAGTGTGAACAAGGAAGTAATTCCTATGGATAATTAGTTATAGGTTTAGAAGCTAAAAAGTAGAAGGTTATTAATAATAATGTTACCTTCGTGTTAAATAGGTTAAGGAGTAACGAAGCAAGCTTGGTTGCGGGTGATCTAGAAAAAGGTATGTAAAGCTATCTTTCTTTTCTCTTGGCATGTATTAGACATAAGTAATATATGATACGAGCTGTGGGGGTAATTCTATTAATAAAGCTCCGAGTATGATTCATGACTCTTATCCACTTCTTGATGTTAGAACTCCTACAATAATTGAGTTATTGCCTCTCAAGTCTTCTATATGATAGAAAGTAGTAAGTATGTAAAGTTATCCCTTCTTTTCTTTTGGTATGTCTTTGACATAAGTGATGAATGATATGATCTTGAGGGTAATTCTATTCATAAATGCCGAGTGTAATTCACAATCTTTATTTACTTCTTGATATTAGAACTCTACAATATTTGAGTTATTACCTCTCAAGTCTTCTATACGTTGGAAAGTAGTCAGTATGTAAAGCCTATCCCTTCTTTTCTTTTTGCATGCCTTAGAGATAAGTGCTGTGTGATATGAAATTTGGGGCTAATTACATTCATAGGTTTTGGACATGATCCATGACTCTTATTCACGTCTGAATGTGAAAAATCTTAAAGTAGTTGAGCTACTACCCTCGAGTCTTCTATATGTTGAATAATAATAGGGTGTATAAGCTCCTTTCCCTAAAGACTATATGATGATGAATACCTTTGATTCTATAAGTTGTTTAGCATTTTCATGTCTATGATTCGTGAGGCTTCATTTGATATGATCTATAGTGATATCTAGAGGGTACTTCAGATAATTACTACCCTTATCTTCAAGTGATGGTTCACTTGATTACTTCATTGAGTCTTAAATGATGATTTAAATTATGTATGGTTACTCACTACTCTGCTCGTGTATACTATAACACATCTTTCACTGAGTCTTGGGCTAGATATGTTATCGTGCATAGTTTCTCTGCATTGTTCACTGAGTCCATTATTAGAGGGTATGATACATATGTATATAGATTGGGTCATACATTCCTCAGCATTATTTTACTATATAAGGATCGGGTCGTGCGTTCCTTAGATTATTTTACTATATAGGGATCAGGCCATATATTTCTCGGCATATATGTATATGATGATATGATGACATGATGATGTGATAATGGTGCCGGTCCCCAAGATGGGTCCTATATGAATCACCGAGTCCATAATGGGCTGGAAATGATATATGATATGAGTATGCATGATTTTACTTCATAAATCACAAGTACATTGATTTCTTGAGTATCATACTTGTCTCCTGAACCTCTATTTTAGATGTGATCCCATTTATGATATGTTATGCTCTATATACTCAGTATATATGTCGTACTAACCCCCTCTCTTTGGGGGGATGCGTTTCATGCTCGTAGGTACAGACACTTATTTTGGAGATCTGCTAGCTTAGGATTTCCACTCAGCAATTTCTAAAGTGCTCCATTGTGCCGGAGCCCAAATTTTTGATACTCAACTTTTGATGTATATATTTGTTTGTTCAGGGGTACAGCGGGGGCTCTATCCCGCCATATGATATAGTCGATACTCTTAGAGATCTGTAGACATATGTATGTGGGTTATTTATAAGTTTGTTTCAGTTGTGCTTATACGACGTGTTGTAAATGTTATTATGTTATGGCAGCCTTGTCGGTTTGCATGCCCTTCCATGATATGATACAAATGAAAGAGTCTACATGTATATGAAATATTATGACCCATTGGGGTTCTCATGTATTGTATCACATTGTTCATAGTATGACTTGCTTACAACTGATTTATATGTATACAGGGGTCCACGTCAGACCCCAGTCACGGCCTACGGGGTTTGTTGTGATAATTTCTGATGGTTATCTCCTTGTAGACTGATATAGCAGACTTGAGTCTTATATCCTGATCTTTATCTAGGCAGTAACACAACTTATGACCTTACCTCCATAATACCCTATTCCCCTATCGATCTTGTATCGCTTAGTTCTTGATTCTGGAAGTCTTCTCGATGATTCTGGTTGTTTATGGTTTGGGCTGGAGTGATGCATTGAGGGTACTTCTCGTGATACTCGGTGGGTCACTAATTCTAATTCGGTTCAATCCTATAGCAAAGTTACCTGGTTAAATCCATGGTCCAGCTTACTTGTGGTCGGCTCCTTAGCTATAGTTACCCAGTTGAAGTCCATGGTCTAGCTTACCTATGTTCGACTCTTGGCTAAAGTTACCTTGTTAAAGTACGTGGTTCAGCTTACTTGTGTCGACTCATTAACTACAGTTACCCAGTTAAAGTCCATGGTCCAGCTTACACATGGTTCAATTTTGGATTTCCCCTATGAATCTTCGGTTCAAATCTTCATATACTCCCATCTTTTGGTTAAGGCTTTAGACTTATAGGATGGTTCGGTTCAATTCCGAGAAATTAGTGGTATTGTTGGAACTCTATTGGCACGGTTTATTTTACTTCTACTATCATTGCTCCTGTTGGGATTATAGGAGTCCGTTCATATTGTTGCCTTATACTTGTGCATGAGCGTACCCGTTGGGTTTATAGGAGCCCAACGGATTTAGCTAGATTCTTTCTCTTGTTTATTGAGTACGCTCGTGTACAACCTATGTTTACTTCTTGCCCTGTCTGTGATTGTGGTTATTGCTATACCCTGCACCTTTGTACATTGGAGCATATTTTTTTTTCTAAAAGATTGCCATGTGATCCATGTTATCTATGAAGTTCTACGTGAGTAGTGACAGTTTGAAATAGGTCTAGAAGGCTTTGGAAGGAGTTGGAGGCCAAATAAGGAGTCGTGGTACTCAACCTACTTGAGTAAGCTACAAACTTGGATGTCTAATGTAATTAAGCTACTTGATAACACGTTGAGCTTATGTAGCAAGGAATACACAAGCTCTTAAAGTGAGACGAGATTACGAACCCACATAAGATAAATAAGGATACATAGCACCTACTTGAAACAAGTAGGTGATGCACGTACTTGGACCAAGTAGGTGACACACCTACTTGAGGTGGGCCCTACACTGCCACGTGCAGCCTAGGAGGGGTTGCATGACTGAGGTTGCCCAATGAGGGCTGGACACGTGTCACCCTTGGGGGATGAAACGTGTCACTTCCTAAGGAATAATATATACATGTCATTTGATGACTACTCTTCACTATACTTTAGTTTTTACACTTAAGATCTTGAGAGAGTTGAGAGAAAATGTGAAAGGGAGAAGAAAGGCAGCCACAAATTTGGCAATTTAAGGTAAGGCTTGCTCCGTGAATTAATTATTTAAGGTATCCTACGATGAAATAAAGGTGTTTAATAGTGTAAATTAATTATTTGGGGCAGCAGGATAGCGCAACAAATAGCCCGCTAATTTTTAGCATGTTAAGGAGCTTCCAAAGATGAGTTTCGGCAAGGTAAGGTTCTCCCTTTCGAGTTGGAGTTAATGATGTTATTATGGAGTATATTACATGTATTAAATGAAGCTGGAAGTAGGAAAATTTCATAATAATACTTGACGTGAGAAACAAACTAAATTGGAGTCGTTCTAGTTAAATTGAAGTTGAGTAGTGTTGTTGCGATTATGGTGTTGTGGCTGGATATGGTTTAATTGTGTGTTGCAGGGATGTAAAGTGGTGTAAAAGGGGTGTGTGTGCTTCTGGTTTCATACACATAACCCTCTGATTTGTGTGGTTAAAGTTTTTACGAAATAGAGATAGAAAACCTTATTTTGGTATCGTGGTTTTGGGCAAGTTGTGTAGAACTTGTATTGCGTCGTATTGGAGTGATTTGATTGTATATAGCTTATGGTTGTTTTTGTTAATATGGATGCTAATATTAGAATTTGTATAGAGCAAGTTATAGGGGAGATGCTGCCCGATTTCTGCTAACTTCGGAACTAATAATAAACTAGTCGAAGGAAATGGATAAGGAAATGATTCCTATGGATACTTGATTGTAGATTTGGAAATTGGAAAGTGAAAGGTTATTAATCTTAGTATTAATTTCATGTTAATATGTTAAGGAGATAATAAGGCAAGCTGAATTACAGTTAATCCATAAAAAAGTATGTAAAGCTACCCTTCTTTTCTCTCGATATGTCCTTAACGTAAATATGATGTTATGTGAGATGTTTATGGTACTGAGTCCCTTGATGGGATGGGTATGGTATATGTACATAAGTATCGGTCCAAATGTCCCTCGGTACATGTTACTATATAAGGATCGGGCCATATATTCCTCGGCACATATGTATATGATGACTACATGAGGGAGAGTGGAGAGTATGTAGAGCTATCCTTCTTTTCTTTTGGCATGTCCTAGGTATAAGTTATAAATGGTTTTTATATGAAGTGTGGGGATAATTCCACTCATAAAAACTCAAAGTATGATTCATAAATTTTATCCACTTTTTGATAGTAGAACTCCTGTAATAGTTGAGTTATTGCCTTGTCAATCTTCTACATGATGAAAAGTAATACATGTAAAGTCTATCTCCTCTTTCTCTTGGAATGTCTTAAGTGTAAGTGAATTGACACATGATATGAGTATGAGGATAATTCCATTCATGAGATTCGAGTATAACTCGTAGCTATTATTCACTTCTGAATGTTGAAGTTCTTAAAGTAGTTGAACTACTATCCTCGAGTCTCCTATAGGAGGTATAATAATTGAATGTATAAGTTCCTTTTCCTAAGAACTCTGTGATGATGAATGTCTCTAATTCCATAAGTTGTTAAGATTTTTCCCGATACATATCTATGATTCTTGAGACTCTGTTTGATACGACCCCAAGGGAATTTAAAGGATACTTGAGATGAGTACTATTCGGATCCTCAAACGATAGTTCATTTTGATTGTGTTATTGAGTCTCAGATGATGAGATAATTGTAGATGATTAATACCCTGATTTCCAAGTGCTGGTTCACTTGATGACTTTATTGAGTCTCTGATAATGATTGACATTGCATATGGTTTCTCACTACTCTACTCATGCATACTGTAACCCATCTTCCTCCGAGTCCCATAAGAGGGCCGGAAACATTGTCGTGCACAACTTTACTTCTTCTTTCACCGAGTCCCAGGCCGGGCAGTGTATGTGAGGATGGTATTATGCCACATGTGATGATGAAATGCCGCATGTGATGATATGATGATATGATGATATGGAGACGCGATAATATGATAATTTACTGCATCTCAAGCCGGATATATACATGATGTTATATACAATGATATGATGAATATATAGATCGGGCCATATATTCCTAGACATTGTTTTAAATTATGGATTGGTCCGACCGTTCCTTGGCATATTTTACTATGTGATAATGGAACTGAGTCCCATAATGGGCCGGGTGCGGTATAATATGTACACTACTCTTTCACCAAGTCCCTCACTAAAGGGACAAATATGATAGATAGACATGTCTATGAAAACATAATGATGTATTCGTAATATATGAGATGATGTCGTATATGATGGTATGATTCCGTATACGATTATATGATACCACCAAGCCCTGTACCGGGCTGGGTACAGTATGTGAGGATGCTATACAAGCCCTCATTTCATAAGATGCAGGTATAGTGATTTGGTAACTATTATACTTATTTCCTGCATCCTTATTTCAGCTGTTATCTCAGTTATGATATGTTATACTTTATATACCTAGTATATATATCGTACAGACCCACCTTTCTTTGGAGGGGCTGCGTTTCATTCTCGTAGGTATAGAGGTTCGTTTTGGAGATTCGCCAACCCAGGATTTCTGCTCAGCTATGTTGGAAATGCTCCATTGTGCCGGAGCCTAGCTTTTTGGGTATTAGTCCTCCTATGAATATATTTGTTTATTCAGGGGTATGGTGGAGGCCCTGTCCCGCCATATGTTATCATTAATAATCTTAGAGGTATGTAGACATATGTTTGTGGGTTGTTTATAAGTTGTTTCAGTTATACCTATACGACATGATGTAACTGTTATTATGTTATGGCAGACTTGTAGGCTTGCGTGCCTTTTCATAATATGGTGTAAATGAAAGAGCCTACATGTATATAAAAATATTATCACCCACTAGGGTATCTTATGTATAATTCTTATATCTGATAATCATGTATGCGGGGGTCCAGGTCAGATCCCAGTCGCGGCCTACGGGGTCAGATTGTGACAGTTATCTTCTCGCATTTTAGTTTACTTTTGGTTATCTTGCTCAATTGGCCTATAATACCTAATAGGTACCTGTTGTTTTGGTACTCATACTACACTCTGCATATATTTATGTGATGAAGTTTTGAGTCTTAGTTACCAGCATTGATTCGAGCCAGCTGCGATCATGATCGGAGGCGAGGGTGAGCACATTGCATTCTGAATTTACCCGTCTCCCTCTGTTTATATATTCTACCTGTCTTTTGCATTTCAAGAAAGCCCTGTTTCTGTGGTCCAGTTTTGGGACTTTTACACTTTTGTGGTAGCTCTGCATATGTGACTTCCAGGTTCTGGAAGGAATCTTTTATTTATATATATTTTTCTTTGCTTCTGCCCGTTCAAGTATGTTCTTATTATTTTATTACTATTTTTAGATTGAATTGTTGGTCCTCTACCTTGACATCCCATTACTCGCAGTTTCGGGATGTGGGTCAGCTTGCCTACTGGTGGGTCAAAGTAGGTGTCATCATGACCTGAGAAATTGGGTCATGACACTTATGCTAACTTTTACTACTTTTATTTTGCAACTTGCTTGACATCAAAACTTAATATATGATCATTGCAATACTATATAAAACATCCTTGTTAGTATATACGACACTGTTAATCTTACCCAAAGGTACTGGTTTATTTAAACATTCGGAACGGGCAAGGTGTTAGACGAGGTGTATTTCTCTAACTCGAACTTATTTAAGGGCATCCTTGACTTATAACTTTAGTTTAATTCTGTTATATTACAACTACTTTGCAACCTTATTTTCCTGATGTGATACACCAAGTCATATTCACCTCATACACTCATGCCATGCTATGTATATTATGCGAAAGAAACACGGGATCTCACATTCTCCCCCCTTAAGAACATTTGTCATCAAATGGATCCAAAAAATTTCTTGGTTGAATTTCTTTGCCGCTATTATGTTATTTGCAAGGTTATATTTTTTACTTTCACAAATGTCACAACCCTAGACGTAACACGGCGAATGAGACATCTGGAGGTACCTCACCCAAGCCTCTTAGTATTCATTTATATTTTCATAGGTAATGGCATTCAATAATAATAAGCGGAAATAAAGGGGAAAGGGACTAAGGGAGAACATCATAGAATAAGAGTCGCCAGTGGCTCCAAAACATCATACAGCTATGTCCAAACATACCTCTATATTTAGACTTGGCGGGGGCTAAGACATGTCCCTAGCTTACCCTCATAATAAATGAAACAAGTACCAAAAGAAATTCAAAAGTCTTTACAGAATATGAGCTAGAAAAGAAAAGGGATATTATTCCCAAAACATGGTGTCACGCCCCGGGAGGGTACCCACTCGAAAGCCATTTCTGGCCTTCAAGCAAACTACCTGGTCTAGTCACACTTTCATTAATTCATATTCTATCGGCGGAAGACTCTATTATAGGACTACTATCCATAATCTAGGGCCAAAGGACAAACAACTATCAAATCAATAATCAGCTAGAATAAAACTAGTCAAAACGAACAAATCAACATTTCCACACTCTAGTCTATGACGCCTCTATGAACAATATAGGCGGTGCCAATGACAAGTCCATGGCTACCAAAAGTCAAAATAAGGGGAAAAAATCAAAGCTATAAAGATAATCTCCATATTCTCCAGAAACTGGGAGGACTCACCAACTAGCTGGAAGTGAGGAGATCTTCAACGGTGCATCGATTGATGATCTCTAGTACTTGTCTCTGCATCATAAAATAATGCAACACAAATGGCGTCAGTACATGGAATATACGAGTATGTAAAATAGACCAATAAAACAAACATCAAGGGAGAATTAGATCAACTCGAAATCTCAACTCAAGAGAAAGAGCAACTCAATCAAGTGTCCAAAGTCTAAACAGGGATTTGATTTAGACAGGACCAATCACATACAATTCAACCTAATCCGACTCAGAGTACTATCAAGACCTATATGGGAGTTTCTCTTATCCGACAACCATCACTTATGAGCCAGTGATAGATCAACAAACCTACGTTGTTGCCGCGTCCGTTCATACTTGACAGGGTATGAACGAATCAACCAATCATGGATCCAATCCAACCAAGTCCTATAATGTCAGGACAATAATTTTGGGGAAACATCCGACTTTAACGGTTCAATCCCCTCCTACATTTGGCGACGTAGTTATTGGATTCGAGTTATTACTTACTCTTACCCAATTCGGTGCTCGATACTTCTTCCAAGACTCAATGCTCATAAAACTCCATCCAATCAACTCAATCAAATCATATCGACAAGTCTCATTTAGAACCTTGTCAAAATATCAATTTTATCACAATCAAACCTCTTCTAATCATACTATTCGATCAATCTCAATTGTATCTTTCAAGAGTAGTTAAATATGCATTTGTAACAATATACAAACCTATCCAATCGTTCCTCTATTCATTTAACAATTCTTTGGGACTCATCACAACTCCAAGATTCTAAATCAACAATTTAAGGTGAGCAACATATTTAAGAAAATTAACATATTTAGCATAGTCAACATAGTTAAGAAAGATCAACGAAATATGTTCAACCTCTCAGCTCAATCAACTCATACCAACATTTAGCACATCACTTTCTTGAATCCACAACCTCAACATAATAAAAATTAGGATAAAAGATGAAAAAGACCTAGTTGTACATAAATTTATCAACCAACTCCATTCTTAAGAACAATCAATCTCAAAGAGGATGTAGGGCACACGGGTGTACTCAACCCATGCTTTGAGTAGCCTTACATACCTTGGTGAAGACTTTGAAGAAACCTTGAGATTAGGTCTTCAATGGAAGGCTTGAATTCTTGAAGGCAATCCTTGTCGGAAATGGATTTGAAGGAGAAGAGAGGGGATTTCTAGGGCTTTTTAGAGAGAGGAATGGATTGAAAATAATGGTCCAAAACGTCCCAAGGCTAATGTATATATAATTTGGGAAATGCCCAATTTACCCTTTCTCCAAAAATCTGGAAAAATGGGCTAAAACACTCCTAGTGCTATAGTGGCGTGCCGCGCCACTACAGCGCCAAGTCGAATATATGCTTAAAACCTGCACATCTGATAGTGGCGCGTCACGCCAAGGACCAAACTACTGAGGCTATTTTATGGCGGTATAGTGGCGCGTTGCGCCCTTACAGTGCCAAGCCTAAATTTTCTGGGTTCTGGAAAATAGGCTTAAAAACCCTACACATCCAATAGTGGTGCACCGTGCCAGGGAACAAACTACTGAGGCTGGTTCCTGGTGCTATAGTAGTGCATCGCGCCACTGCGGCGCCAAGCCCAGGTTTTCTGCAGCTACTACCCGACCTGAAATTCTTGCAGCACTAGTTCGTCTTAGGATAGTCATAACTTTTGACTCCAAACTCCAAAAATTACAATCTTGGTGGCGTTGGAAAGAAGCTCGGAGACCTTTAATTTAATAGGTCATGGGCCACCTATATCGTTATATATCAAAAGATATGGTCGTTAGAAGTCGACCCCTTATATGAACTCATTCTAAAACTTAGCCAAGACCAATCCTTTGGACTTAGCTTGGTTCTAGGGATCTTTTGTGACCCCACATCACCTCTAACACTCTTAAATTACTTCGGAACTCCCCCTTGGGATCATTCGTCCTCGAATAATTAGGATTTTGTGACCCCACATCCCTAGATGGTTCTATGAATGGTGGCAATGCTTCGTAGGAAACCACCACACTTTTCCAAAATTATTTTCAGAAAAATTCAGTCAATTTCAAATTGATCAAGGCATTTCTACTTTACCAGAACACATTCAGTTGTGTAAATATTTTATTCAAAAAAGAATTTATTACATTTTAAGTTGGACTTTTAAAATTAATTAATTTGAAAGAATCAAATATTTATCCAAAGAAATCCTTATCAAAGAATGGTCCCCTGCCCCTAAAGAAATTCAATCAACTTCCTTGAGAAGTCCTCCTATTACTCATAAATCACCAAAGAGTGATCTAAAGAAAAGACTTGAAAAAGCCTTATCATACTTGGAAAATAATAATGAAGAAGAAATCCTCCAGCTTCTAGAAGAAGCCTCTTCTCAAAGTGATGACAATGGGGACATGTTAAATCCCAAAGGAATTGCCAGAGCCTATCTAAATCCATTTGACTAAAATCCTAATTGAGTGTTTAAAACACGGAATAATTAGTCTTCCAAATAGAGATACAGAGTATCGGAATTATTATAGAAGAAAAAGATGAGTCTCTAAAAGAGATGGAATATCTTTTGATTTAATCAAAATGGACCCTACTGCACCGAAAGTTTTTTAACTTATTTAGAAAAGAAGACAAGCTCCCGACAAGCTTTTGACCACTCAAAAGAAGTGGACCCTTGAAGACAATCATCCACCAAATAATGGACCCCTTTAAAGATAAGGTAATCCTCAACAGCCAATCAGAAGAAGGCCTTTTATGATTTCCATTATCTCATTTACTCTATATAAAGACTTGTATCATTTCATTACAAGGCATCAGAAAATTTTCAGCTTCCGCTTCTTCAATAAATCATTCAACTCTGTTATCTTGAGGGAAACTTCGAAGGGAACCAACTACTAGACGGTTTGATTTGTCTTTCGCCCCTATACCCAAGTCAAACGAATGATTTACATGTCAGTATCGCTGCGGGCCTCCACCAGAGTTTCCTCTGGCTTTGCCCCGTTCAGGCATAGTTAACCATCTTTTGGGTCCCGACAGGTATGCTCCCACTCGAACCCTTCTCAGAAGATCAAGGTTGGTCGGCGGTGCACCCTTTGGGGGGATCCCACCAATCAGCTTACTTATGCTTTACGGGTTTACTCGCCCGTTGACTCGCACACATGTCAGACTCCTTGGTCCGTGTTTCAAGACAGGTCGAATGAGGAGTCCACAGGCCAGCGTCCGGAGCGCGTAGATGCCGAAGCACGCTAGAGGCGTGCCTGCCTACTATAATTGGGGAGACGACGTTCCACAGGCGTATTAAGAGCCCGGGCTATGGCCGCCCCCTCAATCCACGCTGGTCCACGCCCCGAGTCGATCAGCGGACTGGCTCATCACCGTTCCGCATCCGACTGGGGTGCATCGCCGGCCCCTATCCGCTTTCCTCCCGACAATTTCAAGCACTCTTTGACTCTCTTTTCAAAGTCCTTTTCATTTTTCCCTTGCGGTACTTGTTCGCTATCGGTCTCTCACCTGTATTTAGCCTTGGATGGAATTCACCGCCCGATTTGGGCTGCATTCCTAAACAACCCGAATCGTAGACAGTACCTCATAGTGCGATAGGGTTCGGGCACAACGGGGCTCTCACCCTCTCTTGCGCCCCCTTCTAGGGGACTTGGGCCTGATCCGCCGCTGAGGATGGTTCTCTAGACTACAATTCGAACGGCGGGGCCACCCAATTCTAAGGTTGGGTTATTCCCAGTTCGCTCGCCGTTACTAGGGGAATCCTTGTAAGTTTCTTTTCCTCCGCTTATTGATATGCTTAAACTCAACGGGTAATCCCGCCTGACCTGAGGTTGTGGCTGCGGCAGAAAAAAGAGTTGAGATTCCAACCACCACTTGCCGCGATGTCCGTCGATGTGGACTAGTATTTGGGCCAGCTGCGGGCTGAAGGTGCACGGGAGGCAAATATCTGCCCCACGATGCCCTAAGGTGTGCAGGGGGCGACGCGATGCGTGACGCCCAGGCAGACGTGCCCTTAGCCTAATGGCTTCGGGCGCAACTTGCATTCAAAGACCTGATGGTTCACGGGATTCTGCAATTCACACCAACTATCGCATTTCGCTATGTTTTTCATCGATGCGAGAGCCGAGATATCCATTGCCGAGAGTCATTTTGGTTTCGAAAGAAGCACACGTCCCCCCGCGTGCTCCGCAGATGGGGTGCAGGGGGCAAGCCCTCAGTTCAGTATTCCTTGGCGCTTTCTGCGTTGGGGTTTGTTAGTCGCCCAAAAAAATGAGTGCGCAAGCACGCCGTCGGGGACGGGAGGGATACGCGCGGAGGGGGTTCTAAAGCACCCCCCACGCGCGCCTCCCACGGTGTTTTGAACGTGTTCGTGGGTCGTCTGCCCTATAGGTTTTGACAATGATCCTTCCGCCGGTTCACCTACAGAAACCTTGTTACGACTTTTCCTTCCTCTAAATGATAAGGTTCAATGGACTTCTTGCGATGTCGCGGGCAGCAAACCACCTACGTCGCCGCGATCTGAACATTTCACCGAATCATATAATCGGTAGAAGCGACGGGCGGTGTGTACAAAGGGCAGGGATGTAGTCAATGCAAGCTAATGACTCACGCTTACTAGGAATTCCTCGTTGAAGACCAACAATTGCAATGATCTATCCTCGTCATGATGAAATTTCAAAAATTACCCAGGACTAAGGGAATCACAGACCTGTTATTACCTCAAACTTCCGCAGCCTAAAAGGCCGTAGTCCTTCTAAGAAGCTGGCTGCGAAGGGATACCTCTGCATAGCTAGTTAGCAGGATGAGGTCTCATTCGTTAACGGAATTAACCAAACAAATCGCTCCACCAAATAAGAACGGCCATGCACCACTACCCATAGAATCAAGAAAGAGCTCTCAGTCTGTCAATCCTTACTATGTCTGGACCTGGTAAGTTTCCCTGTGTTGAGTCAAATTAAGCCGCAGGCTCCACTCCTGGTGGTGCCTTTCTGTCAATTCCTTTAAGTTTCAGCCTTGCGACCATACTCCCCCCAGAACCCAAAAACTTTGATTTCTCATAAGGTGTCGGCGGAGTCCTAAAAGCAACATCCGCCAATCCCTAGTCGGCATCATTTATGGTTGAGACTAGGACGGTATCTGATCATCTTCGAACCCCCAACTTTTGTTCTTGATTAATGAAAACATCCTTGGCAAATGCTTTCGCAGTTGTTCGTCTTTCATAAATCAAAAAATTTCACCTCTGACTATGAAATATGAATGCCCCCGAATGTCCTTGGTAATCATCAGTCCGATCCCGAAGGCCAACATAATAGGACTGAAATCCTATAATGTTATCCCATGCTAATGTATACAGAGTGTAGGCTTGCTTTGAGAACTCTAATTTCTTCAAAGTAACAGCACCGGAGGCATGACCCGGCCAATTAAGGCTAGGAGTGCATCGCCGACAGAAGGCACAAGACGACCGGTGCACACCTAGAGCGGATCGGTCGGCCCATCCCAAAGTCCAACTACAAGCTTTTTATTGGCAACAACTTAAATATATGCTATTGGAGCTGGAATTACCATGGCTGCTAGCACCAGACTTGCCCTTTAATGGATCCTCATTAAGGGATTTAGATTATACTCATTCCAATTACCAGATTCATAGAGCCCGGTATTGTTATTTATTGTCACTACCTTCTCATGTTAGGATTGGGTAATTTGCGTGCCTGCTACCTTCCTTGGATGTGGTAGCCATTTCTTAAGCTCCCTCTCTGGTGTCGCCAAAGAGATGCCCACCTCTTTGAGGGGGTAGCATAAGCGACTAGCGGATGTTCGCTTTTGCGAAACTTGAGGCCCGTAAGTCCAAAAATTCTAGATTCTCTCCAACTTCAAGCTTTATTTTCTCCTTCAATTCTTAGGCAATTTGGGTGATTCAAGAGGCTACATTGTGTAGAATTTCAAGAGGAACCCAGTGGTATGTTTAGAATTAGCAGTTGAGGCTTCTTTTAAGGTAATTCTTCTTTTTTCTTCGTCTTTAGTGTTCTTGGGATATATAGTTTATCATAAATGCATGAATGGTTTGAGTCTAATTTGGGGTGTGAATTGTATTCTCGTTTGGAACATGAGATGGGGGTAGTAGTTGGAGACTATTCTCAGAGTCAATTATGTGATTTCTGGAGCAGGTCCCATAATTCTCACTTTTTGACTCATAAATTAGCCCATCTTTGAATTGGTTAATTTTAGTGTCATAAGGATCGTATTAATACTGTGGTTCTATTATTGATAGCATGGAAGCATTTGGATACCTTTTAGAAGGGAAAAGCTCTAGTTCTATGAGTTGAAGCGCGCACGGTCAGTCTATAGATAGTCTACAATTTTTCCCTTCGTGAGACTGAGGATGTTTAGGTAATTTTAGATTAAAATATATGAATTAGAGGGGTCGGGGTGTCGAGCATGATAAATTTCTAAAATTCATGTCCTAGGCATTACTTTGGGAAATTGTTGGACTGCTTAAGCATAACTCTTGTTATTATTGATCATCCATGCCTAGTGACGTGCGTTGTGCTTGTGGTTATATGTTTGGAAAGAATATTTGGACTTAGTCTTGGTTTAGACTAGTGTTGCCTTAGACTTGCGTGAATTTGGTATTATTGGTCCTTTGAACTTCTCCGAAGTTATTTCAGATGGTTAGTTCCCTATAGACTGATATAGCATACTTGAGTCTAATAGCCTGAGCTTTATCTAGGTAGTAACATAGCTTATGATCTTACCTCCACAATGCCTTATTCTCTTATAGGTCTTGTATCACTTGGTTCTTAATTCTGGAAGTCTTCTCGACAATTCTGCTTGTTTATGGTTCAGGCTAGAGCGATGTATTGATGGAATTCAATTTGGGGATACACCCCATGATGCTCAGTGGGTCGCTGATTCTAATTTGATTCAATCTATTAACTACAGTTATCCAGTTAAAGACTGTGGTCCATCTTACTTGTGTTTGGATCCTTAGCTATAGTTACCCGATTAAAGTCTTTGGTCTAGCTTACTTGTGTTGGACCCTTGGCTACAGTTACCTAGTTCAATTCTTTGGTCCATCTTACTCGTGTCGACTCATTAGCTATAGTTACCCGATTAAAGTTCATGGTCCAGCATACACGTGGTTCAATTCTAGATTCCTTATTGAATCTTCGATTCAAGTCTTTATCTACTCCAAGCTTCAGGTTAAAGCTTCAGGCTTTTAGGAAGGTTCGGTTCAAGTTTGGGAAATTGGTGGTATTATTGGAACACTATTGGCTTTTTTCATTTTACTTCTACTATCCTTGCTCATGTTGGGCTTATGGGAGTCCGTTTCGGTTGTTATTTTATACTTATGCACAAACATACCGTTCGAGTTAATGGGAGCTCGGCGGATTTAGCTAGATTTTTTTTCTTATTTGTTGAGGATGCTCATGTACATACCTACGTTTACTTCTTTCCCTGTTTATGATTATGGTTATATTATTGCATTTCAATTTACTTTTTCTTATCTTGCTCAATTGGCCTATGATGCCTATTGGATACCTATTATTTAAGGACTCATACTACACTCTATATTTGTTTTCGTGATATAGGTTCGAGTACTAGCTACCAATGTTAATTCGAGCCAGTTACTAGGGGAATCCTTGTAAGTTTCTTTTCCTCCGCTTATTGATATGCTTAAACTCAGCGGGTAATCCCGCCTGACCTGAGGTTGTGGCCGCGGCAGAAAAAAAAGTTGAGATTCCAACCACCACTTGCCGCGATGTCCGTCGATGTGGACTCGTATTTAGGCCAGCTGCAGGCTGAAGGTGCAGGGGAGGCAAATATCTGCCCCACGACGCCCTAAGGTGTGCAGGGGGCGACGCGATGCATGACGCCCAGGCAGACGTGCCCTTAGCCTAATGGCTTCGGGCGCAACTTGCATTCAAAGACTTGATGGTTCACGGGATTCTGCAATTCACACCAACTATCGCATTTCGCTACGTTTTTCATCGATGCGAGAGTCGAGATATCCATTGCCGAGAGTCATTTTGGTTTCGAAAGAAGTACACGTCCCCCCGCGTGCTCCGCAGATGGGTTGCAGGGGGCAAGCCCTCAGTTCAGTATTCCTTGGCGCTTTCTGCGTTGGGCTTTGTTAGTCGCCCAAAAAAATGAGTGCGCAAGCACGCCGTCGGGGACGGGAGGGATACGCGCGGAGGGGGTTCTAAATCACCCCCCACGCGCGCCTCCCATGGTGTTTTGAACGTGTTCGTGGGTCGTCTGCCCTATAGGTTTTGACAATGATCCTTCCGCCGGTTCACCTACAAAAACCTTGTTACGACTTTTCCTTCCTCTAAATGATAAGGTTCAATGGACTTCTTGCGATGTCGCGGGCAGCAAACCACCCACGTCGCCGCGATCTGAACATTTCACCGAATCATTCAATCGGTAGAAGCGACGGGCGGTGTGTACAAAGGGCAGGGATGTAGTCAATGCAAGCTAATGACTCACGCTTACTAGGAATTCCTCGTTGAAGACCAACAATTGCAATGATCTATCCCCATCATGATGAAATTTCAAAAATTACCCAGGACTAAGGGAATCACAGACCTGTTATTGCCTCAAACTTCTGCAGCCTAAAAGGCCGTAGTCCTTCTAAGAAGCTGGCCGCGAAGGGATACCTCTGCATAGCTAGTTAGCAAGATGAGGTCTCATTCGTTAACGGAATTAACCAAACAAATCGCTCCACCAAATAAGAACGGCCATGCACCACTACCCATAGAATCAAGAAAGAGCTCTCAGTCTGTCAATCCTTACTATGTCTGGACCTGGTAAGTTTCCCTGTGTTGAGTCAAATTAAGCCGCAGGCTCCACTCCTGGTGGTGCCTTTCCGTCAATTCCTTTAAGTTTCAGCCTTGCGACCATACTCCCCCCAGAACCCAAAAAATTTGATTTCTCATAAGGTGTCGGCGGAGTCCTAAAAGCAACATCCGCCAATCCCTAGTCGGCATCATTTATGGTTGAGACTAGGACGGTATCTGATCATCTTCGAACCCCCAACTTTTGTTCTTGATTAATGAAAACATCCTTGGCAAATGCTTTCGCAGTTGTTCGTCTTTCATAAATCAAAAAATTTCACCTCTGACTATGAAATATGAATGCCCCCGACTGTCCTTGTTAATCATCAGTCCGATCCCGAAGGCCAACATAATAGGACTGAAATCCTATAATGTTATCCCATGCTAATGTATACAGAGTGTAGGCTTGCTTTGAGAACTCTAATTTCTTCAAAGTAATAGCACCGGAGGCACGACCCGGCCAATTAAGGCTAGAAGTGCATCGCCGACAGAAGGCACAAGACGACCGGTGCACACCTAGAGCGGATCGGTCGGCCCATCCCAAAGTCCAACTACAAGCTTTTTATTGGCAACAACTTAAATATATGCTATTGGAGCTGGAATTACCATGGCTGCTAGCACCAGACTTGCCCTTTAATGGATCCTCATTAAGGGATTTAGATTGTACTCATTCCAATTACCAGATTCATAGAGCCCGGTATTGTTATTTATTGTCACTACCTCCTCATGTTAGGATTGGGTAATTTGCGTGCCTGCTACCTTCCTTGGATGTGGTAGCCATTTCTTAAGATCCCTCTCTGGTGTCGCCAAAGAGATGCCCACCTCTTTGAGGGGGTAGCATAAGCGACTAGCGGATGTTCGCTTTTGCGAAACTTGAGGCCCGTAAGTCCAAAAATTCTAGATTCTCTCCAACTTCAAGCTTTATTTTCTTCTTCAATTCTTAGGCAATTTGGGTGATTCAAGAGGCTACATTGTGTAGAATTTCAAGAGGAACCCAGTGGTATGTTTAGAATTAGCAGTTGAGGCTTCTTTTAAGGTAATTCTTCTTTTTTCTTCGTCTTTAGTGTTCTTGGGATATATAGTTTATCATAAATGCATGAATGGTTTGAGTCTAATTTGGGGTGTGAATTGTATTCTCGTTTGGAACATGAGATGGGGGTAGTAGTTGGAGACTATTCTCAGAGTCAATTATGTGATTTCTGGAGCAGGTCCCATAATTCTCACTTTTTGACTCATAAATTAGCCCATCTTTGAATTGGTTAATTTTAGTGTCATAAGGATCGTATTAATATTGTGGTTCTATTATTGATAGCATGGAAGCATTTGGATGCCTTTTAGAAGGGAAAAGCTCTAGTTCTAAGAGTTGAAGCGCACACGGTCGGCCTATAGGTAGTCTACGATTTTTCCCTTCGTGAGACTGAGGATGTTTAGGTAATTTTAGATTAAAATATATGAATTAGAGGGGTCGGGGTGTCGAGCATGATAAATTTCTAAAATTCATGTCCTAGGCATTACTTTGGGAAATTGTTGGACTGCTTAAGCATAACTCTTGTTATTATTGATCATCCATGCCTAGTGACGTGCGTTGTGCTTGTGGTTATATGTTTGGAAAGAATATTTGGACTTAGTCTTGGTTTAGACTAGTGTTGCCTTAGACTTGCGTGAATTTGGTATTGTTGGTCCTTTGAACTTCTCCGATGTTATTTCAGATAGTTAGTTCCCTATAGACTGATATAGCATACTTGAGTCTAATAGCCTGAGCTTTATCTAGGTAGTAACATAGCTTATGATCTTACCTCCACAATGCCTTATTCTCTTATAGGTCTTGTATCACTTGGTTCTTAATTCTGGAAGTCTTCTCGACAATTCTGCTTGTTTATGGTTCAGGCTAGAGCGATGTATTGATGGAATTCAATTTGGGGATACACCCCATGATGCTCAGTGGGTCGCTGATTCTAATTTGATTCAATCTATTAACTACAGTTATCCAGTTGAAGACTGTGGTCCATCTTACTTGTGTTTGGATCCTTAGCTATAATTACCCGATTAAAGTCTTTGGTCTAGCTTACTTGTGTTGGACCCTTGGCTACAGTTACCTAGTTCAATTCTTTGGTTCATCTTACTCGTGTCGACTCATTAGCTATAGTTACCCGATTAAAGTTCGTGGTCCAGCATACATGTGGTTCAATTCTAGATTCCTTATTGAATCTTCGATTCAAGTCTTTATCTACTCCAAGCTTCAGGTTAAAGCTTCAGGCTTTTAGGACGGTTCGGTTCAAGTTTGGGAAATTGGTGGTATTATTGGAACACTATTGGCTTTTTTCATTTTACTTCTACTATCCTTGCTCATGTTGGGCTTATGGGAGTCCGTTTAGGTTGTTATTTTATACTTGACAAACATACCGTTCGAGTTAATGGGAGCTCGGCGGATTTAGCTAGATTTTTTTTCTTATTTGTTGAGGATGCTCATGTACATACCTACGTTTACTTCTTTCCCTGTTTATAATTATGGTTATATTATTGCATTTCAATTTACTTTTTCTTATCTTGCTCAATTGGCCTATGATGCCTATTGGATACCTATTATTTAAGGACTCATACTACACTCTATATTTGTTTTCGTGATATAGGTTCGAGTACTAGCTACCAATGTTAATTCGAGCCAGTTGTGGTCGAGATCGAAGCCGAGGGTGAGCATATTGTATTCTGAATTTACCCATCTTTCTTTGTATATATATTGTGCATGTATTTTGCTTTTCGAGACAACCCTATTTCTGTGATCTACTTTTAGGACTTGTACTCTTTTGTAGTAGCTCTATATATGTGACTTCCAGGTTTTGGAGGGATCTTTTATTTGTAAATATTTTTTTTGCTTTTGCCCATTCATGTATGTTCTTATTATTTCATTACTGTGGTTAGATTAAATTATTTGTCCTTTACCCTGACATTCCATTACTCACAGTTTTGGGATATGGGTTGGCTTACCTATTGATAGGTCGTATTAGGCGCCATCTTAACCAGACAAATTAGGTCGTGACAAGTTGGTATCAGAGCCCAGGTTCACCGGTCTCACTTGTAAAGAGCTAATGTCTAGTAGAGTTCTGTTGATCAGTGCGGAGACGTCTGTGACTTATCTTCAGGAGGCAACAAGATATCTTTAGCAATATTTCTCTTTTTTATCTTGTTGTCTATTGTGTGTCTTATCGATTTTTGGAAATCTCACTTGTTCTACTCTTTCACATGATGGCTCACTTGTGCGCTGGAGGTAGAGGCTGACCTCGGGATTATGGCAGGGCTATAGATCCAGCTCGAACTCAAAGCAGACTCTGAAACTAGAGGTGGATCCAACAGTAGCTACAGTACATCAAAAGCTAATGGGGCCCGAGACCAGGCTGGCCACAACTCGAGCCAATCGCAGCATCAAACTTACAGGTGATGTTCTCCCAAATTTTGGCTGCCATTGGGGGTATGTAGAAGGCCCCAGCTCTATCTGTTCCAATGCCACAGGACCAACCTGTGCCAGGCGCACCAATTATTTAGCAGCCACTTGCACCCATCGCTCATCCAAATTACTTGGAAGGTTTTATGCCGCTTCGAGAGTAGAAGATGCTTGGGGTGTTACTTAGACTATCACCGCTGACATTTTTTTACGATGTGGGTGAGGATGCCCACAAGTTTCTACTCACTTATCGTGAGCGGCTATAGAACTTGGGTCTAGTGGAGTTGGGAGGAGCCGACTTCACTACTTATCAGTTAGATGATCCCGCCCGATAAAGGTGGCGTACATTTTTGGAGACTAGGGTAGTTGGGTCTCTACTTGTGATGTGGGCTGAGTTTTCAGAGGCTTCTTACCTCGGTTTATTCCCAGGAGCGTCAGAGATCAGCTTTGAGATCAGTTTTTCCAATTGGAGTAGGGCTCCATGATTATATCAGAGTACTAGGCCCGATTCCATGAGTTCTCCAAACATACCACCATGATCTGACCTATAGAAGATGGGAGAGTTTGGTGCTTCATCAGAGGATTGAGACTCCAGCTGCGAATTGAGACTCAGTCCTTAATCTCACTGGGCTACTTATTTTTTGAGGTTGTAAACCATGCCTATATACTTGAGAAGCTCTATTGCGAGGCCCAACGGGGTAGCAGTAAGAGAGCTAGATAGGATGATGGTCAAGGTGAGCGCCATTTTAGACCCCGGGAGTCCTATGAAAGATCTCGCTAGAGATTATATCAGGGTCAGTCCAGTTGCCCCTTCCAAACCTCTTTTAAGATGTCAGAGGGTTACCAGTACTATTAGGGTAGCTCTAGTGCCGATCTCCAACTTTTATCCGACAGTCTCAGGGTGCTATGAGTACAGGGAGCTAGATCACTGGTCCTATAAGTGCCAGCACCGTAGGCTAGCCTTACCAGATCCATAAGAAGCTAGACTGTTCCAATACCTCTGGTTAGAGGCGGAGGCTAGGGTCAGGACCAAAGGGGTGGTCATCAAGGTGCATGGAGAGGCAGGTCAAGAGGAGTCGATGCGCAAGGTAGAGGGGCCCACGCCCATTTTTATGCAGCTCCAGCTAGAGTAAAGGCTGAGCCCTCAGACGATGTGATCATAGGTATGATTTTATTATGCCATCAGCCCACATCAACTTTATTTGATCTCGGCTACATATATTCTTATATATCTATAAATTATGCCACTTGATTGAGTATGAACCAGGAGCCCTTAGTTGAGATATTTCATATTTTGACCCTGATAGGTGATTCTTTAGTAGTGGATCAAGTCTTTAGATCCTGCGTGGTGACTATTCAGGGGAGTTAATCTCATTTTTCTTGATATGGTAGATTTTGATTTGATTATGGGCATGGAATTGATATCTCCTAACCATGCAGTCTTGAATTTCTATGCCAAGACCGTTACTTTAGCCATGCCTGGTATTCCAATAGTGGTGTGGTAGTGCTCTTATAGTCACACGCTGATTGGGTTGATTTCTTTTATTCGAGCTTAGAGGCTAATGGCTAGTGGGTGTTTAGCATACTTGGATTGTGTTAGAGATGTGAGTAGGGAATCCTTACAGTTGATTCAGTACGTACAGTCTAAAAGTTTGCAGATGTATTTCCTGTTAATCTATCTGGACTTCCTCCTGACTGTGATTTTAACTTCGCCATCGATGTAGAGCTGGGTAGCCATCCTATTTCCATCCCACCATACCATATGGCCCCTATAAAGTTCAAGGTGCACAGTTTTCAACTTCAGGATATCTTCAATAAAGGATTTATTTGGCCTAGTGTATTACCTTGGGGTGCCCCAGTCTTGTTCTTTAAGAAAAAGGATGGTACAATGTGGATATGTATCGATTACAGGCATTTAAACAAGGTAACATTGAAGAACCATTACCACATGCCTAGGATCAATGACCTATTCGACCAGCTTCAGGGTGCCATAGTGGTTTCTAAGATTGATTTCAGATCCAACTACTACTTGTTGAGGATTAGGGCAATGGACGTCCCTAAGACCACATGTAGGACTCATTACGATCACTATGAGTTCCTAGTGATGTCTTTTGGATTGACTAACGCCCTTGTTGCATTCATGAACTTGATGACTTGGGTGTTTAGGTCGTACTTGGACTCATTTATCATAGTCTTCATTGATGATATTCAGGTATACTTGCGAAGCCGGGATGATCATGAGCAGTATTTGAGAGTAGTGCTCCAGACATTGACAAACAAGCGGCTTTATACCAAGTTCTGAAAGTGTGAATTTTAGCTTGAGTCCCTGGCATTCTTAGGGTACGTGGTGTCCAAGGATGGCAATATGGTATATCTAGTGAAGATTAAGGATATTCGTGATTGGGACAGGCCCACCTTTATAACTGAGATTCGTAGCTTCGTCAGATTGGTAGGGTACTACAAGTGCTTTGTTGTGGGGTTTTCAATTATGGCAGCACCTCTAACTCGGTTAATTTGCCAGGATGTTCTATTTGTGTGGTCGAAGGAGTGTGAGATTAGCTTTTTGAGGCTCAAGGAGTTGCTTACCACCGCTCCTATACTGACTCTTCAGTTGACGGTGAGGGGTTCACTGTGTTTTGTGATGCATTAGGCATTGGTTTAGGCTATGTACTGATGCAGCATGGCTGAGTTATTACTTATCCATCGAGGCAGCTTAAGCTGTACGAGCGCAACTACTCCACTCATGACATAGAGTTGGCGGCGGTAGTTTTTGCACTTAATATTTTGAGGCACTATCTTTATAGAGTTCAATGTGAGATTTACACTAATCATAGGAGCCTTCAGTACATTATGAGCCAAAGTGATCTTAATTTGAGGTGGCGCTGCTAGATTGAGCTCTTAAAGGACTATGACCTCTTTATTCTCTACTATTCGAGTAAGAAAAATGTAGTAGAAGATGCCTTGAGCTGGAAAGTGGTGAGTATGGATAGTCTAGCCTTCCTTTCTACTATGGAGCGACCACTAGATTTAGACATCTAGTCCTTACCTAACCAGATGATTCAACTTGACATCTCTAACTCTCAGTGTGTGTCAGCTAATATGAGAGCTTAGTCAGCTCAATTGGATCAGATTCCCAACCTCAGTTTGAGGATAAGGAGTTAGTTTCACTTCGAGATCGGGTTTGGGGAAGCGACGCAGCCTGGCTACTTTAGATTCAGATAGGGTTTTGAGGTTTGGTGGTCATCTCTATGTTCTGAGAGGTGGGGGTTTGATTCAGCTAATCCTTAGTGAGGCCCATGATTCTAGATATTCTATCAATCTGGGCACCGCTAAGATGTATCGTGACTTAAGGCATCATTACTGGTGGAGCAGTGTGAGGAGAGACATTGTATATTATGTGTTGTGTTGTTAGAGTTGTCAGCAGGTTAAGGCCGAGCATTTGAGGCCTAGTAGTGAGCTTCAGAGATTACCTATTCTCAAGTAGAAATGAGAGCG
Source organism: Solanum dulcamara (assembly GCF_947179165.1). Classification (NCBI taxonomy): domain Eukaryota; kingdom Viridiplantae; phylum Streptophyta; class Magnoliopsida; order Solanales; family Solanaceae; genus Solanum; species Solanum dulcamara. Next base: position 26,682,794 of record NC_077241.1, read on the forward strand.
AATCACCATGGATTTCATTATAAAGTTGCCTTGTAATTCCCGTGGTATTGATAGTATTTGGGTTATCATGAGTCGATTGACCAAGTCATCACACTTCTTTCCCGATCACACTTCCTACAATACTGAGAGGTTGGCCAGTATCTACATTTGGGAGGTGGTTCACCTTCATAGTGTACCAATTTCCATCATTTCAGACTAGGGCTCATAATTCATATCTAGCTTTAGGAGAACTTTTCAAGAGGAGTTGGGTACCTTATTGACCATAGCACAGGTTTCCACCCAAAGAATGATGGCCAATTAGAGCACATGATTCAGGTTCTCGAGGATATGTTGCAGGCTTGTATTACAGATTTTAGGGGCCAGTGGGACCTGTTTTTGCCCTTGGCAGAGTTTGCATAGTACAACAGCTACCACTCCAGTATTCAAGTGGCCTTCAGGTTGATGAGGTTGCATATGAGTTATCTTTGCCTACATCCTTTTCTGCTATTTACCCGGTCTTTCATATTTCGATGCTATGTCGGTATATTCTAGATGAGTCCCATGTAATTCAATATGATGCGGTTGAATTGAATAATCGTTTGAGCTATATTGAGGAGCCAGTTGCTATTTGGGCTAGAGATGTCAGGCAGTTGTGATCAAGAGCCATTCTTATAGTTAAGGTCCGTTGGAGGTATCATCTAGTCGTGGAGGCTACCTAGGAGACAGAGCATTAGATACGAGCAAAGTTCCCTGGCTTATTTGAGCCTTCAGGTACTTCGTAACTATTACTTTCGCAGATGAAAGTTCTTTTAGTAGTGGATGTTATAATGACTCTTCAGGTCATTTTTGAATTAAAGTATTCATTTTGTCATTTAGATCGTTGGTGTAGTGACCCCAAGTCATTTATCACTTGTAAGCACTGACAGTTCTACTGCCTGGTCATTCGTGTGGGTTTTAGGACCATTTTCCTGATTTGGAGCTTTTATAACTTGAAAAGTTGACTTCAATAATAACTTCAGGAAAACAACCTTAGAACAAAATTTTAGCAGTTCCATCAGCTCTGAAATAGACAAATTAGGCTAGTAGCATGATCGGTATGAGCACCGAGGCAATCAGTATGAGTTTTAGGCCAATTAACAATTTTGCCTTTGAAACATGGCCTATGGTTAAATTTGGTCAACATTCTCGAAAAATACACTCGGATGAAAATTCTAACAGCACAGGTTAGCTCTAGAATATCAAGTTTGGTCTAGAATGACCCTTTATTCACTTTTGTGGCTTCCGACCTAATCTCGAGGCCCATTATGGAAATAGGCTTAAAATAGCACTTGTGTGTGGGACCCATTTTTAATTAAAATAACCTCATATATAAATTTTGAATGTGCCATTGAGTCCAGAATGTCGAATTTGGTGGGGTAGTATATCTCATTTGCACGCATGGGGTTCCAAATGAATCTCAAGCACCCCATCGGAGGAATTGGCATGCTAAGCTCATTTTTGCACCAGTTGGGTCTGGTGCCATCGCTAAAGCGACTCCTAGTCACTAAAGGAGTGCCATTAAAGTGTCTAGGAGCTCTTTAGAGTGACCAACCCTCTTGGGCAGGTGTCGCTAAAGTGATGCCCGCCTCTTTGAGGAGGTCGCTTGAGACTAGCGGATGTTTGATTTTGTGACACTTGAGGCCCCTTCATTCCAAAAATTCCAGAATTTTGCTCCAACTTCAAACTTCGCTTTCTCCTTCAATTCTTGGGCAATTCAAGAGACTAAATTATGTAGATTTTCAAAGGAAACCTAGTGGTGTGTTCATAATTAGGAGTTGAGTCTTCCTTTGAGGTAATTATCCTTTTTTTTCCTGCATTTCTACTATTTTTGTGCTATAGTTGACCATGAATACATAAATGGTTTGAGTCTATTTTGGGGTGTGAATTGTGTTCCCTTTTGGAACATGAGCTGGGTAGTAGTTGGAGCCTATTATCAGAGTCAATTATGTGAGTTACGGAGCGGATCCCACAATTTTTGATTTTTTACTCCAAAATTAGCCCATTTGCGAATTTGTTAATTTTAGTATCATAATGATTGTATTAATATTGTGATTCTATTATTGATTGTATGGCAGTATTCGAAGGCCATTCAGAAGGAAAAAGCTTTGGTTTTGTGAGTTGAAGCGCGCGCGGTCAGCCTACAGGTAATCTGTGATTTTTTCCCTCACGAGATTGAGAATATTTAGGCAATTGTATATTGAATTGTATGATTTCGAAGGGTTGGGGTGTTGAGCATGCTAAATTCCTAAAATTTATGTCCTAGGCATTACTTCGGGAAATTATTGGGACTACTTAAGCATGACTTCTGTTATTATTGATCATCCATGCCTTGTGACGTATGTTGTGCTTGTGGTTATATGTTTGTAAAGCATGTTTGGCCTTAGTCTAGGTTTAGACTAGTGTTGCCTTAGTCCTATACAATTTTGGTGCCATTGAGCCTTAGAACTTCTCCGACTTTGTTTCTGTTATACCCCGCACTTTTGATACATAGGAACATCTATTTAGCTTCTCTAAAGCTACCATGTGATCCATGTTATCCATGATTCTATCAAATAATTCTAAGGAAGGGAGGATGAGGCCGTCCCAAATTTTGCATAAGCTAGCTCTATGTGAGTAATGATGGTTGGAAATAGGTTTGGAAGGGTTTTAAAGGAGTTGGAGGCCATGTAATGAGTCGTGGTAGTCGATCTACTTGCGTAAGCTATCGACTTGGATATCTTACATAATTAAGCTCTTGGAGTACATATTAAGCTTAAGTAGCGAATATTACATAGGTTCTTAAAGTAAGTCGAGATTACGAACCTATGGAAATGGAAAAGTAGGTGATGCACCTACTTAAAGTAGGTGATGCACCTACTTGGAGTAAGTAGGTAATGCACCTTCTAGGGTGGACCCCACCCCACTATATAGCAGCACCTGAGTGGGTGCATGGGGTGAGGTGGACACCTAAGGGCTGGACACATGTCATCCTTAGGGGCTTACACATGTCACTCTCTACGGAAGGATATATATATTTCAATAATGACTAAGGAGTCATTCCTTCATCTTTTACAATTAGAATTCTTGGAGAAAAATTGAGAGAAAGAAGAGAGGAGAGCTACAACCTAGGTATAGCAAGGTAAGCCCTCTAATTTTGATCCATAAATTAATTATCTAAGGTATTCTTTGATTAAGTAATGGTTTTTAATAACGTAAACTAATTATTGGGGCAGCAAGAAGGTCAACGTGAACCTACAACTTTCGACAAGTTTTGGAAGCTCGTTTGCTAAGGTACGGTTTGATTCCCTCTTCACACATTTGAGGAAGGGTTTAAACATATTATGGATGTGTAAATATGGATTGGAAACATGAAACTATACATGTTACTGTTGAAGGGTGTTGGAAATCGTGTAGAGGTTATTTTGAAGTTATTCTAGCGAATTAAAGTTTGGTTAGTGTTGTCGTTATTGTGGTGTTATATTAGAAGGTGGTTTGTATATATTGAAGGGCTGGAAACGTGGTTAAAAATGGGTATAAGTGATACCATGTGCATCCATATTGTGCTCCTTTCTGTGTGGTTGTGATTTTATGAAATAAAGACCGAAAATCATATTTTAAGGTCGTGGTTTTGAGCGAACTGTTTGGAACTCGTATTAAATAGTGTTGTAGTAGTTGTAGTGAATATGGATAGTGGTTATTGTTTTGGTATGGCTGCGCTAATTGGAGGTTAATTGGAAGTTTGGATAGGGCAAGTTATAGGGGAAATGCTGCCCGATTTCTGCTTACTTCTTAACTAATCGACATACTAGTCGAGAAGTGTGAACAAGGAAGTAATTCCTATGGATAATTAGTTATAGGTTTAGAAGATGAAAAGTCGAAGGTTATTAATAATAATGTTACCTTCGTGTTAAATAGGTTAAGGAGTAATGAAGCAAGCTTGGTTGCGGGTGATCTAGAAAAAGGTATGTAAAGCTATCTTTCTTTTCTCTTGGCATGTATTAGACATAAGTAATATATGATACGAGCTGTGGGGGTAATTCTATTCATAAAGATCCGAGTATGATTCATGACTCTTATCCACTTCTTGATGTTAGAACTCCTACGATAATTGAGTTATTGCCTCTCTAGTCTTCGGTATGATAGAAAGTAGTAAGTATGTAAAGCTATCCCTTTTTTTCTTTTGGTATGTCTTTGACATAAGTGATGAATGATATGAGCTTGAGGGTAATTCTATTCATAAATGCCGAGTGTAATTCACAATCTTTATTTACTTCTTGATATTAGAACTCTACAATATTTGAGTTATTACCTCTCAAGTCTTCTATACGTTGGAAAGTAGTCAGTATGTAAAGCCTATCCCTTCTTTTCTTTTCGCGTTCCTTAGAGATAAGTGCTGTGTGATATGAAATTTGGGGCTAATTCCATTCATAGGTTCTGGACATGATCCATGACTCTTATTCACGTCTGAATGTGAAAACTCTTAAAGTAGTTGAGCTACTACCCTCGAGTCTTCTATATGTTGAATAATAATAGGATGTATAAGCTCCTATCCCTAAAGACTATAATGATGAATACCTTTGATTCCATAAGTTGTTTAGCATTTTCATGTCTATGATTCCTGAGGCTTCGTTTGATATGATCCATAGTGACATCTAGAGGGTACTTCAGATAATTACTACCCTAATCTTCAAGTGATGGTTCACTTGGTTACTTCATTGAGTCTTAAATGATGATTTAAATTATGTATGGTTACTCACTACTCTGCTCGTGTATACTATAACACATCTTTCACCAAGTCTTGGGCCGGATATGTTATCGAGCATAGTTTCTCTGCATTGTTCACCGAGTCCCTCATTAGAGGGTATGATACATATGTATATGGATTGGGTCATACATTCCTCGACATTATTTTACTATATAAGGATCGGGTTGTACGTTCCTCGGGATTATTTTACTATATAGGGATCGGGCCATATATTCCTCGGCATATATGTATATGATGATATGATGACATGATGACATGATGATATGATAATGGCGCCGTTCTCCAAGATGGGTCCTATATGAATCACCGAGTCCATAATGGGATGGAAATGATATATGATATGAGCATGCATGATTTTACTTCATAAATTACAAGTACATTGATTTCTTGAGTATCATACTTGTCTCCTGAACCTCCATTTCAGATGTGATCCCAATTATGATACGTTATGCTCTATATACTCAGTACATATGTCGTACTGACCCCCTTTATTTGAGGGGATGCGTTTCATGCTCGTAGGTATAGACACTTATTTTGGGGATCTGCTAGCTTAGGATTTCCACTCAGCAATTTTGGAAGTGCTCCATTGTGCCGGAGCCTAAATTTTTGGTACTCAACTTTTGATGTATATATTTATTTGTTTAGGGGTATGGCGGGGGCCCTGTCCCGCCATATGATATGGTCGATACTCGTAGAGGTCTGTAGACATATGTATGTGGGTTATTTATAAGTTTGTTTCAGTTGTGCCTATACGACGTGTTGTAAATGTTATTATGTTATGGCAGCCTTGTCGGCTTGCATGCCCTTTTAATGATATGATACAAATGAAAGAGTCTACATGTATATGAAAATGTTATGACCCATTAGGGTTCTCATGTATTGTATCATATTGTTTATAGTTTGACTTGTTTACAGCTGATTTATATGTATATAGGGGTCCAGGTCAGACCCCAATCACGGCCTACAGGGTTTGTTGTGATAGTTTCAGATGGTTAGCTCCTTGTAGACTAATATAGCAGACTTGAGTCTGATATCCTGATCTTTATCTAGGCAGTAACACAACTTATGACCTTACCTCTATAATACCCTATTCCCCTATCAATCTTGTATCGCTTGGTTCTTGATTCTGGAAGTCTTCTCGAAGATTCTAGTTGTTTATGGTTCGGGCTGGAGTGATGCATTGAAAGAACTTCCCATGATACTAAGTGGGTCACTGATTCTAATTCAGTTCAATCTGATAGCAAAGTTACCTGGTTAAATCCGTGGTCCAGCTTACTTGTGGTCGGCTCCTTAGCTACAGTTACCCAGTTGAAGTCCATGGTCTAGCTTACCTATGTTCGACTCTTGGCTATAGTTACCTTGTTAAAGTACGTGGTTCAGATTACTCGTGTCGACTCATTAACTACAGTTACCCGGTTGAAGTCCATGGTCCAGCTTACACATGGTTCAATTTTGGATTCCTTATGAATCTTCGGTTCAAATCTTCATATACTCCCAACTTTTGGTTAAAGCTTTAGGCTTATAGGATGGTTCGGTTCAATTCCGAGAAATTAGTGGTATTGTTGGAACTCTATTGGCTCGGTTTATTTTACTTCTACTATCATTGCTCCTGTCGGGCTTATAGGAGTCTGTTCATATTGTTGCCTTATACTTGTGCATGAGCGTACCCGTTGGGTTTATGGGAGCCCAACAGATTTAGCTAGATTCTTTCTCTTATTTATTGAGTACGCTCGTGTACAACCTATGTTTACTTCTTGCCCTATCTGTGATTGTGGTTATTGCTATACCCTGCACCTTTGTACATTGGAGCATATTTCTTTTCTAAAAGATTGCCATGTGATCCATGTTATCTATGAAGTTCTACGTGAGTAGTGACGGTTGGAAATAGGTCTAGAAGGCTTTGGAAGGAGTTGGAGGCCAAATAAGGAGTCGTGGTACTCAACCTACTTGAGTAAGATACAAACTTGGATGTCTAATGTAATTAAGCTACTTGAGAACACGTTGAGCTTATGTAGCAAGGAATACACAAGCTTTTAAAGTGAGACGAGATTACGAACCGACATAAGATAAATAAGGAGACATAGCACCTACTTGAAACAAGCAGGTGATGCACGTACTTGGACCAAGTAGGTGACACACCTACTTGAGGTGGGCCCCACACTACCACGTGCAGCCTAGGAGGGGTTGCATGACTAAGGTTGCCCAATGAGGGCTGGACATGTGTCACCCTTAGGGGCTGAGACGTGTCAATTCCTAAGGAATAATATATACATGTCATTTGATGACTAATCTTCACTATACTTTAGTTTTTACACTTAAGAGCTCTAGTTGAGAGAAAATGTGAAAGGGAGAAGAAAGGCAGTCATGGATTTGGCAATTTAAGGTAAGGCTTTCTCCATGAATTAATTATTTAAGGTATCCTACGGTGAAATAAAGGTGTTTAATAGTGTAAATTAATTATCTAGGGCAGCAGGATAGCGCAACAAACAGCTCTCTAATTTTTAGCATGTTAAGGAGCTTCCAAAGTTGAGTTTCGGCAAGGTAAGGTTCTCCCTTTCGAGTTGGAGTTAATGATATTTTTATGGAGTATATTACATGTATTAAATGAAGCTGGAAGTTATAGGGGAGATGCTGCCCGATTTCTGCTAACTTCGGAACTAGTAATAAACTAGTCGAAGGAAATGGATAAGGAAATGATTCCTATGGATACTTGATTGTAGATTTGGAAATTGGAAAGTGAAAGGTTATTAATCTTATTATTAATTTCATATTAATATGTTAAGGAGATAATGAGGCAAGCTGGATTACAGTTAATCCATAAAAAGGTATGTAAAGCTACCCTTCTTTTCTCTCGATATGTCCTTAACGTAAATATGATGTTATGTGAGATATTTATGGTACCGAGTCCCTTGATGGGATGGGTATGGTATATGTACATAAGTATCGGGCCAAACGTCCATCGGTACATGTTACTATATAAGGATCGGGCCATACATTCCTCGGCACATATGTATATGATGACTACATGAGGGAGAGTGGAGAGTATGTAGAGCTATCCTTATTTTCATTTGGCATGTCTTAGGTATAAGTTATAAATGGTTTTTATATGAAGTGTGGGGATAATTCCACTCATAAAAACTCCAAGTATGATTCATAAATTGTATCCACTTTTTGATAGTAGAACTCCTGTAATAATTGAGTTATTGCCTTGTCAATCTTCTACATGATGAAAAGTAATACATGTAAAGTCTATCTCCTCTTTCTCTTGGAATGTCTTAAGTGTAAGTTAATTGACACATGATATGAGTATGAGGATAATTCCATTCATGAGATTCGAGTATAACTCATAGCTATTATTCACTTCTGAATGTTGAAGTTTTTAAAGTAATTGAACTACTATCCTCGAGTCTCCTATAGGAGGTATAATGATTGAATGTATAAGTTCCTGTTCCTAAGGACTCTGCGATGACGAACGTCTCTAATTTCATAAGTTTTTAAGCTTTATCCCAATACATATCTATGATTCCTAAGACTCTGTTTGATACGACCCAAGGGAATTTAAAGGATACATGAGATGAGTACTATTCGGATCCTTAAACGATAGTTCATTTTGACTGTGTTATTGAGTCTCGGATGATGAGATAATTGTAGATGATTTATACCCTGATTTCCAAGTGATGGTTCACTTGATGACTTTATTGAGTCTCTGATAATGATTGAAATCGCATATGGTTTCTCACTACTCTACTCGTGCATACTGTAACCCATCTTCCTCCGAGTCCCATAAAAGGGCCGGGAACATTGTCGTGCACAGCTTTACTTCTTCTTTCACTGAGTCCCAGGCCGGGCAGTGTATGTGAGGATGGTATTATGCCACATGTGAAGATGAAATGCCGCATGTGATGATATAATGATATGATGATATGGAGATACGATAATATGATAATTCACCGCATCTCTGGCCAGATATATACATGATGTTATATACAATGATATGATGAATATATAGATCGGGCCGTATATTCCTCGACATTGTTTTAAATTATGGATTGGGCCGAATGTTCCTTGGCATATTTTACTATGTGATAATGGAAATGAGTCCCATAATGGGCCGGGTGTGGTATAATATGTACACTACTCTTTCACCAAGTCCCTCACTAAAGGGACAGATATGATAGATAGGCATGTCTATGAAAATATAATGATGTATTCGTAATATATGAGATGATGCCATATATGATGGTATGATTCCGTATATGATGATATGATAACACCAAGCCCTGCAGCGGGCTGGGTACGGTATGTGAGGATGATATACAAGCCCTCATTTCATATGATGTAGGTATAGTGATTTCCTAACTGTTATACTTGTTTCCTGCATCCTTATTTCAGTTGTTATCTCAGTTATGATATGTTATACTTTATATACTCAGTATATATATCGTACTGACCCCTCTTTCTTTGGGGGGCTGCGTTTCATGCTTGTAGGTACAGAGGTTCGTTTTGGATATCCGCCAACCCAGGATTTCTGCTCAGCTATGTTGGAAATGCTCCGTTGTGCCGGAGCCTAGCTTTTTGGGTACTAGTCCTCCTATGAATATATTTGTTTATTCAAGGGTATGGTGGAGGCCCTGTCCCGCCATATGTTACTGTTACTATTCTTAAAGGTGTGTAGACATATGTTTGTGGGTTGTTTATAAGTTGTTTTAGTTATACCTATACGACGTGATGTAACTGTTATTATGTTATGGCAGACTTGTAGGCTTGCGTGCCCTTTCATAATATGGTGTAAATGAAAGAGCCTACATGTATATGAAAATATTATCACCCACTGGGGTTCTTATGTATAGTTCTTATATCTGATAATCATGTATGCGGGGGTCCAGGTAAGACCCAGTCGCAGCCTACAGGGTCAGATTGTGACAATTATCTTCTCGCATTTTAGTTTACTTTTGGTTATCTTGCTCAATTAGCCTATAATGCCTAATAGGTACCTGTTGTTTTGGTACTCATAGTACACTCTACATCTATTTATGTGATGAAGTTCTGAGTCTTAGCTACCAGCATTGATTCGAGCCACCTGCGATCATGATCGGAGGCGAGGGTGAGCACATTGCATTCTGAATTTACCCGTCTACCTCTGTTTATATATTCTGCCTGTCTTTTGCATTTCAAGAAAGCCCTGTTTCTGTGGTCCAGTTTTGGTACTTTAACACTTTTGTGGTAGCTCTACACATGTGACTTCCAGGTTCTAGAAGGAATCTTTTATTTATATATATTTTTCTTTGCTTCTGCCCATTCAAGTATATTCTTATTATTTTATTACTATTTTTATATTGAATTGTTGGTCCTCTACCTTGACATCCCATTACTCGCAGTTTCGGGATGTGGGTCAGCTTGCCTACTGGTAGTCAAAGTAGGGGTCATCATGACCTGAGAAATTGGGTCATGACACTTAAGCTAACTTTTACTACTTTTATTTTGCAACTTGCTTGACTTCAAAACTTAATATATGATCATTGCAATACTATATAAAACATCCTTCTTAGTATATAAGACACTGTTAATCTTACCCAAAGGTACTGGTTTATTTAAACATTCCAAATGGGCAAGGTGTTAGATGAGGTGTATTTCTTTAACTCGAACTTATTTAAGGGCATCCTTGATTTATAACTTTAGTTTAATTCTGTTATATTACCACTACTTTGCAACCTTATTGTCACGACCCAAGCCTAGGGCCTAGACGTGACATAGCGAATGAGGAACCCGAAAGTACCTCAAACAAGCTTCTTAGCATTCTTTTAGCCTTTCATAGGTAATGATGATAAATAGACAAGCGGAAATCATAATAATAAATATTCAACTTACATATGTCCAACAATACCTCTAACTATTAGATTTAATGGGGCTAAGACAAGTTCCTAGCTCACCCTCAATCATAATAGAAGAAATGCCATAATAAAATATCTTAACATATCATAAGCTAGAAAGACAAAGGAGTATTGTTCCCGGAACATGGGAACTCACCAAAAGTAGTCTTCGATGGAATATCAACTAGCCACGTGGAGGAGAACGAGGAGGAGCACCGATCCCTACATGGTGATATCATGTAGGCAAAAGAGTATGCGTTAGTACTTTGAATGTACTAAGTATGTAAGGATGCATGAACATTGAGAAAATATTATAACATTTATGTAATATGGAACATAATGTAATACATACATAATAAATCATATGGATATCCTTTAAAACATTCCTTTTGTGGGAAGCTAACCATAACCGACATTTAAGACCATGCGAGCTATTACATGGAATCCAACATAACCCCCTACGTTGGCCGGGGAGACTACTTGCCAGGTAGAACTCCGTCAACTTCATTCATTTCTTTAACTTTAACTTTAAGGGCTATTTATGGATCCATTAGCCTAAGCCTACAAGGGCTCCTATGTTGGCACATAGTTAATGAGACAAGGGGTTGCTACTAGGATTCCCTTACCGAATCCCACCTCAATGCCTCATTCAGTGCTAAGTCAATCCCACGGAATAGTTTAATACTTCAAAATATTCATAGTATATAACTTGAGAATTCAAACATCATATTCGGTAGAATAGCTCATTAAAACATTTGATAATTCAAATATGCAAGAATTGTCCTTATTGCATAAAGAATTCATCATTCATATTATTTCATCATTCTTTCATTTCATAAGACTCCCCTTTTTTATCATAGATATTTCTTTCATAAACATTTATTTGGAGTCAAAGCTTTCAAGTCAAACTTTATTAAAAATATAGTAAAACTAGGTGGGTTCAAATCACTTCAACTTGCAAATATGTATGTAATTAAATATACATAAATACTTTAAAAATCATTAATTAAAAATCATGCTTTAAACAACCCACCATGAATTTCAAGAACCTTTAAATAGATAAATAGAGGAATTACTTGCAAACTATAAATTCATATATATAAAATTACGTTGTATCAAAATAGAGCAATAATCATTAGTTTAACCATGATTCATACCTGGAAACTCTCATTGAAGCCTTACATACCTGGAAACCGAAGCTTTAGTTGGTACCGGAAGACTTAATGAACACTCTTGAGTCCTAGCTTCTCTCCTTGCCGGAACGTTTTGTGTACTACCCGGAATATATGAATCACCGGAATAGTATTTCTTCACTACTAAGAACTAAAACTATATTTGAGAATGTGTATAGAGAGAAGATTTGCTTGAGAAAGCTTGATGAATAAAATGAGGAAATAAGGTGGGTATTTATAGGTGGGAAAGATGACCTAACAATAAATAAAATAATTATAAATAAAAATCTGAAAATTTAGTGGAATATATTGATGTCGTGGATGATGTTAAATGGAGGACAATTTATGTCATGAGTGATGTCAAATGTATCTAGATCTTTCTATGGTAGGTGAAATGAGTTATCTTTGACAGAATACTCTTTTTGGAAGCTGCGTTTGAATAAGATAAATTCCTTATTAGGATTTGGTGTCTTCATAAGAATTGTAGATATGTAAGTCTAGTTTCATATCATTCAAGAATCAACCAATTTGGATAAACCTACAGTGAGATATGATCTTTCTTCTATAAACACTCATTTCCATAACAGCATCCTACCTTACAAAGATTAATTTATTTGACCTACTTAACCTCCGAATCTTAAAATATGGTCTTCATAAAAGTTGTAGGTAATGATCTTGTGGTTACTCAGAAATTTGAATCACTCAATTTGGATATTTCTATGAAAAGTTATGACCAAAATACAGAGGCTGTATCATGTTTAGGCAAAAATTGAAACATCGTATACAACGTTTTTAGGGGATATTACATTATCTCCCCCTTGGGAACATTCGTCCTCGAATGAGAAAAGACTTAGCTTGAGTAGAGTAGAGTATTAACAAACAACCTATCATTAATGCAACAGTGTAATTTAAAATATCGTTTAAAAAATATTTCATAATTTTGCAAGCATGTGACAAGAAAAGTTGAGATGTAAGGATTTCAAGTAATTGAGCAAGGACAACTTAATACCTTAGGTTTGGGTAGAGGGGAAAAGATGAGGGTATCTCTTAATCATATCCGCTTCCGCTTCCCATGTTGCACTTTCTATTTGTTGATTCCTCCAAAAGACTTTAACAGATGCAATTTCTTTGTTCCTCAATCTCTTAACTTGCCGGTCCAAAATTTCCACAGGAACTTCTTCATAGGTCAAGTTTTCTTCAATATTCACTACTGCCATAGGTACAATGGAACTAGAATCACCCATATGTTTTTTCAACATAGACACGTGAAACACCGGATGAACCATGGCCATTTCCAATGGTAATTCCAACTCATATGCAACCTTACCAACACGTCTCACGATTCTATAAGGCCCTACATATCTAGGGCTCAATTTCCCTTTCTTACCAAATCGAACCACACCTTTCATGGGTGAAACCTTCAGATACACCCAATCATCCACATTAAACTCAAGATCCCTTCTTCTAGTGTCAGAATAGGACTTTTGACGACTTTGAGCCGTCTTCAACCTTTCTCTAATGATCTTCACCTTCTCTAAAGCATCAAGTACCAAATCGGGGCCCAACAAGGTCATCTCACCTACTTCGAACCAACCTACCGGTGATCTACATCGTCTCCCATACAAAGCCTCAAACGGTGCCATCTCAATACTTGAGTGGTAACTATTATTATAGGCAAACTCGATGAGAGGTAGATGATCATCCCAATTCCCTTTAAACTCCAACACACAAGCCCTTAACATATCCTCTAGTGTTTGAATCGTCCTTTCGGCTTGCCCATCCGTTTGAGGATGGAATGCTGTGCTCAACTTTACCTTAGTACCGAGGCCTTTTTGAAATGATCTCCAGAAGTGAGAAGTGAATTGGGTACCACGATCCGAAATAATGGATAATGGCACACCATGCAACCTCACCAACTCCTGAATATACAACTTGGCATAGTCTTCGGCACTATAGGAAGTTTTAACCGGTAAGAAGTGAGCTGACTTAGTCATTCTATCAATAATTACCCAAATTGAGTCATGACGTTTCCGGGTATGAGGCAAACCCACTACAAAATCCATATTCACATTTTCCCATTTCCAAGTTGGGATTTCAATGTCTTGGGCTAGGCCACCCGGTCTTTGATGTTCAGCCTTCACTTGTTGACAATTTGTACATTCGGAGACAAACCTTGCTATGTCCTTGTTCATGCCACCCCACCAATACAACTCCTTTAAGTCTCGGTACATTTTTGTTGAACCGGGATGAATGGAGTATCTAGAATTATGAGCCTCCATCAAGATCAAACTCCTTAGGCCATCAACATCTGGAACACATATCCGACCTTGGTAGTATAGAACCCCATCTCCCCCTTGGGAAAAGACTTCTATCTTCTTTTCCTTTACCAACTTCTTTAACTCGATAAACTTTGGGTCAAGATCTTGCTTTGATTTAACATCCACCACCAAAGAGGATTCAGAACTATTTTGAACAACCATACCCCCATCATTAGTACTACCCAACTTCACCCCTAATCTAGCCAATCGGTGAACATCTTTCACCAACTCCCTCTTCCTTTCATCCACATGGGCCACACTCCCCATAGATATTCTACTAAGTGCATCAGCAACCACATTGGCTTTACCCGGATGATAGTGCACACTCATGTCATAGTCCTTAAGGAGTTCTAGCCACCTCCTTTGCCTTAGATTAAGGTCCTTTTGGGTAAACACATATTGAAGACTCTTATGATCAGTATAGACATCCACATGCACCCCATAGAGGTAATGCCTCCAAATTTTCAAAGCAAAAACAACAGCCGCCAATTCAAGGTCATGGGTAGGGTAGTTGCGCTCATGCACCTTTAATTGCCTAGAAGCATAGGCTATTACCTTGCCCTTTTGCATTAAGACACAACCTAAACCAATCTTTGAAGCATCACAATAAACTACAAACCCTTCTAATCCTTCTGGGAGAGTCAAAATAGGAGCAGAGGTAAGTCGATCTTTTAAGGTCTGGAAACTCTTCTCACACTTATCTGCCCATATGAATTTGGATTTCTTTTGGGTCAATTTTGTCATAGGAGATGAGATGGAAGAAAAGCCTTTGACGAACCGTCTATAGTACCCGGCTAGACCTAAGAAGCTCCTAATGTCTGAAGGAGATAATGGTCTAGGCCAATTTTTGACTGCCTCTATTTTCTTAGGATCAACCTTGATTCCATCACCGGACACTACGTGACCAAGAAATGCTACCTCCTTTAACCAAAATTCACACTTACTAAATTTTGCAAATAATTGTTTATCCCTCAATGTTTGAAGCACAACTCTCAAGTGATTTTTATGTTCTTCCTCACCCCGAGAGTAAATTAAAATATCATCAATGAAGACTACTACAAAGGTATCAAGGTAAGGTTTGAACACCCTATTCATCAAGTCCATAAACACCGCCGGTGCATTCGTCAACCCAAAACTCATCACCACAAACTCATAGTGACCATACCTTGTTCGGAAGGCTGTTTTGGGAATATCACACTCCCTTACCCGTAGTTGGTGGTAGCCGGACCGAAGGTCTATCTTGGAGAAGTGACTTGCCCTTTGTAATTGATCAAACAAGTCATCTATTCTAGGGAGTGGGCACTTGTTCTTAATGGTTATCTTATTTAATTGCCGATAGTCTATGCACATTCGAAGTGAACCATCCTTCTTTCTTACAAATAGAACGGGAGCACCCCATGGCGAAATACTTGGTCTTATGAACCCCTTCTCTAACAAGTCCTTTAATTGTTCCTTTAGCTCTTTCAATTCTGCTGGGGCCATGCGGTAAGGAGGAATAGAGATAGGTTGGGTATCGGGGAGGATATCAATACCAAAATCAACTTCCCTTTCGAGAGGGACACCGGGAAGGTCATCAGGAAAGACATCGGGGAATTCATTGACTATAGGAACTGACTCAAGAGAAGGACTTTTGGAGTTGACATCCCTAACCCTCACAATATGGTAAATACATCCCTTAGAAATCATTTTGCGAGCCTTAAGATAAGAAATAAACTAACCCTTAACCACCAAATCACGACCCTGCCATTCAATAACAGGCTCATTTGGAAATTGGAACTTGACTCGACGATTCCTACAATCTATGGAAGCATAAGATGCATGTAACCAATCCATCCCAAGAATGACATCGAAATCTATCATATCAAGCTCAATGAGATAACAAGGAATAACTTTATGCAAGATAGACACAAGGCAACCCCTATAGACCTTTCTAGCAATAACTGACTCACCAACGGGGGTAGACACCAAATAAGGCTCTAATAACATTTCAGGTAAAACATCAAATCTATTAGCAAGGAATGGAGTAACAAAAGATAAATTTGCACCCGGATCTAATAGTGCATACACATCAAAAGAAAAGACCTTTAACATACTGGTAATGACATTGGGTGCATCCTCAACCTCTTGTCTCCCATGCAAGGCATAAAAGCGGTTGGTGCGTTGGACACCTCCTTGGACTTGTTGACCATGAGCAATTTGGCCTTGAGTCCTACCACCACCATCTCTACAATCCTTAGCATGGTGGCCCAGCTTGCCACACTTAAAGCATGCATTAGAGCCAGCTAAGCATTCCCCTTTGTGAGTCCTTCCACACTTCTTGCAAGCAGGGAAAGTTTGAGTAGCAACATTCTCTCTGGGAATCATTGGTTTACTACTCTTGTCTTTGTTGAACCTTGGAGGAGGAGTATTGGTGGAACCTTGCCCCATAAATCGTTGCCCACCTTGGCCTTTGCCATTGTTACCATAATCGGACCTTTGAGGGTTAAACCCTCCACCATCCACTCTAGCCTTTTTGAACCCCCTTGATCTCTCTCTAAGCTTCTCTTCTTCAATTTGTTCTGCGTAAGTCATTAACCGAGAGATATCCATCTCCTTGATCAACATGGCCGTTTTACACTCCTTGGACACCAAGCTTGAGACACAGGAAATAAACTTGCTCATTCTAGCTCTTGGGTCAGAGACCATGAAGGGAGCATACTTTGACAACTTAGTGAATTTGAGAGCATACTCCCTCACACTCATACTTCCTTGACGGAGGTTGATGAACTCTTGGATTTTGGCCTCCCTTAGCTCCAATGGGAAGAAGCGGTCTAGGAAGGCACCTTTGAACTCTTCCCATCCTATCGACCCTATTTATTCATCCCTCTCAACAATCCATTGTTCGTACCACACTCGAGCCACACCTTTGAGTTGATAGGCCACTAGCTCGGCCTTCTCATTTGGTGGCACACCCATGATAGCCACAATCCGGTACACCTCATTAATGAACTCCATAGGGTCCTCATCTAGTTTAGAACCATCGAACTCGGGCGGATTCATCCTTTGGAAATCCCGAATCCTAGAGGCTGGATTTTGCATTTGGGGAGGAGGAACACCTAGATTCCCTTGGTTAGCTACGACTTGAGCTAACAAAGTAATAACACTGCGAAACTCGGCATGGGTTACCCCATCCTCATGATGTTGGGCATTAGGAATCGGAGGAGTTTGGTCCTCATTGTCAATCCTTGCTCTTTGAGGTGGTCTTCCACGAGTCATTATCTAGAGAACACAAAATGGGTAATTAGTTAAAGGAAAGCTTAGGACACTCTAAGGCACGACATGAATTTGAAAGAAGTGAAAAATTTCCTAAACGCCTCATAGTCTCTTATCCATAATTGTGGCGCGCTTCACAACCATGAACAAGACCCTATTCGACGCGGTATGTTGGACTCCAAGGATCATTCAAAACCTCGGGCTCTGATACCAAGTTTGTCACGACCCAAGCCTAGGGCCTAGACGTGACATAGCGAATGAGGAACCCGAAAGTACCTCAAACAAGCTTCTTAGCATTCTTTTAGCCTTTCATAGGTAATGATGATAAATAGACAAGCGGAAATCATAATAATAAATATTCAACTTACATATGTCCAACAATACCTCTAACTATTAGATTTAATGGGGCTAAGACAAGTTCCTAGCTCACCCTCAATCATAATAGAAGAAATGCCATAATAAAATATCTTAACATATCATAAGCTAGAAAGACAAAGGAGTATTGTTCCCGGAACATGGGAACTCACCAAAAGTAGTCTTCGATGGAATATCAACTAGCCACGTGGAGGAGAACGAGGAGGAGCACCGATCCCTACATGGTGATATCATGTAGGCAAAAGAGTATGCGTTAGTACTTTGAATGTACTAAGTATGTAAGGATGCATGAACATTGAGAAAATATTATAACATTTATGTAATATGGAACAGAATGTAATACATACATAATAAATCATATGGATATCCTTTAAAACATTCCTTTTGTGGGAAGCTAACCATAACCGACATTTAAGACCATGCGAGCTATTACATGGAATCCAACATAACCCCCTACGTTGGCCGGGGAGACTACTTGCCAGGTAGAACTCCGTCAACTTCATTCATTTCTTTAACTTTAACTTTAAGGGCTATTTATGGATCCATTAGCCTAAGCCTACAAGGGCTCCTATGTTGGCACATAGTTAATGAGACAAGGGGTTGCTACTAGGATTCCCTTACCGAATCCCACCTCAATGCCTCATTCGGTGCTAAGTCAATCCCACGGAATAGTTTAATACTTCAAAATATTCATAGTATATAACTTGAGAATTCAAACATCATATTCGGTAGAATAGCTCATTAAAACATTTGATAATTCAAATATGCAAGAATTGTCCTTATTGCATAAAGAATTCATCATTCATATTATTTCATCATTCTTTCATTTCATAAGACTCCCCTTTTTTATCATAGATATTTCTTTCATAAACATTTATTTGGAGTCAAAGCTTTCAAGTCAAACTTTATTAAAAATATAGTAAAACTAGGTGGGTTCAAATCACTTCAACTTGCAAATATGTATGTAATTAAATATACATAAATACTTTAAAAATCATTAATTAAAAATCATGCTTTAAACAACCCACCATGAATTTCAAGAACCTTTAAATAGATAAATAGAGGAATTACTTGCAAACTATAAATTCATATATATAAAATTACGTTGTATCAAAATAGAGCAATAATCATTAGTTTAACCATGATTCATACTATTAAGTAAAAATAAGAATTAACATAAGAAAATATTACTTAAAATCAAGATATTTAATTGAAAGAGTTTTTGGACTACATGGGTGGAAGAACCCATGGATAAATACTCACATAACTTAGAGTAAATCTTAAAGAAAATAAATATAATTTATCATATACTCAAAATAATTTAGGCATGAGAGTGGAAGGAATACTCTCATTGAAGCCTTACATACCTGGAAACCGAAGCTTTAGTTGGTACCGGAAGACTTAATGAACACTCTTGAGTCCTAGCTTCTCTCCTTGCCGGAACGTTTTGTGTACTACCCGGAATATATGAATCACCGGAATAGTATTTCTTCACTACTAAGAACTAAAAC
The DNA here is from genome assembly GCF_947179165.1 of Solanum dulcamara. Classification (NCBI taxonomy): domain Eukaryota; kingdom Viridiplantae; phylum Streptophyta; class Magnoliopsida; order Solanales; family Solanaceae; genus Solanum; species Solanum dulcamara. The sequence goes on from NC_077241.1 coordinate 26,702,054, forward strand.
TATATTTGAGAATGTGTATAGAGAGAAGATTTGCTTGAGAAAGCTTGATGAATAAAATGAGGAAATAAGGTGGGTATTTATAGGTGGGAAAGATGACCTAACAATAAATAAAATAATTATAAATAAAAATCTGAAAATTTAGTGAAATATATTGATGTCGTGGATGATGTTAAATGGAGGACAATTTATGTCATGAGTGATGTCAAATGTATCTAGATCTTTCTATGGTAGGTGAAATGAGTTATCTTTGACAGAATACTCTTTTTGGAAGCTGCGTTTGAATACGATAAATTCCTTATTAGGATTTGGTGTCTTCATAAGAATTGTAGATATGGAAGTCTAGTTTCATATCGTTCAAGAATCAACCAATTTGGATGAACCTACAGTGAGATATGATCTTTCTTCTATAAACACTCATTTCCGTAACAGCATCCTACCTTACAAAGATTAATTTATTTGACCTACTTAACCTCCGAATCTTAAAATATGGTCTTCATAAAAGTTGTAGGTAATGATCTTGTGGTTACTCAGAAATTTGAATCACTCAATTTGGATATTTCTATGAAAAGTTATGACCAAAATACAGAGGCTGTATCATGTTTAGGCAAAAATTGAAACATCGTATACAACGTTTTTAGGGGATATTACACTTATTCTCCTGATGTGATACACCAAGTCATATTCACCTCATACACTCATACCATGCTATGTATATTATGCAAAAGAAACACGGGATCTCACATTCTCCCCCCTTAAGAACATTTGTCATCAAATGGATCCAAAAAATTTCTTGGTTGAATTTCTTTGCCGCTATTATGTTATTTGCAAGGTTATATTTTTTACCTTCACAAATGTCACAACCCTAGATGTGACATGGCGAATGAGACATCTGGAGGTACCTCATCCAAGCCTCTTATCATTCATTTAGATTTTCATAGGTAATGGCATTCAATAATAATAAGCAGAAATAAAGGGGAAAGGGACTAAGGGAGAACATCATAGAATAAGAGTCGCCAGTGGCTCCAAAACATCATACAGCTATGTCCAAACATACCTCTACATTTAGACTTGGCGGGGGCTAAGACATGTCCCTAGCTTACCCTTATAATAAATGAAGCAAGTACCAAAAGAAATTCAAAAGTCTTTTATAGAATATGAGCTAGAAAAGAAAAGGGATATTATTCCCAAAACATGGTGTCACGCCCTGGGAGGGTACCCACTCGAAAGTCATTTCTGGCCTTTAAGTGAACTATCTGGTCTAGTCACACTTTCATTCATTCACATTTTATCGGCAGAAGACTCTATTATTGGACTACTATCCATAATCCAGGGCCAATGGCCAAACAACTATCAAATCAATAATCAGCTAGAATAAAACTAGTCAAAACGAACAAATCAACATTTCCACACTCTAGTCTATGAAGCCTCTATCAACAATCTAAGAGGTGCCAATGACAAGTCCATGGCTACCAAAAGTCAAAATAAGGGAAACAAATCAAAGCTATAAAGATAATCTCGATATCCTCCAGAAACTGAGAGGACTCACCAACTAGCTGGAAGTGAGGAGATCTTCAACGGTGCACCGGTTGATGATCTCTAGTACCTGTCTCTGCATCATGAGCCAGTGACAGTACAACTAACCGACGTTGTTGCCGCATCCATTCATACTTTGCCAGGGTATGAACGAATCAACCCATTATGGATCTAATCTAACTAAGTCCTATAATGTCAAGACAATAATTTTGGGGAAACATCCGACTTTAACGGTTCAATCCCCTCATACGTTTGGCGACGTAGTTATTGGATTCGAGTTATTACTTACTCTTACCTAATTCGGTGCTCGATACTTCTTCCAAAACTCAATGCTCATAAAACTCCATCCAATCAACTCAATCAAATCATATCGACAAGTCTCATTGAGAACCTTGTCAAATTATCAATTCTATCACAATCAAACCTCTCCAATCATACTATTCGATCAATCTTAATTGTATCATTCAAGAGTAGTTAAATATGCATTTGTAACAATATACAAACCTATCCAATCGTTCCTCTATTCATTTAACAATTCTTTGGGACTCATCACAACTCCAAGATTCTAAATCAACAATTTAAGGTGAGCAACATATTTAAGAAAATTAACATATTTAGCATAGTCAACATAGTTAAGAAAGATCAACGAAATATGTTCAACCTCTCAGCTCAATCAACTCATACCAACATGTAGCACATCACTTTCTTGACTCCACAACCTCAACATAATAAAAATTAGGATAATTGATGAAAAAGACCTAGTTGTACATAAATTTATCAACCAACTCCATTTTTAAGAACAATCAATCTCAAAGAGGATGTAGGGCACATGGGTGGACTCAACCCATGCTTTGAGTAGCCTTACACAACTTGGTGAAGACTTTGAAGAAACCTTGAAGTTAGGTCTTCAATGGAAGGCTTGAATTCTTGAAGTTCTTGAAGGCAATCCTTGTTGGAAATGGATTTGAAGGAGAAGAGAGGGGATTTCTAGGGCTTTTTAGAGAGAGGAATGGATTGAAAATAATGGTCCAAAACGTCCTAAGGCTAATGTATATATAATTTGGGAAATGCCCAATTTGCCCTTTCTCAAAAAATCTAGAAAAATGGGCTAAAACACTCCTGGTGCTATAGTGGCGCGCTGCGCCACTACAGCGCCAAGTCGAATATAGGCTTAAAACCTGCACATCTAATAGTGGCGTGTCACGCCAAGGACCAAACTACTGAGGCTATTCTATGGCGCTATAGTGGCGCATCGCGCCCTTACAGCGCCAAGCCTAAATTTTCTAGGTTCTGGAAAATAGGCTTATAAACCCTGCACATCCAATAGTGGTGCACCGTGCCAGGGACCAAACTACTGAGGCTCGTTCCTAGTGCTATAGTAGCGCGTCGCGCCACTGCGGCGCCAAGCCCAGGTTTCCTGCAGTTACAACCCGGCCTGAAATTCCTGCAGTACTAGTTCGTCTTAGGATAGTCATAACTTTTGACTCCGAACTCCAAAAATTACAATCTTGGCGGCGTTGGAAAGAAGCTCGAATACTTTTAATTTAATAGGTCATGGGCCACCCATATCGTCATATTTCAAAAGATATGGTCGTTAGAAGTCGACCCCTTATATGAACTCATTCTAAAACGTAGCCAAGGCCAATCCTTTGGACTTAGCTTGGTTCTAGGGATCTTTTGTGACCCCACATCACCTCTAACACTCTTAAATTACTTGGAAACTCATCCTAACTCATGCATACACTTCACAATAGTCGAGTTCGATCCTACACGTACGCGAAAAAGGGTCTGAATCTTAGTGAAAAATTTTGGGGGTGTTATATTATCTCCCCCTTGGGATCATTCATCCTCGAATGATGAGTAAACCAAGGATGGACTCAAGGTACAAATCACAATCAGAATTCAGTCATTTAACCAATCAAATTCTCAAAATAATTTACTATCCGAACTCAAAATACACATATGAATTCAAGTCAAGAAAATGGACATTACCTTCAACATTCTCATCGATGGGCACGAATAGATACAAATATTTAGCTTTCACATCTTCCTCCGCTTCCCATGTGGCAGAAGCTGGAGGATTTCTTCTTCATTATTATTTTCCAAGTCTGATAAGGCTTTTTCGAGTCTTTTCTTTAGATCACTCTTTGGTGATTTATGAGTAATAGGAGGACTTGTCAAGGAAGTTGATTGAATTTCTTTAGGGGCAGGGGACCATCCTTTGATAAAGATTTCTTTGGATAAATATTTGATTCTTTCAAATTCATTAATTTTAAAAGTCCAACTTAAAATGTAAGAAATTCTTTTTTGAATAAAACATTTACACAACTTAATGTGTTCTGGTAAAGTAGAAATGCCTTGATCAATTTGAAATTGACTGAATTTTTCTAAAAATAATTTTGGTAAAGTGTGGTGGTTTCCTCCGAAGCATTGCCACCATTCATAGAACCATCTAGGGATGATGGTTATGGAGGAATTCTTGAACAAAGAAAGTCCCCAGCATCACCAGAGCAATTAGTTCGTTACACATCTGGAATTTGGAATTCTGCATAAAAAAATTATAGTACAGTCAAAAAAGAAGTTTTAGCCATAGTACTCTGCATTACAAAATTTTAAGATGATCTTATTAATAAAGAATTCTTGCTTCGAGTGGATTGTAAATCTGCTAAGGATATTTTGCAAAAAGATGTCAAAAATCTTGTTTCAAAATAAATCTTTGCCAGGTGGCAAGCCTTACTATCTAGCTTTGATTTCCAAATTGAATATCTTAAGGGAGAAGATAATTCTCTCCTAGATTTTCTAACCAGGGAATTTTTGCAGTGAAAACCATGAGGCATGGAGCACCAGTAACAAAAAGCCCCTTTAAAGGAAAAGAAGTACCAGCTAAAACTACTTCGGCTAAACCCTTTAACATCCGGCCTGAATTTACAGGACCTTCCAATTGTTATTTAGCTTTAGCCTAACTACCACCCATAAATCCTTCAGTATTCCCTCTGTTGCCTCCAAGAACATCTTCAAACATGCTTGTCATGAAAAAACCTTTTGCTCAAACCCCAGAGCCTAACTCCCTCTCTCCTTCAGGAAAACAAAGATTTTCCCAAACTCAAACCAAAGATAGCTACACCATGAAAGCTCCTGAGAGCTTTGCTGAAGCAGTAACCCCAATCGCTTCTCCTTCCAAAACCAAAGAAAAAGAAAAATTTAGTCTTATTTCTTTGCAGGTTATCCCAATCTTAGCTCTAGATAAAGAGTACGATAACTTTGAGATCAAACACCTCCTAAAACCCCTGTACACAAATAGGAACTACGTGGATACTGAAAGTCCTCTTAAAACCAGATTATTCTATGAGTTCATCTTAGTAGACACTGGATCTGTTGAGATAGAACATGAATTGGCAGATAAGAACAATCCGGATAGCATCGCCTATTCAAAGTTTACTATTAAAAAGATTTTAACTCCTTTTGAATGGCAGGTTGACCATTTACATACCCACATCAATTTCTCCAGAGAACATAGGCCCCAAACTTACAACTGGTGGGACTATAAACAAGCCTGTTTTAACTTCATGTACTTACAACCTTTACCACATACCTGGTTCGTAAAGTATATCCCTGAATTGGCAAGATCCATCATCCCTAGATGGTTCTATGAATGGTGGCAATGCTTCGTAGGAAACCACCACACTTTTCCAAAATTATTTTCAGAAAAATTCAGTCAATTTCAAATTGATCAAGGCATTTCTACTTTACCAGAACACATTCAGTTGTGTAAATATTTTATTCAAAAAAGAATTTCTTACATTTTAAGTTGGACTTTTAAAATTAATGAATTTGAAAGAATCAAATATTTATCCAAAAAAATCCTTATCAAAGGATGGTCCCCTGCCCCTAAAGAAATTCAATCAACTTCCTTGAGAAGTCCTCCTATTACTCATAAATCACCAAAGAGTGATCTAAAGAAAAGACTCGAAAAAGCCTTATCAGACTTTGAAAATAATAATGAAGAGGAAATCCTTCAGCTTCTAGAAGAAGCCTCTTCTCAAAGTGATGACAATGGGAACAAGTTAAATCCCAAAGGAATAGCCAGAGCCTATCTAAATCCATTTGACTAAAATCCTAATTGAGTGTTTAAAACACGGAATAATTAGTCTTCCAAATAGAGATACAAAGTATCACAATTATTATGGAAGAAAAAGACAAGTCTCTAAAAGAGATGGAATATATTTTGATTTAATCAAAATGGACCATACTGAATCGAAAGTTTTTTTAACTTATTCAGAAAAGAAGACAAGCTCCCGACAAGCTTTTGACCACTCAAAAGAAGTGGACCCCTGAAGACAGACGTCCACCAACTAATGGACCCCTTTAAAGATAAGGTAATCCTCAACAGCCAATCAGTAGAACGCCTTTTAGGATTTCCATTATCTCATTTAGTCTATATAAAGAGTTGTATCATTTCATTACAAGGCATGAGGAAATTTTCACTAGAAATTTATCTTAGTCTTGCTCATCAGTAATCATGCTTTTAATGCTTCCGCTTCTTCAATAAATCATTCAAATCTGTTATTCTAGTAAGTTTACTCTTTTAAATACTACTCATTTACAATATTCACGATCTGTTTTATGGTATCTGTTCCCACAGCTGCTGATATTAACAGCATTTATGAACAAAATAACTACACCAATCAGGTTCTTCATATAGTGTCAAAACAAATAGAAGAATCCAAAAGCAGTAGTTACAAAGGAATTACCCAGATTGGAAACAAACCTAGTACTTCTTACTCTTGTCCTCACATTGAGACTAACCCTATTTTTAAGATTCCGGAATTTTCTAAAGAAGACTTTACTAAATTAGAAAATCCTCTTAGTCAATCCAATGACATCCTTGAAAGGATCAATGACCAGCTTTCCAAACTCAATATCACCAAAGGAGACCAAGTTAGAGCCATCACTCTAAATTCTTCTGAGAGTAGATATCCCAACAAAAGGAATTATTACTCCAGACCCTCTTTCCCAGATGTTCAGTTTGAAGAAGATACCCTTCACCCATCAGGAGCCACGGACGAACATGGAATTCAAGCATGGAATATAGATGGAATGGCAGAAGGCCAAATCTATAATAGACTCTAAGAAATGGGGATGAATATCACAACTTACAAAATTAGAGGTTGCAGTGATAAAAACGCAGTTGTTTACCTTATTGCCGGTTTTACAGGAACTATAAAGAATTGGTGGGATAATAACCTCACCGAGCAAAACAAAGCAGAAATTCTTAACGCAGTCACTACCAAAAGAACTGTAAAAGTTTAAAATGGAGTAGAAACTGCTTCTAAAACAGTTGTCGAAGATGCAACAGCCACCCTTGTTTACTGCATCGCAAAACATTTCGTAGGAGAACCTAGACTCTTTCAAGATAGAAGTCTAGAAATCCTTAACAATCTTTATTGCAAAAAACTGACTGAGTTTAGATGGTATAAAGATATGTTCATCAACAAAGTCATGATCAGATTGGACTGCAATAATGATTACTGGAAAGAAGGATTTCTTAGTGGTTTACCCCCACATTTTGCTGAAAAGGTAAGGTCTAAAATTAGAGATAGGTGCGAAGGAAAAATCCCCTATCCTCATCTCTCTTATGGAGACCATATAAGCCTTATCAATGTCACAGCTATGGAACTTTGCACAGACCTTAAGTTAAAGGAACAACTTAAGAAAGAACAGAAAACCTACTCCTCAGAATTAGAAAGTTTCTGTCAAGATTTTGGGTTCCCAGTTTTAAAGCCCCCTTCCTCCAAAAAATTAGGAAAAGGAGAAAGAACTTCTTCTAGTTACTCTCGCAAGAGAAGATCTTCCAAAAAAAAAAGAGTATAGAGATAAACCCAAATGGAAATTCAAAAGAAAATCCTCAAAAGGAACTTCCGAAGACACTTGTTGGACTTGCGGTAAGAAGGGACGCAGATCCAGTGAATGTCCCAAAAACAAAAAAAAGAAAAACAAAGTAAATCTACTAGAAGTAGATGAAGAAACTAAGAAAAAACTCTTCTCCATTATAGAGGAAGAAGAATCTGAATCACGCTCAGACTACTCCTCAGAAGGAGAAAGTGATGATGAGTTCTTGAATGTCGCCCATGACACCCAGACAGAAGAAGATTCAGAATGCAACTGAAATGGAGCATTCTACATGTGTGATAGCAAATATATCAATGTTATATCTGAGAATTCGATAGAAACTTTATTTTCTACTATCGAACATATTCAAGATAAAGATGCTAGGAGAAAGTACCTCTTTGAATTACAAAACTTAGTTACCAGGCAGAAAGATGAAAGGTCTGAAGTAACTCCTTTTAGCATGAAACAAATCATGGAAAGATTTGACTCCAAAAAGGAAGAACCTTCCATAGAGTTATTAAGAGGAGAAGTTAAGACTCTCAAAAATGAAATCAGAGAAGTCAAAGCAAGACTTCACAAAATTGAGATTGAAAATCTCACTAACCAACTCCAAAAAGAGACCACCAGTCAAGAAAAATCTTCAAAGGCTATTCTCACTGAAGAAACTGACGAAGAAGACTCTCAGACCGAATCTCACAAGTTTGAATCTGACGCAGGTAAATCTGACGCATATATAAAAACTATTACAAGAATTAGACCTCAAAGCTCCCATATTTTGATAAAACTTGTCATTAACAATGATTTTATACTTAACAAAATTGCCTTGTTAGACAGTGGTGCTGATAGAAACTGCATTATAGAAGGATTAATTCCTACAAAATACCTTACTAATGGAACTACCAAATTATACAGCGCCACAGGTGAGTGTATTTTGATTAATTATAAACTTTCAGATGCCCATAGTTGCAATAATGGTATTTGTCTTTCTAATGATTTTGTTATTACTAAAAATATTAATGAAGAAATTATTTTAGGAATACCCTTTATCACTCAAATCAAACCATATCTTTCAGATTTTGATGCTATACAAACAAAAATTTTGGGAAAAGAATTTGCATTTCCTTTTATCAAAACTCTTTCTCAAGAAGAAAGTAAACTTCTTCATAAACAGACTTCTTTTAAAATAAATCTTATTTCTCAGCAGATTTGTTTTCTTAAAAATGATATCAAAATTAAGCAAATTGAGCAAACTTTAAAAACCCCCAGAATGGTAACAAAGATTGCCAAACTCCAAAAAACTTTTGAAAAAGAAATTTGCTCTGATTTTCCTAATACTTTTTGGGATCGAAAATCCCACATGATTGAACTTCCTTATATTGATGGATTCGATGAAAGGGCCATTTCTATAAAAGCTAGGCCAATTCAAATGAACCATGAATTAATGGAGATTTGTAAAAAAGAAATTAGTATTCTGTTGGCCAATAAAATTATTAGACCTTCAAAATCTCCTTGGAGCTGTTCAGCCTTTTATGTTAACAATGCAGCTGAAAAAGAAAGAGGATCTCCTAGACTTGTCATCAACTACAAACCTCTTAACGCAGCTTTAAAATGGATCAGGTATCCGATTCCTAATAAAAGAGACCTTTTGAAAAGAACTTATAAAGCAAATGTTTACAGTAAATTTGACATGAAATCAGGATTTTGGCAAATACAAATTTCTGAAAAGGATAAATACAAAACTGCTTTCAATGTCCTTTTTGGACAATTCGAATAGAATGTTATGCCTTTCGGGTTAAAAAATGCCCCCTCTGAATTTCAAAATGTCATGAATTCTATTTTTAACCATATCAGTCATTTCTCAATTGTTTATATTGACGATGTTTTAATCTTCTCTGAGGACATTGATTCTCATTTTAAACAATTAAATAACTTTTATAATATTGTCAAGAAAAATGGTCTTGTTGTAAGCGCCAGGAAAATTAAATTATTTCAAACACAAATCAGGTTTTTAGGCCATGATTTATACCAAGGTACTTATAAACTAATTTGTAGAGCCATCGAGTTCTCTAATAAATTCCCTGACATGATCACTTATAAAACTCAGTTACAAAGATTCCTTGGAAGTCTTAATTATATTGATGACTTTATTCCTAAAGTTAGGCAAATTTGCAAACCTTTGTATGAAAGGTTAAAAAAGAACCCGGTTCCTTGGAGTAAGGAACAAACTACTGCTGTCGTTAAAATTAAGGGAATGGTAAAAACCTTACCGTGTCTAGGAATCCCCAACCCTGATCTTTTTATGATTGTTGAAACTGATGACTCTGATAATGGTTATGGAGGAATTCTTAAACAAAGAAAGTCCCAAGCATCACCAGAGCAATTAGTTCGTTACACATCTGGAATTTGGAATTTTGCACAAAAATATTATAGTACAGTCAAAAAAGAAGTTTTGGCCATAGTACTCTGCATTACTAAATTTCAAGATGATCTTATTAATAAAGAATTCTTGCTTCGAGTAGATTGTAAATCTGCTAAGGATATTTTGCAAAAAGATGTCAAAAATCTTGTTTCAAAACAAATCTTTGCTAGGTGGCAAGCCTTACTATCTAGCTTTGATTTCCAAATTGAATATCTTAAGGGAGAAGATAATTCTCTCCCAGATTTTCTAACCAGGGAATTTTTATAGGGAAAACCATGAGGCCTGGAGCACCAGTAACAATAGGCCCCTTTAAAGGGAAAGAAGTAGCAGCTAAAACTACTTCGGCTAAACCCTTTAACATCCGGCCTGAATTTACAGGACCTTCCAATTGTTATTTAGCTTTAGCCTAACTACCACCCATAAATCCTTCAGTATTCCCTCTGTTGCCTCCAAGAACGTCTTCAAACATGCTTTTCATGAAAAAACCTTTTGCTCAAACCCCAGAGCCTAGCTCCCTCTTTCCTTCAGGAAAACAAAGATTTTCCCAGTCTCAAACCAAAGACAGCTACACCATGAAAGCTCCTGAGAGCTTTGCTGAAGTAGTAACCCCAATCGCTTATCCTTCCAAAACCAAAGAAAAAGAAAAATTTAGTCTTATTTCTTAGTAGGTTATCCCAATCTTGGCTCTAGATAAAAAGTATGAGAACTTTGAGATCAAACACCTCCTAAAACCCCTGTACACAAACAGGAACTACGTGGATACTGAAAGTCCTCTTAAAACTAGATTATTCTATGAGTTCATCTCAGTAGACACTGGATCAGTTGAGATAGAAAATGAATTGGCAAATAAGAACAATTCGGATAGCATCGCCTATTCTAAGTTTACTATTAAAAAGATTTTAACTCCTTTTGAATGGCAGGTTGACCATTTACATACCCCCATCAATTTCTCTAGAGAATATAGGCCCCAAACTTACAACTGGTGGGACTATAAACAAGCCTCGTTTAACTTCATGTACTTACGACCTTCATCCCATACCTGATTCATAAGGTATAGCCCTGAATTGGCAAGATCCATCATCCCTAGATGGTTCTATTAATGGTGGCAATGCTTCAGAGGAAACCACAACAGTTTACCAAAATTATTTTTTCAGAAAAATTCAGTCAATTTCAAATTGATCAAGGCATTTCTACTTTACCAGAACACATTCAGTTGTGTAAATATTTTATTCAAAAAAGAATTTCTTACATTTTAAGTTGGACTTTTAAAATTAATGAATTTGAAATAATCAAATATTTATCCAAAAAAATCCTTATCAAAGGATGGTCCCCTGCCCCTAAAGAAATTCAATCAACTTCCTTGAGAAGTCCTCCTATTACTCATAAATCACCAAAGAGTGATCTAAAGAAAAGACTCGAAAAAGCCTTATCAGACTTTGAAAATAATAATGAAGAGGAAATCCTTCAGCTTCTAGAAGAAGCCTCTTCTCAAAGTGATGACAATGGGAACAAGTTAAATCCCAATGGAATAGCCAGAGCCTATCTAAATCCATTTGACTAAAATCCTAATTGAGTGTTTAAAACACGGAATAATTAGTCTTCCAAATAGAGATACAAAGTATCACAATTATTATGGAAGAAAAAGACAAGTCTCTAAAAGAGATGGAATGTCTTTTGATTTAATCAAAATGGACCCTACTGAATCGAAAGTTTTTTTAACTTATTCAGAAAAGAAGACAAGCTCCCGACAAGCTTTTGACCACTCAAAAGAAGTGGATCCCTGAAGACAGACGTCCACCAACTAATGGACCCCTTTAAAAATAAGGTAATCCTCAACAGCCAATCAGAAGAAGGACTTTTAGGATTTCCTTTATATCATTTAGTCTATATAAAGACTTGTATCATTTCATTACAAGGCATCAGAAAATTTTCACTAGAAATTTCTCTTACTCTTGCTCATATGTAATCATGCTTGTAATGCTTCCGCTTCTTTAATAAATCATTCAATTCTGTTATTCCAGTAAGTTTACTCTTTTAAATACTACTCATTTACAGTATTCATGATCCGTTTTATGGTATCAGAGCCATGTTGTTTTATTATCTAGTTATGCATAGCTAAACAATCTTTGCCTAGATTATACTTATTCTTTGATAAATTTTTAGTAATAATTAGTTCTTAGTATTATTATGTCCTATTTATAACACATGCGTGTCTTAGTCTAAATTCATATGTATGGATATTATTTTTGGTGATTAAGGTGAGGTGTAGAGACCTTGTCAAGTAGTTCCAATGCCGACAAACAGTCGTTTAGCCGACAGATAGGTGTTTTAGACTATAAGGTAGTTTATTTGACAAACTCTTGTAAAATCCAAAATCCTTAATTTAATATCCTTGTTATAATTCCATAATTATGCTTTCAGACTTAGAAATACATGTATTATAATTTGTTCATAACTTTCTTAAGAACTAACTATTGCTATTCACTTATCATCTTGCATATTATAATCAAAGGCATACCTTCTTAAATGAATAATCATCAGTATACTGTCAATAGTGTTAATCTGTCTATCTCTAAGGTAGAAAATGATTTGCAAAACTGGTCTATTCCAAAAGAACCTTTTGAAAAGATTTACCAGTTAGGTAATTTTTCACTTTTTAAAAAATATAATATTAAGACGTGTGAGTCTACTATTGCTATCAATAATTGCCTTGAAACTATAAAGTTAGTAATTGCTGCTGATATCAATAGATACCAGAAGGAGTTTAAGTTCCTTCATATTGATCTTGTTCAAGTAGCTGTTAAGCCTCTTTTCCGTAAAGGTTTGAATATCCCTATTTGTATGTTACTTAGGGATGATAGACTTCTCAACTTTGATGATTCTCTGTTAGGAGTATTAGAAAGTAACCTCGCTAATGGCCCGGTATACTTTAATTGTTATCCCAATTTCTTGGTAGATATCCATGATCTAAACATCATGGATACCTTGACACTTAATATCAAAACCAAGAATATGAACAGTAAGGCCGACACCAGAGAAATTGCTGTAATATATAGGGTATATTACAAGCTAATGAAAACCACTATAGCCCCAAAGTCTATATCCATTAGCGTCAAAGGAGTCACTATGCTCATGGAAGCAAACTAAGAGCACAGTACTACCTTCGTCCCCAGGCTTCTAAAATGGGACAACATCCTGACTGACGAAGAATGGAAATTTGATTCCATTACTCATCCTTTACCTATTTGCCCAGATAGATCTCCAATCAACAGGGTTATTCAATTTCAAGATCGATCTATTAACCTTAAGTTTTTAAGATCCAACTTTTGCAGTCAAGCTTCTTCAAGTAGAAGAATGTCTTCGGCTAGACCTTCTTCTTTTTGCCCCCAGGAGGGAGATGATTCATCCAATGAACCTACTGATTAGGGAAAATTCCATGAAGTAGACTTCTCTGGAACCATCCCATAGGTCTATTATGAAACTGTTGCTCCTGATAGTCCCACTTTTAGCGATATAAAACCAGAGCATAAAAGAAAAGAATCTCTAGGTGTCCTAACTGCCAATGATATCTTTTTCCCTGACAAAAGGAAGCTTAACAAGTGGTGGAAACTTCCCAAACACCAGAACAAAGTTGACTAGTACAAAGACACTTACTCCCTAGAACAAAGAACCTCATTTAGAGACAAATGGTTTAGAGACATGGAAAGATTCAAAACAGAAATTGGATTTTTCAAATGGTTTGAACACTTTGGGCAAATAGATGACACCAAATCATCCCTCCAAGTCCTTATTAACAAATGGTACACTAGAGAACAGGTGATAGAAAGTGTCACTCCCCCTGTAGAAGGACTTAGTATTCCCTATAGAAAAAATATCCTTAAACCTTCTCCTTTCAAAAAACCTCTTAAAAAGGATACCTCTCTTCCCACAGCTGCTGATATTAACAGCATTTATGAACAAAATAACTACACCAATCAGGTTCTTCATATAGTGTCAAAATAAATAGAAGAATCCAAAAGCAACTGTTACAATGGAATTACCTAGATTGGAAACAAACCTAGTACTTCTTACTCTGTCCTCACATTGAGACTAACCCTATTTTTAAGATTCCGGAATTTTCTAAAGAAGACTTTCCTAAATTAGAAAATCGTCTTAGTCAATCCAATGACATCCTTGAAAGGATCAATGACCAGCTTTCCAAATTCAATATCACCAAAGGAGACCAAGTTAGAGCCATTACTCTAAATTCCTCTGAGAGTAGATATCCAAACAAAAGGAATTATTACTCCAGACCCTCTTTCCTAGATGTTCAGTTTGAAGAAGATACCCTTTACCCATCAGGAGCCACAAATGGACACGGAATTCAAGAATGGAATATAGATGGAATGGCAGAAGGCCAAATCTATAATAGACTCAAAGAAATGGGGATCAATATCACAGCTTACAAAATGAGAGGTTGCAGTGATAAAAACGTAGTTGTTCGCCTTATTGCTGGTTTTACAAGTACTATAAAGAATTGGTAGGATAATTACCTCACCGAGCAAAACAAAGCAGAAATTCTTAATGCATTCACTACCAAAAGAACTGTAAAAGTTGAAAATGGAGTAGAAACTACTTGTAAAATAGTTGTCGAAGATGCAACGGCCACCCTTGTTTACTGCATCGCAAAACATTTCGTAGGAGAACCTAGACTCTTTCAAGACAGAAATCTATAAATCCTTAACAATCTTTATTGCAAAAAACTGACTGACTTTAGATGGTACAAAGATATGTTCATCAACAAAATCATGATCAGATCGGACTACAATAATGATTACTAGAAAGAAAGATTTCTTAGTGGTTTACCCCTACATTTTACTAAAAAGGTAAGGTCTAAAATTAGATATAGGTGCGAAGGAAAAATCCCCTATCCTCATATCTCTTATGGAGACCTTATAAGCCTTATCAATGTCACAGCTATGGAACTTTGCACAGACCTTAAGTTAAAGGAACAACTTAAGAAAGAACAGAAAACCTACTCCTCAGAATTAGGAAGTTTCTGTCAAGATTTTGGGTTCCCAGTTTTAAAGCCCCCTTCCTCCAAAAAATTAGGAAAAGGAGAAAGAACTTCTTCTAGTTACTCTCGCAAGAGAAGATCTTCCAAAAAAAGAGAGTATAGAGATAAACCCAAATGGAAATTCAAAAGAAAATCCTCAAAAGGAACATCCGAAGACACTTGTTGGACTTGCGGTAAGAAGGGACACTGATCCAGTGAATGTCCTAGAAACAAAAAGAAGAAAAACAAAGTAAATCTACTAGAAGTAGATGAAGAAGCTAAGAAAAAACTCTTCTCCATTATAGAGGAAGAAGAATCTGAATCAGGCTGAGACTACTCCTCAGAAGGACAAAGTGATGATGAGTGCTTGAATGTCGCCCACGACACCCAGACAGAAGAAGATTCAGAATGCAACTGCAATGGAGCATTCTACATGCGTAATAGCAAATCTATCAATGTTATATCTGAGAATTCGATAGAAACTTTATTTTCTACTATCGAACATATTCAAGATAAAGATGCTAGGAGAAAGTACCTCTTTGAATTACAAAACTTAGTTACCAGGCAGAAAGATGAAAGGTCTGAAGTAACTCCTTTTAGCATGAAACAAATCATGGAAAGATTTGACTCCAAAAAGGAAGAACCTTCCATAGAGTTATTAAGAGGAGAAGTTAAGACTCTCAAAAATGAAATCAGAGAAGTCAAAGCAAGACTTCACAAAATTGAGATTGAAAATCTCACTAACCAACTCCAAAAAGAGACCACCAGTCAAGAAAAATCTTCAAAGGCTATTCTCACTGAAGAAACTGACGAAGAAGACTCTCAGACCGAATCTCACAAGTTTGAATCTGACGCAGGTAAATCTGACGCATATATAAAAACTATTACAAGAATTAGACCTCAAAGCTCCCATATTTTGATAAAACTTGTCATTAACAATGAATTTATACTTAACAAAATTGCCTTGTTAGACAGTGGTGCTGATAGAAACTGCATTATAGAAGGATTAATTCCTACAAAATACCTTACTAATGGAACTACCAAATTATACAGCGCCACGGGTGAGTGTATTTTGATTAATTATAAACTTTCAGATGCCCATAGTTGCAATAATGGTATTTGTCTTTCTAATGATTTTGTTATTACAAAAAACATTAATGAAGAAATTATTTTAGGAATGCCCTTTATCACTCAAATCAAACCATATCTTTCAGATTTTGATGCTATACGAACAAAAATTTTGGGAAAAGAAATTGCATTTCCTTTTATCAAAACTCTTTCTCAAGAAGAAAGTAAACTTCTTCATAAACAGACTGCTTTTAAAATAAATCTTATTTCTCAGCAGATTTGTTTTCTTAAAAAGGATATCAAAATTAAGCAAATTGAGCAAACTTTAAAAACCCCCGGAATGGTAACTAAGATTGCCAAACTCCAAAAAACTTTTGAAAAAGAAATTTTCTCTGATTTTCCTAATACTTTTTGGGATCGAAAATCCCACATGATTGAACTTCCTTATATTGATGGATTCGATGAAAGGGCCATTTCTATAAAAGCTAGGCCAATTCAAATGAACCATGAATTAATGGAGATTTGTAAAAAAGAAATTAGTATTCTGTTGGCCAATAAAATTATTAGACCTTCAAAATCTCCTTGGAGCTGTTCAGCCTTTTATGTTAACAATGCAGCTGAAAAAGAAAGAGGATCTCCTAGACTTGTCATCAACTACAAACCTCTTAATACAGCTTTAAAATGGATCAGTTATCCGATTCCTAACAAAAGAGATCTTTTGAAAAGAACTTATAAAGCAAATGTTTACGGTAAATTTGACATGAAATCAGGATTTTGGCAAATATAAATTTCTGAAAAGGATAAATACAAAACTACTTTCAATGTCCCTTTTGGACAATTCGAATGGAATGTTATGCCTTTCGGGTTAAAAAATGCCCCCTCTGAATTTCAAAATGTCATGAATTCTATTTTTAACCATATCAGTCATTTCTCAATTGTTTATATTGACGATGTTTTAATCTTCTCTGAGGACATTGATTCTCATTTTAAACAATTAAATAACTTTTATAATATTGTCAAGAAAAATGGTCTTGTTGTAAGCGCCAGGAAAATTAAATTATTTCAAACACAAATCAGGTTTTTAGGCCATGATTTATACCAAGGTACTTATAAACTAATTTGTAGAGCCATCGAGTTCTCTAATAAATTCCCTGACATGATCACTTATAAAACTCAGTTACAAAGATTTTGGGTTCCCAGTTTTAAAGCCCCCTTCCTCCAAAAAATTAGGAAAAGGAGAAAGAACTTCTTCTAGTTACTCTCGCAAGAGAAGATCTTCCAAAAAAAAAAGAGTATAGAGATAAACCCAAATGGAAATTCAAAAGAAAATCCTCAAAAGGAACTTCCGAAGACACTTGTTGGACTTGCGGTAAGAAGGGACGCAGATCCAGTGAATGTCCCAAAAACAAAAAAAAGAAAAACAAAGTAAATCTACTAGAAGTAGATGAAGAAACTAAGAAAAAACTCTTCTCCATTATAGAGGAAGAAGAATCTGAATCACGCTCAGACTACTCCTCAGAAGGAGAAAGTGATGATGAGTTCTTGAATGTCGCCCATGACACCCAGACAGAAGAAGATTCAGAATGCAACTGAAATGGAGCATTCTACATGTGTGATAGCAAATCTATCAATGTTATATCTGAGAATTCGATAGAAACTTTATTTTCTACTATCGAACATATTCAAGATAAAGATGCTAGGAGAAAGTACCTCTTTGAATTACAAAACTTAGTTACCAGGCAGAAAGATGAAAGGTCTGAGGTAACTCCTTTTAGCATGAAACAAATCATGGAAAGATTTGACTCCAAAAAGGAAGAACCTTCCATAGAGTTATTAAGAGGAGAAGTTAAGACTCTCAAAAATGAAATCAGAGAAGTCAAAGCAAGACTTCACAAAATTGAGATTGAAAATCTCACTAACCAACTCCAAAAAGAGACCACCAGTCAAGAAAAATCTTCAAAGGCTATTCTCACTGAAGAAACTGACGAAGAAGACTCTCAGACCGAATCTCACAAGTTTGAATCTGACGCAGGTAAATCTGACGCATATATAAAAACTATTACAAGAATTAGACCTCAAAGCTCCCATATTTTGATAAAACTTGTCATTAACAATGATTTTATACTTAACAAAATTGCCTTGTTAGACAGTGGTGCTGATAGAAACTGCATTATAGAAGGATTAATTCCTACAAAATACCTTACTAATGGAACTACCAAACTATACAGCGCCACGGGTGAGTGTATTTTGATTAATTATAAACTTTCAGATGCCCATAGTTGCAATAATGGTATTTGTCTTTCTAATGATTTTGTTATTACAAAAAACATTAATGAAGAAATTATTTTAGGAATGCCCTTTATCACTCAAATCAAACCATATCTTTCAGATTTTGATGCTATACGAACAAAAATTTTGGGAAAAGAAATTGCATTTCCTTTTATCAAAACTCTTTCTCAAGAAGAAAGTAAACTTCTTCATAAACAGACTGCTTTTAAAATAAATCTTATTTCTCAGCAGATTTGTTTTCTTAAAAAGGATATCAAAATTAAGCAAATTGAGCAAACTTTAAAAACCCCCGGAATGGTAACTAAGATTGCCAAACTCCAAAAAACTTTTGAAAAAGAAATTTTCTCTGATTTTCCTAATACTTTTTGGGATCGAAAATCCCACATGATTGAACTTCCTTATATTGATGGATTCGATGAAAGGGCCATTTCTATAAAAGCTAGGCCAATTCAAATGAACCATGAATTAATGGAGATTTGTAAAAAAGAAATTAGTATTCTGTTGGCCAATAAAATTATTAGACCTTCAAAATCTCCTTGGAGCTGTTCAGCCTTTTATGTTAACAATGCAGCTGAAAAAGAAAGAGGATCTCCTAGACTTGTCATCAACTACAAACCTCTTAATACAGCTTTAAAATGGATCAGTTATCCGATTCCTAACAAAAGAGATCTTTTGAAAAGAACTTATAAAGCAAATGTTTACGGTAAATTTGACATGAAATCAGGATTTTGGCAAATATAAATTTCTGAAAAGGATAAATACAAAACTACTTTCAATGTCCCTTTTGGACAATTCGAATGGAATGTTATGCCTTTCGGGTTAAAAAATGCCCCCTCTGAATTTCAAAATGTCATGAATTCTATTTTTAACCATATCAGTCATTTCTCAATTGTTTATATTGACGATGTTTTAATCTTCATTGAGGACATTGATTCTCATTTTAAACATTTAAATAGCTTTTATAATATTGTCAAGAAAAATGGTCTTGTTGTAAGCACCAGGAAAATTAAATTATTTCAAACACAAATCAGGTTTTTAGGCAATGATTTATACCAAGGTACTTATAAACCAATTTGTAGAGCCATCGACTTCTCTAATAAATTCCCTGACATGATCACTTATAAAACTCAGTTACAAAGATTCCTTGGAAGTCTTAATTATATTGCTGACTTTATTCCTAAAGTTAGGCAAATTTGCAAACCTTTGTATGACATGTTAAAAAAGAACCCAATTCCAGAGCAATTAGTTCGTCACACATCTGAAATTTTGAATTCTGCACAAAAATAATTATAGTACAGTCAAAAAAGAAGTTTTGGCCATAGTACTCTACATTACTAAATTTCAAGATGATCTTATTAATAAAGAATTCTTGCTTCGAGTAGATTGTAAATCTGCTAAGGTTATTTTGCAAAAAGATGTCAAAAATCTTGTTTCAAAATAAATCTTTGCCAGGTGGCAAGCCTTACTATCTAGCTTTGATTTCCAAATTGAATATCTTAAGGGAGAAGATAATTCTCTCCCAGATTTTCTAACCAAGGAATTTTTGCAGGGAAAACCATGAGGCCTGTAGCACCAGTAACAAAAGGCCCTTTTAAAGTGAAAGAAGTAGCAGCTAAAACTACTTCGGCTAAACCCTTTAACATCCTGCCTAAATTTACAGGACCTTCCAACCGTTATTCAGCTTTAGCCCAACTACCACCCATAAATCCTTCAATATTCCCTCTATTGCCTCCATGCACGTCTTCAAACATGTTTGTCATGAAAAAACCTTTTGCTCAAACCCCAGAGCCTAGCTCCCTCTCTCCTTCAAGAAAACAAAGATTTTCCCAGACTCAAACCAAAGACAGCTACACCATGAAAGCTCCTGAGAGCTTTGCTGAAGCAGTAACCCCAATCGCTTCTCCTTCCAAAACCAAAGAAAAAGAAAAATTCAGTCTTATTTCTTTGCAGGTTATCCCAATCTTAGCTCTAGATAAAGAGTACGATAACTTTGAGATCAAACACCTCCTAAAACCTTTGTACACAAATAGGAACTACGTAGATACTGAAAGTCCTCTTAAAACCAGATTATTCTATGAGTTTATCTTAATAGACATTGGATCTATTGAGATAGAACATGAATTGGCAGATAAGAACAATATGAATTGGCAGATAAGAACAATCCGGATAGCATCGCCTATTCTAAGTTTACTATTAAAAAGATTTTAACTCCTTTTGAATGGAAGGTTGACCATTTACATACCCCCATCAATTTCTCCAGAGAACATATGCCCAAACTTAAAACTAGTGGGACTATAAACAAGCCTGGTTTAACTTCATGTACTCACGACCTTCATCCCATACCTGGTTCATAAAGTATAGCCCTGAATTGGCAAGATCCATCATCCCTAGATGGTTCTATTAATGGTGGCAATGCTTCGGAGAAAACCACCACACTTTACCAAAATTATTTTCAGAAA